>NC_090266.1:225570717-226188550 GCF_040414725.1 Anabrus simplex | reverse complement strand
CTGTAATATCATCAGGTTCTGAAAGATAAGTATCCTCATTAAAGGCATTCAAACAGTTTTTCACCTTTTTCCACCCTTCCCATTGGGATTTTCCGAAAACTAAAAAATGCATGTTTCTTTATTTTATAGGAGATTCTAAATACCAATTTTTACAACTATAAACTTTAAAAGTTTTGAGATATAGATACACTCATTTTAAAAATTCACCCCCCTTTTCACCCCCCTATTAATTGTATTTTCCAAAAACAAATTTATGTGTTTCTTTATTCTTAAAGGAGATCCCAAACACCAATTTTCAGGTCTGTAATGTCTTCAGTTTCTGAGATATAAGTATCCTCATTAAAGGCATTCAACCCATTTTTCACCCCTTTTCACCCCTCCTATTGGGATTTTCCGAAAACAAAAAAATACATGTTTCTTTATGTTTAGTGAAGATTCTAAATACCAATTTTTACATCTGTAAACTTTAAACGTTTTGAGATATAGATGCACTCATTTTTAAAATTTACCCCCCTTTTCACCCTCCCATTAATTGGATTTTCCGAAAACAAAAAGGACGGGTTTCTTTTTTAAAAAGTCAAAAATACCAATTTTCAGATCTGTCATCAGTTTCTGAGATATAAGTACCGGTATCCTGATTAAAAGCATTCAACCCATTTTTCACCCTTTTCCACCCCTCCTATTGGGATTTTCTGAAAACAACAAATGCGTGTTTCCTCATTTTTATAGAAGATTCGAAATACCAATTTTTACATCTGTAAACTTTTAAAGTTTTGAGATATAGATACACTCATTTTAAAATTTCACCCCGCTTTTCACCCCCTTTGCGACGGAATATCCAAAAATCCTCTCAGCGAGCACCTACATCTTAATATGAATATATCTCCAAAATTTCATTTCTTTATGTCCAGTAGTTCTGGCTCGGCGATGATGAATCAGTCAGTCAGTCAGGACAAGTAATTTTATACATATAGATTAGAAGTTACCCGCGGCTTTGCTCGCGTGGATTTCGAAATTTGTTAAACTTTGTTAAAATTTGTTCCTCGGTACTGTACTGAAACATTATCTGAAAATCCGTATACTATAACAACTCACCGAAAAATCGAATTTCATTTAACCAATAAACTCTTTGTAATCCACGTTTGTGGTATTGCCATTTGGGGCTAAGATGACCACGCGACATAGAACTGTACATGTGGGAATCAGTTTTCTCTCAAGTCGAAAGAAAACGAAGTCAACATGTTCCTTTATTTTTAAGTGGTTCGAAATACCTATTTCCAAGTTTGTAACTTCTTCAGTTTTTGAGATATTAGTGTCCCCATAAAAAGAATTCAACTCAATTATAAGTCCTTCCCCCACCACCACCTCCACCTCCACCCCCACCCAAGTGGATTTTCCGAAAATAACAAAATATATGTTTATTTTTAAAGGAGATTCCACATACCAACTTTCACGTCTGTAACATATTCAGTTTTGTGATATAAGTACATTCACAAAAAATTCAACTCTTTTTTCACTCTTCTCACTCCCGTCAAGTGCCTTTTCAGAAAAAATCCCGTTCGTGTGTTCTAAAGGACTTTACAAACACCAAGTTTCACGTGTGTAACATGTTACGTTTTTTTATATATACTGTTCATATACCGGTACACATTTTCAAAACTCACCCGATTTTACAATTATTTTCACCCCCTTAAATGTATTTTCCAAAGACAAAAATATACGCGTTCCTTTATTTTTAAAGGACATTCCATATACCTGTTTTCACGCCTGTAACATCTCCATTTTTTGAGATGTAGGTATCCTCGTAAAAATAATTCAACTTCCTCTCCACTTCTTTCCACCCCTCTCCCCCCTTAAGTGGACTTTCTGAAAACAATACATATATGTTCCTTTCTTTTTGAAAGGAGATTCGAAATACCAACTTCCACGTCTGTAACATCTTCAGTTTCTGAGATATAAGTATCCTCATAAACAAATTCAACTCCTTATTTTCTTATTTTCACCAGTTTTCACGTCTGTTTTATCTTTAGTTTTTTAGATATAAGAATACTCACAAAAATAATTCAACTATTTTTAATTCATTCACCCCCCTTGAGTGGGTTTTAAAATGCGTTTCTTTACCTTGAAAGAAGATTTCAGATACATATTTTCAGGTCTGAAACATCTTCATCTTTTGATGTAGATGTTGATTTCCATAGGGAACCTAAAATATTTGTCCTGAATGAGTAAATTTATAATACCAATATAATGGTCCGTTAATAAATTTATAATGTCCAATAACAGACAATTATATTGGTATTATCTTCATCTTTTGAGATATGTCTCCTCATAAAAAGGTCTTAACTCTTTTTTCACCTCCACTACGTTAATTTTATACCCTCCCAAAAAGCGAGTGTTTCTTTATTTATAATGGAGCTTCCAAATACCGATTATCTTGACTGTAACATCTTCAGTTTTTGATATATACAGGGTATGTATCCTCATAAAGAAAATTTACATACTTTTCACCCCCACCTCCAATTGACTTTCTCCCCAAAATCCGTGTTTCTTTGTATGTAAAGGATATTCCAAATACCAGTTTTCACGTCTATAACATCTTTAGTTTTGTAGATATAAGTATCCTCATCAAATAATTCAACTAATTTTTCAAAAAATTCACGCCCTCTTAAGTGGATTTTCCGAAAACGAAAGAATACATATTTCTTTATTTTTGAATGAGGGTTCAAAATACCAAATTACTCGTCTGCAACATCCTTAGTTTTGAGGTATAAGAATTCGAATAATTTTTCAATTCGTTCACAACCCCCCACCCCTAAGCTGATTTTCCAAAAACACAGAAATACGTATTTCTTCTAACATCTTTAATTTTTGGGGTATAAGTGTCCACATGCAAACAATTCAACTAATTTTTCAATTAGTTCACACCTCCCTCCTTAAGTGGATTTTCCGAAAACAAAGGAATACGTATTTATTTATTTTTAAAGGACTAAAAAATATAAATTTTCACCTCCGTAACTTCTTCAGGTTTTCAGATATCACTATCGAAATAGAAAGATTTCACCCCCCCCCCTTTCTCGGAAAGAAAAAGTACATGCTTCTTTATGATTAAAATAGATTAAAGATACAAATTTTCACGTCTGTAACAATTTTTGTTTCTGAGATATAGTGTAGATATACGTAGTCTGTTAAAAAATTCACCCCTTTTGTCAATCCTGTTCATCCCGCATTAAGCGGATAATCCAAAAACAAAAAAAATGTATTTCTTTATTTTTAAAAGAGATTCCAATTACCAATTCCCATGTCTGTAACATCTTCAGCTTTTGAGATATATGTATCCTCATAAAAGGTGTTCCAACACTTTTTCACTTTTTTCATCGCCGTTAAGAGGATTTTTCGCAAGCAAAAAAATTACATTTTCTTTATTTTTAAAGGAGATTATAAGTACTAATGTTTACGTCTGTAAACTGTAAGTTTTTGAGATACAGATATGTTTATATAAAAGTTCACGTCCACCCCCCTCTTTTCAACCTCTTAGCGATGGAATATCCAAGAATCTTCCCTTAGTCAGCCCCTACACTCTAATATAAATGTACCCCCAAAATGTAATTCCTTTATGTCCAGTAGTTTTGGCTGGGCGATGATGAATCTGTCAGTCAATCAGTCAGTCAGTCAGTCAGTCAGTCAGTCAGTCAGTCAGTCAGTCAGTCAATCAGTCAGTCAGTCAGTCAGTCAGGCATGTTATTTTATATGTATATAGATATACCGGAATGTTACACTTTTTCTGATTGATTTACGTGTCACCGACTGAAGTCAGACAAGTATTGGAGAGACGATGTGATAAAACAGGGCTAGGAATGGGATGGAAATGAAAACATGAACCGCGGAAAACCATCATCAAGGCTACGGAGTGAGGGTTGAAACCCACACTTCCCGAATGCAAAATAAGAGATATATATGATTCGATCCACGCAGCCAATTCATTCGGTGCATGTAACCATTGCATTGTCATTGTCACTTGTTCGGTTGAACGACATAAATTCTGTATTTTGTGCCAGTGTAGTTGATTGACTGCCCCACTAATTCCTTAATCATTATTCTATTTTCATCGGGATGCTCATTCAGTAAAATGATATTAGTGGGTAGAATTCTACCTCAAATGTCTACAACCAATCGTTGAATGTACAGCTTCAACAACACTTATATTGGGTAAACTAGTAAACTAGTGCCATTTATCGTCACGTATCAGTTTTCCACACATCAATATAGGATCCTAAATCACATACATTGCTTCTAACATTAGATATACTCATCTTATTTTCTTAGAGAACTCACTCCCATTTATTATTTCGCTTGCTTTTATTCCATACCTTGAAGGGCCTCCTAGTGGGTGACGCCTACTCTTAAACTACCGAGATTTGTAGAGGCGATTTCAGTTTCGAAGGAGGTAAGTGTCTAGCGGCCGTGGCCTATAAAATGATCTGTCCCGGCATTCATCTTGGTGTACTAGAATATAAAACTACGAAAAACCATTCTCAACCGACAGTGGAGACCAGCCCCTCCACTTCCCGAATGGAAAATGAAAGGCTAGCCAAAACTAGCCACCGGGCGAGTTGGCCGTGCGGTTAGGTGCGCGCAGCTGTGAGCTCGCATCTAGGAGATAGTGGGTTCAAACCCCACTGTCGGCAGCCCTTAAGATGGTTTTCCGTGGTTTCCCATTTTCACACCAGGCAAATGCTGCGGCTGTACCTTAATGAAGGCCACGGCCGCTTCCTTACTATTCCTAGACCTTTCCTTTCCCATCGTCGCCATAAGACCTATCTGTGTCTGTGCGACGTAAAGCAACTAGCAAAACTAGCCGCTTTTAAGTCGAAGTCCACTCTACTCGGCATCCTGATCTGACGAATGCAATATTTAATCAGCGCGTGCTGCACTTAGGCCATGAGATATTAAGCAGAAACCAGTAATGACGCAATGTTCTCATGGTCAAATATTTATCGAAGGTTGACAGGCGTCAATTTGATATCCATTAATGTTGTTTGAATTCATAGTAAAGAAATAATTTTTTTTAATGTTAAGAAATCTCACTCACTGGCCTCATACCAGGTGATTGTTGCAGGTGGACAAAAGAATTAAAGTATGTTTAAAGCTTGATAATAAGGAACGCTTAACGACAGTCCCACTTCTAATAACATTTAGAGGTACGTCTCTGAACTTCGTTTTGGGCATTTAATATACACTACTGGGAAGTAGCCAGTACTCATGGACTGGGTATAGTTGAGTACCTGGTGTGATAATCTTAGTGACCAAGTAACAGGAACTCACTTCAAAATTAATGTAGTAATGGAATAATCTAATGCAGAATGTAATGAAATTGATATAATAATTGTGGAATAATCTAATCCACAATATGTATATTGACACATAGGCCTACTATGAATCGTCCATCACACACCGCTAATAATATTGTTCATTGTTTCGTGTCGCACTCACTACATTTCGAAGGATTTTGGTGACTCCGAGAAGACAGAATTTTGCCCCATAGGAGTTTTGTACATGCCATTAAATCTACCGACACGTGAGTATTGTATTTGAGCACCTCTAAATACCTCCAGACGGAGCCTGGATCAAACCTTCCAAGCTGGACTCAGAAGGCCAGCCCTCTTCCACCTGAGCAACTCAGCCCATTCTAATTGTGGTCATTTAGAATTGAAAGTAGAGATGTGCGTTTACGTTGTTGAGCACGGACCGGACCGGCTCTTCGCCGCGCGAGCTTTTCAAGCTCAACTCACTTTGTCGCATGGACCGAAAGACCGGGACCGCCTGAAGTACAACCTGAGCTTCAAACATCACGGACTGGCTCGTTAAATCCTAGCGCCCGTCTGTACCGTAACTGAAGAAAACGAAGAACTTCTGAAGATAGATAGATGGATAAGAAATGGGTGAGCCCTGTCTTCGCAGAGCTCCACACGTAGGTCTATGAAGACCCTTTGTGCCCCTTAAACAGGTTTGCCTAGTCCAGCCCTAGTGCTCCTATAAAGGATACTAGTGTCCGGATATTGGCATTCCTGATGTCTTCCAGGCTCACAATATGTGAGCCAAGGTATCGATGTCTGGTGCTTGCAAGAGCTTCGCACTGACATAACACATGCGCGGAGGTCTCCTCCTTACCACATCTTCTACACATCGGATCCTGGGTGATTTTCATGATGTGTAGGTGTCTCTGTAAGGTATTGTGGCCTGTTAACAGTCCAACTACCATTCTCATTCTGGTCCTATTCAAATTCATTACGACCCTTTTATAACTTTGGCTAGGCCCTTTGATAAGTTCACGTGCCTGACTTGCTATAGTTAAGCTCTTCCAAATATCTAAGTGAGACTGGTTTGTCCTCAGGGATATTACCAGTCTCACACTTCGGAGTGACACTCCCAGGAAGGGCTCTGGTCCTGTGAAAGAACCTTTTGAGCCTTGTTTCGCTAGTTTGTCAGCTTCTTCATTTCCACTGATACCTGTGTGCCCAGGGACCCATAATAGGGTAACTGAGATAAATTCACACAGCTGATCTAACATCCTTTGGCATTCCCATACCAGTTTTGATGTTGTTTTAACTGCACATAGTGCTTTTAGTGCTGCCTGGCTATCACTGCAAATAGTGATGCATCTGCTGTGTCCAGCCATATTCCATACTAGCACATTTGCCTTTAAAGCACCGAAGTGAGAAAGTTTGTAGCCCCTAATGTGGAAGAATAATGAACTCAAGGATTCCAGATCTATGCTACTAATTGTGCCTACGACAACAGATCATGCTGACATGCAGATCAAAATCAAGATAAATAATGTGTTCTTCAAGCGGACTCAGTTAAAAACTTATGCATTCGATAGTAGCGAGTTGCAAATAAATCACATACCACGTAAATGCTCGACAATTCAGGGAGCGATAGGCAACGTCATAGGCGAGTTAAAATTTCGGAATTTACGGTGATTAAACTTGATTTCTTGTGTATTACGTATGATATCGGCAGGAGGGCTGGTATGTGGTTAAAATCGAACATGAAGTTCTCCTCTATAGGGCGTGTGCCTGGAAAGGGCTGTTCCAAATCGGGTTGAGGACACGAATGTACATTACTTATCAGACGCTTGTACATTTCTCCTGCATAAAACTCGGTGGCACCGGCGAGTTGGCCGTGCGGTTAGGGTCGCGCAGCCGTGAGCTTGCATCCGCGAGATAGTGGACTGGAACCCCACTGTTGGCAGCCCTGAAAATGGTCTTCTGTGGTCTCCCATTTTCACACCACACCCTACGCCACGGCCCCTTCCATCCCACTGCTAGGCCTCTCCTATCCTATCGTAGCCATAAGACTTACCTGTGTCGGTGCGACTTAAAGCAAATTGAAAAAAGGAACCTCAGTGGTACTAGGAGGAAATCCACTTTCGACTTTCTAATTAGGTTATTTTAGAAGTGTATTAAACGGAGTGTGAGCCTCCGTGGCTCAGACGGCAGTGCGTCGGCCTCTCACCGCTGGATACCGTGGTTCAAATCCCGGTCACTCCATGTGAGATTTGTGCTGGACAAAGCGGAGGCGTTACAGGTTTTTCTCCGGGTACTCCGGTTTTCCGTGTCATCTTTCATTCCAGCAACACTCTCCATTCTCATTTCATAGCATCTATCAGTCATTAATAAAATGGTGACCCCATCGTACTAATAAACATATATATGATTCATTCATTCCATACCTGACCCGGTCAATGACTGGAAAATAGGTTGTAGGTTTTTTCATTAAACGGAGTATTGAGTACTTAAAATACACTGTTTATTTCACATCTGAATTTACAATTTTTTTTACGAAAACTAGTTTCTTGCTTATAAACAAATGCAGATCAAATAAATAAATAAATAAATAAATAAATAAATAAATAAATAAATAAATAAATAAATAAATAAATAAATCAGTTAATCAGCACTGATCGGGACTACTTTAGGGCTATCATCAGGTGGCAGATTTCCTATCACGTGTTTACTTCGTCTTTTTAAAATGATTTCAGAGAAGGTGGAAGTTTTTTCGAACATATCCATAGCTAAATTATTCCAGTCACTAAATCCTCTTTCGATAAAAGAATATTTGCAACAATTTGTCCTCTTGAATTCCAATTTTATCTTCATTTTTTATCTTTCGTACTTAAAAAACTCAGTTCAAACGTCTTCTTCTATGAATGTGATTACATGCCATCTCTCGACTGGCAGCTCGAAACATAGTGTACAGCTTAGTCAGTTCTGAACAGTTCATCTTTTCAGGTACAATACTTCCTTTTTAAGACATACTAGCCACCGAAATCCCACCTCAAGAAACTGATTCAAGAATCTGCGTGATCCTGATCATGACTGCTATAACGGACATGCGGACATGAATTTACTTTAACCGGTCAGGCATGCAGTCTGCATGACATAAACATTCCCTACATGGTGTCTACAAGACACAGCCTTACTTTGCACTCCACGATCTGAGCCTTCTGGTCTCTGTTCGGTAGAATAATGAATTATTGTATCATAATAATAATAATAATAATAATAATAATAATAATAATAATAATAATAATAATAACCGGGTGAGTTGGCTTTGCGGTTAGGCGCGCGGAGCTGTGAGCTCGCATCTGGGAGATAGTGGGTTCGAATCCCACTGACGGCAGTTCTGACGATGGTTTTTCTGTGGTTTCCCATTTTCTCACCAGTCAAATGATGGGGCTGCACCTTAATTAAGGCCACGGCCGCTTCCTTCCCATTCCGAGGCCGTTCCTGTACCATCGTCGCCATAAGACCTATCTGTGTCAGCGCGACGTAAAGCAAATAGCATAATAATAATAATAATAATAATAATAATAATAATAATAATAATAATAATAATAATAATAATAATAATAATAATAATAATAATAATAATATACTAGCGAATGTACCCGTGCTTCGCTACGGTATTCTACATTGTATTCGAATATCGAAGTAAATAGTGTGCATGCAGTCAATAAGATTGTTTTAAAATTGCATGTCTCTTAGCGTTATCCGAGGAAGAGCATGGGGAGGTCCCCGTACGTTGTTTCCAATGTAAAGTGTTTGTTATGGATTTGTGATATAACGGCAGGCTCACTGGCCTACTGCCATTCACAATCGAGTTGGGAAGTTTACATTATAATTTCAGGCCCCATTGCCTACTATGAGGACAGAATCGATTTGGAGAGTTTTCGTTAAAATGGCAGCCCCCCTTTCCTACTTCCAGACAGATTACAGTTTTTATTATAATGGCAGGCAATTATCCTACTATCACTCGAAATTGAGTTGTGCAGTTATCATTATAATGCCAGGCCCATTTTCCTACTTTCAGCCAGCTTACTGCCAGTCACACCAAGTTGGTGAGTTTCCATCAAAATAGCAGGCCACTATGCCTAATGCCAGTCACATTTTAGATGAGGACATTTCTTTATAATGGCGGGCACCCTTGCCTACTGCCAAACACAATCGGGTAGGGGAGTTTTAAACAAAACTGCATGCTCACTTGCCTTCTGCAAGTCAAATCGAGAAGTGAACTATTCATTACAATTGTAGACCTTCCTTACTAATGACAGTTACACAGGAGTTGGAGAAGGAACCCTTTCATACTGCCAGTCAAAGTCGGTGTGGGGAGTACTGATTACAATAGCAGACCCACCCTTTCTCTATCGCTAAAAATCGACATCAGTGAATATATATAGATCGACATACGAAAGTATATGCGTGTTTACAATATTGAAGACCTTCATTTACAGATTAACTGCTGCTAAACGTACGTCATATCGACAAAGGATTATACCATAAGACACGCCGGATTTAGTGGCCTAAATGGCTGGTCCTATGATATGTAATCTATTCTTGGGTCAGATTCAGTTAGAAACGTGGAACAGGGTAACGTTCTTGTAAGATTATCTCACATTACATTAATTTTCGAATAATTATGTGACGGCTACATACATAGCATTTGGCTCATATATGGCTACCGGGTGGGCCAATTTTCGTGAAGAGTTTGATGATTCTGTATTTCATAGACGTAATCGAAGGTATGAATTATGCATGTGAAAATTCCAAATTGACTTAACATCCATTAATAGAGAAAAATCAAACGTAAAAGTGATACAGATACGGCAAAAAGTCATAAGACCAAGGTTGTAGATCATTCCAAATTGAACGGAGATTGTGCAATCCGTTATGTGATAGGAATTTCCGAAGGTCTGCACCATCATAAAAATTGCCTGCATATTTCGATATTCTTCGGGGATAAAAAGTGAAAAATTTAATGATCTTGGATGTTTTCCGTTCGTTACAGTCTAAAACGTATAATTTTGTCAAATTTCAATTATCTTCTTTTTCTTCTGGCAGATTATGCCGCAATCTGGATTTTGGGCGAGGCGGGTAAAAATTAGGACTTTCAGGAAACTAAACCAAAAATTATGCAGATGGTCATTATTAGCCCTTAAACGGAAAGCTGTACGAAAATTTCGCCAAAATAGTCATTGTAGAGGCACACAGTCGTTACGATTTGATTTATGTAGATAAGGAATCTGCTCCATGTAAAACACCTTTTTGGCTATGTCCGCTGGACTTAACCTGCAAAACTGACCATTCATGATATCTCCCTTATTAATCCTCCTGACGAAAAAATGCACATGAAAAAAGGTTTAGAGGTGGAATTCCATCACGTTTGGTCGATTTCCAGACAGGTTGGTCTTGTTCTCTATATATTGTGGAAGAGTAAAATCACCATTTCGGTTCCCTATAAACCGCCAGTACATTCCGGAACATGAAATGTTATTTACTTTTATAACCTACCTTTGGACAGGTGGATGCTAAATATGAATTTTGGTTCGAATATCTTCAGTAGTTTTCAAGTTGTAAGGAATACGCTTTACACGTACCCGCTCGTGAGTTAAGTCCGATGGGACTTGTACAGAAAAACGGTCCGTTAATGATATCTCCCTTATTAATCCTCGTATCGAAACGATGCACATGAGAAAAAAGGTTTAGAAATTAATTTCTACCGAGGCAGGTAGATTTAAATTAACGTTGGTTGTGTATATTTTGTGGAAGTGCAAAATCACTGTTTCGGTTTCGTATAAACCCCCAGTCAGTTCAGGGATTTAGAAACAATATTTGCCCTAAAACCTATCAAGGACAGGTGTATTCTAAATATGAGTATTGGTGGAAATACATCCAGTAGTTTTTAGCACTCGCGTACATACGGCGTAATTAAGGAAGAAATAATACAGTTAAGAAAGTTGAAAGTAATAGAAAATGGATTATAATTGAGGGCAGCCGGAAAACGACAAATATGTAGATGCCAAGTTAATGTATTGGAAAATCAAATGCCCCTCAATAAATTATGCTAGTGTGAGTTATGGGTATAATAAAGCGGTAACAGAGGAGAAATTTAGGTCCATTGATTCCTAGGTAAACAAATAATAAGAAGATGACTAATGGTGTTATTACTTAATCTATTCGAAGGCGGTTATAACATCCAACGATATTCCGCCAATATCCCGCAGATAGGCCGATTGACGCCTCTCTTGCCTTCTACCTAAGGAACAACCACGAATTTAAAAGCATGATGAGGAAAATGGCAATACGTTACTTCCCTGCTGACATGCAGTCAGAGACGTTGCCATGGTAACCTGTAGGTTCGTTGTCGGTCTGTCGGTCACTCAATGCAGAGCATGGTACCAGCAGAAAATTGTAAATTTCTCCGTCATGTAAAGAGTAAGGTAAATTATGAACATAACGAAAGTTGTTTATAATTAAGAGACGTTTTACGTACGGTAAACGAAGTTTACAGAAAATCAATAGTATAAGAGAAAATGGAGGAAAACCATTCTGGTTTTCTTATAAACCCCCGTCTATTCAAAGATTTTAAAATGATATGCATATTGAAACCTTCCCCGGGATGAGTATACTCTAAATATGAAGTTTAGTTGAGATCTATCGAGCCGTTTCGACGTGATGGTGGAAAGACCATTCTGCTTTTCGTATAAACCCCCGTCTATTCAAAGATTTTAAAATGATATGCATATCGAAACCGTCCCCGGGATGAGTATACTCTAAATATGAAGTTTGGCTGAGATCTATCCAGCCGTTTCGACGTGATGGTGGAAAAACCATTCTGGTTTTCCTATAAACCCCCCGTGTATTCAAAGTTTCTAAAATGATATGCATATCGAAACCTTCCCCGGGAGGAGTATACTCTAAATATGAAGTTTGGTTGTGATCTATCCAGCCGTTTCGACGTGATGGTGGAAAAAACATTCGGGTTTTCCTATAAACCCCCGTGTATTCGAAGATTTTAAAATGATATGCATATCAAAACCTTCCCCGGGAGGAGTATACTCTAAATACGAAGTTTAGTTGAGATCTATCGAGCCGTTTCGACGTGATGGTGGAAAAACCATTCTTGTCTTCCTATAAACCCCCGTCTATTCAAAGATTTTAAAATGATATGCATGTCGAAACCGTCCCCGGGAGGAGTATACTCTAAATATGAAATTTGGTTGAGATCTATCCAGCCGTTTCGACGTGATGGTGGAAAAACCATTCTGGTTTTCCTATAAACCCCCCTTGTATTCAAACATTTTAAATTGATATGCATATCGAAACCTTCCCCGGGATGAGTATACTCTAAATATGAAATTTGGTTGAGATCTATCCAGCCGTTTCGACGTGATGGTGGAAAATACCATTCTGGTTTTCCTACAAACCCCCGTCTATTCAAAGATTTTAAAATGATATGCATGTCGAAACCGTCCCCGGGAGGAGTATACTCTAAATATGAAATTTGGTTGAGATCTATCCAGCCGTTTCGACGTGATGGTGGAAAAACCATTCTGGTTTTCCTATAAACCCCCCTTGTATTCAAACATTTTAAATTGATATGCATATCGAAACCTTCCCCGGGATGAGTATACTCTAAATATGAAATTTTGGTTGAGATCTATCCAGCCGTTTCGACGTGATGGTGGAAAATACCATTCTGGTTTTCCTACAAACCGCCCGTGTATTCAAAGATTTTAAAATGATATGCATATCAAAACCTTCCCCGGGAGGAGTATACTCTAAATACGAAGTTTAGTTGAGATCTATCGAGCCGTTTCGACGTGATGGTGGAAAAACCATTCTTGTCTTCCTATAAACCCCCGTCTATTCAATGATTTTAAAATGATATGAATATCGAAACCGTCCCCGGGATGAGTATACTCTAAATATGAAATTTGGTTGAGATCTATCCAAGCGTTTCGACGTGATGGTGGAAAAACCATTCTTGTCTTCCTATAAACCCCCCTTGTATTCAAACATTTTGAATTGATATGCATATCGAAACCTTCCCCGGGATGAGTATACTCTAAATATGATATTTGGTTGAGATCTATCCAGCCGTTTCGACGTTATGGTGGATAAAACCATTCTGGTTTTCCTATAAACCCCCCGTGTATTCAAAGATTTTAAAATGATATGCATATCGAAACCTTCCCCGGGAGGAGTATACTCTAAATATGAAGTTTGGTTGAGATCTATCCAGCCGTTTCGACGTGATGCTGGAAAAAACCATTCTGGTTTTCCTATAAACCCCGGTGTATTCAAAGATTCCAGAATGATATGCATATCGAAACCTTCCCCGGGAGGAGTATACTCTAAATAAGAAGTTTGGTTGAGATCTATCCAGCCGTTTCGACGTGATGGTGGAAGAACCATTCTGGTTTTCCTATAAACCCCCCGTGTATTCAAGGATTTTAAAATGATATGCATATGTAAGCCTTCCCCGGGAGGAGTATACTCTAAATATGAAGTTTGGTTGAGATCTATCCAGCCGTTTCGACGTGATGGTGGATAAACCATTCTGGTTTTCCTATAAACCCCCCGTGTATTCAAATATTTTAAAATGATATGCATATCGAAACCTTCCCCGGGAGGAGTATACTCTAAGTATGAAGTTTGGTTGAGATCTATCCAACCGTTTCGACGTGATGGTGGAAAAACCATTCTGGTTTTCTTATAAACCCCCCGTGTATTCAAAGATTTTAAAATTATGTGCATATCTAAACCTTCCCCGGGATGAGTATACTCTAAATATGAAGTTTGGTTGAGATCTATCCAGCCGTTTCGACGTGATGGTGGAACAGACAAACAGACAAACAGACAAACAGATACAATTTTATTTATATAGACTAGCAAATGTACCCGTGCTTCGCTACGGTGTTCAACATTGTATTCGAATATCGAAGTAAACAGTGTACATGCAGTAAATAAGATTGTTTTAAAATTGCATGTCTCTTAGCGTTATCCGAGAAAGAGCATGGGGATGTCCCCATACGTTGTTTCCAATGTAAAGTGTTTGTTACGGATTTGTGATATAACGGCAGGCTCACTTGTCTACTGCCATTCACAATCGAGTTGGGAAGTTTACATTATAATTGGAGGCCCCATTGCCTACTGCGCGGTCACAATCAAGTTGGGAGTGTTCGTTACAATGGCAGGCCCCATTTCCTACTCCCAAACAGATTACAGTCGAGGAGATTTTCTTATAATGGCAGGCAAATTCCCTACCACCATTAAAAATTGAGTTGTGCCGTTATCATTATAATGTCAGGCCGATTTTCCTACTGCCAGCCAGCTTACTGCCAGTCACACCAAGTTGGTGAGTTTCCATCAAAATAGCAGGCCACTATGCCTAATGCCAGTCACATTTTAGATGAGGACATTTCTTTATAATGGCGGGCACCCTTGCCTACTGCCAAACACAATCGGGTAGGGGAGTTTTAAAGAAAACTGCATGGCCACTTGCCTTCTGCAAGTCAAATCGAGAAGGGAACTATCCATTATAATTGTAGGCCTTCCTTACTAATGACAGTTACACAGGAGTTGGGGAAGGAACCCTTTCCTACTGCCAGTCAAAGTCGGTGTTGGGAGTACTGATTACAATAGCAGACCCACCCTCTCTCTATCGCTAAAAATCGACATCAGTGAATATATATAGATCGACACACGAAAGTATATGCGTGTCTACAATACTGAAGACCTTCATTTACAGATTAACTGCTACTAAACGTACGTCATATCGACAAAGGATTATACCATAAGACACGCCGGATTTAGTGGCCTAAATGCCTGGTCCTATGATATGTCATCTATTCTTGCGTCAGATTGAGATAGAAACGTGGAACAGGGTAAAGGTTTTGCAATATTATCTCACATTGCATTACTTTTCGGATTATTATGTGACAGCTACATACATAGCATTTGGCTCACATATGGCTACTGGGTGGGCCAATTTTCGTGAAGAGTTTGATGATTCTGTATTTCATAGAAGTAATCGAAGGTATGAATTATGCATGTGAAAATTCCAAATTGACTTAACATCCATTAATAGAGAAAAATCAAACGTAAAAGTGATACAGATACGGCAAAAAGTCATAAGACCAAGGTTGTAGATCATTCCAAATTGAACGGAGATTGTGCAATCTGTTATGTGATAGGAATTTCCGAAGGTCTGCACCATCATAAAAATTGCCTGCATATTTCGATATTCTTCGGGGATAAAAAGTGAAAATTTAATGATCTTGGATGTTTTCCGTTCGTTACAGTCTAAAACGTATAATTTTGTCAAGTTTCAATTATCTTCTTTTTCTTCTGGCAGATTATGCCGCAATCTGGGTTTTGGGCGAGGCGGGTAAAAATTAGGACTTTCAGGAAACTAAACCAAAAATTATGCAGATGGTCATTATTACCCCTTAAACGGAAAGCTGTACGAAAATTTCGCCAAAATAGTCATTGTAGAGGCACACAGTCGTTACGATTTGGTTTATGTAGATAAGGAATCTGCTCCATGTAAAACACCTTTTTGGCTATGTCCGCTGGACGTAACCTGCAAAACTGACCATTCATGATACCTCCCTTATTAATCCTCCTGACGAAAAAATGCACATGAAAAAAAGGTTTAGAGGTGGAATTCCATCACGTTTGGTCGATTTCCAGTCAGGTTGGTCTTGTTCTGTATATATTGTGGAAGAGTAAAATCACCATTTCGGTTCCCTATAAACCGCCAGTCCATTCCGGAACATGAAATGTTATTTACGTTTAAAACCTACCTTTGGACAGGTGGATGCTAAATATGAATTTTGGTTCGAATATCTTCAGTAGTTTTCAAGTTGTAAGGAATACGCTTTACTCGCACCCGCTCGTGTGTTAAGTCCGATGGGACTTGTACAAAAAAACGGTCCGTTAATGATATCTCCCTTATTAATCCTCGTATCGAAATGATGCACATGAGAAAAAAGGTTTAGAAATTAATTTCTACCGAGGCAGGTAGATTTAAATTAACGTTGGTTGTGTATATTTTGTGGAAGTGCAAAATCACACTTTCGGTTTCGTATAAACCCCCAGTCAGTTCAGGGATTTAGAAACAATATTTGCCCTAAAACCTATCAAGGACAGGTGTATTCTAAATATGAGTATTGGTGGAAATACATCCAGTAGTTTGTAGCACTCGCGTACATACGGCGTAATTAAGGAAGAAATAATACAGTTAAGAAAGTTGAAAGTAATAGAAAATGGATTATAATTGAGGGCAGCCGGAAAACGACAAATATGTAAATGCCAAGTTAATGTATTGGAAAATCAAATGCCCCTCAATAAATTATGCTAGTGTGAGTTATGGATATAATAAAGCGGTAACAGAGGAGAAATTTAGGTCCATTGATTCCTAGGTAAACAAATAATAAGAAGATGACTAATGGTGTTATTACTTAATCTATTCGAAGGCGGTTATAACATCCAACGATATTCCGCCAATATCCCGCAGATAGGCCGATTGACGCCTCTCTTGCCTTCTACCTAAGGAACAACCACGAATTTAAAAGCATGATGAGGAAAATGGCAATACGTTACTTCCTTGCTGACATGCAGTCAGAGACGTTGCCATGGTAACCTGTAGGTTCGTTGTCGGTCTGTCGGTCACTCAATGCAGAGCATGGTACCAGCAGAAAATTGTAAATTTCTCCGTCATGTAAAGAGTAAGGTAAATTACGAACATAACGAAAGTTGTTTATAATTAAGAGACGTTTCACGTACGGTAAACGAAGTTTACAGAAAATCAATAGTATAAGAGAAAATGGAGGAAAACCATTCTGGTTTTCTTATAAACCCCCGTCTATTTAAGGATTTTAAAATGATATGCATATTGAAACCTTCCCCGGGATGAGTATACTCTAAATATGAAGTTTAGTTGAGATCTATCGAGCCGTTTCCACGTGATGGTGGAAAAACCATTCTGCTTTTCGTATAAACCCCCGTCTATTCAAAGATTTTAAAATGATATGCATATCGAAACCGTCCCCGGGATGAGTATACTCTAAATATGAAATTTGGTTGAGATGTATCCAGCCGTTTCGACGTGATGGTGGAAAAACCATTCTGGTTTTCCTATAAACCCCCCGTGTATTCAAAGTTTCTAAAATGATATGCATATCGAAACCTTCCCCGGGAGGAGTATACTCTAAATATGAAGTTTGGTTGTGATCTGTCCAGCCGTTTCGACGTGATGGTGGAAAAAAACATTCTGGTTTTCCTATAAACCCCCGTGTATTCAAAGATTATAAAATGATGTGCATATCGAAACCTTCCCCGGGAGGAGTATACTCTAAATATGAAGTTTAGTTGAGATCTATCGAGCCGTTTCGACGTGATGGTGGAAAAACATTCGGGTTTTCCTATAAACCCCCGTCTATTCGAAGATTTTAAAATGATATGCATATCGAAACCTTCCCCGAAATGAGTATATTCTAAATATGAAATCTGGTTGAGATCTATCCAGCCGTTTCGACGTGATGGTGGAAAAACTATTCCGGTTTTCCTATAAATCCCCCGTGTATTGAAATATTTTAAAATGATATGCATATCGAAACCTTCCCCGGGAGGAGTATACTCTAAATATGAAGTTTGGTTGAGATCTATCCAGCCGTTTCGACGTGATGGTGGAAAAACCATTCTGGTTTCCCTATAACCCCCCGTGTATTCAAAGATTTTAAAATGATATGCATATCAAAACCTTCCCCGGGAGGAGTATACTCTAAATATGAAGTTTGGTTGTGATCTATCCAGCCGTTTCGACGTGATGGTGGAAAAAAACATTCTGGTTTTCCTATAAACCCCCCGTGTATTCAAAGATTATAAAATGATGTGCATATCGAAACCTTCCCCGGGAGGAGTATACTCTAAATATGAAGTTTAGTTGAGATCTATCGAGCCGTTTCGACGTGATGGTGGAAAAAACATTCGGGTTTTCCTATAAACCCCCGTCTATTCGAAGATTATAAAATGATATGCATATCGAAACCTTCCCCGAAATGAGTATATTCTAAATATGAAATCTGGTTGAGATCTATCCAGCCGTTTCGACGTGATGGTGGAAAAACCATTCTGGTTTCCCTATAACCCCCCGTGTATTCAAAGATTTTAAAATGATATGCATATCAAAACCTTCCCCGGGAGGAGTATACTGTAAATACGAAGTTTAGTTGAGATCTATCGAGCCGTTTCGACTCTTGTCTTCCTATAAACCCCCGTCTATTCAAAGATTTTAAAATGATATGCAAATCGGAACCTTCCCCGGGACAAGTATACTCTAAATATGAAGTTTGGTTGAGATCTATCCAGCCGTTTCGACGTGATGGTGGAAAAACCTTTCTGGTTTTCCTATAAACCCCCTGTGTATTCAAAGATTTTAAAATGATATGCATATCGAAAGCATCCTCGGGAGGAGTATACTCTAAATATATAGTTTGGTTGAGATCTATCCAGCCGTTTCGACGTGATGGTGGAAAAAACCATTCTGGTTTTCCTACAAACCGCCCGTGTATTCAAAGATTTTAAAATGATATGCATATCGAAACCTTCCCCGGGAGGAGTATACTCTAAATATGAAGTTTTGTTGAGATCTATCCAGCCGTTTCGACGTGATGGTGGAACAGACAAACAGACAGACAAACAGAAACAATTTTATTTATATAGAAGATACAGCACAGGCTAGTATTGCGTATACTTCGGCCTGGAAAACAGTAGCATATTTACCCGTAGGAAGGGAGAGCCTTGTCTCAGGCCCCCAGACCCCGGCGCCTGTGCTCGTCCCCGTCCGCGAGCCATCTGTGTACCATGTACAGCCCCCAGACTTAAGATGGGCCCCAGCATCCGCGGCCCACTCCTCCCTTGTGGGTATCACCACTGTAAATTTATAATTCAAACTAGCGAATGTACCCGTGCTTCGCTACGGTATTCTACATTGTATTCGAATATCGAAGTAAATAGAGTACATGCAGTAAATAAGATTGTTTTAAAATTGCATGTCTCTTAGTGTTATCCGAGAAAGAGCATGGGGAGGTCCCCGTATGTTGTTTCCAATGTAAAGTGTTTGTTACGGAATTGTGATATAACGGCAGGCTCACTTGCCTACTGCCATTCACAATCGAGTTGAGAAGTTTATATTATAATTGCAGGCCCCATTGCCTACTACGCGGACAGAGTCGATTTTGGGAGTTTTCGTTAAAATGGCAGCCCCCTTTCCTACTTCCAGACAGATTACAGTTGAGGAGTTTCTATTATAATGGTAAGCAATTACCCTACTATCACTCGAAATTGAGTTGTGCAGTTATCATTATAATGCCAGGCCCATTTTCCTACTGCCAGCCAGCTTACTGCTAGTCACACCAAGTTGGTGAGTTTCCATCAATATAGCAGGCCACTATGCCTAATGCCAGTCACATTTTAGATGAGGACATTTGTTTCTAATTGCGGGCACCCTTGCCTACTGCCAAACACAATCGGGTAGGGGAGTTTTAAACAAAACTGCATGCTCACTTGCCTTCTTCAAGTCAAATCGAGAAGGGAACTATTCATTACAATTGTAGGCGTTCCTTACACAGGAGTTGGAGAAGGAACCCTTTCGTACTGCCAGTCAAAGTCGGTGTGGGGAGTACTGATTACAATATCAGACCCACCCTTTCTCGATCGCTAAATATCGACATCAGTGAATATATATAGATCGACATACGAAAGTATATGCGTGTTTACAATATTGAAGACCTTCATTTACAGATAAACTGCTACTAAACGTACGTCATATCGACAAAAGATCATACCATAAGACACGCCGGATTTAGTGGCCTAAATGGCTGGTCCTATGATATGTCATCTATTCTTGGGTCAGATTGAGTTAGAAACGTGGAACAGGGTAAAGGTTTTGTAAGATTATCTCACATTACATTACTTTTCGGATAATTATGTGACAGCTACATACATAGCATTTGGCTCACATATGCCTACTGGGTGGGACAATTTTCGTGAAGAGTATGATGATTCTGTATTTCATATAAGTAATTGAAAGTATGAATTATGCATGTGAAAATTCGAAATTGATTTAACATCGATTAATAGAGAAAAATCAAACGTAAAAGGGATACAGATACGGCAAAAAGTCATAAGACCAAGGTTGTAGATCATTCCAAATTGAACGGAGATTGTGCAATCCGTTATGTGATAGGAATTTCCGAAGGTGTGCACCATCATTAAAATTGCCTGCATATTTCGATATTCTTCGGGGATAAAAAGTGAAAAATTTAATGATCTAGGATGTTTTCCGTTCGTTACAGGCTAAAACGTATAATTTTGTCAAATTTCAATTATCTTCTTTTTCTTCTGGCAGATTATGCCGCAATCTGGATTTTGGGTGAGGCGGGTAAAAATTAGGACTTTCTGGAAACTAAACCAAAAATTATGGAGATGGTCATTATTACCCCTTAAACGGAAAGCTGTACGAAAACATCGCCAAAATAGTCAGTGTTTAGGCACACAGTCGTTACGATTTCATTTATATAGTTAAGGAATCTGCTCCATGTAAACCACCTTTTGGGCTATGTCCGCTGGACTTAACCTGCAAACCTGACCATTCATGATATCTCCCTTATTAATCCTCCTGACGAAAAAATGCACATGAAAAGAAAGGTTTAGAGGTGGAATTCCATCACGTTTGTTCGATTTCCAGTCAGGTTGATCTTGTTCTGTATATATTGTGGAAGAGTAAAATCACCATTTCGGTTCCCTATAAACCGCCAGTCCATTCCGGAACATGAAATGTTATTTACGTGTAAAACCTACCCTTGGACAGGGGGATGCTAAATATAAATTTTGATTCGAATGTCTTCAGTAGTTTTCAAGTTGTAAGGAATACGCTTTACACGCACCCGCTCGTGAGTCAAGTCCGATGGGACTTGTACAGAAAAACGGTCCGTTAATGATATCTCCCTTATTAATCCTCGTATGGAAATGATGCACATGAGAAAAAAGATTTAGAAATTAATTTCTAGCAAGGTAGGTAGATTTCCATTAAGTTTGGTTGTGTATATTTTGTGGAAGTGCAAAATCACTGTTTCGGTTTCATATAAACCCCTAGTCAGTTCAGGGATTTAGAAACAATATTTCCCCTAAAACCTATCAAGGACAGGTGTATTCTAAATATGAGTATTGGTGGAAATACATCCAGTAGTTTGTAGCACTCGCGTACATACGGCGTAATTAAGGAAGAAAATAATACAGTTAAGAAAGTTGAAAGTAATGGAAAATGGGTTATAACTGAGGACAGCCGGATAACGACAAATATGTAAATGCCAAGTGAATATACTGGAATATCAAATGCCTCTCAATAAATTATGCTAGTGCGAGTTATGGATATAATAAAGCGGTAACAGAGGACAAATTTAGGTCCAGTGATTCTTAGGTAAACAAATAATAAGAAGATGACTAATGGTGTTATTACTTAATCTATTCGAGGGCGGTTATAACCTCCAACGATATTCCGCCAATATCCCGCAGATGGGCCGATTGACGCCTCTCTTGCCATCTACCCAAGGAAAACCAGGAATTTAAAAGCATGATGAGGAAAATGGCAATACGTTACTTCCCTACTGGCATGCAGTCAGAGACGTTGCCATGGTAACCTGTAGATTCGTTGTCAGTCTGTCGGTCACTAAATGGAGAGCATGATACCAGCAGAAAATTGTAAATTTCTCCGTCATGTGAAGAGTAAGGCAAATTATGAACATAACGAAAGTTATTTATAATGCAGAGACGTTTCACGTACGGTAAACGAAGTTTACAGAAAATCAATAGTATAAGAGAAAATGGAGGAAAACCATTCTGGTTTTCCTATAAACACCCCGTGTATTCAATGATTTTAAAATGATATGCATATCGATACCTTCCCGGGATGAGTATACTCTAAATATGAAGTTTGGCTGAGATCTATCCAGCCGTTTCGACGTGATGGTGGAAAAATCATTCTGGTTTTCCTATAAACCCCCCGTCTATTCGAAGATTTTAAAATGATATGCATATCGAAACCTTCCTCGGGATGAGTATACTCTAAATGTGAAGTTTGGCTGAGATTTATCCAGCCGTTTCGACGTGATGGTTGAAAAACCATTATGGTTTTCCTATAAATCCCCCGTCTATTCAAAGATTTTAAAATGATATGCATATCTAAACCTTTCGCGGGATGAGTATACTCTAAATATGAAGTTTGGTTGTGATCTATCCAGCCGTTTCGATGTGATGGTGGAAAAACCATTCTGGTTTTCCTATAAACACCCCATGTGTTCAAAGATTTTAAAATGATATGCATATAGAAACCTTCCCCGGGATGAGTATACCCTAAATATGAAGTTTGGTTGAGATCTATCCAGCCGTTTCGACGTGATGGTGGAACAGACAAACAGACAAACAGACAGACAAACAGACAAACAGACAAACAGACAAACAGACAAACAAACAGACACGAAACGTAAAAACCACCGATTCGGTCTTGAGTTGACCTAAAACGGATAAATATCTGAAAAATTGGCAAAACAAAAGAAATTACAGACAGCGGACCTCCTACAATCTTATTTATATAGATTAAAGCTAGGCTTCATCAGATCCCCGATCATCATTGTCATAGGGCAAGTCTGGTGGAGCCTTGTAAGAATAGAGGCATGACCTCTATTCGGGTTTTGGAAGGACCATCCTCCGAGTGACCAGAGGCGATAGGCACTCATTCCCGCTATTACCTTAACATATAAATGTAAGGGGGTAAAACCTAGGATGGCCTCCATTGCACATAATGGTGTAGTATCCAGTGCCCCTGTTATTCCTAGACACGCAAGTCTTTGGACACTGTTTAACTTGGTGATCACAGTTTTACTCTCCGAGCCTGGCCACCAGACTAAAGATGCATAGGTGATCGTGGGCCGTACAATAGAGATATAGAGCCACTGAACCACCTTAGGTCTTAGGCCCCAAGTCTTCCCGACGGCCCTGTGACAGGCCCACATAATCTTGCGAGCCTTATCCACTTTATGATCTATATGTTTCTTCCAACTCAGTCTTGCCTCAAGGATTACCCCTAGGTACATAACTGAGGTTGTCTTAGCTAATTTTTTCCGAAATAGGAAAGGCTCTGACAGTCCGTCTAGCCTCTTCCTCCTGGTAAATACCACGAGCTCCGTCTTATCGGGATTAACCGACAAGTCTGTCTCGTGGCACCATCCTTCCACCCTACGTAAAGAGCTCTGTACGAGCTCGGAAACGGTGATGGGGAAATTTCCTACCGCCATCAGGCTTATGTCATCTGCATAGCCTTGGGCGTATGTTCCTCCAACATTTAACCTGTAAGTAGTTCATCCACTACCAGACACAATAATGTTGGTGATAATACTCCTCCCTGTGGACACCCCCTGTCTATATTAGCTCTCAACATTACAGCGTTGAGGGTAAACAGAACTTGATGGCCCTGCAGTGAGGCCATAATCCATTTTATGAGCATACTGCTCACTCCTCTTCTCTCTAGACTACGTTCTATGGAGCCCAAAGATGTATAGTTAAAGGCCCCTTCAATATCTAGGAATACAACCATAGCAAGTTGTTGCTTATCCAAGGCACTCTCCAGCCTAGAAACTAACTGGTGTAGTGCCGTCTCAACCGACTTCCCTGGTTGATATGCATGTTGATGAGAATGCAGGGGAAAGCCCCTTAATACTTTCTCCCTGATATGTCTATCCACCAGTCTTTCGAAGGTCTTAAGTAGAAAAGACGTTAAACTAATGGGTCTATAATCCTTAGGTCTAGTATATGAAGACCTTCCGGGTTTAGGTATATACACCACCTTCGCCTGACGCCACAAGGAGTACACGTACCCCATAGTGAGACAGGCTCTAAAGATTCTGACCAGGTATGGTATAAGGACACCCCCCCGCGCTTCCTGAAGAAGTGCCGGGAAGATCCCGTCCACCCCTGGGCTTTTGTAAGGGGCAAAGGATTCTAATGCCCACTTAACCCTTCTTGGGGTAACAATCTCTGCGGCTTCCTTCCAGCCACTTTTATCGGGTCTGAACGATCCGCTCGATTCTACCTCACTATTCGTGACTACCGAACCTGGAAAGTGGGCATCAAGCAGTAAGTTCAGGGTCTCCCTCTCTGTGGATGTGTATCCGCCCGAAGGCGACTCCAGTGAACCCATCCTTGCCCTTTTATCCGAGGTTAAAATTTTATGAAGCCTTGCCGCTTCATGTTGAGTTTCAATGGATTCACAAAACTGTCTCCAAGATTTCCTAGAAGCCTTTTTGACTTCTGACTTGTACCTTCTTTGTGATTCTTTGTAAGAATCTAGGCTTTCTTGATCCTGAAGTTCCCTGTATTTATTCCAGAGCCTTCGTGTATTTCTCCTCAGGTGTTCAAGATAACTATTCCACTTGAAGCTTCCTGTTACTCTTTTTGCCTTAACAATAGGGCAGTTTAATTCACAAGAAATAACCAGTGTCCGTGTGATAAAACTCACACTGAGCTCCAGCTCCTCTTTGTTTTTAATTATATTTGAGTGTCCTCCCTCCAGTCCCCTCCTCACGTCCTCCCTAAAAGTCGTCCAATCGGTTCGTCTAGGATTTCTGTAAGACGGGATCTCGAGGGAGCCCTCTATATAAAACACAATGTGTCTATGATCTGATAAGGAAGGCTCCAAAGAAACCTTCCAGTCTTTAAATTCCTGTATGATTCCCATGGAACCCAGGGTAAGATATATGATCCCCTCACTCCTATTATTAATGAAGGTAGGGGTATCACCAAATGTCCATGATCCCCAGATCAGTTGTATATAGAAATTCTATGAGGTGCTCTTCCCTTCGGTTTGTATGTTTACTTTCCCAAATGCTGTGATGAGCATTGGCGTCACATCCTAATATCAGATTTAATCCTTGTTTCCTACAATATATCGCCAGTCTCTTGAACTCCTCCGGCGGGGGTGAAGTTTCAGAGTCTCCTGGGAAATATGCAGAGCAGACAACCAAGTCTTTTGGCTGTCCGCCCTCTTCATATCTCACTAGGACTGTTACCAGGTCTCTAGTAATGAAGCCTGGTACAGCCCAGGCGTTGTGATCTTTAACTAGTATACATGCTCTAGGCTTCTCCTCTGCTATTAAACTGAATAAAGTGAAACCTGCACATTTTAGTCCCATGATATGCCCCTGTCTAAGCCAGGGTTCTTGTATCAGGGCTACCGAAAACCTGCCCTTCTGGATACTTCTGATAAGTACCCTACAGTCCGCTATACAATGTTGTATATTTGCTTGTATGAAAGTAATCATTCTTACCTTCATGCGATACTTTACCTTATGCGGTCTCCGGAACGTGCTGCTCCGTCTCCCGCGATGAGGCTTGGCTGGCCCAGGTTCCTGTCCGGGCTCCTGCTCTTCGCCCCTGTTAGTCTCGGTATTTTCTGTGGTGGGGTTGGTCCTCTGCTTGTCACGCTTGCCCTCCACCAAGGTGAAGGTAGCCACATACACCCCGCAGAAGATCTTCTTCCCCACCACTTTCTCCACGTCTCTGGAGTCCATGCTAACCACAAGTCGGACACCCCTCTTCTCCTCCTTGCGGTCGCAGACCCTCCACCTGGTGAGATTTAAGCCATGGTTCTGGCGTGCCATTCTTCCCAAAAGGACGTTATTGTCCTTTGGTTGTCCTGGTATCCCGACCATGACTCTCTTATATGAAAGAAGTTTATCCATGCCCACAATTGTGAGCCTGGCTCCTTCCCACGGTTGTATACCTGTAACAAGACTGGAAAGCCATGCTACAGTCTCGTCGTTCTCGGCTATGATGACGGCCGCACCTCTCGACAGATTGCAGTCCACCAACTGAGGCTTAATGGGCCCCTGCTCCGGAAGCTCGTCTATCAGATTGGTGATAGCCTCTTCCACAGCTTCCACCTGTTTCTCGGTTAGCTGCTGGTCAGGATATCCTACAGGTACTATGGCCATCCTGATCCCAGCTTTAGCTATCCTGGCATATTCCACCTTGGGTTTTTTGCGGGTCTGCAGATCTTCTTCTGGGGTTGCCCCCGACAGAAGTCGTTTTCCCGCTGGCATCTTATTGGGTGGGGTCATCTGTGCCCTAGAAGCAGAGCCCTTTTCAGGGTCCCGCCTCTTGTGCCCATTGGATCCCCCCACAGTTGTTACTGTCGTGGTATTAGAAGGCCCCTCAGCTCCCGGAGTTAAGCCCTCTTTGGCCTGCTCCCGGGCCTTTAAGGCCTTATTATATCTCCTCTTCTCAGCGCCAGAGCGCTGTTTCTTCTTCTTCTTCTGGACCTGTAGATTGCCCACCTCTTGAGTGAGCCCCCTAACTGTCGAAGATGAACTATCCGAGGGTATCTCCGAAGAGTCCCCTTCGGTTGTTGTTGTAGTGTTTCTCTCGGAGGCCCCAGAAGAGCTCTCCGGTTTATGGATGGCTACCGTATTCATTCAAGTCCCACGAGTAGCTAGGGAAATATATGTCCGCCCAGGCAGAGCCCCGCATACCTGGGTAAGGCTACTTACTTCGAGAGGGCGCCAAGTATCTCGAAGGCTCCGTTCAAGACACTTCTCCCATGTGCCATGCACCCCATCGGCACGGGTCGCATTACACCTTGGGGTTGGGTGGTGCTTTAGCTTCCTCCTCCTTGTATAGCAAACGGTTACCCAATGGGGCTCCATTCGGCATCGCAAGAAAGGAGCTACTAGTCCCTCTCAACACGAAGAGGATATTCAATTGAAGAGGGTAACCAGGGTTAGCCCCCTACAATTGTAGAAGCACACACGAGGGGGAAGAACTTCTGAAAGCCTTCTTCACATCTGAAGCCTGATCAGTTACGAAGGTAACGTGATTCCATGGTTTGTTGTTCTGGATGAATTGTGCCTTGATAAGGTAGGCTACTAGTACTGGATGTCTTTAAAATACAGTACATCCCCCAATTTTGCATTTCACAAATTAATGGCGATATAAAATCGCTCCTACTCGTTGATTTCCGCCTTAAAGTTTATCCTCTATACCATACTGCTTGTTATTTAGTTTCTCCGTTACCTTACTTTCAGCCTCCATCTCTAATGAATCACAAAGTACTACAAAGACTGGACAGCTGCTTAATATTTTCCAATGTCTGTTCTCTATCGTATCAGACTTGGAGATCATTAGACCATGGACTTACTAAGCCGAGCTAGCTACCCCGACGGCCACGTAGAAGCGAGATTTATTTTTGCTTCTTCAGTACAAACGTACTTACATTTTCTTACTTTATAAACATATTGTTGAATTTGTCAGAAAATGTACTTACTAATATACAAAATATACGTTATTATTCTCGTTAAAACCATAATATAAATTATACATAAAAATGGAAGAATGTACACATCTTGAAAGTCTCTCCCCCTAGAATAACAAACATGATGGCAAGCATAATTGGCAGTCAAACAAATTTTAGTACAAAATGGAAGAGTATGTATCGCGATTGACCTATCTAAGGCATTTGATAGGGTAGATCATGGGAGACTACTGGAAGAAATTAGTACAATTGGACGAGGCAAAAGAGTGACTGAATGGGTGGCTATATTCCTTTATTTTTTTTTGCTATTTGCTTTACGTCGCACCGACAAAGATATGTCTTATGGCTACGATGGGATAGGAGAGACCTAGGAATTGGAAGGAGGCGGCCGTGACCTTAATTTGCCTGGTGTGAAAATGGGAAACCACGGAAAACCATCTTCAGGGCTGCCGACGGTGGGGCTCGAACCCACTATCTCCCGATTACTGGATACTGGCCGTACTTAAGCGTCTGCAGCTATCGAGCTCGGTAGGCTTTATTTCTAGAATATACATCTCAGAGAATTGGAGTAGGGGAACCTTTATCTGACCCTGTAATGATTAAGTGGGGAATTCCTCAATGCAGTATTATTGGACCTCTATTTTTTCTTGTATATTAAAACGATATGAGTAACGAAGTGGAAGCACTTCCGTACAGAGTAATAAATAAGTTACAAGATTGTGATAAACTGAAGAATGACCTCGATAATGTTCTGAGATGGACAGTATGCACTGTTATGATGATAATCGCTGTTAAAAGTCAGTTTGTGTGTTTCACAAATAGGAAAAGTCCTCTCAGTTTTAATTACTGCGCTGATGGTGTGAAAGTCTCTTTTGGGGGTCATTGTAGGTATCCAGGTGTTAATAAAAGATCTTCATTTGGGCAATCACAAGATTGGGACTCTAAATAAACAGTACAGATCTCTGCACATGATTACGAGGGTAATTAGGAATTGTAGTAAGAATGTAAAGGAGAGGGCATATAAGTCTCTAGAAAGACTCCTGCTAGAGTATACTTCCATTGTATGGAATCCTAACCTGGATTACTTGATTCAAGAACAGGAAAAATTCCAAAGAACAGCATATTGATTTGTTCTGGGTGATTTCCGACAAAAGAGTAGCGTTACAAAGTTACAAAATTTGGGCTGGGAAGCCTTGGGAGAAAGGAGACGAGATACTCGACTACGTGGTATGTTCCGACCTACCAGTGGAGAGATGGCGTGGAACAACATTAGTGGACGAATCAATTTGAGTGGTGTCTTTAAAAGTAGGAAAGATCACAATATGATGATAAAGTCGGAATTCACGAGGAGAAATAGGTCAAATATTGATTTATAGGAAGGGAAGCTTGGGACTGGAATAACTTTCCGAGGGAGATGTTCAGTAAATTTCTTTTTTTTTTTTTTGCTATCATTTTAGAAACAGGACAGGGAAATAACACATAGGGAATCTTCCATCTGGGCGACTGCCCTAAATGCAGATCAGTAATGATTGATTGACCCACTATTAATCACGTAACTCCGGAATATATCTGTCCACACAATACTGAATAATATACAAGCCATATACAGTTACATATCAACATATCAAACAAATTTTCGATGTTGTCAGAGTAGTGTTCGTGAGTTAACTATGTCACCAACAACGAGCGATATGAAAGCGACATAACACTAGCACTTTGAGTCACAATGTTACTACTTTGTTTTTTACCTTCGTACAAAAGAAAAATGAGAAAATCACAACATGCCCGATACTCCATAATTCTGAAACTTTTAAACATCTTGATGCACTACACAAATTAGTTTATATCAGTTCTTTTCGCCTCTGACTGTACAGCCATCATATTCAGTAATTGGAAATTATGTAATGTTCACACCCAATTGTCGCACAGTTTAAGTTGCTGGAAATGTAAAGTGAACTTGCATGATTACGCTGTAATATATTTTTAGTATACTAAAAAGAAAAGTATTTCATATTCGTTGAACTAAGCTACCAAAAATACGTAGCTGTGAGCAAGTGGGATCTTTCAGCTGGTCGACACTATACTGCTTTCCTCTACGATAGGATGAACTGTACTTGTTTCACACACAGTAGATATAGTGGCGAGCAAGAGAATTACAGATGGCATTGTTCATCTTTTAACATTTTTCGTAAACTCACAAGCAGGATTTCTCGTCCGTCTGAACATAGTTGAGAAAACCCATTGACAGCCACGCCTGTACAAAACAACTTCTCTTGTTATTTATGTCCAGGGTAAGGATGCATCTGTGGATGTCGCATGGTGTTGTAACAGTTCACAACCTGTCCACATGGTGCTGCGTATCCACTCTTCCACATATTATGCAAAGGTGTGAATGTACAGTGTCATGGAAAAATGTCTTTTGTTCTATTGCAATTACTTCCTTCAATGCTTGATGGGTACTTACTTTCAATTTCGTTGCCATGTAGCGTATCTTAAATTGCTCCCAAATGTTATTGCAGTTTCTATTTGGAAACTTTACCGTTATATGGCGTATGATTGGCTTGTTTTCCAATAGTCTCCTCTAGATGATTCTGGTAGCTGGCTGAGAATGTGGGTCCGAAATACTGATCTGTTTGTCTGCTAAGTCTAATATTTGTTTAAAAACTTGTGGGATTATGGGATAACCTCTTCTATAGCGAAGATTATTCTAGAAGAATCTCTCGTATACTTACCTAGTCCTTTCTTGGCCAACATTATTGACTTGATAAGGAGGGCTTTACACATTTCCGACACTGCTATGAGACCTAGTCCTCCTTGTTCTTGTTGTTTCAAAAGTTGCTGTCTTGCTATTCTTAAGAAGTGTCCTCGCCATAGGTAGTAGCTGATGCAAAGCTCTACTCTTTTGGCTAATTGGTGATATGTGCCACATCTTTGGAAGTGAAGACAGGTTAATGCGCCAGACTTTCTGAAAACGATTTAAACTATTTTTTTTAAATTAGGCGAAAATGTGTGTCTCATTTTGTTGATTACCTCGGTCCAGTTTAATTCAATCACTTGTTGAGCAGTCTTAGCAAATTTCAGGCCGAATAGTAGTAGTATAATTGGATGGTTCTGGCGCCACCGCCACCTCCGGCTCCCAGTGGCCGCCTCCACCTCAGCCAGTGGCCTCTTCCAGTACTGCCAACTTAACCTAACTAGCGCGACAGTACTGCCAACTTAACCTAACTAGCGCGAAATTTGAATTTGTAAACAAAGCCACGTGCTTTTTGACAGCTGTCATCGACAACAACGCATCGCTAACCTCAGTACTGCCATCTTGACGGGCCTAAACCTCACTAGTGCCAACTTAACCTAACTAGCTCGAGATAAACAAAGCCACGTGCTTTTTGACAACCACGTGCTTTTTGACAGATTTGTAAACAAAGCCACGTGCTTTTTGACAGACAACAACGCATCGCTAACCTCACTGCTGCCATCTTGACGGGCCTAAACCTCACTAGTGCCAACTTAACCTCACTAGCGTGAGGTAAACAAAGCCACGTGTTTTTTGAGAGCCACGTGCTTTTTGACAGATTTGTAAACAAAGCCACGTGCTTTTTGACAGACAACAACGCATCGCTAACCTCAGTACTGCTATCTTGACGGGAATAAACCTCGGTGGTACCAACTTAACCTAACTAGCGAGAGGTAAACAAAGCCACGTGCTTTTTGACAGCCACGTGCTGTTTTGACAGCTGCCATCCGCCATCTTTGAGCACCGTGCTGCCCTCTTTCGTCACCTGTCATCGGCAGTGCTGCCATCTTGACGGGTCTAAACCTTAGTGCTACCAACTTAACCTAACTAGCGCGAGGTAAACAAAGCCACGTGTTTTTTGACAGCCGTCATCCGCCATCTTTAATCCATAGAGCACAGTGCTGCCCTCTTTAGCTACTTACCTTTGAAATGTGGTGGCGGATAATTTGAAAAATGCTTTTTTTTGATAGCAGTCATATTGCATCGCAAACCTCAGTGCTGCCCTCTTTAGCTAGATACCTGTGGTAGCAGACAATTCCACGTGACAGCAGCCATCTTTAATCAAGAGAGCACCGTGCTGCCCTCTATGTGGTGACGGCAAATTCCACGTGCTCTTGTTTGGAAACAAACCCACGTGCTTTTTTTGACAGCTACCATCCACCATCTTTAATCAACAGAGCACAGTGCTGTACTCTTTAGCTAGATACCTTTGAAATGTGGTGGCGGCAATTTGAAAAATTCTATGTGCTCTTGTTGGGAAACAAAGCCGCGTGCTTTTTTTTGACAGCTGTCATCCGCCATCTTTAATCAATAGAGCACTGTTCTGCGGGCAATTTCGTTAGCTGTCATCCGCCATCTTTAATCCAGAGAGAACAGTGCTGCACTCTATGTGGTGGCGGTAAATTCCATGTGCTTTACAAACCTATGTGCTTTTCTGACAGCTGTCATCCACCATCTTTAATCACCGTGCTGCCATCTATGTGGTGGCGGTAAATTCCACATGCTTTACAAACCTATATGCTTTTCTGACAGCTGTCATCCGCCATCTTTAATCCAGAGAGAACAGTGCTGCACTCTATGTGGTGGCGGTAAATTCCATGTGCTTTATAAACCTATGTGCTTTTCTGACAGCTGTCATCCGCCATCTTTAATCTAGAGAGAACAGTGCTGCACTCTATGTGGTGGTAGCAAATTCCACGTGCTCTTGTTTGGAAACAAATTCACGTGCTTTTTTGACAGCTGTCATCCGCCATCTTTGAGCACCGTGCTGCTATCATGCGGGCAATTTCGTTAGTTGTCATCCGCCATCTTTAATCCAGAGAGAACAGTGCTGCACTCTATGTGGTGGCGGTAAATTCCATGTGCTTTACAAACCTATGTGCTTTTCTGACAGCTGTCATCCACCATCTTTAATCACCGTGCTGCCATCTATGTGGTGGCGGTAAATTCCACATGCTTTACAAACCTATATGCTTTTCTGACAGCTGTCATCCGCCATCTTTAATCCAGAAGAACAGTGCTGCCCTCTATGTGGTGGCGGCAAATTCCACGTGCTCTTGTTTGGAAACAAAGCCATGTGCAGCTGTCATCCGCCATCTTTGAGCACCGTGCTGCGAGCAATTTCGTCAGTTGTCATCCGCCATCTTTAATCTACAGAACACCGTGCTGCCCTCTTTATGGCTACTACCTTAAGCACGTAGTAGCGGGCAATTTGAAAAGTTCTGTTAGCTATCATCCGCCATCTTTAATCACCGTGCTGCCATCTTTAGCTAGATACCTTTGAAATGTGGCGGCGGATAATTTGAAAAATGCTTTTTGACAGCAGCTATCTTTGAGCACCGTGCTACCCTCTATGTGGTGGCGGCAAATTCTACATGCTTTACAAACCCACGCGCTTTTTTTTTTTGACAGCCATCTTTAAGCAACAGAGTACAGTGCTGCCCTCTTTGTTGTGGCGGCAAATTCCACGTGCTCTTGTTTGGAAACAAAGCCACATGCTCTTTTTGACGGCTGTCACCCGCCATCTTTAACCAACAGAGCACTATGCTGCGGGCAATTTCGTTAGCTGTCATCCGACATCTTTAATCAACAGAGCACCGTGCTGCCCTCATGCGGGGTAATTTCGTTAGCTGCCATCCGCCATCTTTAAACACCGTGCTGCCCTCTTTATGACTACTACCTTAAGCACGTAGTAGCGGGCAATTTCGTTAGCTGTCATAAGCTATCTTTGAGCACCGTGCTGCTCTCTGTAGTAGCGGGTAATTTGAAAAGTTTTGTTAGCTGTCATCCGCCATCTTTGAGCACCGTGCTGCCATCTATGTGGTGGCGGCAAATTCCACATGCTTTACAAACTCACGCGCAGCTGTCATCCACCATCTTACATCGCAAACCTCAGTGCTACACTCTATGTGGTAGCGGATAATTTTAAAAAGAAAAATTCTACAGCAGCCATCTCTCGACGCTAATTGCACAAGATGGCAGCTATACATGACTCCTTAAAGGTGCTCATGCAAGATGATCGCTATACATAGACGCCCTTGGGATGCTTGCGCAAGATGGCGGTTATACAAGGCTCCTTATGAGGGATGCTTGCGCGAGATGGTGGTTGCCCTTATGAGGCGGCTCAAGGATCCATGGCTAGAGACGCCCTAAGGATGCTTGCGCAAGATGGCGGATGCAAGATGGCGGCTATACATAGCTCCTTATGAGACAGCCAGTACAACATGTGATCAGAACATTGATTGATGTGTTCAGAACATAAAATAAGTAGAATCGAACACTGTACTCGATACAACATGTGATTAAAACATTGTGTGGTGTGTTCAGAACACTAATCGAACGCTGTATTAGGGGATACCTTTGTTTAGCTTGAAACATAACAAGACTAGAATTGAACATAAGTAGAATAAGTAAGTAGAATCGAACGCTGTACTCGATGTCGTTACATGTGACCCGATACAACATGTTAGGGGATACCTTTATTCTAAGAACCGAACACTGTACAACATGTTAGGGGATACCTTTGTTTAGATTGAAACTTTGTTTAGATTGAAACTAACATTGATTGATGTGTTCAGAACACAAAATAAGTAGAATCGAACACTGTACTCGATGTCGTTAACTTCAACATGTGATTAAAACATTGGCTGGTGTGTTCAGAACACTACATAAGTAGAATCGAACGCTGTATTAGGGGATACCTTTGTTTAGATTGAAACATAACAAGACTAGAATTGAACACTGTACTCGATGTCGGAAGATCAGATTGAAAACATAACAAGACTAGAATTGAACACTGTACATTGATTGATGTGTTCAGAACACAAAATAAGTAGAATCGAACACTGTACTCGATGTCGTTAACTTCAACATGTGATTAAAACATTGTCTGGTGTGTTCAGAACACTACATAAGTAGAATCGAAAGCTGTACTCGATGTCGTTACATGTGACCCGATACAACATGTTAGGGGATAACTTTATCCTAAGAACCGAACACTGTACAACATGTTAGGGGATACCTTTGTTTAGATTGAAACTAACAAGACTAGAATCGAACACTGCACTCGATGTCGTTACATGTGATCGGATACAACATGTTAGGGGATACCTTTGTTTAGATTGAAACATAGCAAGCCTAGAATCGAACATTGTTTGATGTGTTCAGTACAACTTCAATGATTAACATACACACTGTGCACATATCGCATAGCTAAAAACACACTGTGCACATATCGCATACCTAACACTTCAAATGATTTGCTTAGTACGAAAATAAAAATAAAAAATCTATACCGCGTAGCTAACTCGTTCATCACACTGCTAAGACGCTTAGTAATTGTGAATACACTCATACGAAAATCAAGAAAGCACACTGCGTAGCCAACTCGCTCGGCACGAAAAAAAAATCTATACCGCGTAGCTAACTCGTTCATCACACTGCTAAGACGCTTAGTAATTGTGAATACACTCATACGAAAATCAAGAAAGCACACTGCGTAGCCAACTCGCTCGGCTCACTCGCTTAGTAATTGCAACACACACGGATAAGAATGTTCCGAGATACTTACATGTTTTTTAAGGGGGGGTGAAAGATCATAAATTATATGTACACACATGTTGTCTCCTCCAAGTTGTAAGATGAAATAGACGCAGTACTGCGAGTTTCCACTCTAGCTGGCGAACGGAAGTAGCATGATATCTCAGCAAAAAATAAAAATACGCGTGAGCTTGCAAGTCAGACACAATGATGGATACCGCGATTCAAATCCTGGTAACTTATGCCGTCGGGAAGGGCATCCGGCTAGATCATGTAATGATGATCGCACAGGTCCCACGCCTAGCATTTACAGCTTCCAGTTCGAACCCGCTATCATCCGAAGTAGCGAGAATGATTGAAGAGTGTTTTAGTGTGATTCATTTGTTGGATGGAGGCGTTAAGCTGCCTTCTTCGGTAGGAGTAGGCTATGTCGGGATATCGATTTAAAATCCTAGTCAGGAAGGGCAGCCGGTCGTAAAACTATGGTGTGAGGCGGGGTGTGCAAAAAAGCTAGCAATAAGTAAGGGCTGTTGATGGGGACGTTAAACCTTGTGCAGACTCCTTCGAAAATTAATTTTTGAGTACAAGTGTGTTGATGCTGATTCATTTATCGGATGGAGGCAATAAGCCTTGTGCAGGCTTCTTCAGTGGAGTAGGCTATGTATCGGTACCGGGATATCTAGTTATAAAACCCGCTACAACAAATTTATCATGTATACTGCGATTTAAAATCCTAGTCAGGAAGGGCAGCCGGTCGTATAAAACTATGGTGTGAGGCGGGGTGTGCAAAAAAAAGCTAGCATTAAGTAAGGGCTGTTGATAGGAGGCGTTAAACTATGTGCAAGCTCCTTCACCAGGAGAAGCCTACATGCCGGTACCGTGCAGGTTCTTTCGATAGGAGTAGGCACTGTGTATGTTTTAACCTCTCCGTACAATCATGATAGTTTACGTTAGGAACTTACATAGGCTAAATGCTACACATTCCGTGGCAGAGCCGGGAATCGAACTCGGTCGAAAATTATTTTTTGAGTACAAGAGTGTTGATGCTGATTCATTTGTCGGATGGAGGCAATAAGCCTTGTGCAGGCTTCTTCAGTGGAGTAGGCTATGTATCGGTACCGGGATATCTAGTTATAAAACCCGCTACAACAAATTTATCGCGTATACTGCGATTTAAAATCCTAGTCAGGAAGGGCAGCCGGTCGTATGGTGTGAGGCGGGGTGTGCAAAAAAGCCAGCATTAAGTAAGGGCTGTTGATAGGAGGCGTTAAACTATGTGCAAGCTCCTTCACCAGGAGAAGCCTACATGCCGGTACCGTGCAGGTTCTTTCGATAGGAGTAGGCACTGTGTGTGTTTTAACCTCTCCGTACAATCATGATATTTTACGTTAGGAACTTACATAGGCTAAATGCTACACATTCCGTGGCAGAGCCAGGAATCGAACTCGGACCTCTGGGGGTAGCAGCTAACTACTACACCACAGAGGAGGACAATTTCAGAATATTTTACAACCTTAATTGGTACTGTGTTTTAAGAGCTTACACTCAGCTAAGAAGACGTTCGCGAGTTACAAGTAGCTTATCAGTGTCCTCGCTCAAGGTTGAGCCGGAAGATACGTGTACAATTTCAGCTAACACATGCATTCCACACAACTCGCTCAGAATGACTGTGCCGATACTTCAAGGACTGTAGAACAAACCTATAGCCTACAGTATGCATGCCTCTCACCCGGTAGTCTCGGGTTCGATTCTCTTGGGAATAAAATGTGTTTAAATCGCATGAATTTGTTGAGTTGTCCTTCCTAACGTAAAACTAGCAGTATCTAACCTCATACACTATAGTTTTTTAACCGGTTGCCCTTCCTGACAACTCGGATTAAGAATCTGTTTTGTTTTAAGACTAGTTGTCCTTCCTGACGCAAAACTGGTAGTATCTAAGCTCTTACATCATACGCTATTGTTGTTAACCGGCTGACCTTCCTGACGTCAAAGAACTCGGATTAAGAATCTGTCGAGAATCGGGGGGTTTTTCAGCTAGATGCTCTTCTTAGATTTTAAATCACGAACTATTGTTTTACTGCCGGATGCCCTTCCCGACTAAGATTTTAAATCGCAAGAATTTTGTTTTAAGACTCAAGTCTTGTTATGTTTCTTTCATAATCTGCAAGTCTAAACATGCATATCGCTGCACACTCCTGCCTTCGCGATGCGTGTTCGATAATTGTTGTTAACCGGCTGCCCTTCCTGACGTCAAAGAACTCGGATTAAGAATCTGTCGAGAATCGGGGGGTTTTTCAGCTAGATGCTCTTCTTAGATTTTAAATCACGAACTATTGTTTTACTGCCGGATGCCCTTCCCGACTAAGATTTTAAATCGCAAGAATTTTGTTTTAAGACTCAAGTCTTGTTATGTTTCTTTCATAATCTGCAAGTCTAAACATGCATATCGCTGCACACTCCTGCCTTCGCGATGCGTGTTCGATAATTGTTGTTAACCGGCTGCCCTTCCTGACGTCAAAGAACTCGGATTAAGAATCTGTCGAGAATCGGGGGGTTTTTCAGCTAGATGCTCTTCTTAGATTTTAAATCACGAACTATTGTTTTACTGCCGGATGCCCTTCCCGACTAAGATTTTAAATCGCAAGAATTTTGTTTTAAGACTCAAGTCTTGTTATGTTTCTTTCATAATCTGCAAGTCTAAACATGCATATCGCTGCACACTCCTGCCTTCGCGATGCGTGTTCGATAATTGTTGTTAACCGGCTGCCCTTCCTGACGTCAAAGAACTCGGATTAAGAATCTGTCGAGAATCGGGGGGTTTTTCAGCTAGATGCTCTTCTTAGATTTTAAATCACGAACTATTGTTTTACTGCCGGCTGCCCTTCCTGACTAAGATTTTAAATCGCAGTATACGCGATAAATTTGTTGTAGCGGGTTTTATAACTAGATATCCCGGTACCGATACATAGCCTACTCCACTGAAGAAGCCTGCACAAGGCTTATTGCCTCCATCCGACAAATGAATCAGCATCAACACTCTTGTACTCAAAAAATAATTTTCGACCGAGTTCGATTCCCGGCTCTGCCACGGAATGTGTAGCATTTAGCCTATGTAAGTTCCTAACGTAAACTATCATGATTGTACGGAGAGGTTAAAACACACACAGTGCCTACTCCTATCGAAAGAACCTGCACGGTACCGGCATGTAGGCTTCTCCTGGTGAAGGAGCTTGCACATGGTTTAACGCCTCCTATCGACAGCCCTTACTTAATGCTGGCTTTTTTGCACACCCCGCCTCACACCATAGTTTTATACGACCGGCTGCCCTTCCTGACTAGGATTTTAAATCGCAGTATACGCGATAAATTTGTTGTAGCGGGTTTTATAACTAGATATCCCGGTACCGATACATAGCCTACTCCACTGAAGAAGCCTGCACAAGGCTTATTGCCTCCATCCGACAAATGAATCAGCATCAACACACTTGTACTCAAAAAATAATTTTCGAAGGAGTCTGCACAAGGTTTAACGTCCCCATCAACAGCCCTTACTTATTGCTAGCTTTTTTGCACACCCCGCCTCACACCATAGTTTTACGACCGGCTGCCCTTCCTGACTAGGATTTTAAATCGATATCCCGACATAGCCTACTCCTACCGAAGAAGGCAGCTTAACGCCTCCATCCAACAAATGAATCACACTAAAACACTCTTCAATCATTCTCGCTACTTCGGATGATAGCGGGTTCGAACTGGAAGCTGTAAATGCTAGGCGTGGGACCTGTGCGATCATCATTACATGATCTAGCCGGATGCCCTTCCCGACGGCATAAGTTACCAGGATTTGAATCGCGGTATCCATCATTGTGTCTGACTTGCAAGCTCACGCGTATTTTTATTTTTTGCTGAGATATCATGCTACTTCCGTTCGCCAGCTAGAGTGGAAACTCGCAGTACTGCGTCTATTTCATCTTACAACTTGGAGGAGACAACATGTGTGTACATATAATTTATGATCTTTCACCCCCCCCCCTTAAAAAACATGTAAGTATCTCGGAACATTCTTATCCGTGTGTGTTGCAATTACTAAGCGAGTGAGCCGAGCGAGTTGGCTACGCAGTGTGCTTTCTTGATTTTCGTATGAGTGTATTCACAATTACTAAGCGTCTTAGCATTGTGATGAACGAGTTAGCTACGCGGTATAGATTTTTTTCGTGCCGAGCGAGTTGGCTACGCAGTGTGCTTTCTTGATTTTCGTATGAGTGTATTCACAATTACTAAGCGTCTTAGCAGTGTGATGAACGAGTTAGCTACGCGGTATAGATTTTTTATTTTTATTTTCGTACTAAGCAAATCATTTGAATTGTTAGGTATGCGATATGTGCACAGTGTGTTTTTAGCTATGCGATATGTGCACAGTGTGTATGTTAATCATTGAAGTTGTACTGAACACATCAAACAATGTTCGATTCTAGGCTTGCTATGTTTCAATCTAAACAAAGGTATCCCCTAACATGTTGTATCGGATCACATGTAACGACATCGAGTGCAGTGTTCGATTCTAGTCTTGTTAGTTTCAATCTAAACAAAGGTATCCCCTAACATGTTGTACAGTGTTCGGTTCTTAGGATAAAGGTATCCCCTAACATGTTGTATCGGGTCACATGTAACGACATCGAGTACAGCGTTCGATTCTACTTATGTAGTGTTCTGAACACACCAGACAATGTTTTAATCACATGTTGAAGTTAACGACATCGAGTACAGTGTTCGATTCTACTTATTTTGTGTTCTGAACACATCAATCAATGTACAGTGTTCAATTCTAGTCTTGTTATGTTTTCAATCTGATCTTCTGACATCGAGTGCAGTGTTCAATTCTAGTCTTGTTATGTTTCAATCTAAACAAAGGTATCCCCTAATACAGCGTTCGATTCTACTTATGTAGTGTTCTGAACACACCAGCCAATGTTTTAATCACATGTTGAAGTTAACGACATCGAGTACAGTGTTCGATTCTACTTATTTTGTGTTCTGAACACATCAATCAATGTGCAGTGTTCAATTCTAGTCTTGTTATGTTTCAATCTAAACAAAGGTATCCCCTAATACAGCGTTCGATTAGTGTTCTGAACACACCACACAATGTTTTAATCACATGTTGTATCGAGTACAGTGTTCGATTCTACTTATTTTGTGTTCTGAACACATCAATCAATGTTCTGATCACATGTTGTACTGGCTGTCTCATAAGGAGCTATGTATAGCCGCCATCTTGCATCCGCCATCTTGCGCAAGCATCCTTAGGGCGTCTCTAGCCATGGATCCTTGAGCCGCCTCATAAGAGCAACCACCATCTCGCGCAAGCATCCCACATAAGGAGCCTTGTATAACCGCCATCTTGCGCAAGCATCCCAAGGGCGTCTATGTATAGCGATCATCTTGCATGAGCACCTTTAAGGAGTCATGTATAGCTACCATCTTGTGCAATTAGCGTCGAGAGATGGCTGCTGTAGAATTTTTCTTTTTAAAATTATCCGCTACCACATAGAGTGTAGCACTGAGGTTTGCGATGTAAGATGGTGGATGACAGCTGCGCGTGAGTTTGTAAAGCATGTGGAATTTGCCGCCACCACATAGATGGCAGCACGGTGCTCAAAGATGGCGGATGACAGCTAACAAAACTTTTCAAATTACCCGCTACTACAGAGAGCAGCACGGTGCTCAAAGATAGCGGATGACAGCTAACGAAATTGCCCGCTACTACGTGCTTAAGGTAGTAGTCATAAAGAGGGCAGCACGGTGTTTAAAGATGGCGGATGGCAGCTAACGAAATTACCCCGCATGAGGGCAGCACGGTGCTCTGTTGATTAAAGATGTCGGATGACAGCTAACGAAATTGCCCGCAGCATAGTGCTCTGTTGGTTAAAGATGGCGGGTGACAGCCGTCAAAAAGAGCATGTGGCTTTGTTTCCAAACAAGAGCACGTGGAATTTGCCGCCACAACAAAGAGGGCAGCACTGTACTCTGTTGCTTAAAGATGGCTGTCAAAAAAAAAAAGCGCGTGGGTTTGTAAAGCATGTAGAATTTGCCGCCACCACATAGAGGGTAGCACGGTGCTCAAAGATAGCTGCTGTCAAAAAGCATTTTTCAAATTATCCGCCGCCACATTTCAAAGGTATCTAGCTAAAGATGGCAGCACGGTGATTAAAGATGGCGGATGATAGCTAACAGAACTTTTCAAATTGCCCGCTACTACGTGCTTAAGGTAGTAGCCATAAAGAGGGCAGCACGGTGTTCTGTAGATTAAAGATGGCGGATGACAACTGACGAAATTGCTCGCAGCACGGTGCTCAAAGATGGCGGATGACAGCTGCACATGGCTTTGTTTCCAAACAAGAGCACGTGGAATTTGCCGCCACCACATAGAGGGCAGCACTGTTCTCTCTGGATTAAAGATGGCGGATGACAGCTGTCAGAAAAGCATATAGGTTTGTAAAGCATGTGGAATTTACCGCCACCACATAGATGGCAGCACGGTGATTAAAGATGGTGGATGACAGCTGTCAGAAAAGCACATAGGTTTGTAAAGCACATGGAATTTACCGCCACCACATAGAGTGCAGCACTGTTCTCTCTGGATTAAAGATGGCGGATGACAGCTAACGAAATTGCCCGCAGAACAGTGCTCTATTGATTAAAGATGGCGGATGACAGCTGTCAAAAAAAAGCACGCGGCTTTGTTTCCCAACAAGAGCACATAGAATTTTTCAAATTGCCGCCACCACATTTCAAAGGTATCTAGCTAAAGAGTACAGCACTGTGCTCTGTTGATTAAAGATGGTGGATGGTAGCTGTCAAAAAAAGCACGTGGGTTTGTTTCCAAACAAGAGCACGTGGAATTTGCCGTCACCACATAGAGGGCAGCACGGTGCTCTCTTGATTAATGATGGCTGCTGTCACGTGGAATTGTCTGCTACCACAGGTATCTAGCTAAAGAGGGCAGCACTGAGGTTTGCGATGCAATATGACTGCTATCAAAAAGCATTTTTCAAATTATCCGCCACCACATTTCAAAGGTAAGTAGCTAAAGAGGGCAGCACTGTGCTCAAAGATGGCGGATGACAGCTGCACGTGGCTTTGTTTACCTCGCGCTAGTTAGGTTAAGTTGGTAGCACTAAGGTTTAGACCCGTCAAGATGGCAGCACTGTCGATGACAGGTGACGAATTTTGCAGCTACTGCGATATAGAGGGCAGCACAGTGCTTTGTGGTTTAAAGATGGCGGATGACAGCTGTCAAAACAGCACGTGGCTGTCAAAAAGCACGTGGCTTTGTTTACCTCGCGCTAGTGAGGTTAAGTTGGTACCACTAAGGTTTAGGTCCATCAAGATAGCAGTACTGAGGTTTGCGATGCGTTGTTGTCTGTCAAAAAGCACGTGGCTTTGTTTACAAATCTGTCAAAAAGCACGTGGCTGTCAAAAAACACGTGGCTTTGTTTACCTCACGCTAGTGAGGTTAAGTTGGCACTAGTGAGGTTTAGGCCCGTCAAGATGGCAGCAGTGAGGTTAGCGATGCGGTGTTGTCGATGACAGCTGTCAAAAAGCACGTGGCTTTGTTTACAAATTCAAATTTCGCGCTAGTTAGGTTAAGTTGGCAGTACTGTCGCGCTAGTTAGGTTAAGTTGGCAGTACTGGAAGAGGCCACTGGCTGAGGTGGAGGTGGCCACTGGGAGCCGGAGGTGGCGGTGGCGCCAGAACCATCCAATTATACTACTAATAGTAAAATTGCCTCTCGAACCGGAATATTGGCTATTGACATTGATGTGGGCGAGTTCACTTTTGCATTAGATGCCTTCTCATACGTTTGTAATGCTGTGACTAAACCGTTGCCTGCACCATGACTTTGTGGAAGGATGATGATGTCATCATGTGGGCACGTTTAATGAAGAGTTTAGGCGAATTCGGGACGTTGCTCAGCAATGTATGAATGGCACGGATTAAAGGCTCGAAACTTAGTGAAAGGAGGATCATTGATTGCGGGCAACCTTGACGGACAGACCTTCAGATTGGGGTTGGCTTTGAGAACCATCAGTCTATCATAATCCTCGAGTGGGCATACTCTACAGGTTTCGAAGGATACTTCGTATGCTTGCCGGCATACCAAAGTGGTCAATAACTGCAGATAAACACTAGTGGTTGACTTTATCAAAGGCCTTTTCGAAATCCAAGTTGATCAGTGCTCCTTTCAGATCATCGTTCATTTCAAATGCTACAATTGCATTTCTTACTGCTTGTAGGTTGTGCGTGATCTTTCGATTAGGGGATGCTACAAGTCTGACCTTGTTTGATTAATGTATTCATGAATAATCGCATCCTATTGGCTATGATTTTTATAAAGATTTTATAGTCCTTATTGAGTAGTGTGACGGGTCAAAAGACTGTCATGGATGTTGGTGATGTATTTTTGGGCATTAGGATAATAATACGTTTACTGAGGCCAGTCCAGTCATGACGGCTTTCCAATAGGATATTCATCAGTTCGACGAGCGTTGATTTGATCATTCTTCAGTATTCTTTTATAGAAAGTATGCGTGATTCCATCAGGGCCAGGCGAAGATCTACCACTTCTTGATCAAATGGCATCATATAGCTTATTTTCAGTCATCTCACAGTATAGTCCCTCTTGCTCCTGCTGGGATAGTTGACAGGAGAGTTTGTTGGTCAAAAATAAAATTCTGTTGTTTATCAAAACTCTTAGTGAAATACGATTCTGCTTCTGACAAGCAGTCTTTTGTTGTTTGTTGTTGTTGTTGTTGTTAATGTCCTGTTATCATCTTTGCGAAGAAAGGATAGCATTCTTTTATTTGCGACACTCTTCTCAGCAGCCACGTGATAATGTTGATCTTATCCAACCTAGAATAAAGAGAGGGATGGTGAGCGTACAATGCAACCCTGAACAATGTGTTCCTGAATAGATTTTATTCTTTTCTTAACTGCTACAATATGATTGTAGACGTTATGTCCTATCTGCTGGCAGGTCATAAGATCATTTAATATTACCTAATAGGAGTGTAAGGTCGTCTTCCTGGTCTGTGCCGTTTCTATTCCTACACTCTTAAAGAACGATTGGATTGCTGGTTTAACTTTGTTTTACCAACACTGAGTGTTAAAGGAACCTTCCAGTTGGACTCTTCGTAGGTTATTCTGCCACATCTGAGAGAAATCAATTCCAATTTCCTCGTCTAATAAAATTGAATTATTTAACTTCCAAAAACATTCCCCATACTGTTATCTTCATTGATACACTATCATGATCACTAATCGGTGGTATTTTAACTGCTACTTCGTGCACTTTCGAACCGACTTCTTGGTTAATGTAAACCTGTCGATACGCTAGGTGGCTGTCCCTCGGTGGAAGATAAACTGTACTGTAGTGCCGTATATCATTCCTCAGATATATTTCATGTGTAGACTTTGACAGAGCATATCTAGCTCAGGAGACGGGTTGTATTCACCAATCTGATATCATGTATAAAGAAGCCTTCCCGTTCGTGTCTACACTTTTCTCCGGAGTGAAGGCACACTTTTAAAACGAGTATATTGGCTTCTATTAATACCGAAGTGATCCTTCCGCTTGGATTAGTTTCAATTAGTTTAACTGATATTCCGTTCCTGTAGATGATGGGCGTTCCTCTCGTATCTTCCCCGGTGTTAACAACGTAACTGTATTGTGAGCCCAGAAAAGAAAGGTTCTCAGTGTTTACTTCTTTTAAGAATAGAAAGTGTAAGTCGTAATTCCGAATAAATTCGCGCAGAAGTACTAATTTAGGCCTGTTCGTGGGACAATTTACATTTAACGAACCATGTATAAGTAATAACACCACTTTTATACAAAGAACACCACAGCATTACCTGACGTCATTCTCATTACGATATTTTGAATTTTTCGTTATCTCCACATTTCTAATGGAGGTGAATATCGTGATCACTAGTAAATTTGTAAGTGCGAAGAAGTATTAAAGAAGAAATACCTTAACAACTGACGTTTTACTCACAATGTTTGACCTGGCCTCTAATTTTGCCTTGCTAGAATTTTTAAGCATTTTCCGTCCTCCCTTTGTACTAATGTTGTCAACCGAGAGTTTTAGTCTGGGGTCTCTCGAACTGGTGCTCGAAGATTTTATTATGCTTACATTCTTTTCGGTATCATCGTGTGAGTTGGTTGGGACACAAAGGGTTTTTACTTGACATGGGCCGTTATCCAATACATTTCCCAGCACTAGAAGATTTGGAACAGAAGGGTATTCCCCTGGATCACCTATCATTGATTCTTCGTCTTCCCCTCTATATTCTTGGTCGCTTATGGATTGAAGTTATTGGAGGTGTTGTTGTACTAGGCCATTTAAGAGCTGGAGAGAAGGATCTTGTTTCGTAGACTTATCAGCTGGTGTTGAGGTGAGGTTGTGATGGCAGTTATCTTGTCTGCTCTTGGCATATCTATCTCAAGTGTCTCAATGTTCGAATCAATATCGCTCAGCGGTTGCAGTGCACCTTGTTTAGAGTTCTCTTGGTCCTCATTCTCTGGTGGTATTAGCTCAGGTAATGTTTCAACTGTATGTGAGTTGCTGATATTATCCTCTAGTGTGAGTTGAGCAGCCGATGAGGGAACTCGTTTGGTGGGTAGCTTCCCTCTCGCCAGTGTTGCCCAGGTCGGGGCACCGACGTCGGCCTGCGTTTGAACTGGATGTTTTCTTTTGGGGCATTTTCCGCTCAGATGACCTGTTCCACTACATATCAATCGTGTTGGGAGTTGGTTTTTGTAGCTGATTGAAGCTCAGAGACCACCGATATCAATATGGGAATTGGTACGCTGTTTTAACATGATTTTAACTGTTCGGAAACCAGTATATTTTACTTGATATCGAAAGCTTGGACCCCAGGTTTCATCATTAATTGAAATCACAGTACCGAATTTACCGATATGATCTGAAATTAGAAATAACCATAAGAGAGAATATATGCAATGTTAATGGGACATGATCAAGTTGCAAAGAATATATAAAAAGATGTTAATTGCTACAATGTATGAATCTCACTAAAAGAACACTATTGCTTGCTGCTCTTTGATGTGAATAATAATAATAATAATAATAATAATAATAATAATAATAATAATAATAATAATAATAATAATAATAATGCTATTTGTTTTACGTCCCACTAACTACTCTTTTACGGTTTTCGGGGACGCCGAGGTGCCGTAATTTAGTCCCGCAGGAGTTATTTTAAGTGCCAGTAAATCTACCGACACGAGGCTAACGTATTTGAGCACCTTCAAATACCACCGGACTGAGCCAGGATCGAACCTGCCAAGTTGGGGTCAGAAGGCCAGCGCCTTAACCGTCTGAGCCACTCAGCCCGGCCTTTGATGTGAATGAACACTGTGTTGATTTGCGTTTGTGTTCCTCAGTAGTGTTACCTCGCACTAGACACCAACAATTATCTGACATCATGACGATGTCCCATCGCCCGTGATACCTTCTTCCATTTCTTTAGATCCTGATGGAACAGCTCGCCGTTTTCCTCGCTCACTGCTCCTAAATTTGCAGGGAAATAATCCAGATGACTGTGCAGAAAATGTAGTTTTATGCTCATGCTGCAGCCCAATTTCTGGAAGTTGTACAACATGGTTTCCAGAATCTGTTGGTAGTTGACATATTTAACATTGCCCAGAAATTTGCTACAAACATCCTTGAATGATTCCCATGCCTGAAGCTGTGTTTAGTTCACCGTCGTACTGAATGACTGATCCTTCATAAGCTTTCGAATTTTGGGGCCGTCAAAAGCACCTACCAAAATTTCGGCATCCGACAGTCCCGGAAATTTCGGTCAGAGGTATCGAAAGCAGGGACTGCCTCTATCCAAAACTCTTCACGCTCTGCTTCCTAATTCCCAATTTAGTATGTAAAGGGGGCAATAATACAATTTGATGATCAATTAACGGACGATTTACAATGTTTTGTCTGCGCAAACGAACTGTTTCCTCTTGGGCCACTCAAACACCAACCAGTGACGATCCCTGTCCCGAGAGTCCCACTCACACAGAAAACACGGGAACATTGTATATCCTCCTTGCTGACCTAATATGACACCGCACACTTTTAAATCACATCACAGTAACCATCTGTGTTCATTGGAATTCAGTTTCTGCAGTACCATAGATAAATTGTGATAGTTGTTGAATGAGATGTTGAATGGGCGACTTGTAGTGAAGCAAGTTTATTTCCATTCTACAGAAGATCACCTTTGAGACTTCTTTTACTGGTATTAATAAATAGACGCCAGTCCTTTTCTTGGTAAATAGATCGAAGACGACGAATCAAGCCAAGGATATCACAGCAAAACACAAGTTTGTCTTCGTGAACAAAAAACTGCCGGAAATCATCCTCCCGATTTCTGTAACAATATGAATTTGCCTATGAAGTAAAAAATTTCCGGCTTTTAATCTTGATCCTAAAAGGTCACTCTTTCCTTTAGTGAGGCCTATGTCACGCGCCAAATCATTTAAGTCACGCTGATTATAAAGATGTTCTCATATTCCCCTCTCAGACGGCGGAGAAGCGCGAACTACGCGTTTTGAACTTGTCTGACATTGCGCATGCGCGAAATGCAAATATTCTAATTGTTCTTCCTGTGTTTCTGTACGATTACCTACTCATCTCCAAAACAGAGTATATACAGCATTTTCTCTCAGACATGTCCATGCCTGCATTCCATACAACCAATCCAAACCTAATTTTTTAAAAAAATCTCAATTAGCATAAATATGAGACGGATTTGTGACAAATCTCTACGTGATATGAAACAACTGGTATTACGTTTTACATAAGGGCACTAAATGTAACGTATAACACATACAATTACTTTTGCCGGAAAATTTTCCCAGGCCGGTGTTATTTATCGAACATATCTCTTGGTAAATTATTCCAATGCCTAATTCCTCTTCCTATAAATGTCATCTTGAATTCAAACTTTATTTTCATATTGTGATCTTTCCAACCTTTAAATCTCCATTCGCGGTAATTGGTTCACTAGTATCATTCCATGCCATTTCTCCCTGACAGACTGGGAAATAAGCACACACATAAGTACATGGTGCTGATGCGCTTCGAACTACAATAAAAAATCCGGGCTGAGAGGCTCAGACGTAGGGGCCCAGCTTTCTGAACCCAAGTTCGTACCATGCATGGGTATTTGAACATACCCATATAAATGTACTTCTTGTTGGTAAATTTAACTATGAGACATTTTTTACGGTATAAAGCATCCAAATACCAACTTTTGAACGAGTTGTAGGAAGTCGAAGTTTGAATTTAACTCTAATACGTATACATATCATCCTTATATGCCTTTGCTGGCAGGACGTAGTGTTTACAGTGCAATATGTCTTCTGGTATGCGCTAGAGCAATATTGTTACTTTCATTGATCTGTCTCAGCTTTATCCTTGGCTTTGACAAGATGAAAGTGACTGAGGTATGAGTGATGCTAGTAATGCCATTCCTTATGCAGCCAGTCCCTGCTATGAATGGTGTGAAAATGTTGCTCATAGGGTCAGTTGATGCATGCATTTCAGTGGGCGTGGCAGACTGATATGTAATAGCAACTTCTGGCTCGGTGAGGAAAGCAACGGGAAACTACCTCACTCCTCATTTCCCTACTACACCTCTTCAGTGATTCCTAGGCCATTTATGACAGCTGATGGCAGAGCTGTTAAGGATCCAACCAGCCTTCGGGCTGAGGACTAAACATACAAACATGCATACATCATCCTTATGGAGTGCAATACCTCTTGGATTTTAGTATACAAGACTCAATGAATGCCTCCGCAAACCTCAATTTGCAACTATATTTTCGACTGGTTTTGTTCCACCTCTGCACATGTAAATCACTAAAATTACTCTCCTAGGTAACCCATCGTCCTCCATTGTCCTCAAAATACTCCACCATCCAAGTCAGTTCACAGGCACAACTTCATCCACTAAGTTAAATTCAAAATTTATCTCTTCATTCCCATTGCCCTCATGGTATTTATTGTCTCCACCTATTTTTACCAACAATAATTACCACTATGGCACAGCTGTTAATTGAAACTTATAAATAACTTGTCTGCGGCTTTCTCCCATGTACATCAAATTCAGTCAGAAAACAGACCCATGTGACGCTAATTTGCTCTGATAAGTTCATTCTTTTTCCCCAATTTCATACAAATTACGAAGTTTAACTGTATTAAGTTCCAAATAATAAGTCATATGTAAAGCATTTGCCTACCTTTTGAAGAGGATATGCTGGCAGGGGCTAGCGAAGAGCGAGCTTGTACACTGCGTTCTCCATTAGATCTGTTTATGCAACCTGGTTCATAATGCATCTCGCTTCCCTCTCGCATGGTTTCAAATGACGTAGCCATGAATTAAATTTTGAAGAAGCTCAGCAAATTTAATGGATGTTGTGGTCGTATAGCAGAATTAAAGTTAGGGTGCATTCCGGTCTATCCTGTTGCGGAGAGCTGTGGACGGCCAATGGGAGGGAGACAGCGAAACAAAGGGAAGGGAAAATTATAGGAGATAGCTGATGGAAACATAAAAACTTGATGAGTTGGAAAAACCATGTGGGAATTACTAATCTCCCCGGGCAAGGAAGATAGAATTATAACGGCTAAGACCATGTCGGGAGCTTACTATTGCAGGGGCGTACAGCGAGTGTGAGCGTTAACAGGAACGTAAAATACTGAGACTGGAATACTTTTCCCAGATGAAATGAAAAGTGTAAATTACTCTCACAATGAACTCCCCTATAATTATGGGAACCGTGTACGACAAGAGTTTAGTAGATTTTACAGCTGATTTTGTTACGCTGAGTTGTTGTAATGAATTCGTTAATTGTTAGTTTTGTTGCCAGGTAATGTGCCTGCTACATACTATCTTACATCGATACAACTCTTTTCCATAACAGAGATAATAATGATATTGCTTTTACAGTATGTGCTGCTAACCGCATGTAAGTTCTTCGGGGACACTTAGTTGCCGAAAACTTTTTCGCGCAGTAATTTACTAGCCGGTAAATTTATCTACCGGCACAAGACAGGCTTATTTTAATATATTGAAATACTGAGAACCATGTGACCTTGCCGCGGTGGGGAGGCTTATATGTCCCAATGAAGCAGACAGCCGAGCCGCAGGTGCAACCATATCGGATGGGTATCTGTTGAGAGACCAGACTAACGAATGGTTCATCTACAGGGGGGGTAGCAGCATTTCGGTAGTTGCAAGGGCGGCAGTCTAGATGATCGACTGATACGGCCTTGTAATAATACTCAACATGGCGTAGCTGTGTTGATACTGCTACACGGCTGAAAGCAACGGGAAACTACAGCCGTAACTACCTCCCGAGGACATGCAGCTTTCTCTGTATGAATGATGTACTGATGATGGCTTCCTCCCGAGTAAAATATTCCTGAGGTAAACTAGTCCCCCATTCGGATCTCCGGGTGGGGACAACACGAGAGGGGGCGATCATCAGGAAGATGGATACTGACATTCTGCGAGTCGGAGCGTGGAATGTTAGAAGTTTGAATCGTTGTGGTAGGTTAGAGAATCTGAAAAGGGCGATGGATGGACTAAAGTTAGATGTAGTTGGTATAAGTGAAGTACGTTGGCAGGAAGAACAGGATTTTTGGTCAGGCGACTACCGAATTATCAACACAAAATCAAACAGGGGAAATGCAGGAGTTGGTGTAATAATGAATAAGAAAATAGGTCAGCGGGTAAGCTACGACGACCAGCATAGTGAAAGAATTATTGTCGTCAAGATAGACACCAACCCAAAGCCCACCACAATAGTGCAGGTCTATATGCCTACTAGTTCAGCGGATGATGAGGAAATCGAAAGAATGTATGAAGAGATAGAAGATTTAATACAATATGTAAAAGGCGACGAGAATCTAATTGTGATGGAGACTAGAATGCAGTGGTAGGCCAAGGAAGAGAAGGTAATAAAGTAGGAGAATTTGGATTGGGACAACGGAACGAAAGAGGAAGTCGGCTGGTTGAATTCTGCACTGATCATAATTTAGTCCTTGCCAATACTTGGTTCAAACACCACAAATGACGGCTGTATACGTGGACGAGACCTGGAGACACTGGAAGGTATCAAATAGACATCATTATGATTGGGCAGAGGTTCAGAAACCAGGTGTTGGATTGCAAAACTTTCTCGGGAGCAGACGTGGACTCTGACCACAACTTGTTGGTCATGAAATGCCATCTGAAGTTGAAGAAATAGAAAATAGGAGAGAATGCAAAAAGATGGGATCTAGATAAGTTGAAAGAAAAGAGTGTGAGGGATTGTTTCAAGGAACATGTTGCACAAGGGCTAAATGAAAAGGCTGAAGGAAACACAATAGAGGAAGAGTGGATAGTCATGAAAAATGAAGTCAGTAGGGCTGCTGAAGAAATGTTAGGAAGGAAGAAAAGATCAATTAAGAATCAGTGGACAACTCAGGAGATACCAGACCTGAGTGATGAATGACGGAAATACGAGAATGCTAGAAATGAAGAGGAGAGAAAAGAATACAGGCGATTAAAGAATCAAGTGGATAGAAAGTGTAAGGTAGCTAAGGAAGAATGGCTGAAAGAGAAGTGCAAGGATGTCGAAGGTTGTATGGTCCTGGGAAAGGTAGATGCTGCATACAGGAAAATCAAGGGAACCTTTGGAGAAAGGAAATCTAGGTGTATGAATATTAAGAGCTCAGATGGAAAGCCACTTCTAGGGAAAGAAGACAAAGCAGAAAGATGGCAGGAGCATATCCAACAGGTGTATCAAGGTAAAGATGTAGATAATTTGGTTCTGGAACATGAAGAGGCTAATGATGCTGATGAAATGGGAGACCCAATTTTGAGGTGAAAGTTTGACAGAGCTGTGAGTGACCTAAATAGGAATAAGGCACCTGGAATTGATGACATTCCCTCTGAATTACTAGGAGAAACCAGCATGGCAAGGTTATTCCATTTAATGTGTAAGATGTCTGAGACAGGAGAAGTCCCATCCGATTTTCGGCAGAATGTTGTTATACCAATTCCCAAGAAAGGCAGTGCTGACAGGTGTGAAAACTACAGCACCATTAGTTTAGTATCTCATGCCTGCAAAATTTTAACACGTATTATTTACAAATGAATGGAATAAACAAGTTGAAGCTGAGTTGGGAGAAGATCAATTTGGCTTCAGAAGAAATGTTGGAACATGTGAAACAATCCTGTCTTTACGTCTGATCTTAGAGGATCGAACCAAGAAGGACAAGCCCACGTACATGGCACTCGCAGATCTAGAAAAGGCATTCGATAATGTTGAATGGACCAAGATATTTAAGATTCTGAAGATGATTGGGATCAGATACCGAGAACGAAGGATTATCTACAGTATCTATAAAAATCAGTCTGCAATGATAAGAGTCGAGGGCTTTGAAAAAGAAGCAGCAATCCATATAGGAGTGAGGCAAGGCTGCAGTTTGTCCCCTCTCCTTTTCAATGTGTACATAGAACAGGCAGTAAAGGAAATCAAGGAGAAATTTGGAAAGGGAATCACAGACCAAGGAGAGGAAATCAAAACCTTGAGATTTGCCGATGCTATTGTTATTTTATCTGAGACTGCAGATGATCTCGAGAAGTTGCTGAATGGTATGGATTAAGTCTTGGGTAAGGAGTACAAGATGAAAATAAATGCTTCCAAAACAAAAGTAATGGAGTGCAGTCGAATGAAGGCAGGTGATGCAGGAAATATTACATTAGGATATGAAGTTGTTTCTTCCTTTGCTTTACGTCGCACCGACACAGATATGTCTTATGGCGACGATGGGGTAGGCAAAGCCTAGGAATTGGAAGGAAGAGGACGTGGCCTTAATTAAGGTACAGCCCCGGCATTCGCCTGGTGTGAAAATCGGAAACCACGGAAAACCATCTTCAGGGCTGCCGACAGTGGGGCTCGAACCCACTATCACCCGATTACTGGATACTGGCCGCACTTAAGCGACTGCAGCTATCGAGCTCGGTAGGAAATAAAGTCTTAAAGGAAGTAGATTAATATTGCTACTTGGGTAGTAAAATAACTAACGATGGCAGAAGTAAGGAGGACGTAAAATGCAGACTAGCACAAGCAAGGAAGAGCTTTCTTATAAAAAGAAATTTGCTTACTTCAAACATTGATATAGGAATTAGAAAGATGTTTTTGAAGACTTTCGTTTGGAGCGTGGCATTGTATGGAAGTGAAACATGCACGATAACTAGCTCAGAAAGAAATAGAATAGAAACTTTTGAAATGTGGTGTTACAGAAGAATGCTGAAGGTGAGATGGATAGATCGAATCACGAATGAATATATACTGAATTTAAGTGGTGAGAGGAGATGGATTTGGCTAAATTTGACGAGAAGGAGAGATAGAATGATAGGACACATCTTAAGACACCCTGGACTTGTTCAGTTAGTTTTTGGAGGAAGTGTAGGTGGTAAGAACGGTAGGGGTAGACCAAGGTATGAATATGACAAGCAGATTAGAGCAGATGTAAGATGCAATAGTTACGTAGAAATGAAAAGGTTAGCACAGGATAGGGTGGCATGGACGGCTGCATCAAACCAGTCTATGGTCTGATGACTCAAACAACAACAACATTCAAATACTTCTCGTCCATGCAGGTTACAAACATGGCTTCACAATGTCAAGTCCCTACTCACTGAGCCACTCAGCCCGGATTTTTCATTGCAGTTCACAACACATCCATTGTATCATCTGGTTAATTCCGATATCAAAACTTGAATTCTTCTTATATTCCTTTCCAGAGTTCTTCAAACTATTCATGTCCTTAAATATATCTGTCTTAAAACTTTATTTGCTCATCTCACATTATCCTCTCCTCCTCTTGCTATGACACTTCTTCCTCTTTCCTACACACTGATTATCATTCTCCACTCCGTCAAGTTCTCATTTACTGTATCATGCTTGACATGAACTTCTTTCCCACCCCATCCTCAAACCAGAATAATACGTAGTAAGTGACATATGTTTTACGTTTCTCTACGCTCTTTTTTGGCTGTTGGGGACACAGATGTGCGGAATTTTTCCTCACAGACCATATTCAGCTGGAATCGAACCCACCATCTTGAGCTGAGATGGTCAGCACTGTGCTACTGAAATCACAATATCGTCAGCATTCATAATTTTGTTCATCATGATTTTTCATGCAGAATTTCATAATATCACCCTTTACAATTCTGTAACGATTATGCAAAACCGGGTAATTGACAATGTGCTGCCTAACCATTTTTATCCCTAAGACTGGTCACGCCTTTCAGCCACGTACGGATATGCGGTCCATCAAAACAATTGTCCTCATGTTCATATTCCTATGCCTACGTGTACAGGAAAATGAACCTTACATGCATTATACTGTAGGAGGGATTCATGCATATATTTCTGCAGCAGCCCTATGCTACAAGGTATGTAAGGTTCATTCTCCTGTACACGTACGCGTATGAAAATGAACACAACGACAATTGTTCTGATGGACTACATATCCGTACGTGGCTGAAAGGCGTGACCAGTCTTAAGGAAAATAATGGTTAGGAAGTGCATTGTCAGTTACCCGGTTTATCACAATCGTTACAGAATTATAAACCATAAAGATGACCTTACGTTTAACATCGTTAAGAATGAACTTGAAAGTCCACAGCCTGTTTCTAGTCATTCGACCGAGTCAGGAATGGAATGAATGAAGCCCCATCTAGCTGCGACGATAGAAAATGTGCCGGCTGCCGAAGCCTGTAGCACTCTTCTGAGACAATGATAAATGACTGAGAGATGAAATGAAATGTTAATGGAGGGTGTTGCTGGAATGAAATATGACAGGGAAAACCGGAGTACCCGGAGAAAAACCTGTCCTGCCTCCGCTTTGTACAGCACAAATCTCACAGGGAGTGACCGGGATTTGAACCACGGTATCAAGCGGTGAGATGCCAGCGCGCTGCCACCTGAGCCACGAAGGCTTCATCGTCAAGAATATTCAGTAAATTTTAATATGATTCATACAGAGAGAAATCACCTCGTTTAGTTTCATATAAGATGCTTGTTGTTTTAAGGGGCCTAACATCGAAGGTCATCGGCCCGAGTTTCATATAAGAAGATTCAAGAATTCAAGATTCAGTATTCAACTGTCCACTATGGTGAAATTTCTCCTTATCAGCCGTAAGGAATACAGCCTTAACGTTGTAGAAAAATATGAATTATGCACAGAACGTGGACAGATATAAATTCATATCACACGCATTACATGAACACGTCATATAGGACTGCCTCGTTAACTAAAATATAAAGTTAGTAACGGGCGTAAAAAATCAAGTGTCCCAGCTGAAGATGGCTGAGTCGAAAGCGCTCCATCGAGGTAAGATATTAACACATTTTTTATTATAGTCGTTTTCATTTATCATCACTTTAAAATAGGTGACAGCATTGAAAATATATTGAATCACCACAAAATATCCAGTGTTCTGGAATAATATAGATATATTGGTAGATGAGTTTTAGTTCAAATATTGAGCAAAGCCATTCTGTAACGTTTGTGAAAAACCGAATAACTGCCAATGTACCTCCTAACCATTATTTTCCTTAAGACTGGTCACGCCTCTCAGCCACGTACGGATATGCAGTCCATCAGAACAATTGTCCTTGTGTTCATATTCCTATGCCCATGCGTACAGGAAAATGAAACTTACATGCATTATACTGTAGGAGGGAATCATGCATACATTTCTGCAACAGGCCTATGCTACAAGGTATGCATCATTCTAATGACTGATTCTGGAATCTCGTAGTTAACAGTGACTATTCCTATTCACAAGTCGATGGCATCGTTCTAATACCACGAAAAGGATTTTTGTGGTGAAAATCATATTACGTCATGTACAGGTTTAGAATTGTATGCTCTACAAAACTATTGATAATAAATGCAGATAATGTAACACATGATGCAGTGCTTTAAAATTAGTTTTCTAATACTTCATAGCAGACTGAAGTAATGACTACGTGCTCATACCACGTAAGTTGATTCATTCTAACACCACGTATAGGTTTCACATTGCATGAAACTACGCAGATCTTTGCATTACTACTTAATTCCTTCTCCCTCCCACTATCAACAAGGAAGTATTCAAAAAATTAAAATTCCACTTGTTCACAATAATTTTTTTAGGTCAATGTTGTGTTTAGATGTGCAGATGAATTGTACTGTAGAGCTCTTTCAGTAATGTGTAAATCACGCGGAGAGAGGATGGGTGAGATAGTGACGAATAAGGAATATCTAAGGCCTATGCAGCATATCATGTTAATTCATTTTGTTCAAATAGCACTCACTTAAGTATCTAATACCATCCGAACCTTCTTCTACTTACGTGTACTACTTGAACATCTGGACGTAAAGAAGGTTGTATGAAAGAATTATTTTTTAAATCCAAGATTTGATTGCTCACGGAGACACATCTGCAAGGGAAGAGAATAATATACAATATCACCAAATCCATGCCAATATAGAAGTACGAGAATTCCAGAATTTTGAAGAAGAAGATACTGGAACAGCAAATAAGAAGAATAAGGTAAGAGGAAAGGGAAATAAGTGAGAAAGTCTAAGAAAGATTCCGGGCACAATACCACGAGAGTCCTTACATTACTGCAGGGTCTAAGAGTGGCAAAGAAAATATGACATAAATAGTCCGTCAAAATCTTTGTACAGCCAAACTTAGAATTATCGAGAAAATTGGTGTTTTCTTGATTATGTTAAATAAGTAATTTCAAAATACTTCCTTGACCATTACGACAATTTACCCAACTAAATTTATATTAAATGTTATCTTCTGTGAAATTAAATAATAAATTAATAATAAAAATTAATAAATAATAAATAGCATTACATGTCAATACATCATTCATGAAGATTCCTTAAGATAAGAAAATTGACATTAATGTGATTTATAGTGGAAATTTTAATCAATATAACACATATTTCCCTACAGGTTTCATTCTAAAATTAGGCTATGTATCTGCTAAACATCTATACTTATAAAACGCTTTTACAAAATTCAAATTCTTGGACTACAAGGATTTAAGATGTACGGTTTATATCAAGAATCTTCTAGGTCATCTCAACATCCCCATAAAGTTTCTTAATTTCTTAAAAATTCAGCAAAATTATTTTATTTTTATACATGTACTCCGTACTCATAGACAGATGACAGATTATATTCTCCAGCTTACATTCCACAGCCAAGGCTGCGGTGCCTTAGCGCACTAGCTCGGTTTGACAGTGCTGCGTCATGACTCCGTATAGCCTGAAGAATTCAGAAAAAGTTCTAAAATCATTGAAATATCACCGGAATAACTCTTACTTTTGATATCTCACTGCCGAGCTGAGTAGCTCAGACGGTTAAGGTGCTGGCCATCTAACCCCAACTAGGCAGGTTCGATCCTGGTTCAGTCCGTTGGTATTTCAAGGTGCTCAATTACGACAGCCTCGTGTCGGTAGATTTACTGGCACGTAAAAGAACTCCTGTGGGACTAAATTCCAGCACATCGGCGTCTTCGAAAACCGTAAAAGTAGTTAGTGGGACGTAAAGCATATAAAAATGTTATTATTATTATTATTATTATTATTATTATTATTATTATTATTATTATTATTATTATTATTATTATTATTATTATTATTATTATTATTATTATATCTCACTACTCTAAGATATATTACTCTTGTACAGCAAACTAAAATAGAAAGAAATTGTAGGGTAAGTGGATGACGTAGCGTACTCCCACGTAATGGTTCCTGGCTTGATCCGCTCCCACTGAAATTTTTTATCGTTGTGTTACTGTTTTCGCAGGGAATGTAAATAACTATTTGTATTTTCACAGTTACAGGAAGTGAATTAATGTGCGACGCTCTATATATTTATGCACACGTGAAATACCTGCAGTAAACAATAGAACATAATCAAACCATTCAAGCTTTTTAGGCTTTTCTTTTCTTAAAATTACCGTCTTTTCCGCAATGTGTAGCAGTGGGCTCGTCAGTAGAAGTGCAACATATTTCCAAGGCGCTGGCGGGTAGTGCGCCATTGAGACACCACTGAATGGCTGCTTTGTAGGACAATACGCTGTTCCTATTATAAGATTCTTTTGATAATAGAAGACAATCATCCACTAAATGGTTAATGATCATAAAATACAGATAATTGCACTTGTAACCTCACGTAAGCTGAATTTTAAATGAAATTCATGACTTCCAAGAGCTTGTAAACGAACCAGGAAGAGCAGTGCAGGTTTTCAAAACGAAGCAAACTGAAGTCATAAAGGATCTTCTTATCATGAATAAGTAATTGAATTCTACAAAGAAGGGCTCACAAATTGGGGCAAGAGTTGAATTCAGCAAATATTTAAGTGCCAAAATTCGTGATAATACTAAACCAAGGACTTTCAGCACCCAGTAAAATGTATGATAGATCATCTCCGAATTATAATCAATCGGCGTCAGCCGTGTATGACGGAAGTGGTTTAGAGAAATAGCCGAAGAACAAGTTCATGGATATCCTAATTACAGGAGAGGATACCCATCTTCTGTTAGAGATGGCCAGTTTAGTACTGACAATCGGCGCGTGGTTCCGTATAAATCGTGGTTACTAAAGAAATGGCAAGCTTGTTTCGATTGATTGATTGATTGATTGATTGATTGATTGATTGATTGATTGATTGATTGATTGATTGATTGATTGATTGATTGATTGATTGATTGATTGATTGATTGATTGATTGATTGATTGATTGATTGATTGATTGATTGATTGATTGATTGATTACAATATGCTTCATATCGCACCGACACAGACAGGTCTTATGGCGACGATGGGATAGGAAAGGCCTACGAATGGGAAGAAATCGGCCGTGGCCCCAATTAGAGTAAGTTATAGCCCCACCATTTTCCTAGTATGAAAATGGGATACCACGGAAAACCATCTTCAGGACTGCCGACGGTGGAGTTCGAACCCACTATCTCCCGGATACAAGCTCACAGCTGCGAACCCCCTAACCGCACGGCCAACTGGCCCGGTAAAGCTTATTTCAGTATAGATGTTTGCGCCTCCGAGAATAGTGCAAATACCTCCATAAAAATGTGTATCCTTTTAGCTGGAAAAGCAAGAAAAGAAGGAATAGAGCAGATGATCATGATGCAATATTAAATTTCTTCGATGGTAGATACGTTAATACCCCGGGAGCAATGAGGAGAATCAGTGAGGTCACCATGTCAGACAAATACATCAACAGCAAAACATATTTGTTAACGAAGTACGGGGAGACAAGGCAATTACAACGGATTCTTCAAAATCACATGATGCTAACTGCTTGATTCTAACTTAGTCCAAGTGATGAAAACATATGTATCGGCACTAACCCACACCGAATTACTATTGTGTACACTGAAAGTAGAACAAAATGGAAACGGCCACAACTTGGAGGAGAATTCCAGCAGTCATTATGTAGGTTAAGGGATGATACTTTCTACGAATGCTGCTAACGAGGGACTATGAACGTCGGCTGATGAAATACCTTCCTCGAAACATACATAAACGTGATCTTCAAAGTTATATATACTATAATTTTGTAAGATGCGTTATTTGAAACAACTCCCACACGCATTCTAAATTACTTGCGATGTTATGTGTAATAGTCTGAGAACATTCCTGAACTTTGAGGACTTCATGAAGACACAACATCTGAAGATTTTATACACAGATGTTCTGAAGAAGCTGATCCAAAAATTGCACCTGACGAAATCAACGAACTTCTTTAGTCTTACGAGTCAGATCTAATGAAATTCAATTTTTTCATACATAAAGCTACAGGTACAAATTCTAGGGATATATTCAATATACATTGTACAAGAGCGAGTTAGTGCCGCATGCAATAGACATAAACATGGTAAAGAACAATTAATTGCGGCTTTTCAGCCATTGACGCAACATACGAAAATCGTACACTGAACAAGACATATTTCTTTTCGGATTGACAGGCAGTTCGCGGTAATTTGTTTTATACTCGATACTCTTATATATTATCAGATGAAATGACGATCAAGCTACCCCAGTAGCGTCTACCTGGAGGAAGAACTGTTCATTGCGCTTTCAAAATGCCACTGATGCCACTTCTACCTTCACAGTAAGGAAAAACATACAAGCAATAGCCCCCTTACATACAAAACTAGTAGTATGGGATTAAACTCTCAGGACATGCACTTTTTGGAGTAGACAGGTTTTTCAAAGTTATAATCAAAAGTGCCGAATCATTTGATGGAAATGTAATCCTACTTGAAGGGGATTGTTGTCAGATACTGCCTGCAGTAAGGAGAGGTTCGCGTTCATTGAAATCGTTGGAGAATATTTTTTTAACTTACTGAAACGCACAGGAACATACACATTCTGAATTTTTATGAAGAATACTCAACGTGCCTTTTCGAACTAGGAGAAGGCATGATAGGAACGACTATTACGATACCTTCAAATTGCGGCATGTACAAGATCCATTTGAACAATTTGCGGTGATACTGATGTGAGTAAATACTGTCACTGTTCAGTAGCTTAAAGGAAAAACTATTATCACCGTTGGAAATTAAGGATCAATTGAAATAAGCAATTGCGTGAGGGGCCGATGACCTTAGATGTTACGGCACATTAAACAACAAACATCATATTCATCATCACCATCATGTAGCTACTCCAACCACTACTCTTATACCTTCATATCTTCCACATAATATAAATAACATTTGTTTGAGCGCCAGTTGCTTTTTTAAGAAAAACAACAAAATTCGGTAGAGCATACCTCTTATATCAATTATCTCAAGGCGTGAGGTGATAAACTCACATATCTGGCAATATACAGGGATATGGATCAGGACAATATTAAATTACTGTTGCATTTCCACAATTGAGGATTGTACATGGAACTGGAATCACTTATTATAATTAAAAATAAAACTGAGTTTATGACTAAATTTACGTCACAATGAACAATCATTTACGTCTTTTAATTTAACAAAAGAAATATATCGTGAGATTTGCGGTACAAAGAAAAGGAAAATTTAATCTAAACAAAAAAAGCTATTGGCATGAACTTGAAGTGAGATGTGATATCGCCGCTGATTACACTCTTCTTCATGTTATGAATGCATAACATGTCTGATGCTTTAATTACCTGTTGTCTGCATACACCGCTGTTGAACTTGAAATTCTTGGGAAAACCTGTGAGCTGAAGTCGGGAGCCGTCTGTTGTTATCTTCTTATATAACAAGGAGTTGGCCTACATACCATGTACGCGTGTAGGGAGTTCCAATGTAATGACGTCCACTCAATATATTTTAAATAATTGGAAAATATTATTGAGACATCTTGTGAAGTCCATCCTCACAAGAAGATGATGTTTCTTTATCAGCATAGTACCCGTCTCTGCTCGGATACAACCACCACTTGTAGACCTCCTCGATTATTACAAGACCTCTTGAAAACACAACTCTTAGCTCTGACCATCACACTAAGACCACTTCTTCCATTTGATACATCTGACTGTTACATATGATCTGCACGATATGAACTGCTTATGAACTGAGTACCTCTCCCTACCGTAGCATCACTTTATATCACCTCGCGATGACGACTCATCTCCCCACTCACTGTTCATCCCTTCCACTTCAACATACAGTAGCTAGCGAATACTGACACTTGGTCGCAATCACGTGTCCACGCACTGATGTCATCAGTCATGTGTCGTCTAAGCGTACCCAAGCGGTCCGAGAATGACTATACCGAATGCGTCACCGGGAAATCTCCTTGTACACAACATTCCCAGTTAAACATAGCCTCGATTGCAAAATACTATGCCAGCTCATCTAGCCAAAGTTACAAGCCACAGCATGACAATATGAAACCAACAAATCTCACTTACTACAATACAGAATAATTACAAATAAATATCACTTAACCTATGATTAAATACAATAATATACGTGATACCTAATTATTACAGTCTAAATGATGAGAAACAGAATATATAAAATCTAATGAATCGGGTTAATAATAATAATAATAATAATAATAATAATAATAATAATAATAATAATAATAATAATAAATACTGAATGGAATCTGTAACCCTGTTGTACGGTTACAGAACGCCTCCCTCATGAAATAATCGATTAAATGAATCGATTGATTCATGAAATATATACACAATCACCTGTAATCGAGTACACCATAGATACATGTATAAAAATGCCCTTTACAAATTGGTTACATAGTATCATCCATCTGGATGTTCGTTGTTACACATATAAAACATTGATCAATTATCATTTTCACTTTGATTATACAGTATTATTTACATACCGATTACATTTCTTTCTCACTTCTGTCGTTTCAAACGTTCATTGAGTGTTCAAAAGTAATTCTCGAAGACATATCATTATATACACTGTCTCCAAGCACTGGAGTTTATTGCACTGCCGTGCTTCACTTATTATCACAACACACGCTAATTTCACTGATGTCCTGTTCGCAATGCCAGCTTCATAAAATATGGTGAATTAACATAATAATGAAAATTAATCAACAAACTCACATGATATATTTCTTAAGATTTCTTATATTGTATGTGCCTACGATATTTCCTTCCTTGTCTTCTAATGAATAAGCACATTTCCCAATCCGTTTCACTGCGGTGAAGTATCCCTGATATAACAAGAAAAACTTAGAAAATTGACCAGCTTCTGCTGATGACGGGAGTGGCACTCTGAGTAAAACTTTGTCACCAAGCTCATATTCATCCAATATAGTCTTACAAAAATTATCATGCACAATCTTACCGTGTTATCTTTCTTAGGTATAATCACAAGTGGATTTAAATTAGGACTACATGATGGTTCAATTATATTATAATCTAGCATAATGTCAATCTGCTCTTCAACAGCGCTAGCGTATTTTAACGGAATGGGATATTTCGGTCCTACAAAAGTTGAGTTATCAATAACATTAAATTTGTGTTCGTAAAGATGTGTTCTACCAGGCCGATCGCTAAAAACATCACTATGTGATATCAATAATTCACACAATTCGTCCTTCTGACTTTCCGCTAAATTACATTTCTCCACTGTCTCATCCAATTCATCTCTAGAATCTCTCTGTATAGACACATGGCAGACATCAATATTTTTCCTCATATTAGGAATTTCACAAGATCCTTCCGTACTAGAACACACTTTATTCGCACTAATTTCTGACGAAACATCATATGGTAAACTGACTTCCCTGCTACTCTTTCCCCAAATAAGATTGACATTACACAGATCAAAATTTAATTTAGCCTTGTGGCACGTTAACCAGTCGGTACCTAAAATAACGGCATAAACTAAATTAGTCACAACTAAGCATGGTTGGAAAATACATTCTCCACTTATGCTAATGGGGACAGCTATTTGTTTATTCACTCTTTGAGACTTGTTTCCAACAGCTGTTACGATGAACGTATTCCTCACTGAAATTTCCGCTACCTCATACTTCTCTCTCAAAACTTCCTCATACAGCTTGGAATTTACACATGACTTCTCACTACCAGAGTCCAACAAAATCTTAACTTTTCTGCCCCATATTAGCAGTTCAATCGTCGGTGTAACAGTAACACTACTTAAATTATCCTCATTACATAATATAAGATCACTTAACAAATCTTGCCTTATATCTAAATTTAAATTGCACTTATAAAATTTATTGTCTACGATTAAGTCGTCACTTAAAACATTTGAATTATTGCTACTTAGGTCACAATCATGTTCACTTACAACTATAGGCTGGTCGACATTGCCATACTTATCTACCTTATACGTGAACTCACCATTTACGGACTGTCTCACTGACCTGTTTATACAGTCCGTTGCGCGTTTAAAGTACTTGGTTCGGTGACGACTTGTTGGTTACACACCTCAGTCGGCCTCCCCTGTTGCCTATTTCCTCTAGCGTCATTATTATTATTATTATGGCCTGTATTCTCTCGCCTCCCAGCTTCTGGTTGATTACCATAATCACGCCTCCCAGTCCTGAAATTTTCCGAACTATTTTGATAATTTCTCTCCCTGTGGAAATTATTATTAGGTCTCTCCTGATATTCTCTTCTGTAGTTACGATTATTCATAGGCCTGTCCTGATTATTAGATTGGTTACCCCTTCCTTCTACATTCTTATTTAGTGTCCTACTATTATTCAAGCTACTACCTAAAGCATCAAAACTTTCCAACAAAATCTCCATTTCCTTAATAGTCTCCACTCTTTGCATACAAACAGCTTCTCTTATTCTATCGGGATAGTGCTTAGCCATAAGTCTAACTATATCAGCCTCAGGTCCAATACATTCTAAATTTCTCCACACCAAAACATGAGCCAAAAAGTATTCAGTCATTCTAACACCCTCGTTAGAATTATACCTGCCAAACATTACTCTCTCTCTCTCTCTACTCTGAACACCTTCACTCCAAAATTTAGCCATGAATTTCTCCTTAAATTCAGTTAGACTAGACATCGAGCTTTTATATACTTGAAACCAAGACTTAGTCTCTCCTACGAAAGCATTAGATAAGATCTCCAATACAGTTTCCCAGCTAATAATATTGTCTCTTAATTGAACAGCAAATTTCTTCTCTACTACTCTCATAAATTCCATCGGGTTAAATTCTTTCCCAGAAAACAGGTAAATCATGATCTCTAGTGATTAAACCATTATTTACAATTATTTCACGTACATTCTTACTATCACGCACTTCTTTCTGGAGTACTCTCTGGCAACTCAGAAATTTTTCTTCCAATGTTTCTTCAGCCTTTTCTTCAATTTTTCTTAACTTCTCCTGTAATTTTTCTTCCGATTCTCTCACCTTCTGTGATAATGATTTTTGTTCACTCTCTAGATCACCTACTTCTCCAAGTTTTCTTTCCACATGTTCTACCCTACTAATACATTTCCTAGTTTCTTGCCCCACTGTATTGGTTATCTTTTCAAACCTTTCTTCTACTAACTCATTGATTTCTCCTTTATTAGACTCGATCTTGGCACCTAATTCATCAATCTTATGCCCTTGTTTGATGCATGTCTCACTAACTTGCTCTATTTCCGTATGGAGATTGCTCCGACCCAATTCCATCTCAGCTCTGATGTCATTACACTCCCTATTTACCTTACTTTCTAAATTATTAATTTGCTTACTTATTTCTAACACCTTATGATCTATCTTATTACTAACATCATCGATCTTCTTATTAATACTAATACCCTGAGCTTCAATTTTCTCACTAATGACCGCTTCAATTTTCTCACTCATAATATTATTCTGAGATTCAATTTTCTCACTAATAACCGTTTCAATTTTCTCACTCATAATATTATTCTGAGATTCAATTTTCTCACTAATAACCGTTTCAATTTTCTCACTCATAATATTATTCTGAGATTCAATTTTCTCACTAATAATATTATTCTGAGATTCAATTTTCTCACTAATGATATTATTCTGCTCAGCCATTTTGGACATCAGCAAATTAAATAAACCAAGGTCAATCACCCCTTTACTTTGATCTTGCGTGACAGCGTTTTCCTCAGTTTCTACTATTTTCTGACTTTCAGCAGGTCCCACCTTAGTCACCAACTTCCTATTTATGTTACCACCTTGGATTTCCTTGGACACAATAACCTCAGCCTCATCACGTGACTGCATATTGCTATCCTTGTCCATCTTCGGTTTCCTACTAATTTTTCGCGATCTCAAAGCTATTTCCCCTTGCACTTCCTCTGACATTACCCCTTAAATACAAACTTCAACAAAATGACCTTTCTTACATTACTCGGTGAATTTAACATGTGCGTACTCATTAAAAGAACTGATCCATGTATATTGCCATTCAGAAACACTTTTTCTGAACCTTTCGAGTCCCACGTTGCCGGCGACACGTTGAGGCTACTCTTACCACTACTCTTATACCTTCATATCTTCCACATAATATAAATAACATTTGTTTGAGCGCCAGTTGCTTTTTTAAGAAAAACAACAAAATTCGGTAGAGCATACCTCTTATATCAATTATCTCAAGGCGTGAGGTGATAAACTCACATATCTGGCAATATACAGGGATATGGATCAGGACAATATTAAATTACTGTTGCATTTCCACAATTGAGGATTGTACATGGAACTGGAATCACTTATTATAATTAAAAATAAAACTGAGTTTATGACTAAATTTACGTCACAATGAACAATCATTTACGTCTTTTAATTTAACAAAAGAAATATATCGTGAGATTTGCGGTACAAAGAAAAGGAAAATTTAATCTAAACAAAAAAAGCTATTGGCATGAACTTGAAGTGAGATGTGATATCGCCGCTGATTACACTCTTCTTCATGTTATGAATGCATAACATGTCTGATGCTTTAATTACCTGTTGTCTGCATACTGAAACCGTACAGTGTCCTGTACAGCTCCATGGGAATGATATGGGCCTTTATACTCCATTAAAATTACTCCTAAAGGTCGCGTCATAGGTAGCAGTATGGGCGAAGGGGATCGAGCGGCGTCTTGCCAGAACGGAACCCGCGAAAAGAGCGCCTGCGAACAAAGGGAGGACAAAGCAACAGCCAAGCCCCCGCGGAATTACGCTCTCAACTTGCAGAGAGAGATAGAAGGGGACGCGATGCTGGAGTAGTCAGATACGCCCCGAGGTGGAGCTTAGCTTCCCAGAGTGCCAAACGAACACAAGGAACTTCCGGTTTTTTATGCACGTGTCACGGGTGCCAACGTCGGATTTTGGCGCGTAAAAACGGGGTGATATTTTTAATCCAGACATAGGAAAATTATGTGAGACACACCATTGAATAGAGCGGAATTTTCTGCGTTCTCTAGACTAAAAATATGTAATAACTTATGCAGGGGAAGAAATGAGGTCACCAGCTGTCAAGATGTAACATATCGCTAACACATGTGGATACAGCGGCGTCACCCCAAGCCAAGAATCGCGCTTAGGAGATAGCTCCACCCCCAGAGGACGCTATGAATTAATCAAAGGCGGGAAGCAAATTACATAAAAACCGCTGATCGGAGATCCAGCACGCCTGGCTCAAATGAAAGAGGAGACAGAGGGCTACAAGATGCAATATTCAAATATCGTCAATTCTTGGTACGAAAGGAGCTCTTGTTCTTAATGAACCGTGAACGTTGACGCCCCCGAGCTTCCGGCGGGCAAGATAATATAGCCCGAGCAGGCCATGGTAGAGACAGTTGTTCTTTTACGGGTCGGTGAGGAGGACACTATATCCCGCGGTGCCCCAGTTTAAGTCAGAAACCCTTGACCGTGTATTGAAAGCGCCATTGTGTCCAGCACGCTTTGTGAAGTGAACGGGAGGCCAAACGAGCCTAGGTATTGTTCCTGTGCTGCGTGTCAAACTAGTAAAAAACCGCGAGCATAATTTTCGAACAAGCATTAGAATTCGGCGGAGAAACTGCCGGCTTAATGAGTCAGTGAAATTCATAATTTGGTATCACCCAAAGTGTTACTTTGGATCAGGGGCTCGAATCTCGTGAGCCACCCGATTCTTACTGTGAACGCGGGTGTAAACTCTGAAATAGAGGACGTGTGACGAGTGTAAAAGTGTTACCCACTTGGATTACTGTAAGATTTCAGCTGTGACGAGTTCCCCAGGATGTCGGACTTGTATGGACCAGGGATGAAGGACTGCACGCCCGCCACCTACCGAGTGGTCATGGAGTACTAAGAACTTCACCATGGGTCTCCCGTGGCGGGATAAACAACGGCCACCAAACAGATGAGTGATGTCCAAATTTAATTTCTAAGCATGACATAACCCGGGGATAGGATTAGCGTTCTTTTGTAAATATCAAAATGTTGTAAGTTAATGCATGTCCTATATGGAAATTTTATTGATTTTATAATGTTGAAGTAAAACTTAAGGGAGCTGAATTCCCGGACGACTCATATTTCTTTCTTAATGATTAGCTTATCGTGAGGGTTATATTTTTAATGTAGAACGTCCTAGCAGATATGGGAACAAGGTTAGGAGAATATTTGAGTTTCCCGTAGGGGCGGTCGGAAACATAGTGCTGGCAAGCAGGGAAATATGTCAAAATATTGGTAGTCACTGTCCCACGAGGTTGTCAAATATGCCAGGGAAACTCATGGGTCAGTCAGACAATGCATGCCTAGCTTACAGATATAATCAGTGCATGTACTGCAAGAAAGAAGAAAATCCCGACCGAGAGAGGTATATGTTGTGTCATTTTGGTAGGTGTGTGGAACCATGTGCAAGTCTCCCGTGATTTTTGATTAATTGGCCATAATGGTTTGGAGTGTTTTCTTTTAATCTATAGCCGGGGTGAGGCCCATCCGTAATCTTTGGTCAGAAGGTTTAAATATAAGTGTATTTATGTGGTATGAACGAGGAGCCATGAGAGCCATAGGCCCAAGGGAAGAAGATACGCGATATGAGACGTAGTGAGAAGGCCGAATAGGAATTTACGATGAGATGATTGAGAAGTGATCGTGCCCACAGTCTCAGTGATAATAATGAGAAGGGAGTGAATAAAAAGAGTATTTCATGGGAATTCCATAATGATATGAATATGCAAATGAAGCGGGCCGTGGAAATGTGTCCCCGAGATGAGGGGGTAGACGTGTGAGCGAGAGAAGAATCAGAACGGCCGTGCGAAGTGAATGGCCGGCCTTCCTGTTGTTGTGAATGTCAGGCTCTCGCCCTCAGAACAGAGGGTCCCGTATCCCATTGTGTGAGGGCTTGGAGCCTGGTCTGCTCGCGTTCTTTTGTTTGGGTTGAATGGCTTAGCTAAGAATACTTGTATAATGATAATATCACGGTAACTTCTTTTAAAGGTATTTAATAAATGAGTAGGGATCCCCCCCAGATGTCCGGCGAGATGAGATTGTAGCTATTCTCGGGATCTACAGAAACCCACAGTACCTCTCGGTCGGGAGCCTGCCAGTTCGACTCCGGGTTATGACGGCGCCCTTGAGCGAGCTGCTCCAAGCTTGCGCTCTGGGCCGGAGACATTGATAACCATGCTGTTTTTTTTTCTAGGAATGGCCCTCCTGTGTGCATGAAGTGTATATATCTATATATATCTGTGTATGTTTCGTAATTATGTGCACATATTTTTGAGTTCAAACAGAACCTATGTGCACATTGTGTGGTCTTGGTGATAGATGAGTAGTCCGGGGTTTAGCAAAAATGGTATTTGTGTTTGTTTGTGCATTATGCAAATGTGTCTTTTAATATGATATTATGTAGTGTAGGCCCCGGTTATGTTCGTGCTTAGAACAGCTAGTAATATTTGTGAATAAGGACATCAGGTCATCCCACGGTGTGATAGACAGAATAATGTACAAATTTCATGAACGGTATGAATTAATGAGGAAAAATGAACGATAGCAAGTCTCAAAACCTCAATCATACCGTTATGCAGACGAAGCCCATGGGCGATTCGTATTTTTAAATGATTATTATTTTCTTTTCCTCCCATATGTGGAGAGTCATTGTATAGAGCTGTGTCAATTTTTTTTAATGGTCATTTTGAATAAAGTTGTATTCGTAACCCCTATTTTATGATTCTTGTCATTTGTAGCAGTGTTAAGCAGTATCCAATAGGCATTTGAACCCAGAGATCCTACTTTCATATTATAGACCTAAGACTCCATCTTAAGTAGTTGTTGTTTTTGTTTTTCTTGAACGTACCACTTCCCCAAGTGCTCAGGCTGCCGGGCCGGCACAGAAAGTAGGAAGGGGAGCGGTCCGAAGCTCGTTCAGCAATTCGACCCGCTCTTCAATCCAATCTCATCCATGGGTGTTTACCCCGTTACGTGGAGGCATTCTTATGCGTGGGTCATCCATTCGACGCCCGGTAGGGTGTATACTTGGCGCCCTTCGTGGATGGGCATTGTTTATAGTTTGCACTGGAGCATTTTGAGTAAGAGATAGGCCGCCCACAGGGAGGATAGTGTGCTATGATGGAGTCAAATTGCCAGGTTCGTGCCACAATCTGATTACATTTGGTATCGAACGGGTTGGCAATTATTTGGAATGGAGTACCCGCCACGTAACCGAACGGATGGAGACGTTAAGCACATGTCCGAAGTGCTAAGATTCATAATTATAGATTGGATACTGCAAGGGTTGTTCAGATTGTGTGATACTCAGCAGGACTGTAATGGTCATCGTACGGGCGTGCGTAAGTCACGACTCGTGATGATAACTCACACAAGATCAGCCATGAAAGGGAGCGACGTGAATAATAAATAGGATAGGAAAATGACAAGAACAGAAAAATCATGTGTCCAGTTTAAGTGGAAATCCGCATGAGTGTCGCTCATAAAAGTAAAATGGATACCCGGGACAGACTATGAAGCTGTCATTTCTTTGGGAGACAACGTTATGGTTCTCTCAGTGTGAGGTTAAAACGGCCGGCAAAATTCTTCAAATTTCGCCAGTTACGGGTATCGGCCAAAGATTGTGCGCTGAGGTAACAACATTTGGCAGATATAAATATTTTTCGAGAGGGCTTTAGACGCCGCGAAGAGAGCAGGGTACCTCAACCCAGGCTCTAATTTTTGCGCAGTGACGGATGCGATGTTGCCAGTTTGAGACGGGTAATTGTCTGCTAACGTCATCTTACCAATCTCAAGGTGATAACATTCATTTGTGACTGGGGTATGCCATGTTTCCGGCATACGTAAAATCGAGACGGGAAAACTTATTCCAGGATAAAGGGCTAATGTGGAATCAGCATTCTTATTGTTATTATTATTGTCAAATGATATGACGGAATTTCCTATACAATGAATTATGACATTAATATGGCAGGGGGCGTGACACAGGCCGTTTGTAGGCCCAGTTTGGAGTGATTTGTCGGAATTTCGAGTAAAGTTAGGTCACGCTGAAATTTCTATTTCTTTAAAAAAAAAAAAAAAATTTTTGAATGCATCTACGCTTTCTGTCGATCACCGGTGGTCAATTTTCTGCCCACGGGAGATCCGCTTTCTCCAAGATTGAATTTATTATGGACATGGAGGTCATGAGGGAAATGATGCGCCAAATATTGGCAAAGCACAGGGAAGATTGTATGAATCTTTTTAAGGAACATTTCGAGAAGCGGAAGGAACTTTTTAAGGGACATTTCAAAGAACAATTAGACACGCAGGCAGAGCTTTGCCAGGCTCAGGCGGCCACGAATAAGGCTTCGTTAGACGAGCTCGCAGAGGATGTGAGATTAGGTCGTGAACGTAGCGACGAAAACGCCGCGAGACTGGAGGCCGAGATGACCGAAGAAATGGGAGTAGGAGGAATCTGTAAAGTTTCTACAGAACATATAGTAAAAGGAGATGGGAACAACGGAGCAGAGAAGGTGGCCACTAAAAGGGATACCGAAAGAGACGCATCCGAAACCCAGGGTGACGCCGAGGTAGGTGAAACTGACATACGGCGACCACCAGGCTCGGAGATGAGTGACATGGCTGGCGGAGTGTACTCAAGAGTGGAAGAGATAATGGAGACAATAAATGACGTCGCGATCAGTCATCTGGAGGCGAGAGAAGTAGTAGAAACCGAATTGGTAAGAGCAGGAACAGCGAGAACGGCTAATGACATAGAAGCGTCAGTTGGAGGTACTGGGGAGTCGAACTCCGGACTAGAAGATATGGAGTCACGTCTACATCAGGCAGATATCGAACTCAAACCAGAAGACTTAGTGGAAAGAGATGCGGCCCCAGATGTCGAAAGGGAGTGCGAGATGGAAAGGTCAAAGAATGAAGCCAGGGAGTGTGGCTCGTTAATGGACGTAGCGGTAGCCGTGGAACAGAGTGACACGAACTGCTGGGAGCAGGTAGTGAACTCCGGAGAAGAAAGGAAGACATTGGGTCATCGGGGAGCAGAGCGGAAAGAAGCGGGCGAGCTATTTTTAAGTGCCCAGGCCATTGTGAGTGGACAAGAGGCGACAGGCGTATCCCTAGCTGATAATGAAAGAAAGGTCGCTAATGTAAATGTAATGGGAGAAGTAAGTACGAGCGCTAATTCTCGTACGGAGCTAAGTGAACAGGTGATGGAGAACAAACAGTCTCAACCAGCTGGAGAATCGAACTGGGTATCTCAGCCCAGAAGAAGGAAGAAGAATGTATTGGGTCGACGTAAAAGACGATACCGCTACAAGTACGGATGGTTCACTAGACGGAGGAAATTGCTGTCAGGAAGAGAGGAGCGACGCTACGGAAGAACCATGAGATCGCGACCCGTGCAGCGTACCTTACGTAATAACAGAGCTCGGAAGAAGGAGGACCGGTGCAGCTACGGGAGCGTTAGCGCAGGAAAGAAGAAAGAAAGGAAGAGTTGTGAACCTCATCCTAAGAGATGCAGAGGCAGGGGCATCCAAATAGACCCCCACGTCTCAGATTACGATCCCGGAGGGCGAAGAGAGGATCTACAGGATTAATAGCGAATTGTGGTCGCACGAGAAACTGTATATTATGTAAATAAATTTCACCATAGATGTGGGCAATTTTTTTTTTCGCCACATATTTTAAGGGGGCACGAATATATTATTGATTATGCATCAGGTGAGACCAAGTTGGAATCAGCTTGAGCCCAGGAGGAGTAAAACTGAACATGTGTGAAGACAACGGTGCAAGATGTCCAGGCATAGGCCGAGAAGAGTCTGACAGCGAGGAATTATTACCATAGTTTACGGAACCCTACATTGGAACCTAGAGAATAACACTTACGAAGTACGGCCAATGGACGGAAGAACAGAGACCACATACGACGCTGCGGATAACCAAATTTTACCATTCCCCAGGACAACACCCTGAAGAAGGTCCGGAGGAAGAAGAACCAGGAGAAGCCGAGGATGACGAGGACAACCCGGATCCAATGGAAGAAATGGAAGCCGATGAAGAAGATGATGCCGTGAATCACATTGTTTTGGAAGAAGGGAGCGAGTCCGAGGCATCAGCCTGTGAAGATTGTCCAGAATGTTCTGAGAGGACCGGTCTTAGGAACGCTTTAATTAATCTATGCTACCAGATACAACTGGAGAACACAGAGTTGACCGAGAAGATCCACAAGTTACGCGACCATCACCAGTGACTACTTTCCGAGACAGTTAAAAGGGAAAGAAAAATCCCGAGTTCGTGATTTTTCTTTGATGAAGTAGGAGGAGAATGAAACCGTACAGTGTCCTGTACAGCTCCATGGGAATGATATGGGCCTTTATACTCCATTAAAATTACTCCTAAAGGTCGCGTCATAGGTAGCAGTATGGGCGAAGGGGATCGAGCGGCGTCTTGCCAGAACGGAACCCGCGAAAAGAGCGCCTGCGAACAAAGGGAGGACAAAGCAACAGCCAAGCCCCCGCGGAATTACGCTCTCAACTTGCAGAGAGAGATAGAAGGGGACGCGATGCTGGAGTAGTCAGATACGCCCCGAGGTGGAGCTTAGCTTCCCAGAGTGCCAAACGAACACAAGGAACTTCCGGTTTTTTATGCACGTGTCACGGGTGCCAACGTCGGATTTTGGCGCGTAAAAACGGGGTGATATTTTTAATCCAGACATAGGAAAATTATGTGAGACACACCATTGAATAGAGCGGAATTTTCTGCGTTCTCTAGACTAAAAATATGTAATAACTTATGCAGGGGAAGAAATGAGGTCACCAGCTGTCAAGATGTAACATATCGCTAACACATGTGGATACAGCGGCGTCACCCCAAGCCAAGAATCGCGCTTAGGAGATAGCTCCACCCCCAGAGGACGCTATGAATTAATCAAAGGCGGGAAGCAAATTACATAAAAACCGCTGATCGGAGATCCAGCACGCCTGGCTCAAATGAAAGAGGAGACAGAGGGCTACAAGATGCAATATTCAAATATCGTCAATTCTTGGTACGAAAGGAGCTCTTGTTCTTAATGAACCGTGAACGTTGACGCCCCCGAGCTTCCGGCGGGCAAGATAATATAGCCCGAGCAGGCCATGGTAGAGACAGTTGTTCTTTTACGGGTCGGTGAGGAGGACACTATATCCCGCGGTGCCCCAGTTTAAGTCAGAAACCCTTGACCGTGTATTGAAAGCGCCATTGTGTCCAGCACGCTTTGTGAAGTGAACGGGAGGCCAAACGAGCCTAGGTATTGTTCCTGTGCTGCGTGTCAAACTAGTAAAAAACCGCGAGCATAATTTTCGAACAAGCATTAGAATTCGGCGGAGAAACTGCCGGCTTAATGAGTCAGTGAAATTCATAATTTGGTATCACCCAAAGTGTTACTTTGGATCAGGGGCTCGAATCTCGTGAGCCACCCGATTCTTACTGTGAACGCGGGTGTAAACTCTGAAATAGAGGACGTGTGACGAGTGTAAAAGTGTTACCCACTTGGATTACTGTAAGATTTCAGCTGTGACGAGTTCCCCAGGATGTCGGACTTGTATGGACCAGGGATGAAGGACTGCACGCCCGCCACCTACCGAGTGGTCATGGAGTACTAAGAACTTCACCATGGGTCTCCCGTGGCGGGATAAACAACGGCCACCAAACAGATGAGTGATGTCCAAATTTAATTTCTAAGCATGACATAACCCGGGGATAGGATTAGCGTTCTTTTGTAAATATCAAAATGTTGTAAGTTAATGCATGTCCTATATGGAAATTTTATTGATTTTATAATGTTGAAGTAAAACTTAAGGGAGCTGAATTCCCGGACGACTCATATTTCTTTCTTAATGATTAGCTTATCGTGAGGGTTATATTTTTAATGTAGAACGTCCTAGCAGATATGGGAACAAGGTTAGGAGAATATTTGAGTTTCCCGTAGGGGCGGTCGGAAACATAGTGCTGGCAAGCAGGGAAATATGTCAAAATATTGGTAGTCACTGTCCCACGAGGTTGTCAAATATGCCAGGGAAACTCATGGGTCAGTCAGACAATGCATGCCTAGCTTACAGATATAATCAGTGCATGTACTGCAAGAAAGAAGAAAATCCCGACCGAGAGAGGTATATGTTGTGTCATTTTGGTAGGTGTGTGGAACCATGTGCAAGTCTCCCGTGATTTTTGATTAATTGGCCATAATGGTTTGGAGTGTTTTCTTTTAATCTATAGCCGGGGTGAGGCCCATCCGTAATCTTTGGTCAGAAGGTTTAAATATAAGTGTATTTATGTGGTATGAACGAGGAGCCATGAGAGCCATAGGCCCAAGGGAAGAAGATACGCGATATGAGACGTAGTGAGAAGGCCGAATAGGAATTTACGATGAGATGATTGAGAAGTGATCGTGCCCACAGTCTCAGTGATAATAATGAGAAGGGAGTGAATAAAAAGAGTATTTCATGGGAATTCCATAATGATATGAATATGCAAATGAAGCGGGCCGTGGAAATGTGTCCCCGAGATGAGGGGGTAGACGTGTGAGCGAGAGAAGAATCAGAACGGCCGTGCGAAGTGAATGGCCGGCCTTCCTGTTGTTGTGAATGTCAGGCTCTCGCCCTCAGAACAGAGGGTCCCGTATCCCATTGTGTGAGGGCTTGGAGCCTGGTCTGCTCGCGTTCTTTTGTTTGGGTTGAATGGCTTAGCTAAGAATACTTGTATAATGATAATATCACGGTAACTTCTTTTAAAGGTATTTAATAAATGAGTAGGGATCCCCCCCAGATGTCCGGCGAGATGAGATTGTAGCTATTCTCGGGATCTACAGAAACCCACAGTACCTCTCGGTCGGGAGCCTGCCAGTTCGACTCCGGGTTATGACGGCGCCCTTGAGCGAGCTGCTCCAAGCTTGCGCTCTGGGCCGGAGACATTGATAACCATGCTGTTTTTTTTTCTAGGAATGGCCCTCCTGTGTGCATGAAGTGTATATATCTATATATATCTGTGTATGTTTCGTAATTATGTGCACATATTTTTGAGTTCAAACAGAACCTATGTGCACATTGTGTGGTCTTGGTGATAGATGAGTAGTCCGGGGTTTAGCAAAAATGGTATTTGTGTTTGTTTGTGCATTATGCAAATGTGTCTTTTAATATGATATTATGTAGTGTAGGCCCCGGTTATGTTCGTGCTTAGAACAGCTAGTAATATTTGTGAATAAGGACATCAGGTCATCCCACGGTGTGATAGACAGAATAATGTACAAATTTCATGAACGGTATGAATTAATGAGGAAAAATGAACGATAGCAAGTCTCAAAACCTCAATCATACCGTTATGCAGACGAAGCCCATGGGCGATTCGTATTTTTAAATGATTATTATTTTCTTTTCCTCCCATATGTGGAGAGTCATTGTATAGAGCTGTGTCAATTTTTTTTAATGGTCATTTTGAATAAAGTTGTATTCGTAACCCCTATTTTATGATTCTTGTCATTTGTAGCAGTGTTAAGCAGTATCCAATAGGCATTTGAACCCAGAGATCCTACTTTCATATTATAGACCTAAGACTCCATCTTAAGTAGTTGTTGTTTTTGTTTTTCTTGAACGTACCACTTCCCCAAGTGCTCAGGCTGCCGGGCCGGCACAGAAAGTAGGAAGGGGAGCGGTCCGAAGCTCGTTCAGCAATTCGACCCGCTCTTCAATCCAATCTCATCCATGGGTGTTTACCCCGTTACGTGGAGGCATTCTTATGCGTGGGTCATCCATTCGACGCCCGGTAGGGTGTAATACACCGCTGTTGAACTTGAAATTCTTGGGAAAACCTGTGAGCTGAAGTCGGGAGCCGTCTGTTGTTATCTTCTTATATAACAAGGAGTTGGCCTACATACCATGTACGCGTGTAGGGAGTTCCAATGTAATGACGTCCACTCAATATATTTTAAATAATTGGAAAATATTATTGAGACATCTTGTGAAGTCCATCCTCACAAGAAGATGATGTTTCTTTATCAGCATAGTACCCGTCTCTGCTCGGATACAACCACCACTTGTAGACCTCCTCGATTACAAGACCTCTTGAAAACACAACTCTTAGCTCTGACCATCACACTAAGACCACTTCTTCCATTTGATACATCTGACTGTTACATATGATCTGCACGATATGAACTGCTTATGAACTGAGTACCTCTCCCTACCGTAGCATCACTTTATATCACCTCGCGATGACGACTCATCTCCCCACTCACTGTTCATCCCTTCCACTTCAACATACAGTAGCTAGCGAATACTGACACTTGGTCGCAATCACGTGTCCACGCACTGATGTCATCAGTCATGTGTCGTCTAAGCGTACCCAAGCGGTCCGAGAATGACTATACCGAATGCGTCACCGGGAAATCTCCTTGTACACAACATTCCCAGTTAAACATAGCCTCGATTGCAAAATACTATGCCAGCTCATCTAGCCAAAGTTACAAGCCACAGCATGACAATATGAAACCAACAAATCTCACTTACTACAATACAGAATAATTACAAATAAATATCACTTAACCTATGATTAAATACAATAATATACGTGATACCTAATTATTACAGTCTAAATGATGAGAAACAGAATATATAAAATCTAATGAATCGGGTTAATAATAATAATAATAATAATAATAATAATAATAATAATAAATACTGAATGGAATCTGTAACCCTGTTGTACGGTTACAATCATCAGCAATTACGTGTTTCAGTATTTACCTGGAGCTGAGGCAGGCAGAGTACGCGGTAGTCTGAGTAAATATAGAGAATATCAATTTGCTTTCGCCAAAGAATTTCATTTCAGTACAATAAAAATCGTCTGCCTCAAGTGCTATTACTATGTCACTAAGAAATTTACTACGCTCGAAGACAAAAATAATATACAGCGTAATACGGTAAAGGCAACTGCTACAGATTCTGTTACTATAGAAACTGTCCTCAAACCCAGAATACACTTACTCCATATGACGTAAACATGCCTCTTAAATTTATACGAAGAATTTTTCTAATACATTCAGTTTTCTCAGTGACGATCAGTACGTTTCAGGGTCGAACTTTCGACAAAACTTGCCTTTAATTTCCGAATGTATAGTTGAGCTATATGAAAATTTAGGTATGCCTTTCACAATTGAGATCATTTAGCTCACTATCTGTTGTTTACTCAAATCAGGAAATAATTAATTATGTATTCATAGAATATTTTGATTGAGACAGATATCATCATTGCGCCTCGAAATATCGCTATGTGACAATGTTGTCGGAAGAAATAATGACTCGGAGCACATATATTACTTACATTCTTTTGTATAATTCATGCAGTTCTAAACCTTCGATGACAGAAACTTTCTGGTCAGACTTCTAAGCTGAAATGCAGTATACCGGGGGACTTGGCCGTGCGGTTAGGAGCGCGCAGCTGTGAGCTTGCATCCGGGAGATAGTGGCTTCGAATCCCACTGTCGGCAGCCCTGAAGATGATTTTCCGTGGGTTCCCATTTTCACACCAGGCAAATGCTGAATCTGTACCTTAATTAAGGCCACGGCCGCTTCCTTCCCATTCCTAGGCATTTCCTATCCCTCGTCGCCATAAGACCTATCTGTGTCGGGGCGACGTAAAGCAAAATAGCCAAAAAATACCGTATATTCCATAGCGGTTTTCTAGGCGCAACGACAATATGAAATAATTAAGTAGACATCCTTTATTTTTATTTTCTTGCTATTTGCTTTACGTCGCACATATACAGATAGGTCTTATAGCGAGAATGGGACAGGAAAGGCCTAGGAACGGGAAGGTAGCGGCCGTGGCCTCAATTAAGGTACAGCCCCAGCATTTACCTGGTTTGAAAATGGGAAACCACGGAAATCCTTCTCCACGGCCGCCGACAGTGGGATTCGAACCCAATATTTCCCGGATGCGAGCTCACAGCTGCGCGCCCCTAACCGCATGGCCAACTCTCCCGGTAAGTAGAACTTATCTAGCATGGAATGATAATGCAAGTTAAGCTTCAAACGTGTTTTGCATCTTCGAAGCTTCAAAGGGATGCGTAAGGGAAATATAACTGCCTGTTAAAAGGATAATAGACTAGGCCTCCTTACATAAGAATGTTTTATACTTAATTTGCAACTTGGCCGTACGCGTAGAGGCGCGCTGCTGTGAGCTTGCATCCGGGAGATAGTAGGTTCGAATCCCACTATCGGCAGCCCTGAAGATGGTTTTCCGTGGTTTCCCATTTTCACACCAGGCAAATGCTGGGGCTGTACCTTATTTAAGGCCACGGCCGCTTCCTTCCAACTCCTAGGCCTTTCCTATCCCATCATCGCCATAAGACCTATCTGTGTCGGTGCGACGTAAAGCCCCTCGCAAAAAAAAATTGCAACTTAACTTCTAAACGACCGAGCGAGTGGCTGCGTGGTTACGATCAAATAGCTGTCAGCTTACATTGGAATGACAGTAGGTTCGAACCCTACTGACGGCAGCCTTTAATACGGTTTTCCATTTTTTCCCATTTTGACAACACACAGACGTTAAGCAAATTGTAAAACAAAAATAATCCAACGTGGAACATCCAGCATGGAGATATTCTACGCGGGGTATGCTGGTTGTTATCATTTCACAATACAAAGAAGGATATTCCAAACATACTTTCGTAATCGGTTTACCCACCAGGGTTGGTTTTTCCCTCGGACTCAGCGAGGGATCCCACCTCTACCGCCTCAAGGGCAGTGTCCTGGAGCTTCAGACTCTTGGTCGTGGATACAACTGGGGAGTATGACCAGTACCTCGCCCAGGCGGCCTCACCTGCTATGGTGAACAGCGGCCTGGTTGGGGATGGAAAGACTGGAAGGGATAGCCAGGGAAGAGGGAAGGAAGCAGCCGTGGCCTTAATTTACGTACCATCCCGGCGTTTGCCTTCAGGATAAGTGGGAAACCACGGAAAACCACTTCGAGGATGGATGAGGTGGAAATTCAACCCACCTCTACCAAGTTGACCTCCCGAGGCTGAGTGGAACCCGTTCCAGCCCTCGTACCACTTTTCAAATTTCGTGGCAGAGCCGGGAATCGAACCCGGTCCTACGGGGGTGGCAGCTAATCGCGCTGACCACTACACCACAGAGGCGGACAGGATATTCTAATACTTTGTAAAAATGTAATATTGTAGTAATTGGACTTTAATAATAATAATAATGAAAGTACCACTATGTTGTCAGTGCAGTAATCTTTGAATAAAAATGTACGGTATTTCTTTCATGTTTAATGTGGGGTGCGATTGACTTACGTAGTATTTGGAGCAGACGTTTGAAGTAGTCAGTTTTCTAGCGATAATTTTAAAATTTCTTTCTCTCGTTCTCTCTTGAAATTAGTATTTTCTAACATAATACATATTTCTTAAATGAAAACGCTAGATATGAATTATTTCTTGGCCATCGCAGAACTGAGGCTATCTTACAGAAACAGTAATTTTCCGCGAAAATTAGTGAAAAATGCGTTATCTAAAATCAGTCATTCTTATCTGTAACCACCCGTTAGTATAGCGGCAGCGGGTGTAATAAGCCTGACAGGCACACATTTACATATAACCCACAGTGAAAAAAAACAAAAAAAATTTTAATCACAATAGTCAGTTTGATACAACAGTAATAACATTCATTCATTTTCTACATTTTGGTAGTTACTATAACTACCAGTCCACCTCCGTGGTGTAGTGGTTAGTGTGATTAGCTGCCAGCCCCGGAGGCCCGGGTTCGATTTCCTGCTTTTTTACGAAATTTGAAAAGTGGTACGAGGGCTGGAACGGGATCCACTCATCCTCGGGAGGTCAACTTCGTAGAAGTGGGTTCAATTTCCACCTCATCCATCCTCGAAGTGGTTTTCCGTGGTTTCCCACTTTTCCTCTAGGGAAATGTGCGGAATGGTACCTAACTTAAGGCTATGGCGCTTCCTTCCCTCTTCTTTTTCTACCCTTCGAATATTCCCATCCACCCACAACGCCCTTTTTCAGCATAGCACGGCGAAGTACTGGTCCTCCCGTCTATTTTTATCTTCCCACCCAAAGTCTAACGCCCCAATACTGCCCTTGAAGCGGTAGAGGTGGGATCCCTCGCTGAGTCGGAGGGAAATACCAACCCTGGACGGTAAAGAGAACAGACTACAGTATAACCTCCATAACCCAGGTCACAAACGAGATTATTACGTGACATACAAAGCGCACATTTACATTTTTACACTCGTATCTAGTTAGTCTTCTGAGTCCAGTTTCCGTTGTACATGTTGTACATGTCCTTCATTTTATGGGAGGTTCTGAATTTGGCTCATCTTTATTTTCCTCCTCTCAGTTTGGTCGAAATTTGTTCAATTTCCTTTGAGGATCCAACGGTACATCGACAGTTTTAATACTACTTGTAGCTATATCTCCTACAGTAATTTCATGCGACAGCTGTTCGAAGAAAACTTTCCTTTGCAATCCTTTCCTTTCCAATCTATTACCCAGGTATGTAACATGAGAATTGATGCCCCCTATATTCATCACGGTAAAAGCATATCACCGTAGGCAAACGCTTGATGTTTCGAATCACGTCAAATATAGCACAAAGTTTGTCTGCGGTGTCTATCCCTCCTTTTTTAGTTATATACGGTTATTATGACTGGAAACAATTTCTTAGTGTCAGGGTCAATCGATGCGTCATTATAGAGTGTAGGTACAAGAATCACATTACTTTGTTTCTTCGGGATGTAAGACACTGAGGTTATGTCTTTTCTGAAGGCGAAAATGATGGTATATTCTTCTCGTTTTTTGGTGGCGACACGTTTAGGTAGCAGTACGTTTCCTTTCTTGTTCAAAATACTCACTTAGGATAGCATTTCCTTTTTTAGTTGCTCAGCAAGTTCTAAGTCAATGAAGCAATTATCTGCTGTTATATTAGGACCTGAGCCGAACAAGGTTTCGACTATGCGTTTAAACATATCAACTGGCTTGTTTCTGCCCATGAAAGGTCCCTGTGGTTGCTTCCCAGCATAAATTTATAGGTTATAGCAATAAAACATTTTTCTGACAATTGAGCAACAAACTGGGAGAAAATATCACGAGTACGAGTCTGTCTTCTGTTCTTCTGGCTAACCTACTCTCTCGATCATCAAAATGTAGGCTAAGAATGAGAGCCTTGAACTTTTTAATATTCATCACCAGACTAAACTTTTCTACTCAATAGACGTTTGTGCCTCACAGTTCCTCTACACTCTATTTCCACTATAAGTTCCTGCTAAGTATAAAAGTCCTATAAAGACCCGTATTAAATAACATAGGTACTCTTTATGTCTCTTTCCCAAACAAACTTATCATAGACGTTGTCGATGTATTTACTTGTGCATTTGACTACAATATCTGAAATTTCTTCAGTAAATAGATTATCTCAACTCTCTAGTGCAGTTTTTGGCAACCTAACATTTCCTATTATTCCAGCAGGGCAAATAGGATGATTGTGAGCTCTCTTTCCAACAGTTTTCAAAGGTGGATTATGACACCATTTAGTTATTTTATCCTTTACCACATAGAAATTTCTAGCTGATGTTGTTTCATATTATTCATCTGTTCCTCCATCACCACTGCCGTCCTCTAAATGGTCTTCAGAACTTGCAGCACTCTCGTGACCAACATCCTCATACAGGTCGTCATCATTGTTTCCCAAATATCTCATTACCTCCGGAAGGTCATCAGATTTTGTCAAGTCGTTCACTTTCGTCGAACTTAACTTAGTGAAGTTGTTTATTTTAATCATCAGTCCATAGACAGGTTTGATACAGCTCTCCGCAACACCCTATCCTGTGCTAACCTTTCATTTCTACATAACTATTACATCTTACACCTCCACTCATTTGCTTATCATATTCTTACCTTGGTCTACCCCCACCGTTCTTACCACTCACACTTCCCCCACTGGGGCCGATGGCCACGATGTTAGGCCCCTTTAAACAACGAGCATCATCATCAAGCAGCAGCTTTCCTCAAAAACCAGTTGTACAAGTCTGGGTGTATTAAAATATGCCTTATCTTACCTATTCTTCTGGTCAAATTTAGCCAAATCGATCCCTCACCAATTCGATTCAGTACCTCTTCATTTGTGATTCTCTCCACCTCTCTCACCTTCAGCACCACGTTTCAAAAGCTTCCATTCTCTTTCTTTGTCAACTAGTTATCGGTCCATGGTTCACGTCCATACAATGCCACGCTCCAGACGAACGTCTTCAAAAACATCTTTCTAATTCCTATATTAATGTTCGAGGTGAACAAATTTCTTTTCTTAAAGAAATTCCATAATAATAATGTTATTTGTTTTACGTCCCACTAACTACTTTTCTAAGGTCTTCGGAGACGCCGAGGTGCCGGAATTTAGTCCCGCAGGAGTTCTTTTACGTGCCAGTAAATCTACCGACATGGGGCTGTCGTATTTGAGCACCTTCAAATACCACCGGACTGAGCCAGGATCGAACCTGCCAAGTTGGGGTTAGAAGGCCAGCGCCTTAACCGTCTGAGCCACTCAGCCCGGCTAAAGAAATTCCTACCTTGTTTGTGATAGCCTGCATTTTGTTCCCTACTTACTTCCACCATATGTAGTTATTTTACTACCTAATAACAAATATTATCTACTTCCTTTAAGACTTCATTTTCGAATCTAATATTTCATGCATCACCTGACTTAGTTCGACCGCTCTCGATTACTTTTATTTTGGATTTATTTATTTTCATCTCGCATTCCTTCCCCAAGACTGTCCATTCAGCGTTTTCTCCAGATATTTTGCAGAGTCAGATTAAATAACGATATCGTCGGCAAAAGTCAGGGTTTTGATTTCCTCTCCTTGGACGTAGATTCCCATTCCAAATTCCTCTTTGATTTCCTTTATCGCCTGGTATAGTAAACATTGAAATGCAGAGGCGACACACTGCAGCCTTGCCTCACTCCTTTCTGGATTGATGCAACTTTTTCAAAGCCTTCTGCTCCTGTCTTGGTATCTGATCCCGATCACCTTCAGAATGTCAAACTGCTTGGTCCAGTCAGCATTATCGAATATCTTTTCTACATCTACGAGCGCCATGTACGTGGGCTTGTCTTTCTTAATTCGGACCTCTAAGATCATACCTTAACTCAGGATTGCTTCATGTGTAACCACATTTCCTCCGAAGCCATGTTGATTCTTCTTCCAACTCAGTTTCAATTTTTTTTCATTTTTCTGTAACTAATGCGTGTTAAAATTTTGCAGGAGTGAGATATTAAACTAAGGGTGCGGTAGTTTTCACATTTGGCAGCACCGGATTTTTGGGAATTGGTACAAGAACATTCTGCCGAAAATCGGATGGGACTTCTCCTGTATCATAGATCTTACACACTAAAAGGAAAAACATCTCCATGCTAGTTTCTACTAATTCAGTCAGTAATTATGAGAGGATGTCATCAATTCATGGTGCCTTGTTCCTGTTTAGGTCTCTCAAAGCTCAATCGAATTCTGACCTCAAAACTGGGTCTCTCATTTCATCAGTATGAACAGCCTCTTCTTGTTCCAGAACACTATCAGCTACTTCTTAACCTTGATTCAACTGTTGGATATGATCCTGCTATTTTTCTGATTAGTTTTATTTCCCTAGAAGCGGTTTTCCATCTGAGCTTTTAATATTCATACACATACTTTTCCTTCCTCCAAAGGTTTCCTTGATTTTTCTGTATGCATCACGTACCTTTCCTAGGACAATACAACTTTCAACATCCTTGCCCTTCTCTTTCATCAATTCTTCCTTGGCTGCCCTGCACTTTCTATCTACTTCATTGATTCTTAGCCTATATTCTTTTCTAAACTCCTCATTTTTTGCATTCTTGTACTTTCGTCGTTCGTCAATCAGGTCTAGTATCTCTTGAGTCATCCATTGTTTCTTAGTTGATCTTTCCGTTTTTCCTAAATTTTCTTCAGCAGCTTTACTGATCTCATTCTCCACGACTGTCCATTCTTTCTCTACTGTGTTTCCTGGAGATTCTTCATTTACTCCTTGTGTTAAACGATCCTTGAAACAATCCCTCACACTGTTTTTTTCAATTTGTGTAGATTCCATTTCCTTCCAATCTTTTCTTCAATTTCTTCAACGACAGATGGCGTTTCATAATAAACAAGTTGGTTTCGGTTTCCACGTCTTCTCCTGGGAAAGTTTTTCAAGCCCACACCGGATTTCTGAACCTCTGCCTAATCATAATGAAGTCTATTTGATACCTTGCAGTGTCTCCAGGTCTCGTCCACATATACTGCCATCGTTTGTTGTGTTTGAACCCGGTTTTAACAAAGTCTAAATTAAGATCGGTGAAGATTTCAACCAGCTCGCTTCCTCATTCATTCTTTTGTCCCAATCCGAATTCTCCTACTGCATTATCTTCTCTTCCTTGGCCTACCACTGCATCCCGCTCTTAAATCACAATTGGATACTCGTCACCTTTTACATAATGTAATAAATCTTCTATCTCTTCCTATACTCTTTCCATTTCTTCATCATCCACTGAACTAGTAGGCATATAGACCTGCACTATTGTGGTGGGCATTGGCTTGGTGTCTATCTTGATTGATTTTGATTGATCTTGTTTGATTTTGTGTTGATTATTTTGTATTCATCTGACGAAAATTCCTGCTCTTCCTGCGAACGTAGTTCACTTATAGCAACTACATCTAACTTTATTCTATCCATCTCCCTTTTCAGAATATCTAACGTACCAAACGATGGGAGACTATTTTACCTCCGGAATATTTTACCCGGGAGGATGCCATCATCAGTACATCATTCATAGACAGGGAGCTGTATGGCCTCGGGAGTTACTTACGGCTGCAGTTTTTTGTTGCTTTCAGCCTTGTAGCAGTATCAACACAGCTAAAACGTGTTATGTATTATTACAAGACCACATCATTCAATCATCTAGACTGCCGCCCTTGCAACTTCCGGAAGGATGCTACCCTTCTTTCGATCAACCATTCGTTAGTCCTGTCTCTCGACAGATAGCCATCCGATATGGTTGCACTTACGGCTCGGCTACTTGCTTCGTTGGGACGCCCCCCCCCCCCGCGGGAAGGTCACATGGTTCGCAGGGAATGTTCCTGAAGTGTAAATCGTGAAACACAACAGTACAATAGAAGTATACATCGTGTTCGGGGGTAATGTGCCTCACAAGCACAAGGATGGTTAATATGACAATTATTGCGAATATATATACACTACTGCATTATATCATTACCAAGTAAGTAAGATAATATATTGCAATGGAAAAAATTTGAGCACACACCTACCTCAGGAAATGGTACAAGATCAGGCGCAAAGTGCCAGGCAGATCATTTTCGCAACAACAGCACGTGTAGAGGGAGTGACTTTGGCCTTAATTAATTGCCTGTTGAGAAAACAGAAAACCGTCTTCGGGGCTGCCGCTAATGGGGTTCGAACTTCTTTAACAATATTGTTTGCCGCACTAGCCTCTTGATGAGTCAGTATATTAGATGTCGCTGCTGTGCCAAAACCACGAATGTAACAATGCTCTTCCTATAAATTATTCCCCTTAAGACTGGTTGCGCCTCCCAGCTATATATTGATATGCAGTCCTTCAGAACAATTTTCGTTGAGTAAAGAAAATAATTGTTAGGAAGAGCATTTTTAGATACGCGGTATTGCTTGCGCAGTGACGATATTACTTATCCCCTTCTTCTAAAGATATTCTTATCCTGCTCAGATTCTTTTTCTTGCATTAACTTCAACCGTAAACAGCTTTTAATCTTTAATTTGAATGTGTCGATCGTCCAAATTACGAAACGTAATGACTGAATTGCACCGTGGCTGGAATCCTAGATGTTCTAGTACCATAACTTTTCCTTAATTTTCGATATTAAATGTTATCACAGCAAGATGGACTCCTTGCTTTAGGATTTTATTCACCACAAGAACATTTTTAGACACAAGATTGAAATTTACACCGTTCAAAGTTTCATTAACAGTTAGAGTTTTCTCGTGCAAGCACTTTTCTGCCAAGTCAGGGTGGACATGGTCTTCACAAATTTACTTATTAAGGAGCCTCCTTTGGGAAATTCACGGTGTTTGTAGGTTCCTTATTTCCGTTATACTTGCACCTCTAACCTCCCAGATAGTATAGTGTGAGCCGTATCCCGACGGCCAATAAGAGATACTCAGATTATTATTTGGCATAATATATATTTCATTGAATTAAATTTCAGTCATATTTGGTAAGAGTAATGAATCGCAGGATAGCGGAGACCGGAAGACCATGGAGACATAAAGTCGCTGGATATTGCGCGATACTTCCTCAGGACCGTGAGAAAGGTTTAGCGTCACTAGAAGTTAGCACACCTCGGCACGTGTACATGATGTTGGCCAAGAGTAATATTCAGCCAATGAGAACGCATGGGGGTGGCAAATATGGAGTCTGAATCGCGCGACGTCACAGTCCCAGGTTAACCAACATGAACAGTTGCTTGAAATAAATTCTGTTATTTGACGAATTTCCACAGGTCTAAAAGTGAAATATAATCAGGAGTACGCTATAGAAGTTATCTGGAGAAATTTGATGTTATTTGTAGTGTGTTTTATGGAACGTTATAATTAATATTAAGCCATGATGAATGGCAAGCACGCTGATTGGTGGTTTGTCTAAACATGCGGGAATCCCATAGCTACAACGGCGTTAGCCACGCTTCCTTAGCGTCACAAGCTCTGGAGAGCGTCACTCTGATCGCGGAAGCCGATGTGATGTGAACGTTGTTCGGTAGTGCTCCGTTACTTGTACGTAAAAGTTGCAACGTGAATATATCAATAACAGTGTATGGTTTTCAAGACCAATAAACAGTGCTTTTCAGTCGTTCAGTTGAATAAATTAACTGGTGCAGTGTTAGATTGCAGATTATATGATGGCGCAAAGTTCACTGCAGATAAATAGACGGTAATAATTAGCTGCAAATTGGAAAGTGAAGAAGAGACGCTCCGTTGTTTCATATTTTCGTGTCGGTCGCGTTTCGCGAGGAACTCTCGATCCGTACCGCGAGCCGCTCTCAATAACTGTATATAGAAACCCTAATGTGTTAAATTTCAAGTGTATTCGTGTGTCAGTGTGTTGGCTGAGTTTATGGCTCACAAGGGTTGGTTCGGCACGTGCAGAATTGAGCGGTGAAGAGATATTCATCCAAAGCCTTCTGTGTTGCAGGGTTCAGTAACTTTCAGCAAGAAGATGGCATCCCCATGGAAGAAGGAAGATTGTTTCTATTGCAGTGATCAACATGGAGTAACCACATAACGCAGCAGGGATGTGAGCCGCTGCCAGTGTCCTGAGAGTCGTCCAAGATAAGACGCATTTTTTAATTATGGAATGTTATATGGGTTATGTTAAAATACTAGTGCAGTTTAGTGTAGGGATTTTCTTTAACGTAAATTAAGCCTGACGGCATGTGTTTATTTTACCTTTGTAATGTCTTACATACGGATAAGAGAGGAATGCATGATCTCTATATTTTTATTTTTATATACGATTCGTTAGATGGGATAAAGAGGGAGTTGTTAGGACTATTTTGTTGTTATGTTATGCATGAAATTAGATTAGTATTATTCCGATTTGTCCTTGTATATTAGTGATAGGAGGATTAGACTGACAAGATCATCCAATTTCCAAGTTAAACCCTTGCTATGTTGAGAGTAAATTCAATTTAATGTTGATCATTTAGAATGTTAGTAACAGTTAGATTGCATGGCGCATGGTATTTCAGAAGCTGACACGTGTGGAGCTGCATAACAACGTATAAGGAATTGGATCTTCAAATGTAGGTTGGAAACTGTTTTGCCCAATGATTTGTACGGGAATCGAACCTAGATTCATAATGGAAAAGGCTGATGAGAATTGTAAGAAATATAAGAGGTCTTAATGCATGTTGAATTATGAAGTGGATTAGGCAGGCCGATTGCATGCCTGATGAAGTGAAAAGAATGATGTGCAGTGAATGTGTCCCTGTTATTGTCTTCTGAGAGAATATTAATTATCAGAATTGACGGAAATTGATTCCAGACCAAGGAGTCTGATGTGTGTAATAAATTATCGAAGCATGCCAGTAAGAAGTACGATTGTACGTGAGCTTCCGTGTAGTTGAAGAAAGATGATATTGCCTCACAAGCTTACTTGTTAGCCCTGTTTACATAGGCAGCGTGAATGAGATGGTATTTCCGTGATACAATCTTGGCGAACAGAATCCAAGCCTCAGTACAGTATTGAATTATAACATTTACTTTCAGCCCACAGCACAGCAGGGAATATGTGTCGGATGAACGCTCTTTTGGGTGCGCAAATGCAGCAGAAGAAGGCAATGTTTCCCATTGCTTTCCACATGATTAATGACGGAAAATAATATGTTTTCTCTTACAGGATGGTGTTTTGTGATATTTCATGTTGTTTGGACGTGTTATCTGGTTGTTTACTGGGGAACAGCCCGAGTGCTGAGTAATATTGATGGTCAATCTAGTTCTCACTACATCCTTTGGTGAACCGCGTTTCACGTTGAGTCAGTGTAGTATGTAAGTTTTCCTTTCTTTATCCCATGTAGATATGTGAGATAATTTGCTTATTTTGTGTTCATTGTAAATATAGCTTAGGATAATGCCACTAGTATTTTTCATAATTCATATCGTGTCCCATTGCGTCTTAATTTTCCTTTTTATCGAAAGTTTTATTTTACCTTAATTTTTTCCTTTAACGTTTAATCTTGCGACGACTCTATAAAATTTAAAACCCGTATCAATGTGATACTCTAAATTAGGTGGCTCCATGCGAATCGATTACGTATCAGTATACGCGTATGTATACTACAACATAAAATGAACACTGGACAATCAGATGAAGAATATGTTGAAGAGTTTACAAATATTCAATGTTGTGCTTGAAACTTCATTTCACATTTGATTTTTTTTTATTATTGAACGTTTTTAATGTCCAGTTTCTTTCTTTACATTTTGAGATTATGTCAATGTCATCTTTATTTATGATTATCTTGCCTCATATTAGTATGATTCGGGGCTATTTGTGAATAAATTGATCCCCATATTATTGTTTCTCATTCGAGTTATACCTCCATTTCCTGTCATTTATTTATATTTAAGTGAGAAGCTTCGACTTTTAGCCTGGCCCATCGACAACCAACCCACCTCTCTGCCCAACCCTGAGTTATTCGGATGTTCATACATGAATGTAGGCATCGTCCTAGTGGGTTACGACCTCTGGGTACGGTACAAGTTACTTCTCAACTGTAGCAATCTTGTAAATAAATGCCATCCATGCAGTCTCCCCATTATTTTCAAGTCAAAAATACTGTCCCTTAATGCTATACCACAAACCTCCTGCAGGCTGTGCATTTCTTATAAAGTAAGCGTATATTTGCTCCCATGCCAATTATTATTCTGTAGTGTTCCCTTTCAAGTGGTGAACGAACACCTAAATTTTGACCACATTATTTAATGGACATCATTATACATTCTAATTCCATAATGCTGATTTGTATACCACATGTTTCTTCAGATATACAGGACTTATATATGAAGTAATAAAGTGATGAGAGGGAGAGGTTTTCCTAAGCTGTAGGATATTAAAATCCACATTTGGGGCATTTGTATTGGGAGTTTGATGAAACAGTAAGCTTCATTGTACTGTAAACACAATACATAACACAAGACACAAAAAATACTATTTTTTAAGGATTTATACGACACGAGAACATTTTTAGGCACCAGATTGAAAATTACACTGTTCAAAATTTCATTAACCTAAAAGGGATGTTTATAGGGCAATCGGCTATTACAGTCGATTGATTGCTAACTGTGTGCTGATTAATGATTCGAATTCCGTAAATAGCCACCTCCTTCTTTGTTGCAAATTTTGAGCGTGGTCAACACTTGGAAACATATCTGCAGTTGGCAGTCTTCGTTCAGAAAATCGTCCTTGGCACAAGAGTCGTGCTTACCTTAGCCTACCTTAGCTCTCACTTATCCGAGGAGAAGTATCCACGTACTCATCATATGTATACATATAGCCCGCGCTCCTTTTAGCGATATTACTTTGTACGGGCTGAGGAGTAAGGAGGGAGCTCTCCCGGTTCCGGTAATACTGCCAACTGAATGGAAATGAAATCTGAATTTAATCGACAATATGATCGATCAATATGAATTTTCTAAACATGTATTATCTTACTCCAACAACTGTGTCACACATACATTATTTAACATTGTATAACATACCTCGATTCGAATATTGTTCCTAGCATGAATTCAATAGTTTGGCTTTGTTGTGTAAACAACAACAGCACTAGTACGTAAAGTGTCGGCCAGATGTCGCACAGCGATGCATAAGCAATTCATAGTTTGTGTTTCAAAGGTTGCCAATACGAATCTCGAAGATAACCGAGGTCGACTGATTCAGCACTAGGGTTTGCATGTATCACTAAACGGTGCGCGTACTGTAGTGTTGTCTGTAGGAGAATTATGACTGGGACGTGTACACAGGTTTGTTTTGCTGCAAAGTCCATAGTTGGTTAAATTATGCTTCTGTTAAGCCTGGTTACTTGTATTGTAACTAGTCCCAATTCGAAGAGTACGTATAGTCGTTCAAAAAAGATAATACTGTTATTGATTTTACGTCCCAATAACTACATTCTTATGGTTTTCAGAGTTGCTGAGGTGCCGGATATTTGCCAAGCTGGAGTTCTTTTACATTCCAGTAAATGTACTGAAAAGAGTCTTGAGCACCTTCAGATTCCACCAGACTGAGTCAGGATCGAACATTCCAAGGCCAGCGCTTTCTCGTCCAAGCAACTCGGTCTGGCGTTCAGAAAAAAAAGAGAGTGAGTACCTGGCATTTTATGTTCCTCGCATTTAATATTTTTTCAGACTTAATTTTGATTATCATCGAAATTTAATCTGCCATGTAGATAAGAACCATGTGAATACCCACAAAGTCATTGCATCTATAGATTCAATTGTTTATGTGAAATTTGCTAACTGATCATTTTGCTATTTTGATCTCGTAAGATTGCAACTAGTATCCGCCGAACAGTACCCTGCCAATCAACACAAGCAAATTGCAAGAACTAGATAAGGAGCTGACTTGGGTGGGAAATAGGCATTGTAACAGTTCATTTCCAACATTACCCATTCTTTCTATATCGGTAAAATTCTATACTCTCGGCTGTACATGATGCACTGTGTGCGAAACTCTTATTCAACGGTGACTGATGTTTTCTGACATTGAGCAGAGGACTGAGTCCAAACGAAGTTAGTTTTCAACTTTATTGATATTATTATAAGTGTTGAAATATGTCTATAATTCTAATACAAAGGCATAAATATATTATACACAGTCTACAGCAGTCCTATTCAGTGATGACTGTTGCATCTTGACATTGAGTGGAAGATGGAAACATACAAAGATGCAAACGAATTGGGTTTTAAATCCCCCAGTGTGTGCAGGAAGGTAGCAAAAGTAATCACATTGACCGAACTGAAATAATTTACCACTGATATAAATATTTTATGTGTGTTCTTGCTACAGGAGTGGCAGTTGCTGTGTAAAATGCGGCAGTCTTGCTACACTAACGACTTTACGACACCAACCCTACCGCAATCCACTTGTGATAGCCTGCCATTAGCTGCGCTTAGTACCACTGAAATGGCCGTCACGAATGAATAAACTTTGTACGTCAACAGAGCAGCAGTAACCTGATCTTCTTTCCAGCGGATTCGCGTAATGAAATCAGCGTGTGTAAAGGAAAGAACGTTAATATGGGTGGTTTTAGATTTATCGCCCTTCGTGCTCATGTTATCTATCGCATATGTCAAGTTATTACTTCACACAGATCTCTATACTGAGATAACCGCGAGGAGTGGGCGCGGGTGTTAAGGCGCTACGTGTCGAGGAAGCCAAGCTCTGCACTCGAGGCACGCGTGGGTTCAAACCCATTCGTACAGAGAATGGTTTCTGTGGTTTCCCATGTTCACTTCTAGGCAAATACCGGGACAGTTCCTATCCATAGGCCACAGCCGATTTCTTCCGCCTCCACCCTGGAAACTTACTCAATATTTTGGAGAATGCATTTATCAACATCGATCAAAAATGTAATCCGATACACAACCTAAATGAAATTTCTGAGAACACGAATGCGCTAACCGAAGAAATAATTAAAAATTCTTCACGACTACGCATCAAAACAGGAAAGTACATTTCCGTTCCCCGCCTAGTTACTCTAAAACCCTCACTCCTTTCCATACAGCTCGCTTTCTCAAACACGCTATCTCCATACACACAGCTCAGTTGGTCATAGATAGGGCTCGGAAATTGAGGAAAAATCCTATTTTTCTCCAGTGTCCGAAGACGAGGCCCAACATAATATTGTTCAGTCTGGGCCATTGTAGTCCAGAAAGTGGTGGGTTTCATTTGTCTTTTTTCACCTTTTAAGCGATTTTGGATTTTAGGTCCTTTATTAGCCCTTTCTTACGTTTCATCTGCTTTTCCTCCAAATTCATCTTCTTTCGACTACATCTTTACTGCTCATTCTCAACTCGAATCATCGTCAATTCATCAGGTCTTAAACATCTTTCCTTCTTCTTTACCTGTTCACCCGTCCGACTCGTTGGATGAACGGTCAGCGTACTGGCCTTCGGTTCAGAGGGTCCCGGGTTCGATTCCCGGCCGGGTCGTGTTTTTTAACCCTGATTGGTTAATTCCAATGGCACGGGGGCTGGGTGTATGTGTTGTCTTCATCATCATTTCATCCTCATCACGACGCGCAGGTCGCCTACGGGTGTCAACTCGAAAGACCTGCACCTGGCGAGCCGAACATGTCTTCGGACACTCCCGGCCCTAAAAGCCATACGCCATTTCATTTCATTTCGTCTGTTTACCCTCCAGGGTCGGTTTTTCCCTCGGACTCAGCGAGGGATCCAATCTCTGCCACCTCAAGGGCAGTGTCCTGGAGGTTCAGACTCTGGGTCAGGGGATACAACTGGGGAGGATGACCAGTACCTCGCCCAGGCGGCCTCACCTGCTATGCTGAATAGGGGCCTTGCGGGGGATGGGAAGTTTTGTGGGGATAGGCAAGGAAGAGGGAAGTAAGCGTCCGTTGCCTTAAGTTAGGTACCACCGGGCGAGTTGGCCGTGCGCGTAGAGGCGCGCGGCTGTGAGCTTGCATCCGGGAGATAGTAGGTTCGAATCCCACTATCGGCAGCCCTGAAAATGGTTTTCCGTGGTTTCCCATTTTCACACCAGGCAAATGCTGGGGCTGTACCTTAATTAAGGCCACGGCCGCTTCCTTCCAACTCCTAGGCCTTTCCTATCCCATCGTCGCCATAAGACCTATCTGTGTCGGTGTGACGTAAAGCCCCTAGCAAAAAAAAAGTTAGGTACCATACCGGCATTTGCCTGGAGGAGAAGTGGGAAACCACGGAAAACCACTTCCAGGATGGCTGAGGTGGTAATCGAACCCACGTCTACTCAGTTGACTTTCCGAGGCTGAGTGGGCCCCGTTCCAGCCCTCGTACCACTTTTCAACGCGGGCATCCGGGGGTGGCAGCCTATCACACTAACCACTACACCACAGAGGCGGACATCTTTTCTCTAGTAAATACACATTTTAGAACCATATCTCAAAAGGGAGAACAAGAAATGAAATAAAGGATAGAAATTAATGCTTGAAAAATAAATATGGGTATAGAATTGTGTGCATGATAAGTGAAAAATTGAAAGGAGAAAATTTTAATATGACTGTTTTTTAAGATGGGAGATATCACTTACTTCAAGTATGAACCCTTAACATCCGTTGATGTAGAGGGACGTTTCTATATGTTACGCAACGTGCTGTCTGTAAGCTGAAGATCCTTTATACTTAGCAACCTGGGGAAGACGATTGTGATACATTGCAAAGCCAACTGTGGTAAGATTTCTGAATTCCAATATCCGTAACCGTGGTGCGGATAAGCCAAATATGATTTCAGTTATACTAATAGAAATTGATTTCTCCAGGATATCCATTGTGGGTTCGCCGAATTAATTCTAGGTGGGAAAAAATGCCATTCAAAATGTTGAAGGTACTTTTTTTTAACAAACTCGGAATGCCTTTTTTAATTATGTTAATATAAAATGTTTAACGTCCGAAATAAGGTGTAGGCTATTTCACTCATATATTTTTGCACTGAGTCTTTCATACCACCAGAATCTTGCATTATAAAGCATTACATTCCTTCATTATGTATGTAATTACAAATAAAGTTGGATCGCATTTTTATTTCCTCCTTGGAAATTTTTAGGTTATTTTTGGATATGTTACGTCTTTTTACAGGTATTTTTAGGCAATATATGGATCTTCAACTTCCGAGCCCTAGTCATAGCACACATGCACAGTTGAAACTCGTGGGACCGGCGAAGACGTAAGTAGTCAGGTACGCTTCTATCACATAGGAAATTTACATACGTCCCACTTTTAATGATAACTTATAGATTCTTCCTTACGTATCAGCCCTGTTTTTTCTGTTGGCACACCCGAACTTCCGATTTGTGTGCTTCTCAAACAATACGTTCCACCTACAAATCATCTTGTAACAAGACTAATTATTAAGGAATAGCACTGATCTTCGAGTCCAGCATATCTAGAATCAATCCAACAGCCATATTTTTAACAAAAACGTTTATCTACTTTATCAACGCTCACGCTAAAGACGCTTGTCTCAAAAAGTCGTCCACATCATCACTGAACTGAAATAGCGTATGGCTTTTAGTGTCGGGAGTGTCGGAGGACAACATCATCACTATTATACAATTTTTAAACATTCGTATGTCTGATATTAGTATTTGAAAAAATGTTTTATTTTTGGATTAAAATTGATTCCGCAACCGAATGACTTTCTATCTTTTAAATGTTTCATTATCTCCTTGTTTTATTATTAACTCGTCTTTTGATCATTAGCTGATGATGTCCCAATAAAGAACGATACATGCACTAAATTAACGATTGCATGTTATTTTGAAAATTAAATAATTTCTGGTATTGTAAAGTTGGAACATTTAATTGAGATTCTTAATTATTACGAAACAGTTAAGGTTTCTGGAATAGCGTTTAAAACAGCATAGCACCAAACTCAATTTATTGCCCAAAATTAGATTCCATTGACATTCTAACATTAAATGGGCTTCATTTCCTCCTCGTCTCAACCAGCTGTGGCAGTACAGTAACATTTTACCGATACGCCCTTCACGATTGGTGTGCAAATTCACACATTCCTTCTTTTTTAAAGCCCCCTTTAACATAACTCTTTCAAAATTCTTTAGATCCTTTAAATTCTTTGAAATCGTTTTGAAAAAATGTTGTGTTTTTCGATTAAAATTGATTCTTCAACCGGATGACTCTCTATCATATATAAATGTGGCATCATATCCTTGTTTTATTCTTAACTCGTTTTTTGCTCATTAGCTGATGATGTCCCAAAAAAGGACGAAACATGCACTAAATTAACGAATACATGTTATTTTGAAAAAAAATATAATTTCTAGTATTGTAAAGTTGGAACTTTTAATTGAGATTCTTAATTATTACGGAACAGTTAAGGTTTTTGGAATACCTTTTAAAACAGCATAACACCAATCTCAATTTATTGCCCGAAATTCTATTCCGTTGACGTTCTAACATTAAATGGGCTTCATTTCCTCCTCGTCTCAATCAGATGTGGCATGACAGTAACATTTTACCAATACGCTTTTCACGAGTGGTCTGCAAATTCTCGCATTCCTTCCTTTTTAAAAGCCCATTTTAACATAATTCTTTCAGTATCACTCCCAGTACGGTCATTTCTCGTATCTTACTGTAATTCTGGGCATTATTCCGTAGGCCACATTAAACTGTCGTGCTAAATTCTCTAGCACGATCACACAATATTATATCCCTGTGAAGGCATCATCTCTTGAGCCAAACCTTATCCACTAAGTCTTTCTCTCTCCCGTCATATCCTCACATCTGATGAAGAATAGCTAATTGGGAGGACGGTATTCGAATCCAGGCATGTCACACATCATGGAGTCATCATATAACCAAGTACAGCTAACTACAAACATGCAAGTAACTTTAAGGATGCCTGCCTTCATATTCCCCCAATTCGACATGACTTATTCCGTGCATTTAGCGAAGATACTCTCCATCATGCAATGGTAACTAACTGAGCCTCACATTAAACTTAGATATTTAAAGGTAACACATTCTTCTTCATCCGAAGCACTCTCAACTTAAATAAGTCCATAACTATCCCATCCAGACCTTATAAATATATTATCCTACTCCCAAATGAAACTTAATGGAGTATTATCAAAAATAAGTAACGTAAAATCCCAAGAAACTACTACTAAAATGAACAAAATCTAACGTACTCAAAATTGCTTCCTATTCTAATGAACTTTGACCGGGCCAGTACTAAATCTTAATTATAGTGTTTACATATGTAGAAAACTCCGCATTCGCTAGTTACGTAAAAATTGAAGGTGTACTCATCCTATTCCTCTGCTGTACTTCATTCGAATCTCGGGAGGTTCATTTCGTGATTTGAACCTCCATATCGGCTGTGCTGGTCACTGTGTAACTGTTCCACCTCTTCAAAACACTTGGGGAGATGAAAGTTATTATCTTGGGACACATGAATATTAAATAAACTATTTGTGGCTTGCCCGCAAATTGCCACGCAAATAGAAAAAATTTACCCATTTCTCTATGTAATGTTTGGGCGCCATGGTTACAGTTTTAAATAAAACTGTAAACCAAAATTTATATTTACTAGCATAGAGACTTATACTTAAATCACAGGGGTAGGATTTTAAATAATTAACTATTAAGTATCGCTTAAGAAAGAAAATTAACGCAATCTACATAAATAAAATTGTTTCTGTTGGTCTGTCTGTTTGTCTGTTCCACCATCACGTCGAAACGGCTGGATAGATCTCAACCAAACTTCATATTTAGGGTATACTCATCCCGGGGAAGGCTTTGATATGCATATCACTTTAAAATCCTTGAATAGACGGGGGGTTTATAGGAAAACCAGAATGGTTTTTCCACCATCACGTCGAAACGGCATGATAGATCTCAACCAAACTTCATATTTAGAGTATACTCATCCCGGGGAAGCTTTTCATATGCATATCATTTTAAAATATTTGAATAAACGGGGGGTTTATAGGAAAATGGGAATGGTTTTTCCACCATCACGTCGAAACGGCTGGATAGATCTCAACCAAACTTCGTATTTAGAGTATACTCATCCCGGGAAAGGTCTCGATATGCATATCATTTTAAAATCTTTGAATAGACGGGGGGTTTATAGGAAAACGAGAATGGTTTTTCCACCATCACGTCGAAACGGCTTGATAGATCTCAACCAAACTTCATATTTAGAGTAAACTCATCCCGAGGAAGGTTTCGATATGCATATCATTTTAAAATCCTTGAATAGACGGGGGTTTATAGGAAAACCAGAATGGTTTTTCCACCATCACGTCGAAACGGCTGTATAGATCTCAGCCAAACTTCATATTTAGAGTATACTCATCCCGGGGAAGGTTCCGATATGCATATAATTTAAAAATCTTTGAATAGACGAGGTGTTTATAGGAAAACCACAGTGGTTTTCATCCATTTTCTCTTATACTATTGATTTTCTGTACAATTCGTTTACCGTACGTGAAACGTCTCTTCATTATAAACAACTTTCGTTATGTTCATAATTTACCTTACTCTTCACATGACGGATAAATTTACAATTTTCTGCTGCTATCATGCTCCGCATTTTGTGACCGACAGACCGACAACGAACCTACAGGTTACCATGGCAACGTCTCTGACTGCATGCCAGTAGGGAAGTTACGAATTGCCATTTTCCTCATCATGCTTTTAAATTCGTGGTTGTTCCTTGGGTAGATGGCAAGAGAGGCGTCAATCGGCTCATCTGCGGGATATTGGCGGAATATCGTTGGAGGTTATATCCGCCCTCGAATAGATTAAGTAATAACACCATTAGTCATCTTCTTATTTGTTTACCTAAGAATCACTGGACCTAAATTTCTCCTCTGTTACAGCTTTATTATATCCATAACTCACACTAGCATAATTTATTGAGGGACATTTGATTTTCCAATACATTCACTTGGCATTTACATATTTGTCGTTATCCGGCTGTCCTCAGTTATAATCCATTTTCTATTAGTTTCAACATTCTTAACTGTATTATTTTCTTCCTTAATTACGCCGTATGTACGTGAGTGCTAGAAACTACTGGATGCATTTCCACCAAGATTCGTATTTAGACTACACCTGTCCGTGATAGGTTTTAGGGCAAATATTGTTTCTAAATCCCTGAACTGACTGGGGGTTTATACGAAACCGAAACAGTGATTTTGCACTTCCAAAAAATATACACAACCAAACTTTATGGAAGTCTACCTGCCTTGGTAGAAATTAATTTCTAAACCTTTTTTTCTCATGTGCATCATTTCGATAGAGGATTAATAAGGGAGATATCATTAACGGACCGTTTTTCTGTACAAGACCCATCGGACTTGACTCACGAGCGGGTGCGTGTAAAGCGTATTCCTTACAAATTGAAAACTACTGAAGACATTCGAACCAAAATTTATATTTAGCATCCACCTGTCCAAAGCTAGGTTTTAAACGTAAATAACTTTTCATGTTCCGGAATGGACTGGCGGTTTATACGGAACAAAAATGGTGATTTTACTCTTCCACAATACATACAGAACAAGACCATCCTGACTGGAAATCGAGCAACCGTGATGGAATTCCACCTCTAAACCTTATTTTTTCATGTGCATTTTTTCGTCAGGAGGATTAATAAGGGAGATTCATGAATGGTCACTTTTGCAGGTTAAGTCCAGCTGACATAGCCCAAAAGGTGTTTTACATGGAGCAGATTCCTTATCTATATAAATCAAATCGTAACGACTGTGTGCCTCTACACTGACTATTTTGGCGAAATTTTCGTACAGCTTTCCGTTTAAGGGGTAATAATAACCATGTCCATAATTTTTGGTTTAGTTTCCTGAAAGTCCTAATTTTTACCCGCCTCGCCCAAAATCCACATTGTGGCATAATCTGCCAGAAGAATAAGAAGATAATTGAAATTTGACAAAATTATACGTTTTAGCCTGTAACGAATGGAAAAATCCTATATCATGAAATTTTTCATTTTTTATCCCCGAAGAATATCGAAATATGCAGGCAATTTTAATGATGGTGCAGACCTTCGGAAATTCCTATCACATAACGGATTGCACAATCTCCGTTCAATTTGGAATGATCTACAACCTTGGTCTTATGACTTTTTGCCGTATCTGTATCCCTTTTACGTTTGATTTTTCTCTATTAATAGATGTTAAGTCAATTTCGAATTTTCACATGCATAATTCATACTTTCAATTACTTATATGAAATACAGAATCATCAAACTCTTCACGAAAATTGGCCCACCCAGTAGCCATATGTGAGCCAAATGCTACGTATGTAGCTGTCACATTATTATCCGAAAAGTAATATAATGTGAGATAATCTTACAAAACCTTTACCCTGTTCCAGGTTTCTAACTCAATCTGACCCAAGAATAGATGACATATCATAGGACCAGCCATTTAGGCCACTAAATCCGGCGTGTCTTATGGTATAATCCTTTGTCGATATGACGAACGTTTAGTAGCAGTTAATCTGTAAATGAAGGTCTTCAATATTGTAAACACGCATATACTTTCGTATGTCGATCTATATATATTCACTGATGTCGATTTTTAGCGATCGAGAAAGGGTGGGTCTGTTATTGTAATCAGTACTCCCCACACCGACTTTGACTGGCAGTAGGAAAGGGTTCCTTCTCCAACTCCTGTGTAACTGTCATTAGTAAGGAAGGCCTACAATTGTAATGAATAGTTCCCTTCTCGATTTGACTTGCAGAAGGTAAGTGAACATGCAGTTTTGTTTAAAACTTCCCCACCCGATTGTGTTTGGCAGTAGGCAAGGGTGCCCGCCATTATAAAGAAATGTCCTCATCTAAAATGTGACTGGCATTAGGCATAGTGGCGTGCTATTTTGATGGAAACTCACCAACTTGGTGTGACTGGCAGTAAAATGGCTGGCAGTAGGAAAATGGGCCTGTCATTATAATGATAACTGCACAACTCAATTTCGAGTGATAGTAGGGTAATTGCCTACCATTATAATAGAAACTCCGCAACTGTAATCTGTCTGGAAGTAGGAAAGGGGGGCTGCCATTTTAACGAAAACTCCCCAAATCGATTCTGTCCGCGTTGTAGGCAATGGGGCCTGCAATTATAATGTAAACTTCCCAACTTGATTGTGAATGCCAGTAGGCAAGTAAGCCTGCCGTTATATCACAAATCCGTAACAAACACTTTACATTGGAAACAACGTACGGGGACCTCCCTATGCTTTTTCTCGGATAACGCTAAGAGACATGCAATTTTAAAACAATCTTATTTCCTGCATGTACACTATTTACTTCGATATTCGAATACAATGTAGAATACCGTACCGAAGCACGGGTACATTCGCTAGTATAAAATACAAATGAATTTATTATACAAAAAATGAGATGAATCGGAAAAGTTTCCTTAAAGCGTGGAGGAATTTATAATTTACTGAATTTACCATTGCTTGCTTTATCTAATTGAAGCTCACCAATTGCAGCTTTCGTGGACGTCATCTGGTTTCCGTGGTTACTCGTTCTCTTCTTCTCGATGTAGACTTTGCTCCATGACATCCTTCCTTCCTTTTCTGAGATGGTACTGGCTATCTGGACTAACACTCCCTATTTGCCTAGTCTTTAAATTAGACATTGACCCTATACTTGTAAAATCTGATCAGCGTTGATCGTATGAGGAGAAAATTCAGAGATATAAATTGTTTCATATTAGTAGAAATCTCAATCCAACTGAGCTATATTATTTATACGGTACAGACTTGTACCAAATTTCCGTAGACTTGAACTAAACATAGTTCTTCGTCCATAATATTTACTGAATATAACACAAGCCGTAAGCTTGTTTCGTGTCACGCAGATCCGATAACATTACCGCAGCGACAACACATTGTACAAAATAACTATGTCGCGGAGCGACCACACACTGTTTCAAACATCAAATCACGTCGTTCAAAGTAGATGTTCTCAGTAGAAGTAGTAGTGATGGAGTATCTCTTAGTATGTTAGCTTCACAGCAGAAGTTGTACCTCGTTAGCTCCTCGTTCTCGTGTTCAGAATCAGTATATATCCGGGCTCACGCCCACTCTTGATAACAGTTCAACCTCAAAACTCATATACAACGAAGTATCTGATTCGATAGATCGAAGCATCAACTCCCCTTCCCTTCTTCCTCGACATGTCCAGAAGGCGTGGCGATGATATGTCTGACCATCTTGCAAGCCTCGCGCACGGGTCGCTGTTTACTAGCCTTGGTCATACAATAAACCCATGACTCACTTCAAAATCCCAAGCTTCATGAATAACCCTCCGTATACACAAACATGAGATGAAATGAAAACAACTATGTCTCAACATATTGACCGTATTTACAACATAATGAATTCTTATCCTACATAATATAATAATTTAAATAATAAAACGATGTTATCATATGTACAATATGATTCCAAAAGGCCTTAATTACAAATGATTGACGTTGAATAAATATGTTATTACAAATAATTGCCGATGGCGGATAAACTTGATATCAATTGATATCGCGTAAAATGATATTATATTAAATTAGTACGGCTGGAGAAGCCTGGACGGTTACATACGCCCTAATGTTATTTACAGATATAACATATATGAAAATAACACACTACAACAAAATGGCTGATATATACATCATTACATCTGACAAACACTTAATAAAATAAAAACCATACATAATCAAATCTTGTATCTCACTGTAGAGTGTCTGTTTCAATGATACCAGATAACATTGGTAATAATTTCTGCCGATTTTCTTGCGAAAGTTTGTCAGCGACACTCATAATATTTACAACAACAGGTATATAACTCTATCTTTGCACTTCACCATCAAAGTGTTCGGCAGTTCCAGGTTATAATAATATATACACCACACCCACACGTAATCACACGTGGATTACCTCTCCTAGATGGCCACAAGCAATTTCTTGTTTTCATTGCAAAAAATATTACTACTTAAGAAAATCATTGCATTAATTTCCTTCTGCAGTTTCAAAAAAATCCCAAGTTACTCATGGCTTCTACAATGGTGTCGGGTCTAAGTTCACAACCTATACATGAATTCACGTTTTTCAACTCAAGTACATTTAATGTTGTCAAAACAACATCTGGGAGACATTACACTTAATTCTCAGAAATATATCGTCTCAGAGAACGAATATTATAAGTGCCCAACATGACACGATTACCATCTTTCAATCTGTATGCACAAGGACCAACCCGACAATGAATCTGGAATGGACCCTGATACAACAAAAAGAATTTCTTCGTCACTTTCTCTTCACTGGACGTGAGCATAGGAACACGTAACAGAACAGAATCTCCTACCTGAAATTCTTCTAACACCTGACGTTTCTGCTGTCTGCTACGCTTCTCAGCCGCTTTAATCAAATTCTCTCTCGCTAATCTGACATATATCTGAGAGTCCCGCTGAGGTTCCTGTGTAATACCTAGTACTTTTGCCAGCTCATTCCTAGGATTGCTGCCAAAATGAACCTCTAATGGGGTGAATTTCGTACTATCATGCTGAACCATATTAATCCATTTCACAATCAACGCTAAAGAACCAACCCACGCAGTGTGCTTGTCATGAACTAAAGATCGAAACATCCTACCTAATTCCTTCATCGTGCGTTCACACATATTCCCTTGTGGGTTCCTAATTGAGGAAAAAGCATGTGTGATACCTAACTCTGTCATCACAGCCTTCCACTTCTTCGAGGTAAATTGAGATCCGCAATCAGATAATAACCTACTAGGCGTACCTAATTCCTGAACATACTTGTCACTAATAATCTTACTGCAACTAAGACCTGTCGCTTTTCTCATCGGATACAATCTGACTAACTTGGAAAAAGAGTCAATCACCACAAAAACGTATTGATAGCCATATTTACCACGAACAACGGGTCCAAATAAGTCAATACCAACAAGATCACCGGTTTTCTCAGTAATGACCGCTTGCCTGGGTCCTTCAAAATACCTATTGGGAGCTTTACTCCGTTGACATAAATCACAAGAGGAAATAGTTTTCCTAATTTCCCTTCCCATCTTATCCCATACAAAACTTCTCTGAATCTCATACAACACTTTACTTGCACCAAAATGTCCCAACTCCTTATGAATGAACCAAATTAATTCCGTTCTCAAAGACTTAGGTACACATATACGCCAACGATCATCACCACAATTTTTCGTTAAAAATTGATCAACCATTCTATAGGTGTGTCTACCTTTCTTCACACTTTCCTGATCTCCGTTCTCAAGTTCTCTTATCACATCTTTACATTCATTATCCTGAGATTGTTCAAAACGCATCTGCTTTAATCTATTCAAGGCTTCCTTATTGTCTTTATGAAGACATGCACAGATTAAAATGCCTTCCTGGGTCTTAATAACACTACCTTCATTACACAAATCTCGGTCTCTGGATAGCAAATCGGCTAACACATTGTTCTTGCCTTTAATGTGTACCACTTAAAAATCATACTCTTGTATTGCTAAAATCCATCTACTGACCCTGTTAGATGACAATTTGCAAGTTGAAATAAAAGATAGCGCATGATGGTCGGTCCAGATCTCAAATTTAGTACCCAACACTTACATCCTGAACTTACTTAGAGAATAAATAATCGCTAAGAACTCTAATTCAGTAATCGTATAGCGTTTCTCAGCTGCACTAAGCCCTCTTGAAGCCAACGAAACAATCCCTAAGTTGTTCTCATCATCTTCCTGACATAGAACTCCCGCAATGCCACAATGTGATGCATCAGTCAACATAACATACTTCTTATCTCCTCTAGGATATTTCAAAATCACAGCTTTCCTAAAACCATCTTTTAGCTCTTCAAATGCCTTCTCATGGTATTCTGCCCACTTCCACTTATTGCCAGCTTTCAGCAAATCTCTAAACGGCTCTAATAAGTAGGAAAATCTTAAAACAAATCTTCTAAAAAAGTTACATCCTCCAATGTATGATCTCAATTCTTTTATATTCCTGGACCTTTTTGCATTCAATATTTTCTCTATTCTCGTGCTTTCTGGAGTCACACCTACTGCAGATACACGGTGTCCTGAAAAGATTACTTCGGGCTGACAAAAATGCATTTCTCCAGTTTAAGAGTGAAACCTGCCTGTTCTAACGTAGTAAATACCCTGTCGAGATGTTCTAAATGCTCTTCAAGACTGCTAGACGAAATTACTAAATCATCAATATAAATAGTGGCATAGTGGTAGGCTTCGTTCCCCAGAGCAATATTCAAAGCACGAATTAAAGCAGAAGAACTAGTACGAGTACCATATGGGACACGACAGAATTGATACAGATTACTCTTGTGACTGAAAGCTGTTAAAGGTCTATCTTCCTCCCTTAACGGAATCTGCCAGAAACTACTACGTAAATCAACAGTAGAAAACCAAACTTTCCCTTGAAAATCCTGTATCAGCTCCTCTACAGTTAACGATTTTAATTGATCAGCAGCAATACGTCTGTTCATCTCCCTCCCATCAATACACAAACGGACAGAACCGTCGTTCTTAGGCACAACCAATAAAGGATTGACACACTGACTACTCGAAACTTCAATAATACCATCCTCTAACATAGCTTCAATTTGATTGTCTACCGCTTTAGCATATTTATGTGGTATCGGATATCTCGGTCCAGCGAATATACTTTTATCCAGCACTGAAAATGAGTGTTCATACACATGTGTTTTGCCGGGTTTCGATGAAAATACTTCCTTGTGTTCTCTCAACACATACAACAATCGGTCCCCCTGACCTTCTTCCAAATTGCTACTATCTACCGCTTCTCTTAAAGCATCATCGTGGTTCTCCTCTAACCACACTTCACACAACTTAAAATCCGCTCTCTCTTCTTCATCTTTAGAAACCTCATTAACACACCACATGTTACAAACCTCCACTTTCGTCTGAACTTCGGCATCCCACGTGACTTTAACATCCTCATTATCCCACCTTAAATATACTATCGCATCATTGTAATCTAGCCGAGCTGAGTATAAACTTAGCCAGTCAGATCCCAAGATAACCTCAAATATAAGATTCGAAATAACAAGACAGATCTGAATTTTCGACTTCCCGTTAATACAAATAGGTATGGGAACTTGTTTACATATTTGCTTGGATCGTTTACCTACAGCAGTGACGATATATGTGGATTTCACAGGCATTTCTTCAATCTCAATATTCTCCTTCTTTCTGTCCTCATACCACTTCGAACTTACACATGATCTTTGACTGCCTGAATCCAATAAAGCCTGATACTGCGCCCTCCATATAACGATCGTAACAACGGGGTTCTCACTTTTACTACCAACTTCGACTTGATTCACTTCAACCTCCCGTAATAACTCATCTCTAACATCGAGATCATAATCCATGTGCGTCATTACACAATTTCTCGCAACATGTTCTGAAGACTGATAATCTGACCTCTCATTACCGTCTACTATCAGTTTAAATTACTGTGTCTCCTTGTATCCTGATTTCGGCTTGTACTTTCCACCACATTTCGTTCCCTCTGAACATTCCTATTTTGCTGGTGTGACTGATTACCTACAGGTTGTTGTCTCGGTTGAAACTGACCACGGTGATTGTGTTCTTGTCTTCTGGGTGGTGTTTGATAGTTTGTTTGCTCTCGTGTACTATTACTATTTCCTAACGCATCGAAACTTGCTAGCAATCTTTCCATTCCCTGAATAGACTCTATTTGTTGCATACAGCTAGCTTCGCGGATTTTGTTGGGAAAATGCCTGAGTAATAACTTCACTATATCTCTCCGCTGACATCCCATCTACGTTTTTACAAATCATAACGTGGGGTAAAAATATTCGGTCATAGAAACTCCTTCGTGTGGCCTAAATTTCCCAAAGACAATGCGTTCTCTTTCCCTGCTTTGTATAGCTTCACTCCAAAAATTTTTCGTGAAATATTGCTGGAATTCCACCATACTGGTCATGCTGCTCTTATACACCGCAAACCATGATTTCGTTTCCCCAATAAAAGCTTTACCAATTATCTCTAACGCTTCTTTCCATTCAATGATTCCTTCTTCTATTCGCTTTTCAAACCGTTTCTTAACAGTGTTTAAAAAATCTAAAGGGTTTGTCTGCCTCCCATTGAATTTAGGTAAATCACTTTCATATATGAAATTTGTACCATGGCACTGACTTCCTATATTACCTTGCTTTTCTCTGATTTCTTTACGTATTAGTGCCTCCGACCTCCCAATACGTTCATTAATTCTTTTCTCTCTAGTTTCTACGTCATTTCCAATGTGTTCCTGTCTTTCCTTGGTGGCTTTAATTTCAACAGCATATTCCTCTGCTTTCTTAAACTTTTCATTACATATTTTGGCATTAATCTCTACCTTACCACACAGATCATCGTATTGTTGTTGTGCTTCTTCTCTAACTTGACTAACTTCTCCTACTTGTTCCTGAATTTTACAATTAATTGCTGTGATCTGCTGGTCTACTTCGCTTCTATGTTCCGTTAACTTCCAGTTTCTCATGCTGGCTACGTCTCATCTCCTGTTCCGCTAACTGATTCTCAAAATGTTTCTGCTGCTCTAGTGCTTCATCTAATCTATGATCTAAAGCATCCATCCTAGCATTCACTTCTCTGCTAATTTCCGTTTTCATCTGTTCTATCTCCTTTCTATTTTATTTAATATCTGTCTGTGTTTTCTCTACTTCTTTGCTAATTTCGGTTTTCGTCTGTTCTATCTCCTTTCTATTTTCTTTAATCTCTGTCTGTGTTTTCTCTACTTCTTTGCTAATTTCGGTTTTCGTTCCCTGTACTTCCTTCCTTCTTGATTTCATTTGTTTGCTCAAATATCCCTTGCATCATCACAAACAGTTGTTCAATATTCTTATCACTATTCGTATTACCTTTCTCGCCCTCCATCCTAGCTACATCAGATTCTGTGCTATTTTCCATGCTCCCACCACTCTCTACCGTTTTATCTACTTCAATAGTTTCATCTACAACATTCTTAGAATTCAGTGTCTCGCCTCCCTTTACTAAGTTTCCGCTACGTAATTTCATGTCCTTTTCACCTTGTGCAGCCATGATTCCCCCAATATCACACATAAAAATTATGTGGACACTCACTTAACCCCCACAAACACAGACTCTATTTTACTGCTTTCTTTCCACGAATACTTAATGGTTTTCAAGCTCCACGTTGGTGCGACAAATGTAACTGTTCAACCTCTTCAAAACACTTGGGGAGATGAAAGTTATTATCTTGGGACACATGAATATTAAATAAACTATTTGTGGCTTGCCCGCAAATTGCCACGCAAATAGAAACAATTAACATTCCATGGTTCCCCATTTCTCTATGTAATGTTTGGGCGCCATGGTTACAGTTTTAAATAAAACTGTAAACCAAAATTTATATTTACTAGCATAGACACTTATACTTAAATCACAGGGGTAGGATTTTAAATAATTAACCATTAAGTATCGCTTAAGAAAGAAAATTAGCGCAATATAAAATACAAAAGAATTTATTATACAAAAATGAGATGAATCGGAAAAGTTTCCTTAAAGCGTGGAGGAATTTATAATTTACTGAATTTACCATTGCTTGCTTTATCTAATTGAAGCTCACCAACTGCAGCTTTCGTTGACGTCATCTGGTTTCCGTGGTTACTCGTTCTCTTCTTCTCGATGTAGACTTTGCTCCATGGACATCCTTCCTTCCTTTCCTGAGATGGTACGGGCTATCTGGACTAACACTCCCTATTTGTCTAGTCTTTAAATTAGACATTGGCCCTATACTTGTAAAAACTGATCAGCGTTGATCGTATGAGGAGAAAATTCAGAGATATTAATTTTTTCATATTAGTAGAAATCTCAATCCAACTGAGCTATACTATTTATACGGTACAGACTTGTACCAAATTTCCGTAGACTTGAACTAAACATAGTTCTTCGTCCATAATATTTACTGAATATAACACAAGCCGTAAGCTTGTTTCGTGTCACGCAGATCCGATAACATTACCGCAGCGACAACACATTGTACAAAATAACTATGTCGCGGAGCGACCACACACTGTTTCAAATATCAAATCATGTCGTTCAAAGTAGATGTTCTCAGTAGAAGTAGTAGTGATGGAGTATCTCTTAGGATGTTAGCTTCACAGCAGAAGTTGTACTTCGTTAGCTCCTCGTTCTCGTGTTGAGAATCAATATATATCCGGGCTCACCCCCACTCTTGGTAACAGTTCAATCTCAAAACTCATATACATCGAAGTATCTGATTCGATAGATCGAAGCATCAACTCCCCTTCCCTTCTTCCTCGACAAGTCCAGAAGGCGTGGCGATGATATGTCTGACCATCTTGCAAGTCTCGCGCACGGGTCGCTGTTTACTAGCCTTGGTCATACAATAAACCCATGACTCACTTCAAAATCCCAAGCTTCAAGAATAGCCCTCCGTATACACAAACATGAGATGAAAAGAAAACAACTATGTCTCAACATATTGACCGTATTTACAACATAATGAATTCTTATCCTACATAATATAATAATTTAAATAATAAAACGATGTTATCATATATACAATATGATTCCAAAAAGCCTTGATTACAAATGATTGGCGTTGAATAAATATGTTATTACAAATAATTGCCGATGGCGGATAAACTTGATATCAAATGATATCGCGTAAAATGATATTATATTAAATTAGTAAGGCTGGAGAAGCCTGGACGGTAACAACTGGAAGGTCTAATATCCTGGATTCCATCACCATCTTCTGTTCCTTGCTGCTAGGCGGCATCCCAATGGTAATATCTGTTGCAAAGGAACACCTCGTTAAACAAAACGTTTGCTCCGGACAGTCACATCACTGGCACACACAATGATACGGGAGTTAACATTTCCGTTTCTAAAACACGGCACTGCTCCTTGCCTGAAAACTCCCGCATATCTCTGAAATAGCCTCTCCAGATCATATGGACTAATGTTCTTACTCCAGTTTGTTCTTAAACCCCCGGCGTAAATTTTCCTGTAACTCTTTTTTTTTTTGCTATTGTTTTACGTCGCACCGACACAGATAGGTCTTATGGCGACGATGGGATAGGGAAGGGCTAGGACTGGGAAGGAAGCGGCCGTGGCCTTAATTAAGGTACAGCCCCAGCATTTGCCTGGTGTGAAAATGGGAAACCACGGAAAACCATTTTCAGGGCTGCCGACAGTGGGGTTTGAACCTACTATCTCCCGAATACTGGACACTGGCCGCACTTAAGCGACTGCAGCTATCGAGCTCGGTTGTAACTCTTTTAAAAAGTACATGTTCTGTTCACGAGTGGGCTACTAATATTCATGCTACGCTTTACATGGTACACGTTTTCCAGTTCTGTTCATACTCCACGTTCTCATCACTGAGTCTCCTAATAATAATAATAATAATAATAATAATAATAATAATAATAATAATAATAATAATAATAATAATTTTAATAATAATAACCTGTAGGACTGTCTCGAAAAATTCTCAAAGTTTATTCGTGAGACGCGCAATTTCTCTGCAGGATTGTTGTGAGTCTTCGGAATAAATCAAAACCCCGTTCTCTTGGTTTTTTCGCTGTTCTTGTGGTTTAAGAATTCCTTTCACTACCGCACAAAGGCAATATATTCACACGACGCGCAACACGACCCGTACGTCTGAAAAACTGGAGCACAATTTAGTGAATCTCTCTAAGTGTGAGGGAGTTCGCTTAAGAATCTTCACCAAAGCAACGGAGGGTAACTGCGTTCGTTCCCACCCAAATTGGTGTAATACTTCATCTCGGAATATTATTATCCAGATGATACAAAAGCATGTAGCCCACTGTTCTGAATGGCGATTAATACCCGGCGGAATGTAATTCGATCGTCGATCAATCAAATAGAGCCATCGCGTTCTTTGCCCTCCGAGGAGTTCCCCGTCTCGCGATGCCTAGGTACGAAGGTAGCGTCTGATTTCTTAGGAATGTTCCACTCTCAATTATGCGTAGTTTCACTGCGGCTGAATTATTAGTACCGAACATCGTATATCAATTTTTTGCTAAATTATGGTGTTGCCATTACGGACTTTTACAGTCATACAGCAATATCAGACTTTCCGAAATTTTGTCGTACTGTATTGGCGGTCCTGTGGGTAGCTTAGCAGAGTTTTACCCCCCACCCTCTGAGACTAATGATATCCAGTTCTAACTGTTTTGAGGGGAATTTCCTTCTGACAGTATCCCATAGCTTCAGACGCTTTCTGTTATTCTTTCTACCTCTTGTCCTGATGCCTCGCTGTCGCGGTTTCAAAATTCCCGCGCGCTATATCTCCTGCATAGTTGCGCATTGTCATGTCATGAAATATATCTTGGAATACTAATGCAAAACCCGTAACGGGTTCATGATTACAATAATTCATATCCACGCGCAAACGAGGTAAGTTCGTGGCGGTGGTTATTGCTTAATAGGAATTACACAAGGTAATCATCGCCTTTAAACTCTAAATCAAAAGCTAGAATGTATGAGGTCCAGTATTTTGAGGAATGAAGATATTGGAAAATGGAAGGGGAAGTCTTTAAGGATATGAAATATAAAGTAATTTTAGGCCTCTGAAACCTAACACCGTCTGGGCAGGAATTAAGACACTGTTGACTAAATGGAAGATTAAAGAGAAGAACCCGGCACAACAAGTAAATGGAAGCAATGTCAGACCCTGCCAAAGGCCTCATGGTCTCACCCCACGCCGTCAAGCTGAGAGTCTCTATGGCTCTCCTCTTCTGTCAGTCAGGCTATATCGGCGTTCTGTACTACGCTCTCGAAAACATAAGTGTAAGGAAAGTGAACAAAACATCATTAACCGCCACCATGACCGTAGATATAGAAATATAAAACGACTCAGGGTTTTTAAAGGCACTTAAACATTTTACCACTTGCTGTCTTTTCATTGCCCATATGAAGGAGCAAGGAACGGACTTATATTTACTTTAACGTCAGTCACAAATGTAAATGCGCCATGTACAATGATGTCACTGTGCATATTACTGTAGTGTTCACATGACGTCCACTTGACAGCTGTCTCTTCTGGCGCTGTTGGTTTATCGTGTAGCAGGATGTAAACAAGGCGTTTCAATTACACACACACTGAGTGCATGCTTTAGACCTGTCTCAGGATATGCAATGAAAGGATTAATTTACACAATGGACACTTGGAACCCTGAACGTGGATTTTGCGATTAATTGAAATTAAAATTTATCTAATACCAAAAATGTTGACCTCAACATGGATTAAGTTATAACAATGAAATAATTACATTGGATAAATATTCCTCAATGATTCGAGATAATTTTTGGTTATCAACGTCGTTCAATAATATATATCGTCGCTTCACCGGTAAAACGTTGTATCCCACAATACTCTTCCTATCCATTATTCTCCTTAAGACTGGTGACGCCTCCCAGCCACATATGGATACGCAGACCATCAGAACAATGTCCGTGGTGTTCGTTTTCCTATGTCGACGATTAAACGAAAATGAACCTTACATGCATTGTACACTAGGAGTGCGTAAATACGTAATGCAAACGTACATTCCTACAGTACGGTACTGTAAGGTTCATTTTCCTTTACACAAGGGCATAGGAAAATGAACACAACAAAATTTGTTCTGATGGACTGCATAGGCTATCCATACGTGGCTGGGAGGCGTGACCAGTCCTAAGGAGAATGATTGATCGGGAGAGCTTTGTGGAATACAACCTGTTACCGGTCGAGCGACGATATGTAATGTCTGTACTAGCACGAGTTAAGATGTAATAGTGGATATTTTATGGATCGAGTGAAAAAATGTGTAGTTAAAAAACCAAAATAACAGCAGTCAGCAGAATATTAAATTTAAATTCCCAATGATTTTGTTCAAAAATGTTCATATTTTTTCTCCTTAGGTACGGTGGATGGTGTTACTTAAATATATTTTGCCACCAGAGCACATTCATGGGTTACCTGATGACACATTTATCTGCAGCCTGGCACGACAGAGAATTCATTGTTGTTGATTCTATTTACAATTATTTACAGCGACATTCACAAAAGTAATTGATATTCTGTAAATTTTACATAGTCAAGGGGCATCTCGATGGCCTAGAATGAAAACCTCGTATCTCACAAAGTTCTTCCTATCCATTACTTCCCTTAAGACTGGTTACGCCTCCCAGCCACACATGAATACGCAGTCCATCAGAACAATGTTCGTTGTGTTCTTTATTCCTATGCCGACGTGTGAAGGAAAATGAACCTTATCGTACCGTACTATAGGAAAGTATGTCTGCGTGACGTATTTACTGACTCCTACAGTATAATTTTATAAGGTTCATTTTCCTTTACGCGTTAGCATAGGAAAATAAACCCAATGAACATTGTTCTGATGGACTGCATATTCATGTGTGGCTGGGAGGCGTGACCAATCTTGAGGGAAATAATAGATAGGAAGAACTTTTTGATATACGAGGTATTCAATCTAGGCCATCAGTCTGTAGTTTTATAAACCCCACAGTAACACACGTTGAATGGTGACCAAATATGTGCAACATCCTTCAGTGAAACAAGAAACTACAATTTTAAATATGGAGTATCATCCTTATCGGGAAAAGTAAATTGTTTCTTCAGATGTTGTTCACGGATTTCTCTCTAAGTTGTACAAAACGAATAAAGCACACGTGATTCATCACAATTATCCTTACCCCAATTGAAAGTGTCATGGCGGATAGCTGTCAGTACTAGTAAATACTTGATTATGATGATACCGGCCAGGTGTATATCAAGCGCACTAAGTGGGATACGAACAGAGACAGCGGTGACGTCTAGCGGTACGGTGTGGCAACCCCGGGAACTGCATGATCGTCTTCGCTAGAGTCGGGAAAAATACGGCTCCACCTTGGAGGTACTCGTTAATATGATTGAAGAATGAAAGTAATTAAGAATGTGGGAGTATGAAATGTGTGTGCAGGACTGGACAAGGAAAAATCATATGAATTAAGTGTTTTACTTTTTTATTTTCTAAGTGTTTTGAGATGTAGGCTGTGTTGTGTTTTGCTTCCTCGGCTCGATACATATTCTTGTCGTCGAAATTCTTTTGATATTAGTTTTCATCAATAAAATTTACAGAAATCCTACAATTATGGGGGCTCGTCCCAGGATGTTCTAAGTAATATGTGTTGAAGAATTACTAAGAAGAAGGCAAAATACGGGTAAGACAATTGACATAATCTTGTTGAGGTATGTACTTCTAAAAGTAATACTGGCATTTCATTTTCTAAACTATGTCTGGTTGTGCAATGACTTTGCGTATTGAATGACCAAAGGGAGCTTTCCACTTTAATTCCTAATTGTTGCAAAGAAGAACTATTGTATCCATTGCATTTCTTTTCATTTCAACATGTTTGCGTATCGTTGAAGCAATGACGTTTTAATATGTAAAAATTCTTCCTTTTTAAGCAGAATGTTATTATTATTATTATTATTATTATTATTATTATTATTATTATTATTATTATTATTATTATTATTATTATTATTATTACGAAAATACCCGTTCTATCAAGCAATAACCTACTGAACGCCGACCTAGTGCCGTGGGGATAACCACCGTAAAGGTTATGGAACAAATCTATCAAACTCTCAATATTCTTCCACTGAATTGATGTTCGATCTTTAAATCTAGTCAGTAACGAGAATTACGCACAATTCGATATGTTCTGTAAGTCACTGGTAGCTACCTTATAGTAGAATGAAACGTACGTGAAATGCACTTTACGGTCTCTAAAACATGGGGAATCTTCAGGAAAACCTCGAGTCTCCAGGAAGTTGGGTTAAAGTGTGCTCGTCATTACTGTTCTTTCATTAAAACGATAACACCACCGTCCATAAATTCGATCTATAAAATACACCGCCACCCCATCACCCGTCCAGGCAAGCAAATGACTCACTACACACTAAGTTGGTGCCCTAGGAATACCACGATAAAGTTTTGGGAAGAAAGCTATCAAACCGTGAATGAACGTGTATCAGAAAACTGACCATAATACTCATTATTCTAACTTGTCTTGTTTTAGGAATATACGGGATTCTGTCAATGGCTGTCATACTCGAATTCAATCAAGCCTCATAAATATGATCCTTCTACTGTTAGGTTCCATTTTATAGATGAGCCGTGATAGAATTTATGGAAGGTGGTGTTATCGTTATACTGTATTTGTTGAATATTAGGACATGTACACATGAACTGAATCTGCATGAAATATGAATAAAAGTAGATTGACTAGTATCTGGATTCATAGACTGGAGAGTACGTGAACCTATCAGAGAGAGCCTAATGCAAAGTACATAGGTTCCCGTCATTATTTGAACCACGAAACATACTCCATTGTAACCCCACATAATATGTTATTGCCAGACAGACTTGAAACGGCTACTAGAAGGTTTCGTTACATAGTTTTAAACATTAAAGTATAACTGGAACTGGAGAGAATGCTTTGTTCAAAATTTCGATTTCATATTTCCAATTAACAATGTGGTTCCCCTTGTGTGCAATAACCATCGTTTTTAGTATGCCCAATGATACGAAAAGAGAATATTATTACTATATCAAAGCCATGCATTTTGCAGTTCAATACCCAAAGTGAACATCAAATACGAACACAATTGAGGTAATATGCAAATATCAGTCAATATTCCTATAAATTTGTTATTATATGAGTGCTGTCACTGATACGATACAGGTGAACAATGCGACAATATTGGCTTACTTGCACAACAGTTGGCTGGATGAAATTAATTGATAATACAGTATATATCAATGGATGGTTCGTTACAGGAGCAGTATCCAGAATGTGTTTTTCGAAGAAGCTAGTCAATTTACAATAAAAAGTGGAAGGTGTAGCAATCCAACTGATGAGCCCACTGCTATATTGGGGCAAAACACTGGTAATTTCACGACTGAAAAGACCTAAAGATCTTAAAAAATTGTAATATTTAAAATCGATGAAATTAAATTACGGTTTCCTTTTAGCAACTTAATTTTTGATACAAAGGCCAAGGGCAGGCATTTATACAAATGGAGGCTCATGCTTCCCCTAGTGCATCGTCACTAAATTGTCCTACATAAGTGGCTTGTAGTGGTATCTCAACTGTTCACTAGCCACCAGCGTCTTGGAAAGTTGTAGCAATACTGCTGATGAACTCACTACTACACTGGTGCGAAACTCTGGTAGCTTTCATGATTGAAAAGGCTGAGAGAGCTTAAATGTTTTAATAAATGGTCAGTTATGGCGTAAAGATTTACAATGTTTAACCTTCGTTGGTAATGTGGTAATGTGCATTGAATATCGATAACACCACTATGTTTTTGTTGCGTACTGGTGTAGTGTACAATCCTAGCGTGAATCCATCTATGCAATGTGAACAGGAACAGACTACATTTATAAGACGTATAGAATTGTACAAAATCCACAAGATAGGTCATGCTGTAATTGTAGGAAAGAATATATTGAAATAGTATTCCTGAGAAAGGAAGATAATGTTTTTTTTAATGTTCCAACAGTGGTTGAAACTGTGAGTACGTATGTTCTGTTACTGAAATTAACCAATAACAAACAATGTCCTAATGCTGTACGACTTATAAATGTCATGTGTTTCCGTTAAACAAACATTGCAGAACCTATTTCATGCTTGAATCGTTTACTTCGTTAGTACATCACAAAATCGTAGAGGTCTTATAGACTTATCTTGTGATTTGGTGTGACATGATACAAAATGATGAAATTTGATACATTTAGCTTCAGTTTACTTCTTACATTTTAGTTCTAACGTTGGTGGTCTATTATATAAAAATATAAATATAAAATACGGGAATAATTGTACTATCGTTATTACACTCTCTTTCTACGGTAAAAATATTACCTCGTAGGAGTGATTTCTTCCACGTGAAAATAGTCGCGTTCAACTACGTCTTAGGAAATATTAGTGAAGGCAGCATAGGATTTATTAAGAGATGCACACGTGACTTCACAAATCCCGAGGCAATAAAGCTATTATACAACTCCTTTGTAAGAAGTCGGCTAGAATATGCATCGACCATTTGGAATCCCACCTTTAAACTATATGAAAACAAAGTTGAAATGGTGCAAAACAAATTTCTTAGATACCTTACGTACAAATTAACTAATAATTACCCTAAATTTGATTCGTATGATGACTTAATGAAACAACTTGGCTATAAGTCCTTAGCAAAAAGACGAGTAATTGCAGTTCTTCTATTTGTCTACAAATTATTTAACAATTTTATTGGTAGCTCTAACTTGCTCTCTCTGTTCAACTTGTCTGTCCCTAATCCATCTACACGCCCGAAATATGTTACTTTCTACTGCTCTAGATCAAGAACCCAACAACATAGTAACTCACCAGTGTTAAACTCGATGAAAATATTTAATAAATATAGCAATGAGTATAGACTAGATATATTTGCAACTACATACACATCCATAGTAAAACAATATAAACAAATAACTTAATTGTTTTCTGTTCTAAGTTAAAATCACACTTTGCTGATTCCTATTGCTAAGCTCATAACTTTAGTTAATATTCTAGTTTCTAGTTATACCATCTACCTCATCATCATTATTATCTTCGATAACATCACTACCATCATGTATAATTACAGTACTATCCAGCTTTAAAGCAGTTCGTAAATCATTTTAATTGTAATATTTTAAATACCTTGTCATAATATGTGCATATGTAACTGAATATTTGTAATACTATGTTACTGAAGAAAGATGTATTTTTTAGTTCATTTATGACTTTATTTTACAAGGACTTTCATAAGAGATATTATAATTTTAATTTAATATTTGTTTTTATCTAATGTAATAGTATATGTGTTTCACATCATTAGGTTTGTACCTGTCTGAAGCACAATAAATAAATAAATAAATAAATAAATAAATAAATAAATAAATAAATAAATAAATAAATAAATAAATAAATAAATAAATAAATAACTGTAAATAATTTTACATCTATATATATAAAATAAGAGTTTTGTCTGTACCTTGCTCAGAATTTTAAAGAATGGTATATCTGTATCGGTCATGTCCACAGTAACAACGAAATGCACTTTTTGCTTTTCCATAATGTCTGTCTGTCTATCTGTCTGTCTGTCTGTCTGTCTGTCTGTCTGTCTGTCTGTCTGTCTGTCTGTCTGTCTGTCTGTCTGTCTGTCTGTCTGTCTGTCTGTCTGTCTGTCTGTCTGTCTGTCTGTCTGTACACACATCACGAGAAAACGGCTGAAGAGAATTGAATGAAAATCGGTATGTAATGTCGGGGGATGAGCCACTACAATGTAGGATATGTCATTTTATTCACGCTGGGTGAAATAGCAGTTTAGAAGAAAGCCTAAACTTTAATTCTCAAATATTTATAGTATTAGTGGTCCTATTGATAAATACTACAAAACTAAAGATATATAGAATTAAATTTCCGATCATTTATGTCTTATACATTTTTACAGTACCAGCTGTGTTAATACTGATATTCATGAATTTGTATTTTAGTTGCTAAGTCCATATCAACGCTGAGCCGCGAGATAAGGATTAACAGAATTTAATGAAAATAGGTATATAGAGTCGGGGAATAAGAAACTACATTCTAAGGTATAAACAACTTTATTCACCCCGGAGGAAATTGTGGTTTAGGGGAAAGCACGTGAAATTTAATTTTTAAATACCTATGTTATTGGTCCTATCGAAAAGTACTACATAACAAAATTTATAGAGAATACAATTTGAGATCATTTGTGTTTTATTCAGTTTTTCCGTACCGACTATAACAAGAGTAGTATTTCAGAGTCGGAAGAAAATTGAGTGTGAAAGCCTACAATATCGAAAGCCCATAATTTTGATCAACAATGCCATTACATTGACCATTGTTTGTTTTGATGTTCATTGACTCTTATGCTGCCACTCAACTCCGATAAATATTAATAATAATAATTATAATAATAATAATAATAATAATAATAATAATAATAATAATAATAATAATAATAATAATAATAATAATATTAATAATAATATGTTTTATTTATTTTGTAAAGTTAGAGATGTACTCCCTTTTTTACACTTAACCAATCGTAACCTAGAACACTTAGTAATAACCACTGATGACCATAATATGATAATATTAGCAATAATAACATTAATAGTATTAATAAAAGTAACCACACTTAAACAGCCTGACTGAATATTGGCAGGAAATAGCTAGGAAGTTAAAAACGGTTTTCTTTAGCGCGCCATTCCTCCGGTTCATACATTTTCTGATACTGCTGGTACGTAACACACTGGTTCATCGTAGTATTCTAGCTATTCGGTCCCTACTCTGACGCGCTGTTTTGAATGAGCAGTGTGCAAACTTACGGCAGAGTCTAGCTTAGTAGTAGTAATAGTAGTAGTAGTAGTAGTAGTGGAAGTATGACCTGGTCTAGACTTACAATGTAGGATTATAGCACCACAATTCACTAAATAACTCAAAATTCAACCCTGAAAAGAGCCGTTTCTTAAGACAAGCTTCTTCCTCTTCACTTTCATTAAATTCTACATTCATTTCTTTTTCAAAATTAGCAGTCAAGAAGGGCATAGTTTTATCCTTGGGATTCTCCACTATTCGACCTTCCCCCGCCGAAAAAGGACGAAGTGTGTTTACGGATCACGGCTGTCTGCGGCTTGGTCATTCCAGCTCTGGAACTTTGGGTTCTTAAATCGCAGCCTGCCTAAATCAAGGGCAGGAAACAGAAATTTCTAGTCAACAGAATCATAGACATTATTTTAGCAGAGACGTACAAATGATTTAACGATATGAGAAATTCCACGGTTCATCATGTGCATCATATCATCTGTAACAGTCGCTTACCTTCCTGTGATTCATGCAATGCAGGCATGTCAAAGTCAGCTTTGCGTTAAAGAGAAACAGCTGCCACGAGCGCTAGCCCAGGACGTTATCAGATAGGGCAAGCCTGGAGGGGTGTGCACGTTCACAGTTACGGCATTCCGTACAATACATAAATGGTAAAGGTGAACAAGAGTTCGCAGTCACCATTTTATTGCCCTTAAACAACATACTTCTGTAGATTTTCGGAATGTGCCTGTAGCAAGTTTTTCCACAGATATTTAGTGACAATCATCATCATCATCATCATCTGTTTACCCTCCAGGTTCGGCTTTTCCCTCGGACTCAGAGAGGGATCCCACCTCTACCACCTCAAGGGCAGTGTCCTGGAGCTTCAGACTCTTCGTCGGGGGATACAACTGGGGAGTATGACCAGTACCTCGCCCAGGCGGCCCCACCTGCTATGGTGAACAGGGGCCTTGTAGGAGGAAGGGATAAGCAAGGATGAGGGAAGGAAGCGGCCGTGGCCTTAAGTTAGGTACCATCCCGGCATTCGCCTGGATGTGAAGTGGGAAACCACGGAAAACCACTTCGAGGATGGCTGAGGTGGGAATCGAACCCACCTCTACTCAGTTGACCTCCCGAGGCTGAGTGGACCCCGGTCCAGCCCTCGTACCACTTATCAAATTTCGTGGCAGAGCCTGGAATCGAACCCGGACCTCCGGGGGTGGCAGCTAATCACGCTAACCACTACACCACAGAGGCGGCTATTTAGTGACAATACCAAACCAAACTAAACCCCATGGTGCAACAGCTCCGTGGGAATATAGTCTACCAAACGACCGCTGTTCGGCCGAAAGCCCTGCGGATTACGAGGTGTCGTTTGGTCAGCTCTACGGATCCTCTCTACCGTTATTCTTGATTTACTAGACAGGGGCGGCTATCTCACCGTCAGATAGCTCCTCAATTGTAATCACGTAGGCTGAGTGTACGTCAAACCAGCCCTCAGATCCAGGTAAAATTCCCTCACCTTGCCGGAAATCGAACCCGGGGCTTCCAGGTAAAAGGCAGGTACACTACCCCTACACCATGGGGCCGGCTGTAGAAAACATTCACTACAACAAATCATTTTCACATACATATTACATGCAAGAAATAACATTGAAATGAAAGAAACAGCAGTCCCTACCCTTGGACAGTATTACGTCCATGAGTACACACAGTGTGCTGTAAAGAGTACGTAGGCTATTAAAAAAGATGAACCAATTCATTCATAAGATGACAACACCTTGGAATGTTTGTGTGACACTGTAGACATTCCCGTTTCGTCACAGCGAGTTGGCTGTGCGGTCAGGGGCACGCGGCTGTGAGCTTGCATCTGGGACATAGTGGGTTCGAATCCCACTGCCGGTAGCCCTGAAGATGGTTTACCGTGGTTTCACATTTTCACAACAGGCAAATGTTTTTTTTTGTTTTGCTATTTGTTTTACATCGCACCGACACAGATAGGTCTTACTGCGATCACCACCAGGCGAATGCTGGGGCTGTACCTTAATTAAGGCCACGGCCGCTTCCTTCCAACTCCTAGGCCTTTCCTATCCCATCGCCGCCATAAGACCTATTTGTGTCGGTGCGACGTAAAAAAGCAACTAGCAAAAAAAACCATTTCGTCACAGTTAAATGTTCGCTGTTCGGGCAAATGTTTATATCTCTCAATGCTCTTCTTATCCATGATTTTCCCTGAGACTCCTCACGCCTTCCAGCCACATATGGATATTTAGTCCTTCAGAACAATATTCATTGTGTTTATTTTTCTATGCTTGCGTGTAAAGGAAATTGAACCTTACCGTACCGCACTCTAGGAATGTATGTTCGCATGACATATTTACGCACTTCTACAGTATAATGTAGGTAAGGTTTACAAAGTTTACATTCCCATACATGTTATCATACCTAAATGAACACAAAAATGTTCTGATGGGCTACAGATCCATATGTGGCTGGGAGACGTGACCGGTCTTAAGGAAGGTAATGGATAGGAAGAACATTGTGAGATATGCCTTTTGCCCGAACAGCGACGAAATATTCTGTGAGCTGCAAATTTGTCTCACTTAGATTCTCCAAATAGCGTTGGCTCTACACTCCGTTGAAACTTATCTCTACCTATAATACATTGTTCGGGGCTATAAAGACCCCTGTCTTTTGCAAAATCCTATAACTCAGTATTTCTTAGCAAGACTTTTAATTTTATATAAACTGTGATGAAGGATAAGAAAAGAGAACTTCCATCAGCATTTTGTTATTTAACGCGTTAGACCACAAGTCCAATTCTCTGCAATGATCACCATGTTCTTGCTGTATTTCATTTATAAATTTCCTTTTAATTTTAACAAAGTAACAACTATCATCATCGTTTTTACTACGAGGTACTATCGTGGGATTTATTTCCTTATGTTGGCAGAGAGAAAGTGGCCACTGTTGCTTCCATAACCTGTTTTCTCAGCCAACTTTATTATACAGGAGTGACGGATGTTTCTCTTATATGATCCTCGAGCGTAGCATCGCCTCATGCTGACGTCACGTGGAGGTCTCCTGTCAGCAGCTGTTGCGGTAAACGATAAGGTATTCGCTTTCAGTATAGGTCTGTTTTGCGGTATGGTACGCAGTCTTGTAACATTTTCCGTATTCTGTTAATTGTTGTGTTAAAGATCAGTAAGGTTTCTAAATATAAAGTTAATTGTGCTATGGCACAATGTACTAATTGGGGATCGAAAACAACTGGTGTCTTGTACCAGATTTCCAAAACATGAGGAGATCAGGCGAGTGTTGGTGTTGCGCTGTAAGCGAAGTGAGATATTTAATCCTGACAATGCCAGGGTATGTTCCATACATTTTCGTCAAGAGGATTATGAACGAGATTTGAGATATGAACTACTGGGATTACCGCAGTTATTAACTGCACAAATGAGGATGGATGAGTACACTGCAATCATAAAAAAATATCACCAATAAGTTATTGCCGCAAATTATCATAAAAAAAACAAAGTCACCTCCGTACAGGCCATGAAGGCCCTTGGGGGAGTGGAAGGTAAAGGCTTCCACCATTTTTAACCGCTACACGTGGTGGGGTAGAGTGATTAGCTCTACGCCCGGCCACCTTTGCCCCCAGGAATTAACCTGGTACTCGTTTTGGCTGTAGGCTGAGTGAACCTCAGGGCCATATGCACCTCCGGAAGTGGAAATCTCGTTTGTTAAATTTTACGAATTGCTGACGGGGATTCGAACCCACGTCCTTCCTGGCGAACTGAACACTCCTTTACCGCTTCGGCCAGGCAGCCCCTACCAATTATCATCAACCGGCAATAAACAGAAGAAAATATTCATACAGTAATTAAAATTCATTTAATTTCGGTAATTACCTTGTTTATGAATAAAACACTCACTGCTGTGATCCGTCTCCTCGGTGTACTTTAGTTGATTCTAATGGAGTTGCCACTTGTCTCTTGCTTGATTTCTTGCCTGCTCGCATTTCTCCGCCTTTCTTCGTCCACTATTTCCCTTGTGAAAACAATTTTCCAATTGCTTTTCTGAAATATCTTCCCATATTATCTGAGCATTTTCTACAAATAAACACTGTTATAAATGTTTCATTCAATTGATGCAATATGGACGGACCCTCTTTGTTTACGCGTACTATTGGCTGCCTTGTAAATATTTCACAAAATCACTGTTAGATGCAAGGGCCTACTAAATAAATTATCAAGAGGCAACTCGTATCTTTCGTGCGAAACATAAAAATTTATGGACATTCCTTTGAATTTGGTGGTACCCCTTTTCATATCAATTAGAGATATTATAGTTTTGAGAGCAAATACCTGCATTTACCTGCCAAATGAGGAAGAATTCCCGGAGATACTTTATGTTTATTTTAACATCATCGACTGTTAGCAAGGAATTACCTCATCACTCTCAGTACTACTAACTGCCCAAAATTTCCGCTGCATACCCTCGGACGATGCGTACTCTTGACTGCCTTTAACCAATATATTCTTTCAAAAAAGGACGTACATATTTAAATTTGTTCAACCGGGTGTTTGTATGAAATGCGCGAAGAAGCATACTTTGTAAACACTGTGCACTAGGAAAATAAATAATATTTCTTTAAAGGTTGCCATAAGTGATGAAGTACAAAATGAAAGACAGTTATAATTTAGGGGCCTTTACATGCTCTGCTCTACTACGAACAACTGTGAAGCTCAATAATATTGAATACTATGTCGCTTCTATATCGCCGTGTACCATAACGTCATACTTTTAAAAAATTAAACAAAGTGAAATAGGCTACTATGATGGAAGAAGGCCCTAGCAACTCTTCAGGAAACCATGTTGATACAGAAGTACAAAAACGTACACTAACAAATTACTCTGTCAATCGTTATGACACCGCGTATGCAGCTGAATGTTATAACTATTACTTGTAGACCAAAACAGGTAACTAGAGACTATCGCAAATGAAATGGCGTGTGGCTTTTAGTGCCGGAAGTGCCCGAGGACATGTTCGGCTCGCCAAATGCAGGTCTTCTGATTTGACTCCCGTATGCGACCTGCGCGTCCTGATGAGGATGAAACGATGATGAAAACGACACATACACTCAGTCCCCGCGGCTAGGTTATCCACGTCTTGTATAAATTGTCGGATTTTATGGTGAATTGTCTCTCTCGGATAAGCTGATTTGTTTTCTTATTTTTGCGAACTTTTCCCAGTTAAAGGTGTGTGTGTAAATGAGGTTGTTTCTGGAAACCAGCACGTGATTTTATGAAGGCACTTGTGGAATGGCAAAGACTTCGAATTCTAATCGTCTTTTCTCAAGTCAGCTAAAGTTACATGCTTGTTTATTTCAAATCCTGTCCGGCTCCATGGCTAAATGGGTAGTGTGCTGGCCTTTGGTCACAAGGGTCCCGGGTTTGATTCCCGGCAGGGTCGGAAATTTTAACCTTAATTGGTTAATTTCGCTTGCACGGGGGCTGAGTGTATGTGTCGCCTTCATCATCATCACGAATCGCAGATCGCCTATGGGAGTCAAATTAAAAGACCTGCATTTGGCGAGCCGAACTTGTCCTCGGACACTCCCGGCGTTAAAAGCCATACGCCATTTCATTTTCTTCATTGCAAATCCTGCCGAAATATTGCGTGGACAATGATATTGTTGATCATGCTTTTATAATCCAAGTAATTCTGCAGGAAACTCCGGATAAAGCTGTGAACACTAGCATAATATGCTTATCTTGCCACGTTTGATGCGAAATTTATAAGACCGGTATCAACAGGCACACAGTACTCATGTGTCTGGATTACTGTGAGGAAGATTGTGACTGCTTCACAAACTGAATTCATGTCGTCGCTGCTGTGCCAAAACCGCGAATGTGACAATGCTCTTCCTAATTATTATTTCCCTGAAGACTGGTCACGCCTCCCAGCCACATACTGACGTGCAGTCCATCAGAACAATTTTTAGTGAGTTCATTTTCCTATGTGCGTATGTAAATGAAAATTAACCTTACTGTACCGTACTTAAAGAATGTACGTTTGCAAGGTATATTTACCCTTTCCTAGCGTCTGATGTATTTAAGATTCATTTTCCTGTATCCACGCGTACAGGAAAATGATGATGACGATGCTTGTTGTTTAAAGGGTCTAACATCTATGGTCATCGGCCCTATAGGAAAATGAACTCAACGAAATTTGTTCTAATGGACTGCCTATCATTATGTGGCTGAGAGGCGTGACCAGTCTTCAGGAAAGTAATGGATAGGAAGAGCATTGTCACATTCGCGGATTTAGCACAGGAGTAACGATGTGTAATTCCTTGTTTTGTTTATGGGCTCAAAAATTCTCACTGTTGTACTTAGTCTACGTGTGTTATTTTTACGCCTATTTGCGGCCATTTCTTGAAATTTAGTTCCCTTTTATCATATAATCATGGTTATCGCAACACATATCGCTTGTTACGCTGAACGTTTCTTTTACTGGTTGTTATCCAATGTGGTCGGAAACAACGTGAGCCGAGTATATCAGCGTCATACCAATAGGTCATTTGAAATAATTACGTAGATATCTCATGCCGTTGTATTTTTGTCAGCTGTTGACTTTAGCCAATCTGATCGAATCGCGGGTGAATTCAAATGGATTCTACTAGGCGGTGTTGCTAAATCTGCACGTAGCTTGGTCGGGCTTGAGAGCCATGGCGATAAATGAGCATCAAACACTAACACACCTGTAGGTTTCAGCCAATGCCACCGTAGCGTGCTTGCAATGAGCCGAACATATCAGCAGGGTGGTCATTGTTCAGGTCCCTCTCTGGAGAGGTTTATTTCTTCTATTGGTGCTCCCGAGCCGGTCATAAGCAGATTTAGCAACACCGTATCAAAGCGCATCTGAAGTCTCCCGCGAAACGATCTCATTGGCTAATATCAGCAGCTGATAAAATGACAAAGGCGCGAGATATATAATTATTTTTCCCCAAATATTTATCAGTTTGACCAAACCTCTAACACTCATATACTCGGTTCAAATTGCCATCCAGTCCTATTTGATTTGAATGCGCCATGATATTGAATTGTTGTCACGACTGTTTTGTACCGCCAGAGCTCTGGCCTGTTTCCCTCTCTCCTTCAACCTGTCCCCTTCCAACTTTCTCTTCTCGGGCTCATCTGTTTTTACGCTGCACTGCTCATTCATTGCGGCTTATCAACTCGGCTTGCACAGCGCGACTTCACCGTTATTCACTATCGTTACACGTCATACGAATGAAACTTACTGAGAATTGGTGACCACGTGGTGAAATATGTCAACAGTGTTCTGAGGTGGAATTTTTTGTTTTACTGGTAGGGACACAGAAAAGGAATCATAATCTTCACCTGAAGTTAGATCTCAAAATTATATGCTGTTCGTTCAATACGTTTTATGTCATAAACCCAAAACCGATAATAAATTAATAATAATAATAATAATAATAATAATAATAATAATAATAATAATAATAATAATAAATACAATAATAATAATGATAATAATAATAATAATAATTGTTACGGGGTTACCCGTGGAATGCAGAGGTGAAAGAAGTTGCGGGCTGGAACGGGCCTATCCATAAAGCTGAGATATGAATTAAAATTGCATTAAAGGTTATATTTACGAAAATATCAAAACTTAACCACTTTACATAAAATTTCAACAAATAACAAGTCAAATCAGGTACAAGACCAGGAAAGCCAAGATTTAGAGACAATTTAACAATCTGGGTCTCAGCCCTAATTTTTACAATTTCTGAGCTCTCAGCTCACAACCACATATTTACCAAAGGGCAGAAAACCCCCTCATTCAGGGAATCTTGGCTCCAAAATTCATATCAGGCCTCCTAGAGGCACATTTACCACACATAAAAGAGCTGACCCGCTCTCAATTTTCTGAGCCAATCTGTACCGGGTGGTACACCTCCACGCCGCTAATTCAAATATTACGCCAGTTGAAACTCCTCTACAGGAGAAAGCCTGAACTTTAACAAACTGTATTAACTCAACGGTTTCTCGGAAGATGTCACTATTGTAAATTTGGCAATTTGGAAGTGTTCTGAACTGTGTCTATTTCGATTTGTGTTTGTTTGCTCCGTATCAAGAAATTTGGACATTCTCTAACAGATGTCTCTACCAAAACTATGATAACACACTCTGGTGTAAAGGAATGTACTTTCTTGAAGAAATTTTGTAGTCACAAGTTTTGTCTTAACTAAATTTTGCTCTGTCAGTTGTAGGTTGGCAATATAATCCTTTCTTTCCGCCTGTTTAGAATGTAGCCAATCAGGAATTTCTGTAATTAATTTTCCACCAATAAGGTGTTTCTTCCTCGTCTTGTGTATTAGTTTTTGCTGTTATCCAATAAACTTTTTTGGGCGGGTTGTAATCATTCATGACACGTCTCGAATTTTCCGCGAGGGTATAAAAACTGCTGATTTTCTGGTCTCCTGGCCACTTCATCGACATCTTGCTTAGTGTGTGATTATGTAGCAGGGGGCGGGAAGCGCCTCTTTCTTCGGGCAGCAGTTCATCAAAAAGGTAATGGCCGTTTAATAACTTTATTTCTTGCTAGCTCAGCAGTTTAACCCTCGGGGCAGGTTCGAAACTTTTTCTCATGTAACCTACCTTTAAAGTGTAAAAAACATTTGGTGAAAATTCCGTCTCTTGAACTACAAATTGGGATAGAGAGTGCCTGAACCTCTCCAGCTCCCACTCATATTGTTTTGAGGTGACTACGTTTTCATAACCGTTTTCCTTCTCTTCTTAATGTAATAAAGTTTTCTTATACGTGTCACCTCCTTAGTATGGGATTAGCCCTTGCGTAAGCGGCCTAGTGCCAAGTAAGTTTTAAAAGTGTATTAGGAGTGCAAGCTTCGCCTGAATTCAATTTTGTATTATGGGCCAGTAACTTAACCTGATGTTTTATTTTCCTCATGTAAAGGCCCTGTAGGTTGGGTATCAAATACCCCTGTTTCTTGGTGTGCCTTAAGGGCAGGTAGAAGTAGAGTTGTTTGTGCTTATAAAATTGAGAGCAGGTCAGCTCTTTCTGGTTTCTTTGGAAAGTGCCTCTATGAGGCTTGACTCTACTAAGCGGGAGCAAAAGCTCCATGTAATTAAGGGTCTTGTGCCCTTTGATATTTGTGGTTGTGAGTCGAGAACTCAGACTTTGGGGCTCGTAGCCCAGAATTTGTAAATTTGCATTGTACCTGAGTGTTCTTTGTTATTTCAACCAGTGAGAATTGTTAACCGTTGTTATCTGTTGATTTTGAAAAGAAAATATAACCTTGTTAAAGTTTTAAATTAACTTTAATTTTGTAGATGAGACCTATTCCCGCCCGCACCTTCTTTCACCTCTAACTACCACGGATAATTCCGTAACAAGTGGTAGCAGAGCGTGGTTGAATGGGTCTCAATTTATCTCCTTTAGGTGGCTGAACATTGTTTTCGTTTCGAACTCTAACAATTTTCTCAGTTGCTGGAATTTTTTTTATTTTTCTAAAAATTTTCTGTCATCATATCCGGCTCTCGCGTTGTCCTCCATCCCGGCTATTTGCGCAAGGAGGAATTGATCTATGAATTAACGATTAGGAATGTTCAATCTGGAGGCACGGTTGCGATAGACACCAATAAGTTAAAAGATTCCCTTGATTTGCCTATTACCATACCGACTTTGGGAGAAAAAGAGATCGATGACGCTCCCTCCACGATCACTGATAATGCTACTGAGCTAGCATCTGTAGTTAGTTTTTTTGAAGTAAGTGATCCATCTCCTAATCAACTCAAAAGAGTACAGGCCAGATTGTACCACTTTTATAATAGGGTATGTGATCTATTGTCCCCGAAGTTAAATGACCTTCAGGGTAAGGAAGCTAGTGCTGTCGCTGAAAACCTGTCTAAAATGTCTAGTGAAGTTAGCCATTTGTTATCTGGATCTGCTATTCCAAAAACCGACCAGCCTATGGTAGTAAATATCGTAACTGGGGAGGATTCCTCTAAAGAGGTAGGAGGTAGTACTGCGGAGGCTACCCAACGAACATCTGCCCCATTAGAAACTGTGTCCGATCGTCGCACGTCCATTCCACCCTTCGTGTTAAATAATGCTCCTTCTGAATCTGCTTCTCCGCCACTTAGGCCCATTCCTACTACGTCCCCGGGTTTCAGCAGTTTGCCCCATCCTTCAGCAATGTTGCTCACAGGTATTTCTAAGTTTTCCGTTAACTCTACCAGTGACGTAATTTCATTCTTAAGGTTTTTAGTTGAGTTTCAGGATCATGCCCTGGTTTTTTCTCTTTCTCCGTGTCAAATTTTTCAGATCATCTATCCCTATGCAATTGGTGTTCTCTCCGACAAGATAGTTAGAGCAATTGCTGAACAGTCATCCATAGAAGACTTCCATGCCCATCTGTTGGCAAATTTTATCCCCGCTCGAGCTAGGTCATCGCTCATTCAAAAGTACTACTACCGAGTACAACGGTTGGATGAAAATTTGGCAGACTTCATCCAAGACATTAAGTTCTATACTAGGGTATTTGCCCTTCATTTTCCCGAAGATCAAATCGTTCAAGCCATTGTGGAAGGAATTTCACCACCTTGCAGATCATACTTGTGGTTTGCGTCGCGTCCGCACACTTTTGCCGAGTTAGAGGCGATGGCTGTCTCCGCCGAAGGAGTTAGATACGCCGATACCTTGCGTGTCGCGAAAGAACCCCCTCCATCCTCTAGTAGTTTTCGGCCTCCACCTCGCCGACCCATCACACCCCGTAAATCTTACGCTTGCGGGTCGCCTGACCATCTTCGCAATAAATGTCCATTGATCAAATCTAGTAGGACAAATAATGGAGCAGGTTCATCCCAAGGCTGCTTTAAATGCGGCGCGTTTTCACATATTGCCAAGAATTGCCCAAATTCGAATAGCACCCGCTCCTGCTCAACTTCTGGTGCAACTTCCAACAATGCCAATAATAATAAGTGACTAGTGGCTTTGTGCACTTTCAAATTTGATAGTAATTCCAAAATCCCTTTGTTAAAAAGTAGTTCTGTAACATGTTCATCTATTTCGCCTACCCAGGATGAGATGTTGTTAGACCTTAGACATCTACCTGAGGAGCAGGCAGAGAGTATTCGTAAGCTGTGTCAGTAGTTTCCAGAGGTTTTCTCGGATACTCTTGGCGTTACTGACTTTATCGAATATAAGATTGAGGTTACGGATTCGATCCCTGTGAGATTTCCACCGTATAGGCTATCTCCGCCCAAAATGAAGGCTCTGAAAGAGATCATCGATCAAATGTTAAAAGATGGTATTATTCGGCCCTCTAAGTCGGCGTATTCATCGCCTGTTTTCCTAGTCCCGAAACCCCAAGCTGGCTTCAGGCCTGTGATTGATTATAGGGCTCTCAATCGGACGGTGGTGTTACAATCCGTGCCCCTTCCAGACCTTCATTCTTGTTTTTCCTGTTTCGTAAAGCGAAGTTCCTCACAATCTTGGACCTCAATCAGGCGTATAATCAGATCCCTCTAGCTGAAGAATCTAAACATCTGACTGATTTTGCCACGGATTGGAACTTGTATGAGTACATCCGCGTGCCTTTCGGGCTCCCCACGGGAGCAGCCGTGCTTACAAGATTGCTAGATAGGGTCTTCTCCGACATCAAGTTAGAGTACTTGTACCACTATCTCGATGATGTCGTCGTATTTTCGGAGACCTTCGAAGAACATTTAGATCATCTGAAAGAAGTTCTTAGTCGCCTACGTAAGGCTGGGTTGACTGTGAAGTTGTCCAATGTCGCCTTCGCTAAGCCTTCCATGTCATTCCTAGGGCATATTGTAAAGCCCGGTGGTGTCGCAGTGGATCATTCCAGAACACAGGCCATCCGTGATTTCAAACCACCCAAGGACATCAAAGGTATTGCCAGGTTCATTGGTATGGTGAATTTCTTAAGGAAATTTCTTCCAAATTTCGCCAATAGAGCGGCGCGCTTGAACTTACTTCGTAGGAAAGGCGTCAAATTTGAGTGGGGACCTTCCCAACAAGCCGCTTTTGAAGATCTCAAATTAGCTCTGTGTAATGTCCCTGTTCTGGCTATGCCCGATTTCTCCAAGAAATTCATCGTCCAAAACGACGCGTCGTAGTCGGCAGTGGCTGCGGTTCTTCTTCAAGAGACCGAACTAGGGAGGCGACCCATCGCCTATGCATCTAGGACTCTTTCGGCTCAAAAAGCCAAGTATTCCATCTACGAACTTGAGGGTTTGGCTGTTTTGTTTGCGCTAGAAAAGTTCCGCCTTTATCTGGAACATGTCAAGTTCGACTTGGAGACTGATAACCAAGCCTTAAGCTGGGTCTTAGGTAGGCCGCGTCGTACTGGTCGTATAGCCCGGTGGGCCATCCGAATTTCTGCCTTCCAATTTGATGTTAGGCATATCAGAGGTACTGAAAATGTTGTGGCAGACGGGCTCAGCCGTATGTTTTCCATTGATATAGAGACCCATGAACTGGTCGATAGTTATTCACCTCCCGAGTCCATAAGACCTGAGGTTAATGCCATTTTAACTGATGCTCCCATGTTGTTTAGGAATCTTGAGAAATATCAACGTGAAGATCCAGTGCTGGCCCCTATCATGGAAACCCTTTCTTCTGGGGAACATGTCCCTTATGTGCAGAGGAATGGTGTTTTATGTTGCCCGTCGAGGCATGATAATAAGATGAAGGTAGTGGTTCCAGCTGTTCTCGTGCCCATGATCTTCAAGTACTATCATGAAACCCCATTAGGGGGCATTTAGGTATCTTCAAAACCTGTGAAAAGATCCGGGAGATGTTTATTTGGAAAGGTATGGACGGTGAAATTCGTGAACTAGTTAAAGCTTGTAAATCTTGCAAATCTTGCTTGCTTAGTAAACCCACCATATCCACCAAGGTAGGCCTATTGTCTTCTCATCAAGCATCGCGCCCAATGGAACGTCTGTATATCGATTACGTCGGACCCTTCCCCCAGTCAAAGGGGAATGCCAACAAGTTCATCCTTGTGTGTGTAGATGGCTTCACTAGATTCTCATGGTTATTTCCGACTAAGCTGGCTACCGCTCAGTCCACTATTTCCTGTTTAAATTCTATCTTTTCTTCTTTTGGTCCTTGTCAATATCTCGTGTCCGACAACGCTAAAGCTTTCACTTCGAATCTTTTCCGTAATTTTTTTTGATCTATCTATCTCTCATATAACAACTTCTGCTTACTATCCTCAACCATCTCTGGCTGAACGGGTCAATCGTAATCTGAGGTCGGCGCTCATTGCATATTATCATGAAGATAGGTGGGACACGTCCCTGCATTGGTTAGCTTTTGCTTTGAATTCGACGGTTCATGAATCTCATAAGTTTACTCCAGCTTCTTTGATGTTCAAGTTTGTTCCAAGCACGCCGCTCTCTAACCTTTGGTCTCTGAGTGATATTCTACCTGAGGCAATAGATCCTGATAACATTGAAGACCTTTGGAAGAAGGCTAAAGCCAATCTTAAAGTGTCCCATGAAAAGGTTAGGGAAAGATATGATCGTGGACGGAGACCCACCAATTTGAAGGTAGGCGACCAAGTAATGGTCAAGAATTTTGTTCCCGCGGGCAAGCTTGCCCCCAGATTTCATGGGCCGTGTATTATTCTCAATTTCCTCACACCCGTTACCTTATTATGAAGCAATCCAGCCACCGAGAGGATCTTATGGTTCACAAGTCGCAGGTGAAACCTGTGTAATTTCCGCGCTAACTTAGCTGGTTTTTATTTTTTACCTTTTGAAAGAAATCTGAAGGTTATATTTTGGTTTCATTTTGAGGCCTTCTGCCCTTTGAATTATGTTCTTTGTATTTAAATATTAATTGTACAACCTCCCCTGTCAGTTAAACTGCTGTCCTGTCCACCTAGGCCACTACCAAGCTCCCGTCTCCTGCTCAAACACACCAGTGGCTTTATGAGGAAAACCAAATGGCACGCCGCTGACCCCTCATCCTTAACTACATGAACGTACCCTAAATACTATGTCTCCAACAACATCTTTCTGCCGCCGAGATCTTACTGTTTCAGTGCCCGCGCAGCCGTGCGGCGCCGTACCGCAACTGAGGTGGGGTACGGGCCCACCCTACTCCAGTGAGGCCAACCAGTGTACGGCGAGCCGAAGCCCTCCTTCCGGCCAAGGCTGATGTGCGGCCCACCACCTGCAAACTGCCCGCGGTCTGTAAACAATCGCCGCGTGTGCGGCGTGCTTCACCACCTCTACCCCTCTCATAGTAGCGGGAGAGGTGTATCTCAGGGTACCTGAGGGGTCCGAGCGGCCTCCTCTGAACACAAGCAGCGACGGCTGGTCTGGCCGTCAAACTTAATCAACAGCTAAGGCTCTCCCTCAGATACATGGACACTTTATTTCTACGCTTAATATTTTTTTGCTTCAAATCAACTGTTGGTAGACTTAGAAAAGTTTTTAATTTTCTTTCAAGAATTAAAGTGTTTTTGAATTCCACTCCTACAAACATAGAGGCCTTTCATCAAAATCTACTACAAAAGTTTAAACTGGACTTAAACTAGTCGCACCCACCAATATCAAACCTATTAAGTGATCTCTGACTTCTGAAAAATTGGAATTTTCTCTGCTCAATTTTTATTCATCCAATCTGCCAAAAACTTGGACTTTGTTTTAAAACAAATTTTTTATGTTGTCACCCCTTGGAAGCACCTTTGGGGGTTGGGGATGTCTATACCGGGTGGTACACCTCCACGCCGCTAATTCAAATATTACGCCAGTTGAAACTCCTCTACAGGAGAAAGCCTGAACTTTAACAAACTGTATTAACTCAACGGTTTCTCGGAAGATGTCACTATTGTAAATTTGGCAATTTGGAAGTGTTCTGAACTGTGTCTATTTCGATTTGTGTTTGTTTGCTCCGTATCAAGAAATTTGGACATTCTCTAACAGATGTCTCTACCAAAATTATGATAACGCACTCTGGTGTAAAGGAATGTACTTTCTTGAAGAAATTTTGTATTCATAAGTTTTGTCTTAACTAAATTTTGCTCTGTCAGTTGTAGGTTGGCAATATAATCCTTTCTTTCCGCCTGTTTAGAATGTAGCCAATCAGTAATTTCTGTAATTAATTTTCCACCAATAAGGTGTTTCTTCCTCGTCTTGTGTATTAGTTTTTGCTGTTATCCAATAAAATTTTGTGGGCGGGTTGTAATTATTCATGAAACGTCTCGAATTTTCCGCGAGGGTATAAAAACTGCTGATTTTTTGGTCTCCTGGCCACTTCATCGACATCTTGCTTAGTGTGTGATTATGTAGCAGGGGGCGGGAAGCGCCTCTTTCTTCGGGCAGCAGTTCATCAACAAGGTAATGGCCGTTTAATAACTTTATTTCTTGCTAGCTCAGCAGTTTAACCCTAGGGGCAGGTTCGAAACTTTTCTCATGTAACCTACCTTTAAAATGTAAAACAATATTTGATGAAAATTCCGTCTCTTTAACTACAAATTGGGATAGAGGGTGCCTATCCCTCTCGAGCTCCCACTCATATTGTTTTGAGGTGACTACGTTTTCATAACCGTTTTTTTTCTCTTCTTAATGTAATAAAGTTTTCTTATACGTGTCACCTCCTTAGTATGGGATTAGCCCTTGTGTAAGCGGCCTAGTGCCAAGTAGGTGTAAAAGTGTATTAGGAGTGCAAGCTTCACCTCCATTCAATTTTGTATTATGGGCCAGTAACTTAACCTGATGTTTTATTTTCCTCATGTAAAGGCCCTGTAGGTTGGGTATCAAATACCCCTGTTTCTTGGTGTGCCTTAAGGGCAGGTAGAAGTAAAGTTGTTTGTGCTTATAAAATTGAGAGCAGGTCAGCTCTTTCTGGTTTCTTTGGAAAGTGCCTCTATGAGGCTTGACTCTACTAAGCGGGAGCAAGAGCTCCATGTAATTAAGGGTCTTGTGCCCTTTGAAATTTGTGGTTGTGAGTCGAGAACTCAGACTTTGGGGCTCGTAGCCCAGAATTTGTAAATTTGCATTGTACCTGAGTGTTCTTTGTTATTTCACCCAGTGAGTAATGTTAACCGTTGTTATCTGTTGATTTTGAAAAGAAAGTATAACCTTGTTAAAGTTTTAAATTAACTTTAATTTTGTAGTTGAGACCTATTCCAGCCCGCACCTTCTTTCACCTCTGCAAATCCACAAAACTCCGTTTCCCTCTCTCCTTCAACCTGTCCCCTTCCAACTTTCTCTTCTTGGGCTCATCATCTGGTTTTACGCTACACTGCTCATTCATACACCAGCTTATCAACTCGGCTTGCACAGCGCGACTTCACCGTTATTCACTATCGTTACACGTCATACGAATGAAACTTACTGAGAATTGGTGACCACGTGGTGAAATATGTCAATAGTGTTCTGAGGTGGAATTTTTTGTTTTACTGGTAGAGACACAGAAAAGGAATCATAATGTTCACCTGAAGTTAGATCTCAAAATTGTATGCTGTTCTTTCAATACGTTTTATGTCATAACCCCAAAAACCGATAATAAATTAATAATAGTAATAATAATAATCATAATAACAATAATTGTTACGGGGTTACCCGTGGAATGCAGAGGTGAAAGAAGGTGCGGGCTGGAACGGGCCTATCCATAAAGCTGAGATATGAATTAAAATTGCATTAAAGGTTATATTTTCGAAAATATCAAAACTTAACTACTTTACATAAAATTTCAACAAATAACAAGTCAAATCAGGTACAAGACCAGGAAAGCCAAGATTTAGAGACAATTTAACAATCTGGGCCTCAAGCCCTAATTTTTACAATTTCTGAGCTCTCGGCTCACAACCACATATTTACCAAAGGGCAGAAAACCCCTTCATTCAAGGAGCCTTGGCTCCAAAATTCCTATCGGGCCTCCTAGAGGCACTTTTACCACATATAAAAGAGCTGACCCGCTCTCAATTTTCTGAGCCTATCAAAGGCTACAACAGTCTTTACCATTAACTGCCCTCAAGGCACACATACAAAGAAACAGGGGTATCTTTACCAACCTAATGGGCCTTAGTAGAAAAATAGTAGGTTAAGTTAATGGCCCAAAATGTAAAACTGAATGGAGGGGTGAATCTGCACTCCTACATGAAACTTCTTAAAACCTAATAGGCACTAGGCCGATGAAACAAGGGCTATTCCCAAACCATGGAGGTGACTCGTATACAGAATAAATTTAACATATTAAGGAAGAGTAGAAAAACGGTTACGAAAACGTAGTCACCTCAAATCCCAAAATGAAGGGGAACTCGAGAGGGTAAAGCACTCTCTATCCCCGATTTACAGTTAAAGATATGTGAAGTTTTACAAAAGCGACGGCAAATTACATGTTCGAAGATAGGTTACATAATAAAGGTTTCGTGCTTCCCTGCGGGTTAAACTGCTGAGCTAGCAAGAAATAAAGATGTTAAGCGGCCATTACCTTGTTAAAGAGCAGCTCCCTGATGAAAGGGGCACTTCCCGCCTCCTGCTACATGTCCGTACACTAAGCTAATGTTGATCATGTGGCCGAGAGACAAGAAAATCTGCAGTTTCTATACCCTCGAGGAAAATTCGAGACCTTTCATGAATAAAACAGCCACACACACAGGCTATTATTGGCTGGCTAAAAGTTACACATCAGAATTGAAGAAGAAAGACACGATTGTCAAAAATTAATTACAGAAATAATAGATTGGCTAACTTCAAAACTGGCGGAAAGAAAATATTAATATTGCCAACTCACAAATGAAAGAACGAAATTCAATTATAGGAAAACTTAAGAGTACAAAATATCTTCAAGAAAAGTTCCTTCACTTCACACCAGGGTGCATGATCACAGTTTTTTTTGTAGAGACATCTATGAGACAATGCCCAAACTTCTTGATCAATGGAAAACAAAACAAGTTGAAATCCACACAGTATTGACAACTTCGTAATAATCACAAAGTTTACGGTAGTGACATCTTCTGAGAAACTAATGAGTTGATCCAGTTTATAAAGTTCAGAGTTTGTCCTGTAGAGAATTTATTGGCGCAATAGTTAAAATTGCGGCATAAGGGTGTACCGCCGGTACAACAACAACAATAACAACATCAACAACAACAACAATAATAATAATAATAATAATAATAATAACAATAATAATAATAATAATAATAAATACACCGAGTGGTACAGATGCCCCTATTCACTCAGTTTTATGCAACCCTCATATTATAGCCTAACCTAAAAACATTGGCCTTGGCTACTGAAAGCGGTGTGATCTTACTACGCCTTCTATAATTCGTTTATTCGTGCTAACGAAATCATCATTAATGATATAATATCGAATGATTGTAAAGAATCGTGAAATTCTTACCACAGAGAGTTCATGTATGACTACAAGTACATAGTGTTGTTATAACGCTGGCAAACGCCAGCTCGTGATAGCCGAGCGTGCTCGAAGTTAGAGGAGGAAAGCGGTGCTCCTTAGTATGAGGTCCGAGTAAGGTTTAGGACGATTATTTTACATTTCGTTGCTAAATGTTCCTGTGAGTGACGGTTTTGAAGACAAATCTAAATTATGATCAGTTCTCATGTAGCAGGTGCTCTGTTATGTTCATTTCTAAGTATCTCTTGCAAGAGCTACTCGTATTGGCAGTATAATAAGCTTTTGCCGACAGAGGTGCAATGGGTTTGTGCATGGTCATTCGATTAATTAAGCAAATGTTCAAAACGATCACCTCATTCGTTAATGCATATCTGATTACGGTAGAAGTGAGTCATTCTTGCCTGCTGCAGCGTATTTGGGGGAACCTGCTTGCACTTTGCTGTACTATATGCTGTTTCATATGCCCTACATATGAAGTCCAGTCGTTCTTCAAGTCGAACGTGCGCAGTTGTTTGGTTGAATGGGTTTGCCATAATGCTGCAAATAAGTGCAGTGAGCTTTATTCACTGTAGCCGTTTGTCATTTAAAAATCGCATGTATGTATTCCTTTCCGATGTATGTTGTCTTTCTAAAGGTGAAAAATGACTTTTGTGTCTTCTTCTTCTTTATCTTCTTATCCTCCAGGGTCGGCTTTTTCCCTCGGACTCAGCGAGGGATCCCACCTCTACCACCTCAAGGGCAGTGCCCTGGAGCTTCAGACTCTGGGTCGGGGATACAATTGGGTAGGAGGACCAGTACCTGGCTCAGGCGGCCTCACCTGCTATGCTGAACAGGGGCCTTGTTGGTGATGACAAGATTGGAAAGGATAGACAAGGAAGAGGGAAGGAAACTGCCGTGGCCTGAAGTTAGGTACCATCCCGGCATTTGCCTGGAGGAGAAATAGGAAACCACGGAAAACCACTTACAGAATGGCTGAGGTGGGAATCGAAACCACTTCTTCTCAGTTGATCTCCTGCGGTTGAGTGGACCCCGTTCCATCCCTCGTACCACTTTTCAAATTTCGTGGCAGAGCTGGGAATCGAACCCGGGCCTCCGGGGATGGCAGCTAATCACAGTAACCAATACACCACAGAGGTGGACGCATGAATTTTCAGACTTAAGGAAGTTAATCCTTAATAACTTAAACCTTAACTACGAATGGCTTAAGAGTATAAGAATAAGAATGAAAAGCTCGTAGGTAGATTGGAAGTCTGAATCCGCCAGAAAAATCACATACTGGCTGCGATTAGTACCATGTAGCCACTCCAGACGACGAAGAATAGGTCGTGTTTTTCTGTACTCATGTAATCTACGCTATCGCTTCGAAACTGATGTTGAATGTTACGAGTTCTGAACTCGAATGTGTACACCGACTTACCTTGCTGCAAACACCACAGCGTGCTAAAGAATCATGTCTCTCTAAAGCCCAGATAGTTGCAATCATTCCCTACGAGTAGAGTGTGTACCTATTACCTGGTTTAATGACTCCACCATTCTGTTTCGGGTGGTATTCACAATGAATTTGTCCCTAGTCGGTGCTCACATGGCGAATTTGAGACTTCAGAAAACTCAAGTCATTGTAAATGATGCCTAGGAGAGTACGAAATAAAAATTTAAAATGACATGACTCACTGCCCCCTGTAATTTATCCAGGTGCATCTAACATGCCTAATTGCGTGCAGATACTTGTTGCTTGAACGTCTAGCCCTTACAACTCTGTATTCACGACGAGAGCGAAAGTTCTGGTTTCGTAAAGTTAGTGATATGTTGCAACCTTATGGTCCAATTTTATGACTTCATTGAACGCCGTAACGGTAGTAATTACATGGCGTACGCTATCACATCTGCTGTACAGCAGTTGAGTGCCGTACATTATAAAATACTGTGAAATACGCGTTTCTATCATGGTCGATGTGATGAGACTATTCAAAATAGCGGTGAATTGACATGTCTGTAATTGGTCCCAACCTATCACGTTTTCTATGATACCATAACCACCCTTTCTCTCAAAAGATAATGGCCTCTTGAACCAATCAGGTGCACAATTCTCTACCGAATGCAAAAGGAGTGGCTATGGTTTTTAAAGTACCGTAACATTTCGTAAAAGTGACTGGAGTGTTCGACTCCGTTGTACATAAAAAAGTACAGAGTTATTGAGATGGGCCTCACGTACCGCCTCTCGTATTGTTTCTGCATTGTGCGGGGAAGTCTTTATCGGACTAACTGCACATAAAATTGCTGTAAGGTGTTGTGCAAGATAAGACTAAGAGACAGTTAAATCCTAGCTGGTTGCATATGTTAGGGAAAAATAGCAACAGCTGTACCACACGGTATATATATATATATATATATATATACGTACATATTCATAATAGACAGTTATGACCTACAGCGCTCAGTCTGCCAGCCCCTGTGATTTTACTTAACTCCATCTCATTCCTTTGTTTGTAGTTATCCATGTGGCCTCGTTTAATTCTATACCTCTTATATTTGAATCACTAGAAACTCAGTCTAACCATCGCCGCCTTGGACTTCCACTACATCTTTAACCCTCCATGGCCGAGTCCATTATTCTCCTAGGTAATCTATCTCCCTCCATTTGCCTTACACGATGCACCTCCGAAGCCGTTCTATACTTACAGCTTCATCAACCGAGTCCATTCCCAACGCATTTATCTCCTCATTCCGAGTACCCTCTTGCCATAGTTCTCACAAGTTTGTACCTGCAACCATTCTCTCTACATTCATGTCTATTACTTCTAACTCATGAATAAGATATCCGGTAAGGAAAAGCTGGTCTGGAAACAGATCGGTGTTATGAGTATTTCGTACGGGAGATGACTTCATTCTTACAAAATACTGTTGATCGCAGTACACTCACTGTATTAGTTTTGTTGCACCCTGATTGAATCTCACTTGCTCTACTATCATCCTGGCAGAATGTGCATCTTGAATACTTGAAATGATCTACATATTTCAGCTTTTAATTCCCAACTTCACATTTAATTATCTTAGAATTCTTACTTACTCACATCACTTGAGTCTTGGAAAGGCTAAATTTCAGATCATACTCATTGCATATATTTTCATGTTCCAAGATAGCAGACTGCAGGCTTTCGGCACTATCGGCCATGTAGAAGTTCCTAACTCCTTTACTAACTTTTGAACATATATAAAACTACATTTAAATAGAAAATTATGATAAATAATATTCATTAAATAAAATACACAATCGTCGGACCTTGTACTCACACTTAGTTCTTACCTGCTTAAATACACATACGTTATTTGAAGGGCGTCAGTTACAACTCAGTGCAGTAATAAGAGAATGAGATCTTTGAATATCTGTAGGGTGTGGGGTAATAAGCTTATTTGTGACAACATACAATATAAGATCTGGGAAAAGGAGATTGGCGTTTGGTTTCCCCATTCAATTTGAGTTTATCTAATTCTGTCATTGAAATAATACTATAAATTCATTTGATAGAACAAAATATATTTTTGAGGAAATTTCAATAAAAATAGTGAGAACTGCAGTGATTAAAACCGATGAGAATATGAAATTATGACATTGCAAATGAAAGAATCTAGGCATGATTTTGAATTCTTCTTGACCGGACATTTAAGAATTATACTCGAAATTTATTCCTCACTGGTTCACTTGCCTGTACCTTCAACACTTGGACTGTAATTACGACTTATTCCATTTGATCTGGTGTTTACTGTAGATGTATCAAGCCTAATTTGGTGATGTATCCTCTTTATTTCACTGACGAATAAGTATCCATGTGATGATTTCTTGGAAAGTCTATCCTTCTATGACATCGTGGTTAGCCTTCCCGTCCGTATCTTCAACTAAGTGACCGACCAACTGTGGCCTCACTCTCTCAATGACCAATGACTAATGACTCACTGAGCCCTCTCCTTCCCGTAGACTCCCGTTGACTTAATGACAGACTGGGGTCTCTCCATCTCGTTCACTCTCCGACCAACTGTGGCCTCTGCTTCCAATTGAACAGTGAATGACGCTACAATATGCAGCCACCTTTTATAGACGTTGGTTGATACACCTACGCAATCTCCAGAAATAACTATGATCTACTCCCACCTCGCGGCAAATATTACACACAATGGTGAAACCGCCGGTGGCACCCAGTAGGTAACTCCAAGAACGTAAGCTCACCACTAAATACGCACGATGACGTAGCGATGACTTGACAGTAACGCCAGCAGTATTGCACAATGTATCAATGTCATATCCACATCTGATATATAGCAACTTTTACTGTACATGTTTTTAGTGTTAATCTACACACACGTATATATGCATACATTTAACTACAATCACGCAAGCAACAAGCATTGCACAATGGAACTGAGCAATAGAAATAGTACAATAATAGTAATCTCACAGATAAAATAATAATAACAGGACATAATAATAATAATAATAATAATAATAATAATAATAATAATAATAATAATAATAATAATAATAATAATAATAATAATACAGATATCATCTTGTAACGGGATTTGAACCGTTACATATCATCCTAGCTGAAGGCTTAGATATATTACTTAATCACATCACTTGAGTCTTGGAAAGGCTAAATTTCAGATCATACTCATTGCATATATTTTCATGTTCCAAGATAGTGGACTGCAGGCTTTCGGCACTATCGGCTATTACGACCAAGTCGTCCTCATAGACCAAACTGCTTACTACACTTCCACCTCACTGAATCCCTCCCAGCACCATAAGTAGGATTGTTCTTCTCTTTAATCTTTAACAATCCTGCAAAACTTCTATTTACCGCCACATTAGTATTAGGTTCTATCATTGGCGTTACGTTCACTTCGTGACTAGTGGTCTGAACAGAATTATAAATTAACTTATTATAGTTTATCCCCTTGATAACTATTATGAAAATTATTACCTCAACCGAACCATCATTAAAGTACTTCCTAGTACAATCTCTTGCCTCATCTATACTACTCTTCTCCATCATTCTCATATGTACATTTTCAAGTAATCCTTTCATTACAGAATCTAGAATCTTTCAAAATCTAATCCGTTCAGCGTTGTTATTAAACGTGGGAGTTGTACCCTTCTGTTTTTCATTCCCAGGAACAATGCAAGGGTTAAGATGAAAACTTGTTTCCTTCTAATAACTTGACAAGAGATCGCCCCACTAATATTACTAACTTACATTATTGAAATAAACATTTCTATTAGAATAATCATTATCACATGTAAGTACCTTAACCCATCTACCGTCATTTATCACTGAAGCCCAATTGTCAATATAGATACGTTTCTATTTGTTTTAAATAATATACCCTTGTACACATACCCTCCGAGTAGGCCTAGGGCTCGGTACTCTGTCATATGCCTTCTCTAGATCTACGAAAGATAAAAATGACTCCCTATTCCACTCGTAGCACTTTTCACTTTCCTGGCGCGTACTGAAAATCTGATCCTGACAGCAACCCTGTGGTCTGAACCCACAGTTGTTTTCAAACAACTTACTCTCAACCACTAAATAATAATAATAATAATAATAATAATAATAATAATAATAATAATAATAATAATAATAATAATAATAATAATAATAATAATATAGGTGTAACATGTGTTATTAGTTTTCGGCCGAGAAGGTATAGGAGTTCTATACCTTGACGGGTAATCGAGCAATTTACACATGCTATCTATATTTGGAGAGATAGAAGTCTGCAAGATACATTCAATCTACAACAATAAACACTTCCAAGTAAATTCCTGGCGGTAAAAGTGTCATGGCATGGAAGACATTGCCATCCATCCCTCCAAGAATCTTCATGACCAATTACGACGGTTGCTTCTTGTAGCTCCTGCCTTAAATATTTTGGGTATCTGAAGATATATTCCACCATAATGACAATCGATCTCCTAAAAGAAAGAAATGATAGTCCTGTGATTTATCTGATGAATTTCAGCGAGGCAGCCGTTCTTGAAATTTCACCTAAAACCAAACAGATAGACTGTGAATTTAGCGACTTCTAGAATGTAGAGCTTCAAAGTCTTAGCTTTAATTTCGTTGATGCATCGTAAAACCTCGTATTACACAATGCTCTTCCTATTCATTACTTTCCTTAAAACTGGTCACGCCTCCCAGTCACATATACATACGCAGTCCATAAGAACGATGTTCGTTGTGTTCGTTTTCCTACGCTGCCCGGTAAACGAAAATGAACCTTAAATGCATTATACTGAAGGAGTGCGTAAATACATCATGCAAACATACGCACCTACAGTGAGGTACTTTAAGGTTCATTTTCCTTTAAACATTCGCATACGGAAATAAACACAACGAAAATTGTTCTGATGGACTGCGTATCCATACGTGACTGGGGGGCGTGACAAGTCTTAAGGTGAATAATAAATAGGATCGACATTGTGGGATACAAGGTTTCGCCGGTGCAGCGACGATTTAATTAGTGTTGTCTTTCTTTGCATGTAAGTGAAATTCCATGGAATGTTGTTTACTTGTACGATGTGCTTTAATTTTGTATCAACATCCGAGTTGAGTATAACTACCTCCTTGAGCATTCCGCAGTCCTTATGGAACTGAAGGACAAACATTTTGTCATACAAATATTAATCAGCGCCCTTGAGGTTAATATTTAAGTGTTCAACTGTCCAAGTGACTGGTCTTTGTTAGATGGAGAAGTGAGAGAATTTATAAAAGAAATCTGAAATCGTTATGTACGTACAAACCATCCTCTTACTTAGAGTTTTATCACTGTAGCATGGGACGTCACACACTGTAGGCATATCCATAGGGTGAGCGTCGCTGAATCAGCGCGTGCAAGGGGTTTCGCCACAGACTTCAAAGAGGTGGCCAACCATTGTCTGCCTTGACAATGCCTAGGCTACGGCAAAAGCTTTATAATAATATATTGAAACTCTCAGAAGAAAAAAGCAGGTAGAATAGAGGAGACTTGATCAATGGTAGACATTAGGGTGTGCGTGCCACGTGGATATAAAATGAAAACTTCGTAATACTGTAGTGTTACTGGAAATGTTAGCAATTGTGGTTCTGTTCAATGATCAATTGTTATCCTGAGAATAATATTCAGGTTATGAATATCTCCGCAACCAATGGATGAATGAATTAAAGACATTGGTCGAAATAAAACGTTATGAAACTGTCACAAAATTGCATGAATATGATTTTGAGACTAATATATGTATAACAAAAGTCATTCTTCCTTTCTAGGACACACACTAAATTCGCCATAATAATTGTATAAGGAAATATAGGTACTTGCGTGTTACGAAGCAAAGTGGATATGTTCATTCGTTCATTCATAGTGTATCAGTTATGTGGTTTGTTTCATCTTCTAGTAACAGCTGTCCAGTACACATGGCAGTGGGCCTTCTCTTTTAATTGTCCAAGAGTGCTAACTCCCATTTCTTTCTTCAGTTAATAAAAAAATTGTGCCGTGTCCTTCCTCTTTGTTTCTTGGCCTCCAGTCTTAATTTCATTATGTCTTGTAGTAACCCTCGGCGTTGAAGCGTGTGCCAAATCCGGGTGAGTCCTAGTTCACCAAATTGCCCAATCAGTACTCTTCCTTCACCAACTCGACTGAGTACCTCCGAATCTGGGACTCGATCTGTCCAATGATTCTTAAGTAGGCGCGTCCAACACCACATTTCAAAAGCCTGTACACGACTATGCAAGCTAGCATTCAGCGTCTATGTTCTTCCACAGTATAGCCCCAGTGACCAAACAAATACCTTAATAAATCATTTCCTGAGCTAGGGGTTCTAAGCACTGTTAGTCATCATTCTGTGGTAGCCTATTTGTAGAAAACTGCTCTTGCCATTGCAAGCCGCACCTTATCATCTTGGTGACAGTAGTCACGCATATGCGCATATGCGCAGTATCATCCGTTTTAGGGGTCTAGGGCTACCTGCTAGTATTACCTGATCATCTGCATATTTCTGTGTGTGCATAACCTTTAAGCCCAGGGTTATTCCTTTTAAGGCTTCATTGGGGATTGCGTCAGCAAAGACATTGAAGAGACCTGGTAAGAGTGAGCATCTTTAGGCAACTCCTTGACATGTTCTTGCTGGCTCTGAATATGTACCATCAATTCTGACTACAGCTGTTTGTCTTCTGCTTAGATCAGCTACCAGTGCGATTTCTTTTCTTGGGCAACCAATCTTCTCCAATAAAATGTAAAGGAAAGAATTTATCCCAAGACTTCTCCTTCAAACGCTTTCTCATAATCGATAAAGTAGGCAGACAAAGTTCGGTTGAGGTTAATTAGTAGTTCTGTCAGGATCTAAAAAGAAAGTTAGAAAAAAAGACTACGTCTCTGGTTGGCTATTGCTTCTAGAATCCAAACTGGGAATAGTCCAAATAATTATCTAATTATATTTGTAACCGAATTCTAGGAATCTCCAACAGCATTTTGGATGCACGTACGACGAGGCTTTTTGTTCGGTGGTTCTTGCATTCCAGAGCATTGGATTTCTTCGGTATAGGGATAATAATTGACGTACAATGTTCAACAGGCCATCTTCCGGTATTATATATCGTCGCTCCTGCGGCAAAACCGCAAAAGTGAATGCTCTTCCTAACCATTATTCACCTTAAGACCTGTCACGCCTCCCGGCCACATATTGGTATGCAGTCCATCAGAACAAAATTCGATGAGTTCATTTTCCTTTGCTCGTGTGTAATGAATAAGTATATACATCATTCTGCAGGAGTGGGTAAATTTGTCATGTAAGCATACATTCCTACAGTACAGTTCAGACGTTCTGCATGGTTCACATTCACTTAAAAACCTTTGACGTCCAGAATCTGGGTCGTCAGATTCAGAGGCGATTACATTTCAGAATTTAGCGCCAGTGTGGTTTTCAATTGGTTACATGTTTGATTGGAAATGATTAGGTACAGCACAAACAACTCAACTTAAAATTACCTTTTAATAATGTCTAAAAACTTCCAAACCTTTTTGAAAGGCAGTGCAAACGGTTTAGGAAACGAATGAATTGGTTTTAAATGATTATGCTTGAATAGCAACTATTAACATTTGTTCGTGGACAATTGAATGATGACGCTGGTCAACACACATTTTGTTGCCACTCACCTGAAAGTCATGTTAAAGTTAATTTGTAGCACTGATTCCGGATTTGTCATCAGCTTTGGCAGTTTGGCTCTAGTTTTTGAGATATACAGTATGCCACAGAAATTCATGAACAATTCAGTATATATATCGTCCCTTAAGGAACAATACCGCGATTCTGACAATGCTGTTTCTGCCCAATATTTTCCTTAAGTATGGTCACGCTTCTGGGCCACACATGGATATGCAGTCCATCAGAATAATTTTAGTTGAGTTCATTTTCCTATGCGCTTGCGTAAAGAATGAACGACCCTAGGAGGGGGTTATGTCATGGAAACATTCATTCCGACAGTACGGTACAGCAAGGTTCATTTTCCATTACACTGGCGCATAGGAAAATTAACTTAACGAAAATTATTCTGATGGAGTGCATATTAATACGTGGCTGGGAGGCGTGACCAGTCTTAAGGAACATAATGGAGAGGAAGAGCATTGTCAGTTACGCGACGTTCTTTAGTATGGGACGATATGCTAACATGTAAGCTATTCACAAATCACATTTAAATTAAATCAAATTGTTTTAGACTACGTACATAAATAGCCAAATATCAGCCAATTCAGTAAAAAGAAAAATAATCCCAATTACGACTGAACAAATCGCCGTTTATTTCATTTTCTTTTAAGGGGATAATCAGGGCAATCACGTTGAAGACTCCAACAGTGTTTAGCCATCATATGCGAGCCCCACCTTCCTTGTTATCTTCCTTCCATCACCTTTATAGCTTGGTGGATCCTCTCCCCTTATACCTTACTAAAATCGGCAAGATTATCTGGAAACCGGTGTAAGTGACTATGAAGAAAGTGAACTATGCTTACAGGAGTACCCACATTTTTGACGTTTGAAATCATGTTTTGCACCAGTTCTTCAAACTTTTCAGCTTTATGGTTACCGAGAAAGCTCTAAACAACCAAAACAAAGCTGTTCTGGGCAGATGCTTCACTATTAGTCATGGAATTTATGAAATGTTGAACCTCGATGAGTTGCCGATTTTGAGGGCTATTGAAGATACCAGCTTTTAGTCTTTCCATACTCAATACAGGCTAGAATCTTCAAATGTATTTGGAAAAGACGCCACCTTTGACTAGGTCCCTAACAAATTGCTTCTTAAGTCCGAGCTTTATGTGGAGAGGGGGGATCGAGATTTTCACTGTGAACCAATGGTTCTTTAATGATGTTCGATGCACCTACAGTCGTATTTTTCCTTGAAGCCCATGCTACTTTTCTCTAGTGGTCTTGTTTTTCCTCTGCTGTCCCACAAACAGCTGAAACAAGGGTATTTAGTGTATTCACTTTGCTGTCTTAGTATGAAGTTCATCGTCTTTAAATCGACACATGTAGACCATTCGTGCTCATGGTATCTAAGCTTCTACAAGACCATTTGAGGAGCTTTCTGCCAAACGTCACATAAGTCAAACTTAATTTTTGTTTTTGTTCCAAATTCTTGTTACAATGACAAGCTTCAGCGTTTTCAAATATAAATTGGGCGTGACCTAAATGTTTCTTGCACGGTTTTATAGTGGAGCGCGGACACGTCATTCTAACAAGAAATTTTAACACAAGATCAAAAATGTACGAGTATATAAAAGTGACTTAAGTGGTATTTGTAAGAAAGCTCCCCATTTTTATATTTCCATATCCCTCTTTAAGATAGGTTGAGTGACCTATTGGAATAGATGCATAGTAATTTCCAATGTTCAGCAAAACACATTTTATACTTCTACTGGAACAGTCTATAAAAAATCGCCAATCTTCTGGTTGGTATTCAGGTGTCCCCATTTGCAGGAGGAGTCATCAGTGTTATTACAGTATACTAGTTCTTCATCTTGACTAAAATAAGGAAGAAGTGCTGCCTCCCTTATCCGAAAAATGTTACGTTAGATTTAGGCTGCAAACAGTTCTTTTATTTTAGTCCGAATGCTAAAAGTTCAGAGTCTGCATTGACAGACTTTGGTCTCGTACTAAACCATTGAGTTCTTCCTGGGAGAACTGTAGCTGTATAGACGTATTTCCTTCATATTCACTGTCACTGCTTACACCTGCACTACACCCCAAATCCTGCGTATCTTCAGCATCAGACACTGGAAGGTCAGGAAGTGCAGTAAACATTGCGATTACAAATCATGATGTTACCATTTACGTTCCATGTAATGACTGAGACCTTCCAAATTCACAACACAAAAATAACACTCACTGTGGGCCTCTCCATACCAAAGGCAGAACAAATTTGAAACTTTTTCTTCCTCCATTCGTGCAATGACGTAGACTTTCTACACATGTTTTACAAACCACATGCGGAGCCCAAGACTTACCTTGGTCTCCGAGTTTTATTCCAAAATATGCCAGATATGCTTGTTTCACAAAGTCCGTAATATTTTTCTTTATTTCTCCTGGCAGTATTCGCCGCAAAGAAGCATAATGCATTAGGGTCATTCAGGCAACCTCTTCGAGAAGAACTCATACTGAACTGAAAATTGAAAAAATAACCATGTTACTTAAAATGAAATAGAACAAAGTAATACTAAAACGGTGTTGTGGGGTCTTGAAGGAGACCAGGAAAAATGTACACCCGCAGAATTCCCTCCAAATTACTTTCTCACCCTCGCCCTGCTCTGTACCTTTCCTTCAGTTTAAGGCCAATTCACACCTGGAATGAAAAAGCTCATTAGCCTGTAGTTTTCTCGATGACTCAATTTAAATATTGCACGGTGCATTTTAAGACCCCACAACACAATTTACGTTAAAATTTATGTTACAATTTAAAATTTATGTTAAAATATATGTTGGTTTTGAGAGAAAAGTTTTGATAAGTGTTGTAATTTCATATTAAGGGTATGTTTGGTACATTTTGGTTCATATTAGGCATTACTGTGGTATCCATGTCTCGGACCGGTATGCCAATGTCTAATCCTAGGACCACAGACTTCATGTCCAATGCCTTAGGGGAAGATGGCAAAGGAAGTGGCGCCAAATACCTTGCTGATGAAAATGATCCGGATTATAATTCTCAACATGATACCAATTCGGATGAAGACGAGAACAACGAATAAGAAGAATAATGGGAAGAAGAACAAGAAGAGAAGGAGGAAGAAAAAGAATAAATTTCAACAGACAATCTACATTTCCATAATCCCAAAGGGGGAGTGGATATCCTAGACCAGAAGTATGTTACCCACAACACAAATAGAAAGACATGCAGATGGCCTATCTCGATTTTATTCACCATCCCGAATATTAGTGGGGAGAACTCTATCTTTATCACCCGAGAACTGCACGTCTTTGACCCGCTTCAAATTTCTGTAAACATTGGCCAGGCAACTAACTGAACCCTACCTCAATCAAAGACTTCTTCAATCGACGATTTCCGAATGAACTACGAATGCTGACCTCAATAGTTTAAAAAAAGACTATTCCTAAGGAAGCAGTAAACAAAGACACTTCCAAAAGGAAGCGATGTGCACTGCGTACCCGTTCTACTGAAAAAAGATAAATCAGTATTGTGTGAAATGTGAAAGTCCAACCGTCGTTCCGTGATGTACAAGGAGTGTGCAGAAGACGAAATATCGACGGTTTAATTCTAAGACCTCGTATGTCCCAATGCTCTTCCTACCCATTATATTACTTAAGTCTGGGCACGCATGCCAGCAGTCCATCAGAATAATTTTGGTAGTGTTCATTTTCCTGTGCTAATGTGTGAAGGAAACTAGACGTTGCCGTACCGTATTGTAGAAATGTTTGCAAGCGAATTTGCGTGCTCATACAGTAGAATGTATTGAAGGTTCATTTTACTTTACATGTAATAGTAGGAAAATGAACATAACGAACATCGTTCTGATGACCTGCATATCCACATGTGGCAATGAGGCGTGACCAGTCCCAAGGAATATAATGGATACGAATAACATTGGAACATACGAGGTTTTAGAAGTAAGCCATCGATATAATGTTTGTGAAAATTACCTAACTGCCAATGAAATCTGATACTTCCAATTTATTTATAGGCTATGGCTTTTGAACATAACTTTCAATATGTTTCAGAGATATGAAAAGCTTGAATTTGATTTCACTTAAGTGTAGTTCGTTGAAGTGTGATTTTCTCCAAAATTTCAGCAGCATAAAATCAATAGTGCGTAATCCCATTTTGAAAACTTTAACAATATTTCACAATCGGTACTTACTCTCTGAAATGAAATGAAATGGCATATGGCTTTTAGTGCAGGGAGTGTTCGAGGACATTTTCGGCTCGCCAATTGCAGGTCTTTCTATTTGACTCCCGTAGGCGACCTGCGCGTCATGATGAGGATGAAATTATGATGAAGACAACACATACACCCCCCCCCCCGTGCCAGCGAAATTAACCAATGATGGTTAAAATTCCCGACCCTGCCGGGAATCAAACCCGGGACCCCTGTGACCTAAGGCCAGCACGCTAAACATTTAGCCATGGAGCCGGACACTTATTCTCTAAACAGTTCAAATTAAAAGAACGTGTGTTTCATTTGTCTGGAAACGTGAAATGATAGGTATTTGTGTTTATTTTTATATGGTACAGTATATGGTACATTTTACGACCCCACAATGCCGTTTATGACCCAAACTCCCTACAGCACCGGTTCAGGGTTATAATACCGTAAATACTTATTAAAATAAAACATTAAAATTAAAAAATCGATAACGTTATTAACTGTACAGCCTCTATTTAAAAAACCAGAGCCAATCTGGAAAACCTACCGTCATGTAAGGAACCAGCACCCTAGACATTCTAAAAATTCGTTGAAAAATCATTGGGAAAAGAAAAAAAGATTTTTATGTTGACCAGTGTGATATTGTTTCCTATTTGCTTTACGTCGCACCGACACAGATAGATTTTATGGCGACGGTGGGATAGGAAAGGCCTAGGAGTGAGAAGGAAGTGGCCGTGGCCTTAATTAAGGTACAGCCCCAGCTGTGTGTTCTTTAGAGCGAGCCAATATAATGTCACTATCCCTCCTTATATTTTAACTTGAATTGTTAGGTTTGTTATAATTAGTCAGTTGTTGACATCGCGAAGGCTCCTTCAAGGTATTCCCTTATAAACATATCCTCTCTTCATTGCACACTTCTCCCCTAAGGCAAGTACCCCCCCCCCCCCCCATTCGCTTGTATTGTTCACACCGGTTCCTGTACAGCTAGCAATTAACTACGTTGCGTTACTTTGTCGTACCTTCGCCTCGTACGGTATCCTGTTTGGTTTCATCTAAGAAGTAAGACGAACACTCAGTTCTTTTAATTATAGTCTGTGTACTATGAAACATGGATAAATCCATCTCATACACTTTACCAAAGCGTGGAATTATATCCTCTATGAACTATGGAGGGCTTCAAGTAGGATAGCAGCTAACAAAAGGGACACAATGTCCTGTGAAAATTATTGTATTACAATTACAAGGTGAGTCAGTAAGATCGTCTACCTCATACAGGGTGGTCAGAAACAACATGAACCGCGAATATGAGCGTTAGCGAGTTGGTCATACTGATGAAATGAAGTGTCGAAATGAAATGTCGTATGGCTTTTAGTGCCGTGATATCCCAGGACGGGTTCGGCTCGCCAGGTGCAGGTCTTTCTATTTGACTCCCGTAGGCAACCTGCTAGTCGTGATGAATAATAATGATAATAATAATAATATTAATAATATTATTATTATTATTAATAATAATAATAATAATAATAATAATAATAATAATAATAATATTGTACCGCAGGTACATCAACTCCGTACATTCAAACTGAACGCCTTTTAGAAGGCCATCTGTAATATGAACGGTGAAATTCATTTCGGAAGAAGTTTGAACGCTTATCGGCAGATGTCCCTATAGTCGATTTAGGTGCTCCCTCTGGTGGGAAGATGAACAATTCATTTTCTAAGAAATTTGTAATTTTGAGGTTTTCAACACTGAAGTGTTCTAAATTATTTTTTGTGTTCTTCGGTTATTAGCACGGTTATCCCTTCCTTCTTCTTCTAAATGTTACACCAATCAGGAATTTTTTATATTCATTTGTTATCCAATGATATTTGTGGGTGTTTCCAGGGCTTCGAACCAGTGAATTCTGGAACATTCCTCTCCGCTAAAGAAGCTGAGACCTTCCGGGCCATGTTGTCTTTTGATCGCTACAGTCCAGCAGTAAAGTGTGTTTATAGAGGAGGCAGGGCACACGCCTCGTCCATCTCCGGAAGGCCCTCCAGCTCAAGGTAATGGCAGAAACCTTGCAATCATGTAATATACTCAGAAAGCTAGACAGAAATTTCGAATTTTAGATTTTTAAATTAAAATTTGATCCTTTCTCTATCCACCCATCCATGCCCTCACCATTTTACACGTCTGTATACCACGGTATCCCCCGAATAATAATAATAATAATAATAATAATAATAATAATAATAATAATAATAATAATAATAATAATAAGTGGGGTTAGGTCATGTATTGGCAGTTTTTCACTGCCCTGCGTGATATTTTTCCACTCGGTTCACTGCCGATATGCATTACGTCGTTCGGGGCCACTCGGTTACTAATTTTATCATTTTAATTTCCTTGTTTAGTCTCGAGAGGGAAATTTCATTCAGGTAAAGTACAGTAAGTGAATTCGTGTGTTTAAGCAGATTTTAATTGTGTTCTGAGTAATTACTTTGTTGGACATACTATGATTTTCCTCTTAATATTCAATGTTCTGATAAATATTTGGAATAAATAATTAGATATCTCGCGCCTTCGTCACTTTACCAGCTGCTGAATTTAGCCAATCAGATCGCTTTAACAACACCGCCTCGTAAAATCCATTGAGTTCGCCGGCGAAGTGATCTGATTGGCTAACGTCAGAAGCTGATAAAAGAAAATGGCGTGAAATATCGACATATTTTTTTTCAAATTACCTATCGTTATGGCCACCACTCTAATGTTCATATATAACTTAGTTCTCGGTTCACTTTGTTTCAGACAACCCTATTTATCTTCGGGTCCGTTTAAGATATCTACATTCTGTTTTTTTCTCTTAATTATCTTCGGGACGTGATTAGCTCGGTGGCTTAGCTGCTGGCTTCCCTCCAAGAAGGCTGGGATTCAAATCCCACTCGATTCTGCGTTGAGATTTTCATCTAATGTCACGTTTCGTCAGGAAGGGTATCCGGCCTTGAGATCCCGGGCAAAACCAATCTGAGCCTGGGTGGCAACAGCGACCCGAAAACAGGCTGGGATTATCCGAAGAAGATATAGTCCTAGGCCATATAAAACGATTTGTAGTGGGATTATAAACACCAGATACAGTATATTGATACTGACTATACTGGATACATCTGCCAGCAATGCAGTGTTAAACTGGACAAATTCTCCGGCGTACTTGTTTTTAATGAGCAATAATGTCTTTCAGAGAATATCAGAATTACAATGTATAATTTTCCAACGTGAAGCATACGTTACTCAGACGTGATGCATCCTTCTATATCACTACGTACGTATTTCATATATATTCCGTTCCTGCAGCAAGACTTTGGAAAGTTTTAAATGTTTTAGTGCTGTGATAATAGCACAACGAAGAACACATTTGTTATCTTTCGTATTCTTCACTAAATATTATTGTACAGTTTTTGTAAGTTTCCTCTCACGTTCGACTGGTAATATGAACGTGACCTTATCTTAGAATACATTGCACGGTATTTATGTCTAATGATGAGGCGCATCTAAATATGGTCGTCCACACGTATTAATCAACACGTTGTGACTTAAACCTACCCTCTACAATCTCTTCGTGCTGAGTAATATCCAGTGAGTCACGATCCTATATAGGCTTTTGGGCTTATGCCGTGTCAAGAAAATGAAGTGAAATTCTTTACGTTTCGCAGAGAATTGTGCTCTGCGTCATCAGAAGGAAACTTGACTGTCCACGAGAAAGGCTTCTTAAACAATGACTCTTTAAATTTAGACGTTATAATCATCATCATCATCATCATGTGTTTACCCTCCAGGTTCGGTTTTTCCCTCGGACTTAGCGAGGGATCCCACCTCTACCGCCTCAAGGGCAGTGTCCTGGAGCTTCAGACTCTTGGTCGGGGGATACAACTGGGGAGTATGACCAGTACCTCGCCCAGGCGGCCTCACCTGCTATGCTGAACAGGGGCCTTGTGGAGGGATGGGAAGATTGGAAGGGATGGGCAAGGAAGAGGGAAGGAAGCGGCCGTGGCCTTAAGTTAGGTACCATCCCGGCATTCGCCTGGAGGAGAAGTGGGAAACCACGGAAAACCACTTCCAGGATGGCTGAGGTGGGAGTCGAACCCACCTCTACTCAGTTGACCTCCCGAGGCTGAGTGGACCCCGTTCCAGCCCTCGTACCACTTTTCAAATTTCGTGGCAGAGCCGGGAATCGAACCCGGGCCTCCGGGGGTGGCAGCTAATAACGCTAACCACTACACCACAGAGGCGGACAGACGTTATAATACAAGTGGAAATGGTACATTCATTCCCCACCAGATGGCTCCCAGGATGTGGCACGACACTAACCTTCGAAGCGGAAGCTGACCGAATCATCAGAATCAGTCTAAGAGGTTCACATAACGTGTGTACGTAACATATGACAGGTGTGTGACATTGACACAAGGCTGGAATGAAACATCTGGCGATGAGGAACGTACGGATTTGGAAAACACCGAGACGAAATAACAATAGTGAAGGGACAGGGAAGGGAGCTACCTACGTAAATGCTTAATGGCTGACAACCAGGAATTACTTAATTGTTAGCCGGTGTCCCTGTTGAAATTGTTAGGATTTCTACGAATTTCCACAGCTTCCTGTATAATCCTGGACCTGTAGTGTCTAGTGTGGGTATGAGCTCGAGCATCTTGGAACATGACATCATGTCCAACCATCTAATGCTCATATACAGTACTCGGTTTCCTTTGTTTCAGACCACCCTGTGTATCTAGGGGTCAGTTTAAGATATCTATATTCTTTTTTCCTCCTCCTAATTATCTTCTGGACGTGATTAGCTCTGTGGCTTACCTGAGTCACGTTTGAAATAGTATAGCTTTGAATACTGATCTGTTCCAAAACGAATCATTTACCTAAAATATTCTGCTGGGTACAACATACACAGTTTAGCGTGATTAGCTGCCACCCCCGGAGGCCCGGGTTCGATTCCCGGCTCTGCCACGAAATTTGAAAAGTGGTATGAGGGCTGGAACGGGGTCCACTCAGCCTCGGGAGGTCAATTGAGTAGAGGTGGGTTCGATTCCCACCTCAGCCATCCTGGAAGTGGTTTTCCGTGGTTTCCCACTTCTCCTCCAGGCGAATGCCGGGATGGTACCTAACATAAGGCCACGGCCGCTTCCTTCCCTCTTCCTTGCCTATCCCTTCCAATCTTCCCATCCCTCCACAAGGCCCCTGTTCAGCATAGCAGGTGAGGCCGCCTGGGCGAGGTACTGGTCATTCTCCCCAGTTGTATCCCCGACCAAGAGTCTGAAGCTCCAGGACACTGCACTTGAGGCGGTAGAGGTGGAATCCCTCGCTGTGTCCGAGGGAAAAGCCGACCCTGGAGGGTAAACAGATGATGATGATGATGACAACATACACAGTTCTAACTAAAAACAGAAGTTAGTATCAAATCAGAGGTGTACTGGTGTGCAAATAATAAGACTCAATCAAAATAAATCACAAATACCTTAGTTTCTTTGGCAAAACTCTTTTATAGACAAAACACTTCTAAGTACTTAGTAAGGTATCCCTTGTTTTTATGATCATTTAGGTGCGATTTGATGCTGTTTATAAGTGTTTTACAATTTTCTTTCTACATCTTGGTCGCTGTGTCATAATTCCCAAGTTCCTCCAAAAGTTGCACCTTGCGGGCAATCGTGTTTTTTCTCTTCACTATTTCCCACAGGTTCTCGATAGGGTTTGCCTCCGGGCTCTAACTCGGCCGTGGAACGACATTTGAATTATTTTCTTCCTGGAACTTAAGCACTGATTTGCCTTTGTGACAAGGTACTCATTCCTATATCAAGAAGAAATCCCCATCCGGGAACCATTTATTCAATTACGGAATAAGTCGATTTTCTATGACTTCCATGCATTGTGTCTGTCGCGTAGTACCCTTTACTCGAAACAGTCTGTCAGTTCCTTTGGATGACATGCAGCTCCACACCATTACAGAGGTTGGATATTTCACACACCTCAACATTTTCTCGGTCAGCATACTGAGCGCTCTTCTGGATTATAGAGAATCATCAGAGAAGACGACCTAAAAATAATTGAATGGCGACCATAAATGACATACTTCAGTAACTTTTGAAAACGAGACATATATCTATCGTTTTGAGTGTGATATAGCTTACCGGGTGGTTCACCAGCCCTTTATTTTCTTCGGAGGTAGGTAACCCACCCAACGCGTATATCATAGTCATCCGAAAAACATTAGTGCCTGCTTCTTCCTGGCCGTAGTTCAACGTGCCGTCTATATAATGTTCGCGAATGTAGTAGAAGTAATTAGCGGCAGTGTCATTTCTATTAAGTAAACTATGATGAATGTGTAAAACGATCGCTGCGAATAATCTTTCTTCTTTCTTTCTTTCTTAATCTGTTTACCTTCCAGGGTTGGTTTTTCCCTCGGACTCAGCGAGGGATCACATCTCTACCACCTAAAGGGCAGTGTCCTGAAGCGTCAGACAACGGGTCTGGGGATACAACTGGGAAGGAGGACCAGAACCTCGCCCAGGTGGCCTCACCTGCTATGATGAACAGGGGCCTTGTGGGGAGATGAGAAAATTGGAAGGGGTAGCCAAGGAACAGGGAAGGATGCGGCCGTGGTCTTATGTTAGGTGCCCTCCGGGCATTTGCCTGGAGGAGAAGTGGGAAACCACGGAAAACCACTTCCAGGATTGCTGAAGTGGGAATCGAATTCACTTCTACTCAGCTGAACTCCCGAAGCTGAGTGGACCCAGTTCCAGCCCTCGCACCACTTTTCAAATTTCGTGGCAGAGCCGGGAATCGAACCCGTGCCTCCGGGGGTAGCAGCTAATCACAGTAACCACTACACCACAGAGTTCGACGCTGCAAATAATACTATCTTAAATTTGGACAGGAAGTGTCTATAAGGACTACAACTTGCGAACAGGTCACCATGGCTCGCGGTAGCTAAGGTGGCTAAAGCACGAGTCGCTTCTGTTGCAGCAGCTAAGCTATGTGGTAATAGGTTCGAATCACAGGCTGGTACACTTATTTTTTCGATTAACGCCGTTTACAGTGACTGTAATATGGCCGCATATCATCCTGTTCAAAAGAGGGAATTTTTATTTGGTGCTGAAAAGGACCGTTTTTATCAGACGTTACGTAACCAGGTTGGACTACGACGTGACGGTCAGTAGGTGGGAAGTATGGTACCCTGCATATTCAGAGTATCAAGTGTTCGAAATGTTGACCACTTTACAGTGTTTTGTCCACCTTATCAACACTCCTTTTATAATTGAAAATTATTTATCCACACACGTTTCTTTAAAATTTTGGGCTTAACAAAAGATAGTGTTGCAATGTTTTTATTCTTTGATTGGTATACTTCACTGATGAAGGGAATGTACTATGTTCCAGAAATATGTATGAATAAATTATTTTCAATTATAAAAAGTGGTCCGCCTCTGTCGTGTAGTGGTTAGTGTGATCAGCTGCCACTTCCGGAGGCCCTGGTTCGATTTCCGGCTCTGCCACGAAATTTGAAAAGTGGTACGAGTGCTGAAACGGGGTCACCTCACCCTCGGGAGATCTACTGAGTACAGATAGGTTCGATTCAGACCTCAGCCATCCTGGAAGTGGTTTTCCGTGGTTCCCCACTTCTCCTCCAGGCAAATGGCGGGGTGCTACCTAACTTAAGGCCACGGCCGCTTCCTTCCCTCTTCCTTATCTATCCCTTTCAAACTTCCCATCCCGCACCAAGGCCGATGTTCAGATTAGCAGGTTAGGCCGCCTGGGCGAGTTACTGGTCATTCTCCTCAGTTGTATCTTCCGACCCAGAATCTGAAGCTCCAGGACACTGCCTCGAGGTGATAGAGGTGGGATACCCCTCTGGAAGGTAAGCAGATTAAGAAAGGAGAAAGAAAAACTGTATTGACATTGTGGTATTTACCCTTACTATTTAAAATTAAATGCAATAGCTCTAGAAAAGGCAGTACAGGATCAAATCCAATACCAATTGTGGTTAAGTATATCAACACTTTGTCCGCCTCTGTGGTGTAGTGGTTAGTGCACGAGGCCCGGGTGTTAGGTAAGTCTCTTTTTGTGGAGATGAGTGTCTTGGTCGTTTCACTTACCAAATCAAATGTTATGTTCAGCCTCTTGGTATGTAGAATTTGCATATTCGTTCTTGCTTTTTTGAAGAGTGAAGTATACTTTGTGGTCGCTTTGATTGTTCCTCGATATTTAATAATTTACAAGGCTTTAGTGTTTGAAAAGAAGTGATATCATTCTTGTATTTTTGACTTCAATACTGTTTCTTCCATGACATTATTTTTACGTTCAAAGAGATGTTATGGTGAATACAGATGACTTATCACAAAGGAAAAATACATTTGTTTCTTGCCTGTTGAAAGAACAAATATATTCTCAGTGTGATATTTCAATACAACTGGGTGTATCACAGAAAAAAGTGCCGGATCAGTGTGGCATTGGAGGCTGGGAATGAACTTGTTTCAAAACAAAAATGCAAGTGTGGTGTAAAACCTAAAACGAATCGTGTGAATGACAAGAAATCTTATAGAGCATATAGAGCAGCATGAAGCGAACAGAAGGGCATCGAGTAAGGACATTTCAGACTATTTGAAAACGCATAGTGCGGAGATACCACCGTCTAATATTTGGAGACGACTTTGAACTGCTGGTCTCTAAGCACGGAGACCCCGCGAGAAGGCAAAATCACGCCTACAATGGCCACAAAAGGGTTGATTTGGCCGAAGGTAATTCGGGAAATATTTGGTAGTGACAGGAGTACGGCAAGTGAAATTCTTTAAACAAATCAGAATCGGGGAAATAATTTTCAGTTCATGGTGTGAATGTACCAGGTGGTTCACCAGTCCCTTATTTTTTCGGAAACAGGCAACCCAAATAAGGCGTATAACCTAAAGATCCTTATAATTTAGTTTTAAGAACACCAAATAACTTGAAATTTCTCCTCATGGTCGATAAGGCTCTCCCCTACCTGTGAGTCATCCACTATAAATTGATCCATGGATCTGGGATTGGAAAATTCCGGGCCAAATACTAAGGACCATTCTGCAAACATGCGATGTATTGCACCTTAAAATAACACAGGGACCGCCTCTGTGGTGTAGTGGGAAGGAGAATAATGGACTCTGTTATGGAGGATAAGAGGAGTAGAGAGAGACCAAGACGACGATGGTTAGACTCAGTTTCTAACGATTCAATGATAAGAGGTATAGAACTAAATGAGGCCACAGCACTAGTTGCAAATAGAGAATTGTGGCGTCGTTGAATGAATTCACAGATGCTTGCAGACTGAAGGCTGAAAGGCATAACGGTATATAATGATACAGTATAGATATATGTTTAATACCAGTTTACGGTCCTCGGTCTAATCGCAGCTCGCTTGCCTCTCACCCGAAGTCCCCGGATTCGATTCCCGGCAGGTCAGGGATTTTTGCTTGGATCTGAGGGCTGGTTCGAGGTCCAGTCAGCCTAGATGATCACAATTGTGGAACTATATGACGGTGAGATAACGGTCCCGGTCAAAAAGCCAAGAATAACAGCTGAAGGTATTCGTCGTGTTTAGCACACCTCACCTCGTAATCTTCAGACATTCTGTCTCAGCAGTGGTCGTTTGACTATTCAAGGTCTATCATGGCTGTAGCACCATAGGATTTGTTTTCTTTTTGGGTTGGTTGGTTGGTTGGTTGGTTGGTTGGTTGGTTGGTTAATACCATTCAATAATACGAAAATAGATAGTCGAAACCTTGAAAGGAGATATTTGAAATTTTGCTGTTGACTCACTCAGTATTTATTGCACCTGTGAAAACAGCCTGTAAACCAATTTTTTAACGAGACCTTAGTAGGCGTCATAGAAGCTATTGCTATACGTTTTACATGGGATGAGATCTTGGGATAACGTTAGTGACAGCTGTGGTCAGAAACTTACATTTCTACAACAAAGCGCTGCATTGGAGAACTTCATTACAAGTGCGCACACGAAGACTTACGGTACGATGGAAGTGAAAATCTTCGCGTCGGTGTTTACATTGTTATATGAGGTACAGTCAAGGACAATCGAGCCTGAACCCACTTATTACCAAATATCTGTACGTCCTTCAGATTCAAGATCATGGATTCGTGCACCAACAACAGACGAACAAATTGTCCCTTAGGAAACAACACCGCGTATCTGACAATGTTCTTCCTCTCCATTATGTTCCTTAAGACTGGTCACGCCTCCCAGCCACATATTGACATGCATTCCATCAGATCAATTTTCGTTGAGTTCATTTTGCTATGCGCATGTGCAAAGGAAAATGAACCTTACTGTACCGTACTGTTGGAATGTATGTTTGTATGACATAACCCTCACTGAGTGCGAGAGGAAAACCAACCCTGGACGGTAAACAGATAAAGAAAGAAGGAAGGAAAGAAATAACACAGCTACCCGTAATATAATCGGATTAATAGGTTATGCTACGTGCTCTGTGACGTAAGGAAGTTAAATGAACACTAAATCTTCAGTGAAGACTTTCACACGGATATTAACTTTCGTGGTTGGACGGCCGTACTTAAGTACTACGAGAATTTTTAGCAGGCATTCGTGGCTGAATCGGTCAAGGAATGGATTAAAAGATGTATGAGTATCGGCGACGTAGAGGTTCGAGTCCAGCATTAGGCGAATTTTTAAAAGAACGACAGAGGTGCTCCCTTATAGCGGGATTACAATAATAATCAATAGAGTTTTACTATTTATTTTAAGGGGTGCGCTCTGGTTTGGCGTCTTTCTCACTAAGGATAGGTGGCGGAAAGATTGGGAAGGAAATCTGCCTTGGTCTTTATCTACGGTACCGTCCTGGCATTCGCCTGGTGGTGATAATAGAAAAACGGAGGAAAACAGTTTTCAGGACGGCCAGCACGGGATTCGAACCCACAACCTACCGAATCTAGCGCGAACAATCAATAATCCAAACCTACCAGGTCACATCAAAGCGCTTATTCCTTTCCCCACGATATATTCCCATTAAGCCCATTAAGAGTACTTCGAATTGTTGCTCATTTAGGGAGAAAGTGCGGTGGAATTAATTAATAATGTATAACCCCCTCCTAGAGTACAGTGTATTTAAGGTTCATTTTTCTTTACACAAGCGCATAGGAAAACGAACTCAACGAATGTTCTGATGGACTGCATATCCATGAGGCGTGACCAGACTTAAGGAAAATATTGGACAGGAACACCATTGTCAGATACGCGGCATTGTTTCTTAAGGGACGAAATGTATGGTCTCATATCGTACAATCAAAATGCCAGCCAAAATAAATTACAATAATAAACGCCAGTGAAACAGTGAAATATTGTAGATTCTTAGGTTTGACTAAAATGCATATAGATACAGGTTGCTGAAAACCATGAAAATTCAGCGCCCAAGAATTAAAAGGCTTTAACAAAATTCTATCGTATAACACATGTTTCTGACAGTGGAATACTTAAGAAGATGAACTATGACACAAACTCCAGGTTAGCGCGCGGCTGTGAGCTTGCATCCGGGAAATAGTAGGTTCGAATCCCACTAACGGCAGCCTTGAAGATGGTTTTCCGTGGTTTCCCATTTTCACACCAGGCAAATGCTGGGGCTGTACCTTAATTAAGGCCACGGCCTTTTCCTTCCAACTCCTAGGCCTTTCCTATCCCATCGTCGCCATAAGACCTATCTGTGTCGGTGCGACGTAAAGCCCCTAGAAAAAAAACCTCCAGGTTAAATTGTTCATCGAACATGCCAAATAAGACAGGAGTCAACTTAATCTGATTCCGTCCAAGTGGTAAGTCTGCCAATGCTCTGTCTGTGAAGTGTCGATGCACGTTGGCCGATTCGTCTATTCTCAAGCCTCAGGCGATCTTTCATGAATGATGAATATGCAGATATTTTTCTCAAATGACTGCGAAAAGAGAAACATACTAAACAAACTCCGATTATTCTGAATTTCTTAGTATATGAATTTCATGAATATCTATCGAGGAATTAATACGTGATTCAGAGGGTGAACTACCACGGATATTTTGGATCCTGAAATATAAGGCTATTTATAGATGTAAAAATATTTCTATTATCATTTCAGAATTCCAGATTCACAGGCAGACTGTTATGTTGGTACATTACGGACTAGTATTTGCGTTACTATTATGGTCCAAATTCTATTCCCTGCGTTTAGTTTTAGAGTGATCATTATGATGTGCATACAAACTAACAAATTAACCATACAAATTAGTTACGGTACAAATAGCTGTGCCCTAGGGTGGACTCAAATTGATGGCCGCTGGCAATTGAAAGACGTCAAGCGTCACACAGTGAAATGATCACTTTCCCAGTTTGAATGGATGAGAATAATGTGCCTTGCAAATTAATGGGACTGCACACACAAACGTATTGCAGAATTGCAAACGTTCGTTCATTCCACTTGATTCTAGAATAAAATAGTGGTAAACATATTGATCAGTCGTATCTAAATCTGATGTGATCGTTATCTCCTTATATTACGTAAATTGCACCACTGATAGTTGCACACACACACACAAAAAATGCTCTCCGATTAAATATTAATATTACATTTGGTAAATTATAATACTAACTTGACATTTGAGAACAGTGATGGTATTTCCCTTTAAACTCTAGTAGTAACGTACTAGGCAAAATACATTTTCTGCCAAGTACGACATAACCTAAATAAGACGTAAATCATTTCAAATTGTTAGAATTACATTTAATGCCGCTTGCTGATCAATAATAGAATCTCCTTAAGTGTTCCCAATGTATTTGGTTATATTTAAGTATTCAACTTAAACACAGACTTAATGAAACATAGTCTCCATCCAAGGGCGTTCATGAAAATTATTCTGAAGATCTCGTAATTTTAAGATAGACCTTTTGGGACGAATAGAAGGGAAATGTGGCAGGCGAAGTGGTTATGACTAAATTACTGTTAACGAAGAGGTAAAAAAGAGGTTGCTTGTTCCTTCAGCCTAGCAAAGTCTGTTGGGTTGAACGACTATTTTTACTAGATATAGGCCTAAGTCAGTGTTCATGTCATTTTCATGCACTGGTTAATTTTTGTTGCATGGATATCTACGACGATCACATCATATGAAATATGAAATAATATTTTGGTGAAATACCTTTAGAAGAACAAAACAACAACCTCATCTACCTCCAAAATTAAAAATTATGCACTGAAGTATAAGATAATTTACGTAATCGCATACGGATTAAGGGCGTTGCCTTACCGTGTTTTAGGGATGTTGTTAGCATGGCGAATTTACGCTCTCCTATAGAGTAATGTATTTCGAGTTCATTTCCTTTTACACATTACCATAGGGAAATGAACACAACCAAATTTTTTCTGATGGATTGCATATGAATATCTGCTGGGAGGCGTGGCCACTCTTACAAGAATATAGTGGGTAGGAAGAGCATTGGCACATACAAGGTTTCAAAAGGAAGCCACTGATATGCTTTCTGACGCGCTGATAAGAACAAAGTCTATATGGGAAATAGTACATCAAACATTTCACTATCAAGATAATTGTATTCACCCATATACATTGATGATTGCCATAATAATTATATAAATACGCTCCCATGCGTATTTCTTACTCCCAAAGTTGCCTTCTTGTGAATATCCTTTTCAAAAGAGAACTGCTCAATGTCGTAAATATATTACCAGTGGAATGATATTTTCCTGACCTTTATACATTTACGGATCATTATTGGCGCTTGCTATTCATTGACATATGTCCTCTTTCTTTGAAATTTGGCAGACGTATAGTTTCTATTTTCATAGCACTGCTTGAATTTTTTAATGCATCATACTATATAATGTTTTAATTGTATTTGATTTCAGAGTACAATATTTCTCATTACTTAATTTTGATGTTCTTAATTTTTTTATCAACTTCATTTTGTTTTATGCTTTCCATAAGTCTCAACTTAATTTCAATTTTGTTACTTTTCAGTATTAATTTACTTTGTTAGTTATTTAAATTCATGTTAATTCAATTAACTGCAGCTCAATTTTAACTCTTTTAATGATTTCAGGATTCAATTTTAGATTGCAAACACGATGTGGTTAAGTGTAAGTGAGGGCCTAGAACTCTGTCTTCGCCATTTAACAAGGCAGTAATAAAAATAGATCAAATATTTACTCACATTCATTATCACTGTTTTTACTTCAACTCAGAGCAAGAAATATCAAAACAGGGAAAGTAATTCCGTCTTCTATATCACATGCCTGGTGATCCCTCTTTCTAAACTTGATAGTGTCATTTTAGTCTTCAGAAATCGTTGAATATTCACTTTCATGATACTGGATTCCTCGACATCGTTGTAAACAGAGTGTACACTGTTGGACACTGCAAGTCATCTCGCATACTTGTTGGTTGAAAATCTTAATCATCCAAAACTTTCTTCTCTGGACTCCAACGTAACACTCATTATCGAAGGATGACCGTTGGACACTATTGCTGTATGTATAAAGTAATTTTTACCTCATCATGTGTCATCACTCATCTTGATTTAGTATTCGCTCAAGTGCACTCTGTTGAACACTCTACTGCTTTGGGAGCTGATGTTTTCGTACTTTCTTCCCTTAACATGAGCAATGAAGATTGTCATCAACGAGAACATTGCTCTTAAATCCACTTCCTTATACTGGATATAAATATCGGTTTTCTATTTGCTTTTGGATCCATGCACATCTGTGCATTACTTCAGCTTCACTTGCATGCGCATAGTAACAGCTAATATTGTACATGTGTACTACAAAGTGAATAAAGTTTTAGTGATATCAACAATTTTGTCCTTCTCTGACGTCTAAATACAGTATAATAAGTTTTTCGTAAAGTCTTTACCTAACTTCAAAATTATTTTACGATTAGACCCTTTTTAGGGTTTAGTCCAGTTACAAACTACTTATACTGTGGACTGAAGAATAAAGGTTCGTCATAGATAAGTGGTTCATACGTACTGAGGGAATACCTCCTATCAATATGTGATTTTCGATAACTGGTATTCATAAATGTGGAAAACTACAAATTCTAAGTCACAAAGAAACGAAGATTTTCACTCATGCCCTTATAATTGTTGGTGTATAGAAACCGTTGTTACCGAACTCGATAGCTGTAGTCGCTTATGTGCGGCCAATATCCAGTATTCGGGAGATAGTAGGTTCGAACCCCCACTGTCGGCAGCCCTGAAAATTGTTTTCCGTGGTTTCCCATTTTCACACCAGGCAAATGCTGGAGCTGTACCTTAATTAAGGCCACGGCCGCTTCCTTCCCACTCCCAGCCCTTCCCTGCCCCATCGTCGCCATAAGACCTGTCTGTGTCGGCGCGACGTAAAGCAACTAGCAAAAAGAAAAACCGTTGATTTCGTTCTAAACGTACTCAGAGTCGATATGTCGTTTTTCATATGTGTATCAGAGTATTCTGCGCTAAAACAGTCCGCCGACATGGTCTAGGATTTAGCCTTAAAGTATGAAGCTCCATCCATGGACTGTTCAATATGGTTTTTAGTGATTTTCCAAAACAGTTTCAGGTGAATGCTAAAATGGCACCTGAGATGAAAATTTGCCACTTACTTCCCATTCCAAACCCCAGTTAATTAATAGTATACGCCCTTTAGTATAGATACCACTGCTACATAGGCTCCATAAATACTAACCTAAAAGGTTTCCTTAAATGAAGCAGCAGCAACAACAAGGATATTAAGAAAGTTGTGAAATATAGTTCAAATATGTTTTGATGTAGGAAATAAGTACACACGTTCATAGGCACATTATTGATAGCTAGTCTAACATAGCAGGTGAATCAGCTGCCCATACCAATATTTTGTTCTGCAGCCCAACAAACGTGTGACATCGTCATGAGTTCTATATTTCTCTGCTAGCAACCCGAATGGTACTAATGGACTGTAGGCATATCCTAAAAACGATTCTGGACCCTATTATACTGTAGTTCCCACCATGTGACTATAGATCGTACGAAAGTATGGCAACATGTCATTCACTTATCGTACGTCAATCTACCATGGAACTACGTTAAGATGTCATACAAAGGTACCGAGTATAACAAAAACGCGGAATTAACTCTTAAAGCTGAGATACGAAGACGTGAAGAGCGTACGATAAAGAGAACTGGAGGAGTAACGTACTCTCAGACGAATACGTTGACATGCTCTTCATCTACGGGGAAGCAAGAGAGAATTCATTGAAGGACTATGTCTGTATCAGGAAAGGTATCCAGGCAGGCGACATCCAACTGCCAAGAATTTCAGCAGTGTTGGGGGACATTTACGAACAACAGTGGTACTTCAGAACATACCACCTATCCGAAAGAAGACCGCAAAGTCTTTTGAGAATGAGGAGGCTGCTCTGGACACAGCTTGCAATAACCCACAAAAAAGCACCCGAGCAAATGCACAGCATATGAACATCAGCCAGCTTTCCATACTACAAATACTGCATGGGCATAAATATCAACCCCCCCATCTACAGGTAAGCCGAGTGCTCCACGGGCGGGATTTCGAAGCTCGAATGAGTGTCTGTCAGTAGCTGTTAGGAAATCTGGAAAATTATGCAGTATTCCTGTCGAAAAAGCTGTTCTCGGACTAATCGCGATTCCGCAATAATAGTGCCGTCAACCGCCACAAGATACAATATTATAGTACTGACAATCCCCACTGGGTGCGACGGGCAGTCTATCAAGTGCAATGAATAAGTGATGTAGAAACTTGGGTAATTGCCATAAATGGTCGTATTTCTTTCAGCTGAAACACGTTACCTGTAATTTCTGCGCCATGAACATAAACGTCTTCTAGAGCATGTGCCACTTAGAGGACGATTAATGATGTGGTTTCATCTGTATGGAGCTTCACCACATTGGACGTCAGCCACCGGAAACCATCTTAAAAAGAAAAGTCCAGGAAAATGGATTATAAGAGCTGGACCTGTCTCTTGGCCCACCAGATCATCGGATTTAATGCCATTTGTCTCTTTCATGTGAGCGAATTTGAATAAAACAAATTTTACCCAGAGGCCAAAAAAGTACGAGCCTCTTCGAGCACTTATAACCGAATCTGCTGATCAATGACACGAGCTATGCTGAAGCGCACTGTAATATCCATTCGGTAACGTGCCTAATTATGCATTAACCACGCAGGTCATTTAATAATATTAAGGCACAACAGCTTCCTGTTATTGTGAAGGCCGCAAATACAAAGATATCTGGTTCATTGCTTTTACTCTGTCCTTCCGGTACGCCTCCCAGCTCAATATCCATATACAGTCCGTCAGAACAATCTTCGTTGAGTTCAGTTTCCTGTGTGAGTGTATAAATGAAAATTGAACATTATACTCCAGGAGTAGGTAAATATGTCATCACCGAGCTAGTGGCCGTGCGGTTAGAGTTGAGCTGTTGCGAGCATGCGTTCGGGTGTTAGTGGGTCAGAACCCCACTGTCGGCAGCCCTGAAGATGGTTGTCCATGGTTTCCATTTCTCACACCACGGAAATGCTAGGTCTGAACCTTAATTAAGGTCACCGCCGTTTCCTTCCAACTCCTAGCCCTTTCCTATCCCATCGTCGCCATGTGACCTATATGTATCGGTGCGACATAAAGGAAATAGAAAAAATAATAACGTCATGCAAACATACATTCCCACAATACTGTACAGTAAGATTCATTTTCCTTTACACATGCGCATAGGAAGAATAACTCAACGAAACTTGTTCTGATGGACTACATATCGAAATTTTGGTTGGCAGGCGCGACCAGTCTTATGTTCTTAGTGTCTTCTTGTGCTTCTTTTGGAGTGAGCTGTCCGCCGCAATTACTTCCTAAATGTATGAGAAAATACTACATTTGTATTTCATTCATAGTAATCCATTCAATTCTTTTTGTAACTACAAAATTGTTAGTTTAATTTACATATATTATCTCCCTTTAAAGTAATGAATATATTTTAGTTTGTTTTATGTATAACCACTCGCTAACATGGTAGTATCAGCGAATAGTAACTTTCTAAGCATAAATCTCTAGCGGAGATGTTACAAAAAAAGTTTCAGTCTGCCGAATTATTGCAGTTGATGTAACTTCCCTTTTCCTGCTTATTGATTTAAAATACGTAACGTATGTAAAAAGGTCTAATCGTGCAAATAAAGGAATTTTATGAACATGATATCTAGTCTTGCCTTGCATTATTTTGAAATAACATGTATTGCCTAGTCATTATTAAGTCCTGTTGTCTGTGTCTGTAAATTAATGCTTATGAATAGATTATAAGTGCATATTTATATCTTACTGAAAGGCGAAAGTTATGTTCTAAGTTTAACTTGATGTAACTAACTCTTACATTTCCACTTTATTGCTGTCATGTCCTTCAGGGTGTACGAAAATGCACAGTTATTGCAGAAATATATACCAATTAGTAAACCTGAACACTGCTTAATAACGTTATCCACAAACAAGGAATTCTGGTGGCATCATCTTTCACTCAGTGGGCGAAATTCATGTGGGTGGGTGCTCGCGTTAAGAAGCTGGCTGTAGTGTATCGGATGCTTTCTCGATATCTGTCCCCGGTTTAAGTATTGATAAACCATAAACACTCATTTCTTATGAAATGGAAAATACAATAGAGAAGTGATACTGGACGCACTAGGAGAAGTAAAAATAAATTCATATACGTTAACTATATATAGGACATCTTTACTGCTGCCTGCCTCTTACAAGGAAAAAAATAAAAGCTCTATAAATGTCTTGAGTTTGGAAAACGTCGTAAAGATTGGCTTCGTGGAGTATCAATTACACTTCCAGGTTTGGAAATCACTGCTCTGCTACTCGTCTCACCATGAGTTACAGGCCTGCGCTGCGCATACATTGTAGAAAAAGAGAGGAAACGGATTGTTTGGAGGTAGAGGAGCCGCATTGAGTTATAGGTTTCCTTCACACAACGCGGATGAATCCGATGTTTAGAGGCCATATATTTCGGCGGTGTTGAAGGTGACAGGAATGGGACCTTAATGGACATCATCTTGTACACATCAAACGAGAGTCGTCTTGGCTGATGCAGATACGATGGCGGATATTATACCTCGTCCCAAGACTCCATGCCGCCAAAGAAGGTCGCTGCTAGGGCTTGAGTTATGTTCGGGTATTTACAGTAAACTTCACTGCGTGAACAATTAGAGTAAATCACATCTTATCAGAGATACTCTCTTTAATGAAGTATAAGGTAAATATACCGTATTTTAATGTAATTTATTTGTTCTTGTCTACTATACAGAACACGTCTCTTTGTATTTTATTTACTACTGTGGTGTAACTGGCGTAAATTTGTTGTACCACTCTCACGTTCAACGTACTGATGATATCATGAGACTTTCCTGGTTAACATAAAGAAAATATTTGCTCATTTGTCCACATTCAATGTCGACGTAAGATGAGAGGCCACAAAACCCTTCACGTAATGAGTAATATTCAATTAACCTAAAACGCGATCATACTGAATTAGTTTCCTAAATAATTCTCATGAGCCAGAAAATTTGTTCGAGGGGCGTGATAGACGAATGGTATCGTCACTGGTTTCTCGACAAGTTGGTCGCGATTCGATTCCCCGCCAATACATGAGGGATTATGGAAATGAAACTTCACTCCTCTGTGGTTCGCATTGCACGTAGAACTACAGGTACCATGCCCATGATCACGAAATCGACAGTTACGTAACTCGAGAAGCCTGCTTGCTTTCGCTTTGAATGTTTGAGCTGTTCATTGTATATGAGTGAATTGATCCAAAACGTATCAATCAATCAATACTGATCTGCATTTAGGGCAGTCGCCCAGGTGGCAGATTCCCTATCTGTTGCTTTCCTAGCCTTTTCCGAAATGATTTCAAAGAAATTGGAAATTTATTGAACATCTCCCTTGGTAAGTTATTCCAATCCCTAACTCCCCTTCCTATAAATGAATATTTGCCCCAGTTTGTCCTCTTGAATTCCAACTTTATCTTCATATTGTGATCTTTCCTACTTTTATAGACGCCATTCAAACCTATTCGTCTACTAATGTCATTCCACGCCATCTCTCCGCTGACAGCTCGGAACATACCACTTAGTCGAGCAGCTCTTCTTCTTTCTCTCAATTCTTCCCAACCCAAACATTGCAACATTTTTGTAACGCTACTCTTTTGTCGGAAATCACCCAGAACAAATCGAGCTGCTTTTCTTTGGATTTTTTCCAGTTCTTGAATCAGGTAATCCTGGTGAGGGTCCCATACACTGGAACCATACTCTAGTTGGGGTCTTACCAGAGACTTATATGCACTCTCCTTTACATCCTTACTACAAACCCTAAATACCCTCATAACCATGTGCAGAGATCGGTACCCTTTATTTACAATCCCATTTATGTGATTACCCTAGTGAAGATCTTTCCTTATATTAACACCTAGATACTTACAATGATCCCCAAAAGGAACTTTCACCCCATCAACGCAGTAATTAAAACTGAGAGGACTTTTCCTATTTGTAAAACTCACAACCTGACTTTTAGCCCCGTTTATAAACATACCATTGCCTGCTGTCCATCTCACAATATTTTCGAGGTCACGTTGCAGTTGCTCACAATCTTGTAACTTATTTATCACTCTATAGAGAAAAACATCATCCGCAAAATGCCTTACCTCCGATTCCACTCCTTTACTCATATCATTTATATATATATAAGAAAACATAAAGGTCCGATAACACTGCCCTGAGGAACTCCCCTCTCAACTATTACAGGGTCAGACAAAGCTTCACCTACTCTAACTCTCTGAGATCTATTTTCTAGAAATATAGCAACCCATTCAGTCACTCTTTTGTCTAGTCCAATTGCACTCATTTTTGCCAGTAGTCTCCCATGATCCACCCTATCAAATGCTTTAGACATGTCAATCGCGATACAGTCCATTTGACCTCCAGAATCCAAGATATCTGATATATATTGCTGGAATCCTACAAGTTGAGCTTCAGTGGAATAACCTTTCCTAAAACCGAATTGCCTTCTATCGAACCAGTTATTAATTTCACAAACATGTCTAATATAATCAGAAAGAATGCCTTCCCAAAGCTTACATACAATGCATGTCAAACTTACTGGCCTGTAATTTTCAGCTTTATGTCTATCACCCTTTCCTTTATACACAGGGGCTACTATAGCAACTCTCCATTCATCTGGTATAGCTCCTTCGGCCAAACAATAATCAAATAAGTACTTCAGATATGGTACTATATCCCAACCTATTGTCTTTAGTATATCCCCAGAAATCTGATCAATTCCAGCCGCTTTTCTAGTTTTCAACTTTTGTATCTTATTGTAAATGTCATTGTTATCATACGTAAATTTTATTACTTCTTTGGCCTTAGTCTCTTCCTCTATCTCGACATTATCCTTGTAACCAACAATCTTTACATACTGCTGACTGAATACTTCTGCCTTTTGAAGATCCTCACATACACACTCCCCTTGTTCATTAATTATTCCTGGAATGTCCTTCTTGGAACCTGTTTCTGCCTTAAAATACCTGTACATACCCTTCCATTTTTCACTAAAATTTGTATGACTGCCAATTATGCTTGCCATCATGTTATCCTTAGCTGCCTTCTTTGCTAGATTCAATTTTTTAGTAAGTTCCTTCAATTTCTCCTTACTTCCACAGCCATTTCTAACTCTATTTCTTTCCAGTCTGCACCTCCTTCTTAGTCTCTTTATTTCTCTATTATAATAAGGTGGGTCTTTACCATTCCTTACCACCCTTAAAGGTACAAACCTGTTTTCACATTCCTCAACAATTTCTTTAAACCCGTCCCAGAGTCTGTTTACATTTTTATTTACCGTTTTCCACCGATCATAGTTACTTTTTAGAAACTGCCTCATACCTGCTTTATCAGCCATATGGTACTGCCTAACAGTCCTACTTTTAAGACCTTCCTTTCTATCACATTTATTTTTAACTACCACCAAAACAGCTTCATGATCACTAATACCATCTATTACTTCAGTTTCCCTATAGAGCTCATCTGGTTTTATCAGCACCACATCCAAAATATTTTTCCCTCTGGTTGGTTCCATCACTTTCTGAATCAGTTGTCCTTCCCATATTAACTTATTTGCCATTTGTTGGTCATGTTTCCTGTCGTTCGCATTTCCTTCCCAATTGACATCTGGCAAATTCAGATCTCCCGCTACAATCACATTTCTTTCCATGTCGTTTCCCACATAGCTGACTATCCTATAAAATAATTCCGAATCCGCATCAGTGCTACCCTTTCCCGATCTGTACACTCCAAATACATCATGTTGCCTATTATCTTTAGAAATGAGCCTTACACCTAGAATTTCATGTGTCTCATCTTTAACTTTTTCGTAGCTTACAAATTCTTCTTTCAAGAGAATGAAAACTCCCCCTCCCACCTTTCCTATCCTATCTCTACGATACACGCTCCAGTGCCGTGAGAAAATGTCTGCATCCATTATATTATTTCTCAGCCATGATTCAACTCCTATTACAATATCTCCTTCCCCTCCTCCCTCTCTTCTACTTTCCTCAGATAAATATAAAGCTCAGTTTTGATATTTCAGCTACCATTAATCACATTGTACTCAATAAAATGGTTAATGAATATATATATCTATTAAATTACTTAATTCTATTCCTTTCTTTACAATACTTCTACAGTTCAACACTAACAATTTTATGTCATCCCTACTTGATTTCCAGTTCCCTGTTCCCTTATCACCGCTCCCTAGGCCATCCCGTTTCCCTGAATGTACCTCCCTATTACCCTTCCAAACAAATTTCCTAACTTATACGTACCACTGCGGTTTAAATGAAGGCCATCCGAGCGCAGATCCCTTTCTCCTACCCACCCATTAGGATCTAGAAATTTCACTCCCAGTTTTCCACATACCCACTCCATAGTCTCATTTAAATCCCCAATCACCCTCCAGTCAGTATCCCTCCTACACAGTATTCCACTAATAACAATCTCCGCTTTCTTAAACTTCACCCGTGCTGCATTTACCAGATCCCACACATCTCCAACTATGTTGGTACTTATATCAGCTTGCCTTATGTTGTTGGTACCAACGTGAAACACTACCACCTTCTCCTTCCCCTCCTCCCTCTCTTCTACTTTCCTCAGATAAATATAAAGCTCAGTTTTGATATTTCAGCTACCATTAATCACATTGTACTCAATAAAATGGTTAATGAATATTCTATTACACCTAGTTCGGCATTCTAAAAGAGCAGAGGGTAACTAAAACACCCAGACATATGATATGTCATAAGCAGGGGAGCATGATCAGAACATTATTTTCGATTATTATTTTGACGGCCGATAGGTTGACAGTAATATCGTTGGATGATTCCTGCTTACTCTTCTCGACAGTTACCTCGGCAGCTGTAAACAAATTTAGAATAGCAAAACAGCCTGTAGAAGGGAAGATACCAGCAAGTTCACATCTTACTGCGGTGCTAACGTCAATGAATGAGAGTACATTTTATTATTTTATAACACTCCAGAGAAAAATTCTGAAAAATTTTATCTTCACGTCATGAACTTGCACTGTGATGTATATAGTTCCTAACACATTACATATCTTACGTAGGACAATCACAAAGTGAATATTTACCAATGTCAAGTAAAGTAATTTACTAGATGGAAATATCCTATACCAGCTACCTGAGAAGTGATCACGACAACTGGGACCTCACTGCAAACCCTAACATGAGAGAAGTAAATTATACAAGACATGTTGAAATCGGTATCAGATGTCGTAAGTCGTGACTCAAGTGGGAGATTTCGTGGGGAATTCCACAACGAAATGCATATTAGAATACTTTAATTATCTTAAGCCCACAGACTTTCATGGTTCGTGAGTAGAACAGCGAAAGCTCCCGAAGGATTGCTTCTTCCTCCTTGTACCTTGATGGCAACATTCTCATGTCTGTCCTATAGTGATAGTATTCTAGGGGATCCCTATATTATCTGTGAAACATTGCCTAGATTAACCTACTTATTGATTCTAGACATTAACTTGTGAGGATCTTTTCGAAACAATATTCATTCCGTCCCATATTCATCATAAAGGGGACGCTGGAAGCAAATTCTACCACAGGTGATGTAAAAATAAGTCTGGTTTGTTGGCCCTTACTCTTAAGTTTTTTCTCACACCACCAAATAATTTAGTTATGGATGTACCGGGAACATATCTTAGCTAGTAAATGTATTGACTTGAACAAGCCTTGACAGACAGAAACAATGTGCACAGTTCTTGTACTGCGCCCTTGGCTCTGTGTTCATACTGGGCAACCTAAATATTCTCCCCAATGTATTGAAAAACATCCTCGATATGAGCCATCAATCAATAGATCCCAAAAACTGTATACATACCGAATTCCAAAAGTAAATTCGTATATATTCATCTCAATTGATTTCATAAAATAGCTATGTTTTTAGCAAGACGATGTGCTATAGTGCTAACACATTGTTCTTTTCCTTTCAGCCTCTTGTGTGTGGAGCTAAACACTTCGAATGTTAACTACTGCAACTAATTTGTCGCGCTACCGTGCCTCACCCTAGCTAGTTTGTCTGTCGCCATAAGGCTCTGTGGATCTCCTGGTAGGCCAACAGGAAAAGATGGCTTAAACGCATGCGTTAATTCAGCAACTTGAATTACGGTAGGGTAGCACTCTTTCGTACTCGCAAAGAAACTGGACTGCTGTGGACTGAGCGGATTCTTGAAACAGCTGTACTTCGCTTGACTTAGCTTTCTGCAGCTTTGCGAACTTCCTTAGAAACATTGAAAATATAAATGAAAACACTCATGGCCCCAGCAGCGCATGTGTAGATGGAGTTCAAGTGCAGGCCACTACCGATTCGTAACTTGGGAGTTTGCCCTTTTTATTTTCAGGATCTGACCTGCATATTGGTAATTTGCGTATAATGGGCATCCAATAATTGATAATTGTGCAGCCTTCCTAACCATGAATTTAGAATTTAAGATTTTGTAGATTCCATCAACCTGAATTTACCGGAAGGCTATAAAATCAGCTATTCCTGGTTGCCTATTATGTTCAAGTTGCCAATATAGAGGTTAGACCATGAAAACTAAAGACGAACACTCAAGTTACATAACAGCACTCCAGCAAGCTATATGAGATATTTAAAATTCAGGAGATCAAATGTAATATATCGCTTGTAGCCCTATCCAAGTCCTTTGATAGGGTAGATCATGGGAGACTGCTGACCAAAATGAGGATTACTGGACTAGACAAAAGAGTGACTGAATGGGTGGCTGAATTTCTAGAAAATAAAACTCAGGGAATTTAGAGTAGGTGAAGCATCATATGATCCTGTAATGATAGGAGAGTGGTAGTGCAAGGCATTGTTATTGGAACTTAATGTTCCCTTATGTATATAAATGATGTGCGTAAAGAACTGGAATCAGAGAAAAGTATTCTTTCAGATGATGTCACATTGTATAGAGTCGTAAATAAGCTACATAATTGGGACTGGCTGGAAAAAGACATTGGAAATATTCTGATATGGACAACAGACAATTGTACTATATGATGGGAAACAGGATAAGTCAGGTTGTAAGTTTCACCAAGAAAAAAGTAATCACAGTTTAAATTATAGTGTATATAGAGCGTAAGTACCTCGCGTAGATCACTGTAAGTACTGTAACCGTTCATCACTATGCTATAGGCATGTTAGGAGGTTTAGTCAATCATATATGAAGGGTGCAGGGAAGAAAGCAGGCAAGTCACTTTTTTCATGAAACCCAGGAAACAGTTTTTAAATTTCAAAACGTAATAAGTGCTTCTAGAACAGAGCAATTATTTGAAGCAAAGTGAAATATTGAAGTCTCAGGTGTAGCGAACCAAGTAAAAGTGTGCTTAGTGCCCTGAATGTCAAGAGTATCAAACAAAGCCAAAAATTTCACTCATTCACCACTTTCTTCAGGGATAAAAACAGGTAACTCACCTGAAACAGAAAGAAAACCAGGTATGTCAGCCCCTGTAATTTTGTGTTTAAGACTGTAAGACGATATAATTACTATTAATTTAATGGAATTCAATAATAATAATAATAATAATAATAATAATAATAATAATAAAAATAATAGTAATAAAGCCACGGTAACTCACAATTTATCATTCATGTGCCAATCCCTGGAAAAACGTCACTGCTGGCTGACCACAAAATTTCATGAGGCTCATTATATCTTGGTACTTAGCTTTGGAAATACGAAGAGGACCTGACGGCAATTGAGAGATTTGTTACACATTTTCCACACAACTAATTTTAACGGGAAATTTAAAGAAGTTAATTAGATAAATATATTAACAATTTTACCTGAGTAGGCCAAAGAAGGTAGCTCAAATTCTCCACTCTTCTGTGTTGAAACACCTTTGACAGCCTTTTTTATGATGCTGGATTCGAAAGAGCCATTATAAGAAGCTCGCCAGTGCAGTACTCGAGGATGTGGATGAGGCCACAAGTTCCCTGACGGGTTGGGTCTTAAACGGACATTTAAGTACATATTTCTAATCTAAAAATTCTTTCCAAGCAAATAGCATTTCCTGGCAGACTGTCACCACAATGAAAGGTGATGGTTTCAATCTTGAGTTTTCAATCATGCTTATGAAGTCGTTTGGAGTTTCCATCCTTTTTTTCATACTCCACAGCCCAACGTCCTTATCAGATTCCATGTATGAATGTCCTCGTTCTGGAAATGTGTTCTTCAAGTTTGTTAAGCCATGGATTAGATTATCAACAACATAGTGCATGAAGCGGAAAATGATGAAATTCTTGTTTTGCCTTCCAGCAGAGTCACAAAATACGTGAAGCGCTTCAACTTCATCATAAAGGTAGTTCATAATGAAATGAAAGAGAAAGGAGGCAACCTCGTTGGGCCCTTTCTTCCCAATACCCTCATGGTACACATAGAAAGCCGACTTCCCTGTAGAGAGAATGTGGATGTTGAATGAATACAATGACAGCTGACGCTGGTAGTATACATCGTTGGTACTTATATTTGGTATTGGAACATTTTTGGCGAAATCCATACAAATTGCTTCCATCTTATTGGATTTCATAGATTTGTGTTTTGCATCTCTTTTAAGTTGGTAGAATGATTCAGCCTTTTTTTGTGAAGAATACTCAAGGTTGTCAGCTTTTTAATTTCTTCTTTATCCTCTTCTGGGGACAGTGCTTTTAGTTTGGCTGAAAATTCGTCACAACGAGTGCATGTGTCACTACGTGGGTATCCAAATGATATGTTGAAATCCTCATTCATAATGCACCTGTGGGTTTCATAGGATACATGAACTGCAGGATTCATTTCTTTAAACATCAGAAACAACTTCTTCACATTCAACTCTTCAGGCAAATATTTCTTTTTGGAATCCTTTAAGCTATAATAGCTTTGTCGGCCTTTAAAGCTGTTTATGTGACTGCATATCAATAATCTTGTAGATTCGTCAAGCTTCCTGTGAAGAGATGTATGTTTACCTCTCTTATCTCGCGGTAGACAACCAGTCATTTTCAAGCTTTTCAGTAAATATTCCAGTTTGTTTTTTGTGATACCATGTATTGCACAAAATACTTTTTCACAAACTGGTATATCATGATTCTGGTCAGATCCGTCACCGACTCGAACCCTATATGCAAATGAAGCATCTCGTAATTTTGCAACTTCTTCTGTCTGGCGTGGTGTCCTTTGTTTTACAGGTAGTACTGTTATTAACCCTCCCAAATATGCGTTCTGATCATTGTGTGTTTGTAGACTGTTCAAATTGCGTAGTGTTTAACTCTTTCTGCTTCAGTGGTGACTTCAAAACATTTTAAACGAGAGCACTTGCAAGCATTCCCTATCTCATGTGAACTTAACCTTAATTTCTTACCGACATCTGCACTCCGGCCAGTTTTCTTCCGTTTCTTAGGCTCATATCGTGGTATACAATCTTCTTCATTCGCCAATGTTGACATCATAACAGCACGTCACGATGTTACAAAGTATTGGAATAGTAACTTTCACTAAGAAACAGAATGCAAAAACACAACCGACTCACAAGAGTTACGATGAGATACTGGCGGGATATTTCAGCGATCACATTGCTCTCTATTGGGAGGCAGATGACTTGCCTGGTTTTTTCCCTGTAACAGTTGAGTTACCTGCTTCTTTTCCTGTACGCCAAATCTTTGAAGGTAAATAAACCCTTTACTAACCTGTTTCTTTGCCTGTTTCATATGTCTAACAGATAGTCCTTCCCATGGAGAATCTAGTGGCACCTCAAACTAAATTTCGATTAAAAAGTGACTTGCCTGCTTTTTTCCCTGTACCCTTCATATGCCGTTTCCCGCAACATGCTGTGACATATAATGTCGTAATTAGCAGTTTACGTTCGAAACCGGGACGCGAGTTGCGATACGCAGACCCAATGGGAGCAGTTTTCTGTGCTGTATCGGGAAAAGGATAGCGTATTACCGCGGAACCTTGAAAATGCGCTCTCACTCGGTGCGAGAGAGGAGGAGAGATGATGCTACGCGTGAAAATGTATTTTGTCAGAGAGTGGGGGGAATTAAGGTGTGTTAACCCCCAAGAAATAAAAATCCTTACTGATTCAACACCGCATTCATTGGTTGTAATTCACCACATTTAACTAAAAACAAGGTAAAGAAGAACACATTTGTCTGAAGTAATCTATGGAAATTTATGAGCCAGGTCTCATTCGAACCAGCGTATTTAATGCAAATTGTTGATGCATATAAACGCTATACTTTAATAGTGGATCGGTAATGACGCATGCCATATAATGGTGCACAGACTGAAGGTGAGTGCTAAGATTTGGTGGAAAAAAGTGGGAGCACTTACGAGATGAACCATGACGCGTGAATTTATAAAAGGACGCTTTTGAGATTGTGAACGACCCGCTGATGGTATTGACTTAAAAATGTATCAGTATAAAACAGAGGTCAGGATCTTTAATTTCACTACTTTTAAGTCTCTGAAGGATTCCGTTTACCGGAGCCGAATCTCGACTAGGGGCGTGGTTTACCACCTCTCCAACCACTCAGCCCAGATACTATAAATAAAACCCGGACCTAGGTGCAGGATCTCATTGTAATATGTGCAGCCACAGTACTTACGTGTCAGTAATGAACTCTGGATATCAGTGTGTGAAGTGCTGTGCCGAGGAAAAACATATCAGTGCGGTGTAAATATCGCGGAATAAGCCGTGTGGTACTAGTTAAAGTACAGTGGTGATTAATAGAAGTGTTATTTTAACATTTAATCCTTTAAATATCGACGACTTCAGTGACGCCTTATGATGTAATCATCAGAGAACGGGCAAACGCATCAGGTTGTTCAGAAGTAGTGAGACAGCCGATTACATTCAGTTATTAAGAGTGACCGATTTAAAAGCATTTAAACAGTGAGTGACGCGCAGTAAATTTAAAAGAACGGTGTTCGTGATAGGAGGAATGTTTGCATACTCCATGGACACTCGTGGTAACACAATTAGTCAAACTATGTGATTAAAGGGGAAATGAATAGTGATTTATACAAACTTACCACTATTTGGGTTATTCCATTTAAATTTATAAGTGGATCTAATCACCAGTAGGTTATTTGGAAACATATAAATAGTGTTCATTAACTAATTTTCCCATTTTTGCCTGCATGTTCGTGAGTAATCGTCGAACCCAAGAATTGGAATCAAAGAGAATCACGCCTAAGTGATAGCATTCATTTCTTCAGGGAACGTCTAGACATTCCAACAACAGAAGACCACAATTCGAGACATGGACGATATAATGAAGAAGAGGAACCAAGGACTATTTAAGAGTTGAGCTGTCGTCGTGAAGGTCTAAAATCCCAGATGTACCCTCGAGATGGCAGCAAACCACATGCAGTATTTGATAAGTACATTTTTTGAATATATTAAACAACGAAATTAGGCATGCTAGTACCAACTGTTATTTGTAAATAAAAATGTTGTTCATTTATGTAATTAATAATATTAAATGTAGGGAAAACAATATGCGTGTGACTGGGAAAGATTATTTTCTTAATTTAATTAGGATTTCTTCTGTAATTATAGACAATCACTAATATTTCAGCTGGCTTATTTTCATGAATTAGTACATAGATCCCATAAATTTTAGTGCGTGTGAAGCACATATTTTAAGGGAGAATGGCATTTCAGCTAAATTTATAATTTCTTCCTGATATTACTAACTGGTAAGGATCTTCATAATAATTGGAATACAGATTATGTGTTCGCTTCACAGGATGTTTCAGGTATTTTTTTATAAATCCCGTATAATAAATATATGAACAATGAAGTTGTTCAAGTCGAGGTGTAATTTGCGAATTATATCGATAAGCGAGTGAAATAGAATTAGTTAAATGACTTGTGAGAATAGAGACTTCTATATAAGTGAATAAAATGGATCTGAGAGGCAGTAACGTGACAATGGGGAAGATGAAACTTGTGAAATGTTTGAGATGACGGAATGACAAAGAATTAGAATAATGATGGCTGTCGCGATGTATTGAATTAGGCTGTACATGGCCTGAATAATAAGAAATAAGAATTGGCGGTCCTTAAACAAATGTGTACTTGGAAACGAGCCGAGATGAGGAGGAAGAAAATGAAAGAAAGAAAGAAAGAAAGAAAGAAAGAAAGAAAGAAAGAAAGAAAGAAAGAAATAGAAAGTGTCTTTATGGCCGCAAGGTAGGACACTAGCCATTACCGGAGAAAGACAGATTTATGGCGTAAGGATTTGTCTGGTTCGAGGGGGCCGAGTTGTCTCCAAGTGTCCTCAAACATTTGCTTTTGCGAGTTTCCTACATTCAGCACTGCAATGTCAATCCCATGCTAATGATACATTATGAGTAGCGTTGATAATTTTACGATTCTGCGAAGGACGTATTCCTCCACATTTTTATTTATCAAATTAGATCTTAAGAGGAGTTTCATATTTTGTAACTCGGAAGCTAGAGAACGTGGGTTCGACCCGCGTCAGAACGATGGTTTTAACCTGATACTGTATGGCTTAACTAGGCCATATCTTCAAGATGTATTGTTTGCTATATGTTTAACATTTCTCTATGTAATGTATGTGTGTAAATCATTATTCCCAAGTGTTTATGGTGATTGGTAGGATACCAACGTTGTGTTAATCTACTTCGAAGATAACAGTGTCAGGTAAACCCAGGATACGTGTATGTGTTCAATATAATATGTAATTGATGTGGTCAATAGACCATGTGTTTGATATATGGCGATGCAATCTTGTGCGTGAAAAAAATGTATTAATAATATGCGTACCGGGCGGTACACCTCCACGCCGCTAATTCAAACATTCCGCCAGTTGAAACTCCTCTACTGGAGGAAGCCTGAACTTTAACAACCATGTTAATTCAAAAGTTTCTCGGAAGATGTTTCTACTGTAAATTTTGAAGTGTTTTGGACTATGCCTATTTCGATTTGTATTTGTTTGCTCTGTAGCAAGTAGTGTGGACATTCTCTTCTAGATGGCACTACTTAAGAACGATAATTGTGCACCCTAGTGCGAAGTGAAGGAACTGTTTTTAAAAGAAATTAAGTATTCATAAGTTTGTTCTTTGTTAAATTTCTTTCATTCATTTTTTGGGTTGGCAGTATAACCCTTCTCTTTCCGCCAGTTTTGAATTTGACCAATGAGTAATTTCTGTAATTAATTTTCCACCAATCGTAGACGTCTTCATCAGTTTTGACTTGTAATCTTTAGCCGACCAATAAAAATTTATGGGCGGGTTGTTATAATTCATGAAAGGTCTCGAATGTTCCACGAGGGTATATAAACTGCTGATTTTCTTGTCTCGGGGCCAATTCAGTAACATCTATCCTGGTGTGATTATGTAACAGGGGGCGCGAAGCTCCTCTTTCTTCGGGCAGCAGTTCATCCATCAGATAATGGCCTTTTAATAACTTCTTTGCTCGCTAGCTCAGCAGTTTAACCCTCGGGGCAGGTTCGAAACTTTTATCATGTAACTTTCCTTTAAAATGTAAAAGACACTTGGTATAAATTCTGTCTCTTTAACTACAAATTGGGATAGAGAGTGCCTAACCCTCTCGAGCTCCCACTCATATTGTTTTGAGGTGACTACGTTTTCATAACAGTTTCAATTCTCTTCGTAATGTAATAATGTTTTCCTATCGTGTCACCTCCGTAGTATGGGATTAGCCCTTGCATAAGCGGCCTAGTGCCAAATAGGTTTTAAAAAGGTGTATTAGGAGTGCAAGTAACGCCTCCACTCAAGTTGGTATTTTGGGGCCAGGTAATTGTCCTGTTTCTTTACTGAATAGGCCTCAGTAGGTTGGGTATTTTTACCCCTGTTCTTATGTGCCTGGAGGGCACCTTGAAGGTTGAGTTTGGTGTGGCCTTTGAATAGGCTTGAACCTTGTGAGCAGGTTGCTCTTTCTTAAATTTGGTTTCTGTGTGCCTCGAGCAGGCTTAACTGGGTAATTGGGAGCTAGTGCTGCTTGGCATGATTGGGGTTTTCTGCCCCTTTGTTGAACCTTGTTCACATGTAAAGTTGGGCTCATTGCTCAAGGATTGCGTGTCTGTGGGCTCGAAGCCCAAATCCATTAACAAATTGCAATTGTACATTCATAATTTGTTGATATGCTACTGAGTACCTGTCATACTTGTTATTTCTTGATCTTGAAAAGAAAATATAACCTTTGTTAAATGTTAAATTAACTTTAATTTCGTAAGTTGAGACCTATTCATCCCAGCACCTTCTTTCACCTCTGCTGTTCCACAGATACCTCGGAACAAGTGGTAGCAGAGCGTGGTTGAATGGGTCTCAATTTAGCCCCTTTTGACTGCTAAACATTGCTTTGCTTTCGAACTCTACCAATTTTCTCTGTCGCTGGACTTTTCTTTCTAATTTTTAAAAACTGTTAATTTTTTGTCATCATGTCCGGCTCTCGCGAAGTCCTCCACCCCGGCTACTTGCGCAAGGAGGAATTAATCTATGAATTAACCATTAGAAATGTTCAATCTGGAGGCACGGTTGCGATAGACACTAATAAGCTAAAAGATTCCCTTGATTTGCCTATTACCATCCCGACTTTGGGAGAAAAAGAGATTAACGACGCTCTCTCCACGATCAATGATACTACTACTGAGCTAGCATCTGTAGTTAGCTTTTTTTAAGTAAGTGATCCATCTCCTAATCAACTCAAAAGAGTACAGGCCAGGTTGTACCACTTTTATAGTAGGGTGTGTTATCTATTGTCTCTGAAGTTAAATGACGTTCAGGGTAAGGAAGCTAGCATCCTTGCCGAAACTTGTCTAAAATGTCTAGTAAAGTTAGCCATTTGTTATCTGGATCTGCTATTCCTAAAATCGACCAGCTTATGGTAGTAAATATTGTAAGTGGGGAGAATTCCTCCAAAGAGGAAGGAAGTAGTACTGCGGCGGCTACCCAACGAACATCTGCCCCATTAGAAACGGAGTCCGGTCGTCGCACGTCCATTCCACCCTTTGTGTTAAATAAAGCGCCCTCTGAAACCGCTTCTACACCCCATAGGCCGTTACCTACTATGTCACCCGGGTTCAGTAGTTTGCCGCATCGATTAGCAATGTTGCTCAGGGGTATTTGTAAGTTTTCCGTTAATTCCACAAGCGACGTTATTTCATTCCTAAGATTTTTAGTTGAGTTCCAAGATCATGCCCTTGTTGTTTCTCTTTCTCTGTGTCAAATCCTTCAGATTATTTACCCGTATTCTATTGGTGTTCTATCGGACAAAATAGTTAGGGCAATTGCCGAACAGTCATTCATAGAAGACTTCCACGCCCATCTGTTAGCTAATTTTATTCCAGCTCGAGCTAGGTCATCTCTGATTCAGAAATATTATTATAGAGTGCAGCGACTTGATGAAAAACCTGGCAGACTTCATACAAGACATCAAATTCAATACTAGGGTACTTGCCCTTCATTTTCCCGAAGATCAAATTGTTCAGGCCATAGTGGAAGGTATTTCTCCATCATACCGATCATACTTGTGTTGCGCGTCGCGTCCTCAAAATTTCGCCGAGTTAGAGGCGATGGCTGTCTCAGCCGAAGGAGTTAGATACGCCGATACCTTGCGTGTCGCGAGAGAACCCCCTCCATCCTCTAGTAGCTTTCGGCCTCCACATCGCCGACCCGTCACACCCCGCAAATGTTACGCTTGCAGGTCGCCTGACCATCTTCGCAATACATGTCCATTGATCAAGCCTAGTGGGACAAGGAATGGAGCACGGTCATCTCAAGGCTCTTTTAAATGCGGCGCGTTTTCCCATACAGCCAAGAATTGCCCAAATTCGAACAGCACCCCCTCCTGCTCCACTTCTGGTGCAACTTCCACCAATGCCAATAATAACAAGTGACTAGTAGCTTCGGCTGGGTCGACCTTACGAGGCTCAGCCCCAAGTAAAACTTCCGAATTCCCAAGGAAAACTCAGTTTTCGAATTCATCCTTTGAAGGCCCTAAAGAATGTCTTAGGATAGCGGCGGATACCCCCGCACCTGTTCCTTTTCTCAAAAATGAAATAAATAATGAAACTGTAACAGCTTTATTAGATTCAGGCAGTGTGTGTTCTATTATTTCGGCTGAATGGTACTCCAAATTGAAAACTGTTTGTAAACTTCCTGACTATTGCTCATCTTCAGTTCAATATGTTTCGGCTAATTCTTCTCCATTAGAAATTTTAGGTTTTTTATATGCCAAAATTCGGATTTCTAAATTTACTTGGAAAGTTAAATTGTTTGTGGCAAAGCACTTGTCTTGCCCCATTATACTGGGAGCCGACTTCATGTCCCATACTGGTCTAGTGCTCGATTTTCAAAGTAAGTAGTGAACATTCAAATTTGCTTCTAATTGTAAAACCCCCTTATTGAAATGTAATTCTGTGTCATGTTCATCTATTTCGCCTACCCAGGATGAGATGTTGTTAGACCTTACACATCTACCTGAGGAGCAGGCTGATAGTATTCGTAAGCTGTGCCAGTCGTTTCCAGAGGTGTTCTCTGATACTCTTGGTGTTACTGACCTTATTGAATACAAAATTGAGGTCACGGATTCGATTCCTGTCCGTTTTCCACCTTATAGGCTATCTCCACTTAAAATGAAGGCATTGAAAGAAATCATCGATCAAATGTTAAAGGATGGTATTATTCGGCCCTCTAAGTCGGCCACCCCAAGGTGGCTTCAGGCCTGTGATTGATTATAGGGCTCTCAATCGGAAGGTGGTGTTACAATCTGTGTCCCTTCCCGACCTTCATTCTTGTTTTTCATGGTTTCGTAAAGCTAAGTTCTTCATCATATTGGACCTCAATCAGGCCTATAATCAAATTCCTCTGTCCGAAGAATCTAAACATCTTACAGCGTTTGCCACGGATTGGAATTTGTACGAATACAACCGCGTGCCTTTCGCGCTCCCCACGGGATCAGCTGTACTTACGAGACTGCTAGATAGGGTCTTCTCCGACATCAAATTTGAGTACTTGTACCACTATTTCGATGATGTATTTTCGGAGACCTTCGAAGAACATCTAGATCATCTGAAAGAAGTTCTCAATCGCCTTCGTAAGGCTGGGTTAACTGTGAAGTTGTCCAAGGTCGCCTTCGCTAAGACTTCCATGTCATTCCTAGGGCATATTGTGTCGCCCGATGGTGTTGCAGTCGATCACTCTAGAACCTAGGCCATCCGTGATTTCAACCTCCCAAGGACATCAAAGGTATTGCCAGATTCATTGGTATGGTGAATTTCTTCAGGAAATTTATTCCAAATATCGCCAATAGAGCGGAGCCCTTGAATTACTACGTAGGAAAAGCGTCAAATTTGAGTGGGGACCTTCTCAACAAGCCGCTTTTGAAGATCTCAAATTAGCTCTGTGTAATGCCCCTGTTCTGGCTATGCCCGATTTCTCCAAGAAATTCATCGTCCAAACCGACGCGTCGTCGTTGGCGGTAGCTGCAGTCCCTCTTCAAGAGACTGAACTAGGGAGGCGACCCATCGCCTATGCCTCTAGGACTCTATCGGCTCAAGAAGCCAAGTACTCCATCTATGAGCTCGAAGGTTTGGCAGTTTTATTTGCGCTAGAAAAGTTCCGCCTTTATCTGGAACATGTCAAGTTCGACTTGGAGACTGATAACCAAGCCTTAAGCTGGGTCTTAGGTAGGCCGCGTCGTACTGGTCGTATAGCCCGGTGGGCCATCCGAATTTCTGCCTTCCAATTTGATGTTAGGCATATAAGAGGTACTGAAAATGTTGTGGCAGACGGACTAAGCCGTATGTTTTCGAATGATGTAGAGCCCCTTGAACAGGTTCATAGTTCTTCACTTCCCGAATCCATACTACCTGAGGTTAATGCCATTCTGACTGATGCCCCATGTTATTTAGGGATGTTGAAAAATATCAACGTGAAGATCCAGTGCTGGCTTCCATTATGGAAATTCTTTCTTCTGGGGAACATGTTGTCCCTTATGTATTGAGGAATGGTGTTCTATGTTGCTCGTCGGGGCATGATAAGAGGATGAAGGTAGTGGTTCCAGCTGTTCTTGTACCTATGATCTTCAAGTACTATCTTGAAACCCCATTGGGGGGGCATTTAGGTATCTTCAAAACTCGTGAAAAGATCCGTTAATAGTTCATCTGGAAAGGTATGGACGGTGAAATTCGTGAACTAGTAAAGGCTTGTAAATCTTGCTTGCTTAGTAAACCCACCATGTCCACCAAGGTAGGTCTATTGTCTTCTCATCAAGCATCGCGCCCAATGGAACGTCTGTACATCGACTACGTAGGACCCTCCCCCCAGTCAAAGGGGAATGCCAACAAGTTCATCCTTGTATGTGTAGATGGTTTTACAAGATTTTCTTGGTTATTTCCAAATAAGCTGGCTACCGCCCAGTCCACCATTAATTGTTTAAATTCCATTTTTGCTTCTTTCGGTCCGTGTCAATATATTGTGTCTGATAATGCTAAAGCTTTCCCATCCAATCCCTTTCGTAAATTCTGTTTTGACCTGTCAATATAGCATGTAACAACATCTGCTTACTATCCTCAACCATCTCTATCGGAACGGGTCAACCGTAATCTGAGATCGACCCTTATTGCCTATCATCACGACGATCATTCTAGGTGGGACACATCCCTGCATTGGTTAGCTTTTGCTTTGAATTCGGCGGTTCATGAATCCCATAAATTTACTCCAGCTTCTTTGATGTCCAAGTTTGTTCCAAACACGCCGCTCTCTAACCTTTGGTTTCTGAGTGACATTCTACCTGAGGCAATAGATCCTGATAATATTAAAGATCTTTGGAAGAAGGCTAAAGCCAATCTTAAAGTGTCTCATGAAAAGGTTAGGGAAAGATATGATCGTGGACGGTGACCCACCCATTTGAAGGTAGGCGACCAGGTTATGGTCAAGAATTTTGTTCCCGCGGGCAAGCTTGCCCCCAGATTTCATGGGCCATGTATTATTCTTGATTTCCTTACACCCGTTACTTTATTATTAAGCAATCCAACCACCGAGGGGATATTTAGGGTTTACCTGTCGTAGGTGAAACCTGTGTAACTTCCGCGCTAACTTAGCTGGTTTTTATTTTTTTGTTACATTTTGAAAGAATTCGGAAGGTTATATTTTTTGGTTTCATTTTTAGGCCTTCTGCCCCTTGAATTACGTCTCTTGTATTACAATATTCTTTGTACAACCTCCCCCGACCGGTTAAACTGCTATCCTGTCCTCACCATGGCCATTACCATGCTCCCGTCTCCTGCTCAAACACACCAGTGGCTAATTGAAATGAAATAAAACCTCCACGCCACTGGCCCCTCTGCCTCACCACAAAGACTGTACCCTAAAATCATTATGGTCCAACAAAATTCTGCCGCCGAGATCTTAATGTTTCAGTGCCCCCGCAGCCGTGCGGTGCCGTACCGCTCCTGTAGTAGAGAACGGGCCCGATCTACTCCAGTGAGGACAACCAGTGTACGGCGAGCTGGAGACCTTCTCCCGGCCAAGGCTGATGTGCGGCGCTCCTCCGGCAAACTGCCCGCGGACTGTAAACAATCGTCGCGTGTGCGGCGTGCTTCACCACCAGTACCCCTCTCATAGTGCGGGAGAGCCGTATCTCACGGTACTTGAGGGGTCCGAGCGGCCTCCTCTGGACACAAGCTGCTGCGGTTGGTCTCGCCATCAAGTAATAGGCAACTAATGTACTTAATCAGCTACATGGACATTTCATATCAACAATTATTACATTTTTTGGTTTCAACTAGAACATCTGGTGGACTTAGAATTTTTTTTTCCTTTCGAGAATTAAAAGTTTTTCTTTCCGAATTCAACTACTACAAGCATAAAGACATTACATCAAAAGCTACTACAACGAATTTTGAAACTGGATCCAACCAATTTAAGAAAACTTGTTTGTAAACACTTCTGCAATTAATTTCTATATCAACATCATAACTTGGACCTTGTTTTAAAACAAAATTAGGTGTTCTTCTGTGTCTCCCCTTGGAAGGACTTTTTGGGGGGGGGGGAGGCCTGTACCGGGCGGTACACCTCCACGCAGCTAATTCAAACATTGCGCCAGTTGAAACTCCTCTACTGGAGGAAGCCTGAACTTTAACAACCATGTTAATTCAAAAGTTTCTCGGAAGATGTCTCTACTGTAAATTTTGAAGTGTTTTGAACTATGTCTATTTCGATTTGTATTTGTTTGCTCTGTAGCAAGTAGTGTGGACATTCTCTTCTAGATGGCACTACTTAAGAAGGATAATTGTGCACCCTAGTGCGAAGTGAAGAAATTAGGTATTCATAAGTTCGTTCTTTGTTAAATTTCCTTCATTCATATTTTGGGTTGGCAGTATAACCCGTCTCTTTCCGCCAGTTTTGAATTTGACCAATGAGTAATTTCTGCAATTAATTTTCCACCAATCCTAGATGTCTTCTTGAGTTTTGACTTGTAATCTTTAGCCGACCAATAAAAATTTATGGGCGGGTTGTTATCATTCATGAAAGGTCTCGAATGTTCCACGAGGGTATATAAACTGCTGATTTTCTTGTCTCGGGGCCACTTCAGTAACATCTATTATTATTATTATTATTATTTTTTTTATTATTATTATTATTATTATTATTATTATTATTATTATTATTATTATTATTATTATTATTATTCCGGGGATACCCGTGGAGCAGAAAGAGGTAAGAAAGGAGCCGGTGTTGAGTGGGCCTAACTACAAAATCAAAATTAATTTGAAACTTAAACTGAAGGTTATATTTTCAGAACTTCAAACTTAACAATTTTTATGACAATATTACAGGTACAAGTAGCAATCAGCAAACAAAATTGGGTAAAATCCAAGATTCAGAACCTTAACACTTTTGGGCTTTAAGCCCCTAATTTTACACTTTTACAAATGGAAGAAGAATTATTTCGTTAAGGGCAGAAATCTCTTTATTCATATATTACTTGCTCCCTAAATACAATATCAAGCCTTCCAGAGGCACTCGTTACAATTACAAACTAGGAAAAGAAATAACCGGCTCTCAGTTTCTTACTGCCTACTCAAGGCTACATTACATCAATTTCTGGTCTCTCAAACCACCATTTACAAATTGGACCTGTTTTTACAGGGGTATATAATACTCAACCTACGGGGCCTTCGTGGAATAAAAATAACAGGTTAAATTAATGGCCCGAACACAAAATAAATGGAGGCGTATACTTGCACTCCTAGATATGAACACTAAGACAACCTAAGGAAATCTAGGCCGATGAAACAGGGGCTATTCCCAAACTACTGAGGTGACTCCTATAGTAATTACATTAACCAATTACAGAACGAAAAACAGTTAAAAAACGTAGTCACCTCAAACCAAGATGAAGGGGAGCTTGAGAGGTAATTCACTCTCTATCCACGATTTACATTTAAAGAATTTATGAAGTTTTTACATTAGCCGGAAGAAGTTACATTTTAGAAAAGCTGGTTACATAACAAAAGAGTCGAACGTTTCCCTCGGATTAAACTGCGGAGGTAGCAAGAAAGAAAGGAGTTATGTGGCCATTACCTTGTAGATGTTCTGCTGACTGATGAAAGAGGCCGCCCGCCTCCTGCTTTGACACACACACTCAGTAAGATGACGATCAATTGGCCAAGAAACGTGAAAAGCCGCAGTTTATAAACCCTCAGGGAAGGTTCTAGATCATTCTAGATGAATCACGACATGCCCTCTTAATTTTTATTGGCAGATACAAAAGAAGAAATACGGGATTGGTTGGAAATTAATTTTTAAAATTAGGGCTTGGCTAAGTTCAAAACTGGCGGAAAGAAAAGGAAGAATTGCCAACCCAAAAATAAATGAACATCAATCCGTTACAAAAACCTAGAAATACAAAACTTCTTTAAATTATAAGTTCTTTCACTTCGCACCACGGTGCATGATCACAGTTTTTAGTGGTGTCATCTGTGGAAAAATGTCCAAACTTCTTGATGAATGGCAAACAAAACAAGTAGAAATTCACTCAGGTTAGGCAACTGCACAATAACAAAATTATATAATATTTCGGTGGTGTCATCTTCTGGTTAAAGTTCTAACTTGTTGTATTATTGGTTTCACTTTTGATTGATAGAGGAGTTCTTTTAGGCGCTAATTTTGAATGTGCGGGGTAGAGATGTACCCCCTGGTACTATTATTATTATTATTATTATTATTATTATTATTATTATTATTATTATTATTATTATTATTATTATTATTATTATTATTATTATTATTATTATTCAGTCACGCCTGGATCAGCTTTCACCAATTTAATGTACATCACAGTTTAATAGAAATTTTGAGGGGATGACAGGCACAGCCCTCAAACGACGTTTGTCAGAGCTGTGAGAACTGAAGAAGTGAAACCATACTGTGGTCGTCTGGATTTCTAAAATCTTTTTGGCTAAAATTAACGTGGAATAATTTACCATAATTTACTAGATGCTATGGCGAACACAATGCGAAACAATTTTATACCGGGTGAGTAATTGTATTCGGCCGGGAATAACGTCATCTTCAAGCAAATTAGGCATGACATGGTGCGATATTTCAGAGATAAAAACAGAACGAGTTAGGAAGGAAGAGATTGTCACTAGTTACTATAAAATCGTGGCATGGTTGACTTCGGGTTTGTAATGTGACTTCTTCCGTTTGCTTCTGCTGAATCATCATACGTTGTTTGAAAATGTAATAAATGAAAAATTCTTGCTATACGGTAAATTATGAGTTCATTTCAATAATATTGTTTTTAGTAAAGAAGTTATATTATATGTCCTATACAGGAGGCCGTAGCCTACAAAAGGAACTGTCACAGCCTTCGCCTTAATAATGAGAAAGGACGAAACAAACAATAAGTAATTGAAGAAAAAGATAAACTGTGCTTCAGGGAACAATGCTTCAAAACATGTCATCAACAAAAGGCATATAATTGTGTTTTCATAAAAGTCGTCTTTTTGTTCTAAACGGTCATGTAACGTAAACGTCTCTAATTCCTCCTATTCCTGCGGGTTGTCAAGTAAGGATCTCTCAATGCATGTGTGGGATTCTGTATTGGTAGAGTATAATGACTTATTTAGAGGAGCTGCATGACAACGCAGTATTTCTGCTGAGTTGGCATACTCACCCCTCTCTATGTAATATTTCTTATTCGGAGCACATTACCATGAAGAAGTTTGTAACTCATAAACCCTTTTTTCGGATGACTGAGCCAGTCGTGAAAAAGTGGTCATTGCTCATGTGGCAAAGAAAACTCAGTATTATATTCAAACAATACTACCACTAAGGTGTTTACATCCAGTTCCGTGATGGGGTGCGGTGGGCCTCCTAGGTAGTGACGCCCTCTCTTAGGCCAGGAGATGTCTTGCGATGACTTAAGGCGCGGAGAAGTTGAGAGGTGGAAGGCCGTGTCCTCTAAAAGGAACTGTTCCAGTATTCACCTTAATGAGGAGAATGGAAAAAGCACGGAAATCCACTCTCATGACTTCCGACGGTGGAACCAACCCAGTGCCTCCCGAGTGGAAAGCTGTAAAGTCACAGCTGTAAGCTACTATGCTGGATGGCCAAACAGTTTTAATTAAATTTGCAGTGACACATATAGGTCTAATGGCAATGATGGGATAGGAGAGGACTAGGAATTGAAAGGAAGCGACCGTGGTTTTAAATAATATACTGTCAAAGCATGTGTCTATTGTGAAAATGGGAAATCATCTTCATGGCTGCCGACAGTCAATTTCGAACCCACAGCCTCTGGGTGAGAGAGAGGCAAAATCCATTCACACAGAGAACAACAGCTGATAGCTCCGCAACTCAAACCGCGCGGCCACTTGCTCGTTCTAAACAATAAAAATTACCGTGGGTAATACATCTGCTGAGTGAACACATAAAATGAACGCTAAAAACTATGGAAGGGATAAATATAATCATCGACATATCACTGAAAACGGGAATAAATGAACTGGCTGCAAAGGATTAAATTAGTTTGGCAAATTAAATATGAATGATATATTGTCTGGGAACTTTAAGAAACTCTGGGCGAGAGAGGCAAAATCCATTCACACAGAGAACAACATCGAACCGATATTCTCCTTGGATTATCCTTCCTGATCGGAAATAACATTTAATAATTGAAATTCGCTGTTCTGTGTTGAGTTTTATCTCGCTAAGAACGAACAACGTGACCTTGCAATCTGATAATAGGCCTACGTAATATTATTCCTCAAAGCTAACATTACCGAACTTAGTCCATAAACGTTCGGCTTAGGCAACCAGCACTATCAAAGAAGTTCGTTCTCCTCCCCACGGAGGTTCTTTGAAGGCGAAGCTCACTACAATTTCGCTAGAGGAACAGCGTGGCCAACGAGTATTTCATTCTGATTGGTTCCGCTATGACCACGAAGAGAAACTTCGGTTAACCGTGGCCACGGGTTTACTGTAACTTTACAGCTCTGCATTAAAGAGCAGGTGGACTGGTCCTGTTCGATGTCTAACACCGACCCCACCATGGAGTCCAACACTGTCTAAAACTGGCCTCATTTTTATACCTTGTGTGATGTATAGCAGAATATTCTCGACGTGGCTAGACGGAGCATTCTCGTTGCATCTCCCAGAAACTCACAAGTAAACCAGCGTGGAGAACATTACACGGAAAGGCCGGGCCCACCATACAGGCCTGCTGGGAGATCTCCGCTCGTCTGACTCACTAGCCCCTTCCAGGAAGTACCGAAAAGAGCTACCACAGGGCTGGCACAAAACAATACTTTTCGTAAACCTCTAAATATATCCGGATATATTTTATCTAAAATCTGTACATAACACCAGTATTAGAAACGGCCGCTTTCCATCATTTATGCCTCATTCACATTCACCGTACAAGCCATCATGATAGATGGCTTTACAATATGTAAAGCACTAACTGAAACGGGGCACAAAATAGTCGCTTATCGCGGGGATCGAACCGCGGGTGGTCTGTAATGAGCTACAGAACACAAGTTCCTCTGTACCAGGTCAACTACATGTATGCATGTCTTAAAGCAGCACGTTAGAGGTGGCGGGTAGCAAAATGTAGGGTTTTCAAATGTGTAGTGTATAATGATAGCAATAATTAATATTGTTCGTCGTATGGATAGAACCGCGACTGTTGCTCTAATATTGTTTATTTTCTCCACGAAAGAGTATCAGGCTATTCTTCTTCTACCGCCTTTTCCTATACGTTATGAGGTCTCGGGTGCGAACATTGTCGCACATGTGGATTTTCCGCTGTTTTACGGCCAGTTGTGCTTCCTGATGCCAACACTATGGGGAGGAATGTCATTACTATTGCCTGTTTCTGAGGTGGTTTGTAGTGTGGTGTGTTATCTGCATATAAGGAGGAGAGTGTTGGGACAAATACAAACAAGCAGACCTCGAGCCAGAAAAATTAATAACACGTGATGAAAATCCCCGACCCGGCCGAGAATCGAACCCAGGACCCTCTGAACAAAACGCCTGAACGAAATAATGTTTTATATTAAACCGACATACTCTCGGTATTCCTCAGGATCTCTCCAGGAAATACTCATGTACGCTCAGCAGAAATGTGGTTTCGTAGCAATATTTTGCATCGTGAAATGAAGCACTGTTCAGATTACTTTTAACTGATCCAAACCATTACACACTGTAAAAACAAATAAATACAAAAATGTATTGCATTTTTATATCACTCCGCTAATTTCAATTATATTAGTTGTAAATTTAAATGGTCCGCCTCTGTGGTGTAGTGGTTAGTGTGATTAGCTGCCACCCCCGGAGGCCCGCGTCCGATTTCCTCTGCCACGAAATTTGAAAATTGGTACGAGGGCTGGAATGAGGTCTACTCCTCCTCGGGTGGTCAACTGAGTAGAGGTGTGTTCGATTCGCACCTCAGACATCCTGGAAGTGGGTTTCCGTGGTTTCCCACTTCTCCTCTAGCCAAATGCCGGGATGGTGCCTTACTTAACGCCACGGCCGTTTCCTTGTCTATCCCTTCCAATCTTCCCATCCCCTCTCTCCCCCCCCTGCAAGGCCCCTGTTCAGCATAGCAGAGGAGGCCGCCTGAACGAGGTACTGGTCATCCTCCCCAGCTGTATCCACCAACCCAGAGTCTGAAGCTCCAGAAGACTGCCCTTGAGGTGGTAGAGGTGGGATCCCTCGCTGTGTCCGAGGGAAAAATCGACCCTGGAGGTAAACTGATCAAGAAGTAGTAAATTTAAATGTCATAATGCGCCAAGCGTTTTTCCGAAACCAAGTGTTTGAACTGTACAAATGATTCAGTAATTGAAGACGTCAGTATTACAGGCATAAATGTTAACAATTTCAACCGGTGAACTCACTCTTCGGCTCCTTAAGACAGTGAGCAGCATCACCACGAACGTCATCAATATTATCATTATTGGCCTAATTTTGGGATTAATTTACTAATTAATAGTTTTCTGTAATCGATATGAGACGACTAGTAAAATCATTGTTCCGATACATAATTATGGTGAAAAGAGTGGCCATATATCACCATGCTGATGAGCGACATGAAATTGCTCTTTGTGTACTTTTACATAGGGATCCCATAGAAAATGTGGGATTCTCCCATGTGAAACTAAAAAAAAAGTGCAGCTTTCTTTGCCATAACCTTTAAATTTATTTACTAGAAGCTTGAAGTTTTACGTGACTGTTTATATAGTGATCGTAATCATTAACAATAAGGAATCTGAGTCCTTTCGTTATGAGTTACTGTTTTAAGAGCACAGAGCCGTGCTGCTGCGAGATGGATTGCTGTTGCAATTACAAATTACCAATACAGAATTCCGAATACAGAAAATCGAATCGAAAGTATGGTTAACTTAATCTAAACCGGGCGAGTTGGCCGTGGGGTTAGGGGCGCGCACCTGTGAACTCGCATCCGGGAGATAGTGGGTTCGAATCCCACTGTCGGCCGCCCTGAAGATGTTTTTCGTGGTTTCCCATTTTGACACCAGGTTGTACTTAATTAAGGCCATGGCCGCTTCCTTCACATTCCTAGCCTTTCCTGTCCCAACGTCGTCGTAATACCTATCTGTGTCGGTACGACGTAAAGTAAATAGCAAAAAAAAGAACTTAATCTAACTTATGAAGAAAAAAAAATTGTTGTTTTCTTCGGATGGAAGAAGCTATGTTGAATTCTGTGCAATAAGTTTCGTTTATAGCAAGATAGTTGTAATAATGTTATTGGTTTTACGTTACAGTAATAACTTTTACGATTTTCTGAAACGCCGAGGTGCCAAACTTTGTTCCCGAAGATTTATTTTACCTGTCAGTAAATCTATCAACACGAGAAAGCCATATTTGAGCACCTTCAAGTATCACCGAGTGAGCAAGGATCGAACCTGCCTACTTGAGCACAGAAAGACAGAGTTCTACCGGCTGACTTCCTCAGCCCGGCCAGTATGGTTGTCAAGGTAGCGATAAAGTGATGTTTTCCTTTCTGAAGTGTAATATCAAATTACAAATTGCCAGAATTGCTGTATTGAGCTAGATCTCTTCTCACTACTGGCGCTGTCTACAATAGAACTCATATCAATGTTAAGAGTCTCGTTGAGAAAACTGCGGAGCCATACCTTTGTATTTCTAACAAGAAGATTCATGCAGCGTACATTTAATTAAACCTCCCTCCCAGTAGTCTCCCTTAGGCCTCGCACGGAGACTGAAAATAACTCGCCTTGACTCACCCTTGTGTGAACATGGCTTCCTCATGGCATTAATGCGAAATGAAGTTAAGCACGTGACAATCTTCATTTGGCAAGGACGTGATCTGTTATTTCTCTCTTTATAGAATAAACGCTATTCCTCATTGAAAAGTAAAACTGAATATATTGAAACATATATTTCAAATTTTGTGCTGTGTATCTGGCATACTGACTTCATAAAAAGTAAGTTTACGAAAACACTCAACCTGTGTAAGTAGCCGTTATTTCGAGTAATAAGATCAAATGCCAATCCATTTTATAGCGTCGTATCTTACAGCTACGACTGATATACTTGTGAAATATTTATTCAAATAGACTTAATCGGGTATTCATGTTCTTCTCACACTTTTCACCATTCACAGATGTGTAAGATAAGCGTGTTAGGAGAGTTCGGATTTCATGTAATTCTCTAGATGCTGTGGCTCATGTCTTATGATTGTTAGTTATTTAAATATCCAAGCTTTCTTATTTGGTTTTATTACTTTGTTTGTCAATATGTATAATCACCGAGCGAGATGTCCGTGCGGTTACGGGCGCGCAGCTGTAGGCTTGCATTAGGGAGATAGTGGATTCGAACCCCACTGTTGGCAGCCCTGAAGATGGTTTCCCATTTTGACACCAGGCTGTACATTAATTAAGGCTTTGGCCGGTTCCTTCCCACTCCTGACCCTTTCCTATCCCATTGTTGCCATCAGATTTATCTGTGTCTGTGCGACAAAAAGCAGAATGTAACAAAAAATAATAGGCCTAATAATAATGTAAGATATAGACCTTATGCAACGTGTCGTGCAAAGCAGTTACATGTACGAATGATAAATAGATGCCCTTACCTACAACATCAGTTTTCCACATTGAGCTGGTTATATGAATAAAATTTGTAAAATAAGTCGAGCCATAAGCTATGTCCTCCTCCTTGGAGTAATGCTTGACACTACTAGTTACTGTCCTCGAAGAGCGGGTACTGCTAGGGATTTAAGAATGACAGAAGGGATGATATGTGGGGATGTGGATGAAAAGAGATACACCACCCCGGGGCGAGGACACGAGCTTGTCCACCTCCGTAGAATAACTGTAGGTGCTACTAGCTACCGTATTCGGAGGTCTGGGTTCAATTCCCTGAGCTATCAGTAATTTTAGATTGGCAGGAAGGATTTTCTTGATTAAATATATGCATACAGCTCGTGTCCATTGGGGATGTGCTTGAAAAGAGATGCACCATCTCGGGACGTAAAGATGCGAATTTTCTTTCCCTTTCTTTACAAATATTTCATCAAGGAATGTCATGACGAAACAAAATCCTTAAAAGCATTGAAATGTGATTTTGTGCTACATGGAGAAATGGCGAATGTGGAGTATTACCCACATTTATGCATAATAACCTACGGCACACAGTTGGGGAACAGGATCTGAGTGTCTCTACCAAGAGATCTTTCTAAACAACATTGCCATTATTCATTCCGTAAATGCTGTTAACGACCACTAACTATGTTGGAGGCGAGAGGTGCTCCTTTATCTACTTTACTCAACGATTACTTTATTATTGCTAGCTCCTATGCGTGGAAAATTCTTTAAGAAACATTAAAACATTGGCAGTACAACGAAGCGGAAGTTTGAATAACTTTCTGGGAAGGATTAAGCTTATGGTATTTGTTGTCTTCCTCATCGATAACAGTGAGTAATTGGCTGGCTCGATAATACATTTCTGAGATTGTAATGTGCTAAGCAGTGTTCATGAGTGGGCATGGTACCGTGTTTACATTTACACAACGTTATTGAACTCTCTTCATCATTATTGCTCTTAAGCTGATAAAATAAAATTTTATGGACCGACAAGTACAACAATGGGTGTACACCTCTTCTGTTCTCCGGTTTAAATCCCTCCTCAAATAACTTGTCTAAAAGGCATTAATCAATAACATATAATGCGTTCTTCCATTTGCATGCATTGAAATCCTTTGACTAGTGTGTCCATACCACGAGCCACTTAAATAACACGCAAAGCCAGGAACCGCCAAATAATTCGATAAAAAATTATACTGTTAAATGAAGGCAAAAATCGAACAAGTGTGATGGCAGTTGATGATTCTTAGAAAAAATATTTATTAGAGTTTATATTTGCTTTATACTACAGTACATTAAAAAAATATCCTTCTGTTTACTCTGGCAATTATTTTACTAAAATTGGACGAATGAGTACTGGCCTCCTGCAGGACCATCTCTTGCAGTTTGTGTGAAGGTTGAAAATACCTGTGTTTCATTAACCATTATGCAATATGTCCATGAATACCTGAGAAGAATACATACTTTATCCACAAAACATGATTTCTATGACTTTGTAAATAACCCTCGTATACGAGAAATTTGGCGAACAGACTGACGAGCCACTTTGACTGAGTGGTCAATCCTAAAACAATTATCTGATTTCCAAAATAATCATTGGTGGAGAATGTATGAAATGCCACTAGGTCATTGTTTCCGTAATCATCACTTAAAAAATATAAATTATTGCATATATATATGTACACTAGGTTTCATAAGGGCTGGAGAATTGGAGAATAAAATATAAGAATGTATTGCTAGGAGTTGGAGCAAAGGAGCGCTTTTCCCATTCTTCAGTTAGTATGTCGATATCACCAACGCTCCGGACGACTGATTGCACGTATTCCGTTCTTTGTCATCATATGCACGTTTATTCTCTATCCCGGCTATTATAATAAAACCCAATTAACTATCTCCATATGTAATTTATCGTTATATGAGTACAAAGGGAGATCAAAGAGTACACACACTCTAAATCTGATATTATTTGATTGGTAGGGTGACATAGACCCCGCCACCAACGAATATGAGTTACACTTTGTTGAAATAAATTCAATTTTTGTGAACAATTTTGCAAAGCGTTAGGAACATTGTGGTGACAGTCCTTTATAACCTAGCGTTTGAAGTGCATTTTTTGTATTTTCCATAGTCATTGCTCACGTTAGCTGATTTAGTTGTTGTTATGTATTAGATTCCTTTCATTAAAGGCTAAATTATAAATTGCTGACTGCTGAAAAGTAAATGGAAAGGATATAAGATCACTTATTCCATCAACGAAGGAAATAGCAGCATTAACTGATTACAGTTTTCCAGTTATAGTGTCTACATTTCTACTCTTGATATGTTACTTCATGCAGCACACAAACCTTAGAACATGCAACTGAACATCATATCAATATCACGTCGATTTTAGACTCACTCTTTATAAGATTTGGTGTTCATTTCGTGCAATAAACGGAAGTGTTAGATAGAAGTGTAGACTAGCGTATTGTTCTACAGGAAGTCAAGAAACAACACTTCAGGTCGAAATACTTAAAATTACAGTTCTCTGATGCATTAAAAGGAATGGTTTATGGCTTTTAGTGCCGGGAGTGTCTGAGGACAAATTCGGCTTGCCAGATGCAGGTCTTTTGATTTAACGCCCGTAGGTGGCCTGCGCGTCGTGATGAGGATGAAATGATGATGAAGACGGCATATACACCCAGCCCCCGTTCCAGCGAAATCAACTAATTATGGTTAAATTTCGTGACCCTGCCGGGAATTGAACCCGGGATCCCTGTGTCCAAAGACCATCACACTAACCATTTAGGCACGGAGCCGTACTTCTGATGCATTAAGAATATATTAAGCGAATTTGGACTGAGAAAATGGGATTAAAGAGGTACAAAATATTCGGCTGGTAGAATTCGGTACCGATCAACATTTGTTCAAAGCTCACCAAACGTGACGACTCTGCGCGGTACATGGATAATACCTGGAGACAATGAATAGTATAAAATAGACTTCATTATGACTATGTAGATATTCATAAAACATGTGATTGAATGTAAGACCCTCCCAGGAGCAGACGTGGACTCTGACCACAACTTGGTGGTCATGAAATGCCGTTCGAAGTTAGGAAAGTAGAAAAAAATGAAGGAATCCAAAAAGGTGGGATGTGAACAAGTTGAGGGGAAAGAGATTGGGGATTTTGTTTCAAAGAACATGTTGCACAAGGGCTAAATGATAAGGCTGAAGGTAACACTATATATGAAGACTACACAGTTGTGAGAAATGAGATCTTCAGGGCTTACGAAGAAAGGTTAGGGAGAAGGGTAAGATCAGATAAGAATCTTTGGACAACTTTGGAGGAATTAGACCTGATTGACGAAGGGCGAAAATACAAGAATGCATAAAATGAGGGGGGCAGATATGAATACTGAAGATTAAAGAATGAGATAGATAGAAAGTGCAGGACTGCCAAGGATGAATGGCTGAAATAGAGGTGCAAGAAGGTTGAAGGTTGTATGGTCCCAGGAAAGGTAGGTGCTGCATGCAGGAAGATCAAAGAAAACATTGAAGAAAGGAAAACTGGATGTTTGTGTAAGCGGAGATGGAAAACAGCTTCCAGAGAAAGAGGACACGGCACAACGATGTTAGGAACATATTCAGCAAGTTTATCGAGGGAAAGATATAACAACTATAACTATAACAAGTTTCTGGAACAGGAAGAAGCTTATAATGCTGATGAAATGGGAGACCCAAGTTCGAGGTCAGAATTCGACAGAGCTTTGAGGGACAAGTTACCCGAAACTGATGACAGAAACTCAGAATTACATACTGCCATAAAACAATCCAGCATGGCGAGGTTATTCCATTTAGTGTGCAACAGGAGAAGTGCCATCCTACTTTAGACAGAATGTTGTTCTGCCTAGCCGACCACGTGGTCCAGGGTTAACGTGCCTATCCTTTATCCGGAAGCCACGAGTTCGGATCCCGGCCAGGTCAGGAATTTTTACTTGGATCTGGGGGCTTGTTCGAGGTCCATTTAGCCTACGTGAGTACAATTGAGAAGCTATCTGACAGTGAGATTATGGCCTCCGTCCAGAAAGCCAAAAAATTACGCCTGGGAGAATTCTTCGTCCGACCACACGACACCTCGAAAGGAATTAAAAACATGTTTTTTGATATTTTCTTCTGGAGCGTGTCATTGAGTGGAAGTGAAAGATACACAATAACTAGCTCAGAAGGAGAGAATATAATCTTTTGAAATGTGGTGGAAGAGACTCTAGACTGGTGTATTTCAGTATCTGCAAAAGCACCATCGGGGATCGAACGGAAGTGTTACTGTAGCTCCGAAAGCTCAGCGCTCTACCGTATGTAATACTAAGCCTGGCTATCAGGTTTTATAGCAGTCTTTAATCATTGAAATCTGCGAAATTATTCATGTGCTGATGATCCCCAGGTGGGGATAGCAAGTTTTGTACGGGTCTTATTACTATATTGCTCTGTAGTCGTATAATTCTCCATTTATCCATGGTGACAGCCATTTGTGTGTATGTGTATTGCTTGTCTCCAATCGTTGAAAAAGAAGTGGAGTTACTACAAACCGCGACAACGCTTAAGAAAACTGTTGTCAAATGTGTCTGTGATCTCAAATACGAGTTGTGTATGAAAAGCAAAGTTGTGATGGCTTGAATTCATCCAAAAAATATTTAATTGACTAAAAGTCAACTACAAGTTATTTTCTGGTAATTGCTTTATTTTTAAACATTAATCATTGTCTAAACACTTAATAACTGTGAGTAAATTACTAGCTTTTGTATCCCAAAGTCATAAAATTCTACCGCCTGCTTCAGAAGCGACATTCCCTCTTTCTTCTTGATCTATTCTTCGTCGTAGAAGCGTTGTCCTGAATAAATGTCAAGGTCGCACGAACCGATCCTTCACTTATCTGTACAATTTGTCACTCATTACAGGTGGACCACCTCTCCTGCCTTCGTCATGAACACTGGCCCTGCCTTCCGAAAATTAACGTCACCACTTCATTACACGTTGTTGACTCATGATGTCTCTATACATGGGATACATTATTCTGTCAGTTTCCGTTGGGCACTCACTTATAGCATGGCAAAAGTACAATTGAGCGCAGTTGACAATGGGTGAAATTCTGAATCGGCGTAACTATTGTTAAGACGTGTTCATCCAATTACATCCGAGATAGGGACAAAGGCGGTTTGAAGAAGTTCAAAGAAAGAACAGCCAATGTACGCACTGAAGTACTAACTGTCCACCTACATTGCCTGTTACCTGATATTCCGGGCGTGCCTCGTGTATTCGTGAGGACTCATTTCTATTCCAATCCATAATTTACCATACGAATAAAGTCTACTGTGCGTAGAAAACATCTAGTTGGATCAGGGTAATCTTGTGCTTAAGCGACATCTCATATATCTACAGGGTGTGTATTTAAAGATAGGAGCTCGGTGCTATTCGAGTATCAGCACCTTATTTTATGTGTTCAAGAAATTCGTTAACTGTTACCTCTCTGAAGGAGAACGGGTACATTTTTCACGGAGACAGAGTCCAATTTAGAACAACATGGGAGAGGCCCCTACTGCTCTGGAAAATTAATATTTGTGACCTGTAACCTATTTGGAGTCCAAACTACAGCACATTGCTCCCTCAACTACAGCTGAACTGGTAAATGTATATTCAGAGGCATGTTGCTAATCACATTAGTCCCGTGTGTGCAATTGTTCTAGACTCTGGTGTGCCCCATAGCTCGTAAACAGAAGCTTTGCTGAGTGTATGTGGGACCTATTCGTATATTCATACTGTTCTGTTTAGATCTGAATTCATAGCGAAACAAGAATTATGCACAAATACATTAACGGACATGTCTTCCTCCACGACGGATGTGAAATCCTTCTGGGAAATACAACTAGGCTCATTTCACATTCCACTAGATTCCTGAAATGTCCACACACAATTGAGGGGGTGGAAACCCCATAGAAATATCCTTTGCCACTGTAACGCAAATTATGCACTACATATTGTAAGCGTAAATTAAGAACATTACTTAAAACTTAAATTCCAGGAACCATGATGAATGTACAAGTAAAGATAGATTAGTGATATTGTTTTGGTATTCACTACTTCGTTCGCTGGCTTTAAGACATATCCCCTTTTTTACTACGATATAAAATCACACTTCAGTCCTAACACTTGGGTAGAAATGAATGGGTCAGAAGGGAATTGAACCAAGAGATCAATGCACTGGGATTTAATAATTTAAAGCCAGGAGATTATTTAGTTATGGGTTGTATTCTTCATCGGAGAATTTCAAGTTTATTAAATATACAACCCGACTTCTATGTCATGAAGAATGGTAATTTTTCTGTAATTTCATTCCTCCCGATAGCCTTACATTGTCTTACATACAAAATTAACTACATCTTCTGGTCTTCGTTTGCCCTGTATCCCTTATAATGAAGCAATGAATACCTTGTCTTCTTGTATTCCTCTTAACCCCCATGGCCAAAAGTCCATCTGTCCCCTAGGTAACCAGTTCGTGTTAATCTCACCGTCGAAACCAGTTCGTATTCCGGTCTTAACACAAAGCAAGTGAGCAGTTCCATGTGACTGTTCATTTCGTAATCACAACATTCGAAATTTTAGTTTTAAGTGACTGATCATGTCCGCCTCTGTGGTGTAGTGGCCCGGGTTCGATTCCCGGCTCTGCCACGAAGTTTAGAAAGTGGTACGAGGGCTGGAACGGGGTCCACTCAGCCTCGGGAGGTCAACTGAGTAGAGGTGGGTTCGATTCCCACCTCAGCCATCCTGGAAGTGGTTTTCCGTGGTTTTCCACTTCTCCTCCAGGCAAATGCCGGGATGGTACCTAATGTAAGGCCACGGCTGCTTCCTTCCCTCATCCTTGCCTATCCTTTCCAATCTCCCGATCCCTAGCAAGGCCCCAGTTCAGCATAGCAGGTGAGGCCGCCTGGGCGAGGTACTGGTCATTCTCCCCGGTTGTATCCCGGCCCAATGTCTCACGCTCAGGAACACTGCCCTTGAGGTGGTAGAGGTGGGATCCCTCGCTGAGTCCGATTGAAGAACCAACCCTGGATGGTAAGCAGATTAAGAAAGAAAGAAAGAAAGTGACTGATCATAATTATAGTAATCATAGCCACGGAGCATGCAATTGTACGTGGACGCATATATCGTGATCGTAGTCAATGAACGTACAGGTTTACGTGACTGTCCATATCGTGATTACAGCCTTTAAACGGTAAGCTTTACGAGGCTGTTCATACCGCGATCATAGCTATGAAAAGTTCTGCTTTACATAAATCCGAACCAGTGATGTGACATTCCATTTCAAAAACTTCACACGCTAAGCGTTGGATTCGAACCACGGTTATGTTTATGATAAACCAGGTAAGGCTATTCTACACTTCCCCCTTCATTTTGCAAACGTGACTGTCTCCTTCCGTCATTTCGAACTTTGGATATTCTGAGCCCAACCTACTATAACACACGTACAATAAAGTCCACCGGGATGATATGAGACTTGTGCGTGGGAGATATATACATACTCATAATAACAGCAATATTAATTGAAGGATATAATCTACATGACTATCTTCTGGTATAGGCTAGAGCAATTTTGTTACTTTCATTGATCTGTCTCTGTCTTATCCTTGGCTTTGGCAACATCATAAGTTACCGAGATATGAGCGATACTAGTATTCCTTCTGCCAGTCCCTACTACGAATGTTGTGAAAATGTTGCTCATAGGGTTGGTTGATGCACGCATTTCAGTGGGCTTGGCAGACTGATATGTAATAACAACTTCAGGCTCGGTGAGGAAAGCAAAGGGAATCTACCTCACTCTCATGTCCCTAGTACAACTCTTCAGTGATGCCTAGGCCATCTATGACAGCTGTTGAGGATCCAACCAGCCTTAAGACTGAGGACTCAACAACAATCTACTTGATAGCCGCCCCGATTAGGGAATCAAAATATCGGCCTCCTAATCAGTTCATACGAATAACATTAATGTTATATGATGGTTGGATTATGCAGGCCTTGAGTCATAACTCAAGATTACTATTGCCACCATCAGGCAAATTGTCTCTCTAACATTTTATTTGAGAAAGAAAAGTCAGTACATAGTTCTTCCAGTTAGGGAATACAATTGGTGTCTTACAATCGCCAATGAATTTTTCAACGCTGAGTCCGCTATGATGTGGATAATAGTGTCCGGGATTTTGTTTATTCTTCAAAAGTCCAACATCTCCTTAGGGATTGTTAAAGTGAGGAGAACACCAGAGAATTAAATTGTTGCGAGTCAGTAGAAGCCTTGGAAGTCGTCTTGCAATGAATAGCATTGAGCGTTTCATGACTTTGCTCAGTTCAGTGCCGCTGTAGTTATCTTACCGTTTAGGTAAGTATCACATAGCGGTTATAATGTCCACTAATTCAAAAGGAAGGGAATACTGAAGCGTTGCCTCTATATATTATTTTATTAGTTTTCTGCAGGTTTCTGCCCTGAATCAAGGGCACCTAATGTGCCCATATCATTTACAATTTATTTTATTCCAAATCGGGGAAGTTATGTATAATCATTCTAAATAGCTGCATTATCTAATTTTAAATGTCTTTCCCATTCCACGACAGTCACTCATGATGTCTATCAGACCGTGCAAATTCTCTTTTACCACAGAAACTCCCCTGCGTTAGTCAGTGCGGACTCAGCCAACCATGCGAACATTCAGTGATAGATTTCAAAGAAACTGCCCTTTGGAAAGCAGTAATTATCCATAAGATGTAAGGTGCAACTTGGTGAACATTTGCATATATCTTACAGACCGGATTCGGGTGACATAAACTGCTCGTCATTTTAAAGAAAGAATGGTGTATACTAACTGAATACCAATAAGAATTTTATTTTGTGAATAGCAATGTAGGCTACTGATGCTACCTAGCAAACGCGCAGTCTGTTATATGAGGTACTGATGGATGGTCAAGACTGAGAGACATATCGTCGTTGCCGGTACAAAACCTCCTATGTGATAATATTTTTGGAGATATACTGACCCGCAGCACATACATTATGAAGAGCGAGAATGCCTCGACAATATTCATACAATATTGCATCTTAGATGACAGAATGTTACCGGCCACAGTTCTAAGCTAAACTATTTCACATAGGAGGTTTTGTCCCGGCAGCGACGATATTATCAAAGAGGGGTGTTAGAGTACAGAATCTCCATATGAACTTGTAGGCTGTGGTGTGAAGTATTGATAGATGGTAATGTCTTCACTTGTCGGCTCCAAATCTAACGATTCGTTAGATGCAAATAAGTTACTCGTTATCAATTTGAGTTTCATTCATTGAAATACATATTTATGATAATTTGATTTTTCCAGGGGGAAACTTGAAATTTTTTTATTTAGAGTCCATTGCAACAAAATTGAACCAGAAAACACAAAAGTAAATAGGACACCTTACACTATGTTCACTCAAAGCATGTTCTTACGATATCCATGGAAAATGACATTACCCCTACCATTATTGTTACGTACGAAAATGCGCTATTCTACAACAACGACCGCCAAACGTGAATTTGAAAATCGAAAGGAGACATGAAGTTCTCTATGAAGTGGTGAACGTCCACCTCAGACCTGTACGAGTGCGTGAATACGAAAGCCAAGCATACGTTACTACAGTACGGTACGGTAAGGTTCCTTTACACCTGAACATTGTAAAACGAACACAACGAAATTTGTTCTGATGGAGTGTATAAATGTATGCGGCTGGGAGGCGTGACCTGTCTTAAGGAGAGTGATAGGCAGGAAGAACATTGTCACATTCGAAGTTTTGGTACAGCAGCGACGATACTACGTATCATGGCTAATTCTCCTTATGATGATAAACAATTTCAAATGCGCATTTGGAAAGGTAAACGTGCTTTAGTCTCGAACCCGATACAACAAAACTCGAGGAACATGAAGAAATGAATATATTGATCAGTTATTACACTATAACATGCTTTCATATAACGAATTCGGTGACTAGCTTTACCAAGTGCCCTTTGTTTGATGGTGGTGAGTTTGGTTTAAAGTAAAGTACAGGAAGACAATAATTTCCACATAACACAAATCAGAAGAGATTAGACAAAATGTCTCTTAGTCCGATTAATGGATTAATTTCTTACGATAGACAAAGGTACTGGTGTATATATATTCTATTTCCCCACTCACAGTGATGTAGATCTTTTAACAGTTGCAGGGCCAAGCATTTTCACACTCGCCGAGTTCCAAGTGGGGTACAATATGGACCCGAAGTTATTTTTAGTTATACGTGCATTTTATATTCAGTACACTTCATAAGCACTCAAAAAGTCATTTCTACAGACACATTTCGTGTATTGATGAAGTTAAACAAAACATATTGCAAGGTGAACAAGTAAAAAAGAATAACTGAGAAAAACACGGTACAAGCAAACACCGACATTTTTGTTCTGTTCTCATTTAAAACACTTGAAACAAACTTTCTGTTTTACATTTACACTTCAGAACGTTGTTACCCACCACATTTCAGTTCAGTCCTCATTTTCAGCCTACCTCACATTTGTTTTCCTTGCATATTCCTTGCAGACCCACTGGTGGCACACTGAGCAATTGAAATCAATCTTCCTCTCCTTGGTTCTCGGACAAGATGTGCGTTTTCTCCCAGTTGCCTCACTCAGCTCCATCGGCTGTTACCGTTTCACCCCTAATGTTGCAGCAGCATTATGATATGGGTATGGAGATTCCATTTTCAATGATGCCTCGTTCGATAAGTGTCTTCATAAGGTGTTTAGAGAGCTCTATAAAAATATCATCTTCTGTCATTTCTTACATTCATCCAACCAGGTTTAGCGAACGTGAATAGAACCTATGCGTTCAGAGCTGATGAATGCAGATTATTCATAAAAAGATAGAGTGGCAATATGTACATCTTCGTACCATTTGGTCAACGGTATCTACTCCGCCCTTTGTTTTGTTATAGTGAATACTTATTTTTTTGCTAGGGGCTTTACGTCGCACCGACACAGATACGTCTTATGGCGACGATGGGATAGGAAAGGCATAGGAGTTGGAAGGAAGCTACCGTGGCCTTAATTAAGATACAGCCCCAGCATTTGCCTGGTGTGAAAATGGGAAACCACGGAAAACCATTTTCAGGGCTGCGGATAGTGGGATTCGAACCTACTATCTCCCGGATGCAAGCTCACAGCCGCGCGCCTCTACGCGCACGGCCAACTCGCCCGGTATAGTGAATATTAATTTCAGAAATTCTTTCCACATGGTTCTCTAGTATTGTGGCATGATGTTGTTGTGTTGACAGGATAATCACACATTTATTTGGTTCAGACACATACGAAACTACTTTAGAGTCATAGTGTCAAGGAATGCAAACAGAATATTTCTCTAGCATTTTGTTACTAACCAGCTCCACGGGTATGTATTTCTTGTTCTTTCTCATTGCCCCTGTTAAAGTCAGTTTGTGCTGAAGAAGCTCCTGTGCCAGATCAAAGTCTGTGCAGAAATTGTCTACTGTTACGCCACGCCTTTATCCGTACATGTGATGAACCAAATCAAGATAAAATCTTTTTCTTTGCCCTTTCTCTGGTTGTAAACCAGCGTTCCCCAGATATACTTGAAAGTTTACAGTGTAATGATACTTCACATCAGCAACAACCCACGTATTTTGCCGTACCTTTCAGGTTTTGATTTCATGTAAACTCTGAAAAGGCATCTTCCTCGAATTGACACCAACTGCTCATGAGCTGTGACATAGGCATAAAGCTCAAAACACACCACACATTTTCTAGAAAATTTATTACACACATCCTGTAAAGCTGCCAGTTTGTTTTATCGCCTCCTTTCTTGTAAATTTATCTTCAGAGCGAATGAGGACGAGCCTTGGACATTGTTGCGGCGTAAATATCCCGTCTAACCGTTTTGTCTGTTGTCCACATTTCGTCTATATCCTCGCGATTGTCCCTGAAAGCTCCTGCCACAAGCAATATTCTCAAGAAAGCTTTAATTTCAAAATTATCTGTAGGAACAAAGTTTCTCTTCTCACAAGCGTGATTTTTGTTCCATTCATCGACTAAGCTTTCACCTTCTCCTTTAGTACGCAGAACTATTTAATCTACTACATCGTCTGTTATTTGGAGAAATAAACAATGTTGTATCGACTGAATAGTTTGCGATTTTCTGGTTAGACCAGGTGTAGAGTTCAGTATATTAGCAGCAGGTCATCTTTAAGCGCGTGGTGCTTTCGTTGTCCATGTAAATCGACCATGAGGAAGAAATGTATCCTCATCATCACTGTTAACACTAGAATTATTATCGATTACACTGAGGGTGTCAATTTCTTCATCTAATTCTTCAATACCATCTTGTTCTGAAGAAGGTTCATCAAATTGACAAAGATATGCTTCTATTTCATCATCAGTAAATGTTGTCCGACTCGTTGGCTGAACGGTCAGCGTTCTGGCCTTCGGTTCAGAGGGTCCAGGGTTCGATTCCCGGCCGGGTCGGGGATTTTAACCTTAATTGGTTAATTCCAATGACACGGGGGCTGGGTGTATGTGTTGTCTTCATCATCATTTCATACTCATCACGATGCGCAGGTCGCCTACGGGAGTCAAATAGAGAGACCTGTATCTGGCGAGCCGAACCCGTCCTGGGATATCCCGGCACTAAGAGCCACACGACATTTCATCAGTAAATGTTGTACGCTCCATTGTTGTCAACTATCCTAACTGTTATAAGTTCAACGCAGTGAAATCAAGCCAGTTAATCGGTACTGCCAACTTCCCTGCAATAATATTACCGCAGAGTACCGAAAAATAGTTCATGAAAATAAATTTCATAGATTGTCATGTGCGGTACATTTTGGATCACCGAAGAAAAATCCTTATCAGAATAGATTATACTATTTCGTGTGAATCTAGTACATTACTACTGCATTCCACAATAATTTAAAGTCAGCAACTAAGAATACTGATGCACAGAAATCATTCTGTTGTTAAATATCTTTGAAACACGTGGCTGGAGGACAAAATGTACCCCGCGTGACCCACCAAGGGTTAATAAAATATCACTAAGTTATTTCAAATATTGTGCAATATAATCTGGTATAGCCTGTTCAAAAATTACGTGGATTGTGACAAATTTCAGCTGCCATACTGACTTTAGAGACGTCTAACGGGACAATGTTTAGTTTGAAATTATGTCTGTGCAGTGAGTAAAGCAAATCAAGAGATGTTTAATGAATAACATTCTAACTTAAACAGGACAAATGATTAAAGTCGGATCTGCTTAGAATACAATCTGAACTTGCATCTTATATTACACGATGATCACAGATGATGAGGTACACTTCTGATATAAAGGCCATCGATTTGGAGTCCTCCAACAAGCATAGATTTTTGTGAACTGTTTTATACACAGTGTAAACTTATAATCATACTGCCTTTATTGCATAAAATAAAATGAGGGCAAACAAATTTATCGACCAGTCTTTCCTTTGAAATATGTCTATGTATACGCATTTACTGGCTGTAACAATAAGGTAATAAAAATGTACAATACCAAGCAGATTTGTTGAGAATGAGTTTAATAAGACTTCTGATCAATTTATCCATGGAATTTGAAGTAACGAATTGCACGACTGTTTGACTAGTCCTTCAAGTACAGTGAGTCTGAAAATTGTCTGTCTCATCCTTCTCGGTCTACGGACCATGTAAACTTTCTCGACGGAGGACGCACCTCGCCTGTAGGGCATGACAATATAGTATCCCCCGATTATTGCCGTTGTCTTTTTCTTCCTGAGGAACCAGAATTTTTCAGGTAAATCAGTCATACTCGGGTGCTGAAAAACAGTGGAAAGTACTCACGTCCCCAGAGGGAGCTCATGCATCACCTCTCTGAAGTCGACTTGCTTCACTCGCGATCCATCACAAACTCAATGATATTGATCGAGTAATCAATTGCTCGAGGTGCGATGTACCTTCCCCTCCCCGCCCTACCACTATTGTCCCTCTTGAGCGCCCTGAATTCTAGAGAGATTACATGTTCCAAAGTGGGAGGGAATGAAGATGTATGTCTCCCAGCGGTGCAACGGACTCTCACCCAAGTTCTACTCTCCACCTAGCTTTCCCTCTCTCCTTTTCCATCTGAGTGATCTTTGTCATACAAACAAAAGGTAGCAACATTTCAGGGTAATGGAAGACTAGGAGCAGACTGCTCCAACAAAGAAGTGTCTCCCTACTTTCTCTCTCTCTCCCTCTCGTAATCTGGAACACTTTTCATACGGAGGGAATAAAATCCCTTGGTTAATGAGCATGGATTACATCAGCACAATGAAGTCTCAGCGAGAAGCAGGACGGGGTAAGGGCAAGAATAAAAAAGAGGACTAGATGGAAACGATTCATATAAAATATAGTCGCATTTTGCGGTGTTATTTGTCTGAATTAATACATGAATATGCTACAGAGTGAAGTTACGCGGAGATTTCATAAATCAGCAGTCTAAACACTGTCCTTAGCATCACTTAATAAATAATTTCTCACGTATTACAGCAGTAATTTGGTGAGGTATATCCATATTTCACATTTAAGGATTAGCATTGGCTGCGGAAAGTCTAAAAATTAAGTGACAGTGCTCTTTCATAACTTGAACAAAATGCAGAGATTAGGTGTAGGACAAACAGGTAATAACCCTATGATACTGTGACCGTTACATTATGAGTCATATTGCAGCCAAGAGTACGTAGCAAATTACCAACAGGAACTATTTTAACGATAGGTTATGATACCAGCATGGAATACCATAAAACATTATTTCAATATAAAAAGCCGTCGCGTTTAGAAAAACCGCTATGTGATAGTATTTCTGCTTAGAACTCTGATTCGAAAAAATCTGTCATGTAAAGTTCAATATTGCATGACCTATCTCAACAAATTTTCGTTCTAAGTGAAACATGTGCTGCGGGTCAGTACTTCTCTTCTCAGCATTGTCATATAACGGTATTTCGAGGCGCAATGACGACATATTAGATAAATACGGGGAAGTGCAAAAGAAAAGAAGGATCTCGTGAGTAACTTCCATTTAAATTACGAAGGAATAAACGTTTAGGTGTATGAATTGTGTCAAGGGAGATTGGCATTTACTTTTCCTTCTTCATTCAGTTCCCTGAAATATCTCTCTATACTTAATTCTGATAATCGAAATATCTTTTTTCCTCCCTTGCATTTTATTTGAATACCACTTAGAGTTATACAATGGTAAGCATCTTTCGCCTAAGAGGAGTGAATGAGCTTCAGAATGGGGAGACCCTTGTGCAATGCACAACACCTCAAGTCAGTATAAAGGATCATGAAGTGATTAAGGTGACATTATTTTGTTACCTTGTAAGGTAGTCCAACTCTATTCATTTTTAATTTATTCAGATGTTCCGGGCCTGAACATTTGCAGGAATAATGTGCAGCAAGTCTGTATAAAGCCAAACTGAAGACAATTGGTGTTAACTTCGAAATTCTAGCCTCGAGACTCCCGGTCCTACAGCAGACATAACTGGGTAATCTTTAGCACAGGAATTCGAAGAACTATGGGTAATAATAGAAATGGAACATTACAAATCATCCGTAATTCTTGTAAAAGAGGTAAAATACCCATTGAACGCGCGCTTCACACCTTAGAGCGCGCAGACAGCTGTTTGCTTGATACGCTGATTGTTTTTCGTTTGGTAGATAGCGCATTGCGTAGTTACCCTCTTGGAACAGTGATTCATTCTTAGCGTAGTAGATAGCACTTAGCACTGCTACCCTTCAGATACATTGATGTGACGAAGAAGCTTCAATAAACCTGTTAAAATTAGGAAAGACGTTAGTATTAAAAAAATGCTAGAATTCGAAAGGACAAATTGGTGCAAATATTCATTTATACGATGAAGAATAAAATACTGGAATAATATATTATGGGAAATGTTCGATAAATTGTGAAGTTCTTTGAAGAAGTTTAAGAAAAGGCTAGGTAAATAACTGATAGGGAATCTGCCACATGTGCAGCAACCCTAACCAGAAATTGTTCAGTTAGTGTTTGATACTAGTGTAATCTCTAAGAACGGTAAGAGTATGCCAAGGTATGAATATGACAGAGAGATTAGAGTAGATGTAGGAAGTAGTAGTTATGTACAAATGAAATGATCAGCACATGCTAGGGTGGCATGGAGGAATACATCAAACCAGTCTATGGACAGCTGACTCAAAAGAACATTTCTATCAGATTAGAGCAGCAGGATCAATAATTTATGACGTGACTGTGCCCAGATACTTAGTTTTCATAGGCAGACGTGACTTCTCTGAATACCACATATGCAAAGTTTGAAGATGAAGAGAAGCATTTCGTCAATATGTTCAGAACGTGCTGTAATATAAATGTTCGTCTTTCTTTCTTGTCTCCACTGAATATATACTTTCCGCTGAATAAACGATTCTTCCTTTTACTAGGAATAATAAGTAATTATCTCATTTATACAAATACAATTGAGGACTCCCCAGAATAAGGATGTAACCAACAAATCAGCCTTTTTTACAGGAGAGAGGAGAATTTTATTTTTGGGAGTTATTTCATGGTATACACTACTTGAACCAATTGCCTGTGCAAGTGTACCAATTAGTTCATCTATTAAGAACAATATTTTAATCTTATAACTCAAGGTTTTAAAACAATCAATGAATTGGAAGGGACACAATGGAAAATAATCTGCAAGTATATCTTACGTTTGTATATTATATAATAGAAATCTTCTGCATGCACTTGGAACACAAGTAATAGCAAATAACATTAGTGTAATAATAAAAATAAGAACAATGACAATATAAATGTCGAGAAAATATTTCAAAATATATGTGTTATTTCGTCCATGGTCTTCATTTAAATGATTTATTACACCTGGTGATGAATTGCTGTCCACCTTCTTGACCGATGTTCATCCTGACACCACAGAATGAAGACGTGGTGGTACACCGTATTTCCACTGAAATCTCACTTTTCAAAACTTCGTTGATTAAATCCTTATTCTGGGGAGGTCTCCAGTTACCCAAGTTATGTTATTTCAGCGTTTGAGCAGTGCTATACAATGTAGATTTAATGTAATGTGTATTCTATACAAAATATCACGCCCTGATCTACCATTGCTTGTAAGATTTCACGGCCAATTAGAACTCCTCCTGAAACGTATACTGAAAATTAATATCGCACGATTCTTTACAAAACAGAAAGGGTAATTCAAATCTGGCAGCAGATGAAGAGGAAAAATAAATATTTATTCAAAGTATCCTGTATCAAGACATATTAAATAGACTACATCATATTTTCCAATTGGATACGGATGAATTTTGAATTATTAACTTTAATCCGTTAATATTTTATTAACATTTCCACTTCCGGTTATTCATAAACTGGAGGTATAATGGTCCATAATTACCTACGTTTCAGTTATTACTTTTCACAACAAATTATTCCCATAGTGTGCCGATATTATGTTATATGAGACAAATTCAATCTTTAAAGTAACACTAACTCCTGAACCCTAAGAATCCTTCTCTGTTTAACGAATTATAACATTAGAATAAATGATTTAGATTCACACCCATGCTTATTGTTGTAACAATGCTGCAATTTTGAATTCCGTTGGCAAAAGGCATCAGTGAACTAACTTTGAGCAGTGCTCATTCATACTCTTGTATCAATAGAAATCTGACTGTGGAATCAATCATCATGTATACATTTATTTCTTTATATTAATGTGCATACTAATAATGAAAGCCAAAGTCTTCACATGCACTTCTATATAAATAACAAAACTAACACAAATAACGTATGGTGCTACGGACCTGATGGTCCTTGGACACCAAACAGCCATTGCTAATCACCGAAGGCCCATAGATTACAATATGAGACGCGGTCGTTATTCGTGGCTCTCAAGACCAGTGGCGCTACTGTATCTCACCGTCAGGGAGGTCCTCAAATGGCCTCATGTAGTGTGAATGATCATCGTATCAGCCCTGATCTCTATGTGAAAAGCCATGGACTAGCCGAGAATCGACGCCGAGACATCCGGGGCATCCGTGTAAGAGGAGACCTAGCTATCCCTGGACTGCGGACTCAGATTGTATCTGAATGATGACACATAGCATTTCTCCAGTAACAGAAAATGTGGAATATTCATTCCTTACAAACTATTAATGATAATAATAATAATAATAATAATAATAATAATAATAATAATAATAATAATAATAATAATAACACTAGTCAACAGCTATTTTGAATCTAGAATGTGATACATCAACTAGTATGTATTTTGGTGCATAGAGTCCAAATATACCTTTCAAAATGTTCTAGCAAGTACCATTTTTGAGTTTTTAAAGGTTTCTTTAATTTTTGTATTCAGTATTTCGCTTTTTGCTGTTCTTCTGTTTTGATGTATAAATGTTTCTTATTGATTTGCAGAGGAGAGCCAGAAGATCTACAAATCGTCAGTAAATGGTTGGTGTGGTAATCCAGTGGTGTGAAAGAGATCCTCAGTGAGTGTTTTCTGTGAAAGATAGTGCAAACTTTTTGTGTTTGAAACTTACAGTAAGAAAAAATGGCAACTAGTAAATCTCGTTGCTGTCTAAACCACCCCGACAACTTTTGTTATGTGTGTGGGAAATTCACTCCAAAAGCCCAAAGAAAACCAATCACTGATTTGGTTAAGAAGGCATATAAATTGTATTTTGATTGTCCTGTTGGTGATCAAGATAAAAAATATCCACCTCATATTGCCTGCATAACCTGTACTACAACCTTAACCGAGTGGTTGAAAGGAAAACGCCGAGCCATGCCATTCGCTGTTCCGATGGTGTGGTGTGAGCCTAAAGACCATTATTCAGACTGTTACTTCTGTCTTACAAATATGTCGGGACATTCAAGCAAAACAAGACATAAAATAAAGTATCCAAATGTATCTTCAGTGCATTTGTCTGTGCCCCATGATGAGGGGTTGCCTGTTCCTGTCTGTAACGTGAAAGCCACGGAAGCAGACACCATGTCGAATCAGAAAGTACTGAACATATAGAAGAGTACTGCCCTCAATATCATGACACTTCACCTCAGCTCTTTAATGAAGAGGAATTGAACGATTTGGTTCGCGATCTAAAACTTTCGAAACAGCAAGCTGATCTCCTGGGGTCGAGACTGCAGCAACGGAACCTTCAAGCTCCAGGGACAAAAATATCCTGTTTCAGATCAAGAGGTGCTTCCTTCGCTCAATATTTCGATATGCAGAATTCAATGTGTGTATGTAGAGATGTCAATGGTCTCATGATGCAGCTTGGTGTACAACATAATCCACAGGAGTGGCGACTATTTATTGACTCCAGTAAAACCAGCTTGAAAGCAGTACTATTGCATAATGGCAATGCATTTCCATCGGTACCTTTGGCTTATGCAGTAGACATGAAAGAAACTTATGAAGCCATGGCTTTGCTGCTAGAGGCAATCAAATATAAGGATCATGAATGGCAGCTTTGCTGTGATTTAAAAGTTGTTGCACTCCTTACAGGTTTACAGGCTGGATTCACGAAATACTGCTGCTTTTTGTGCCTTTGGGACAGCCGTGACACCAAGAACCACTATACAGTCAAGGAATGGCCTATAAGGAAGTCATATGTTGCTGGAAACGTAAATGTGAACAATACCCCATTGGTTGAGCCCGATAAAATCATTTTGCCTCCCCTTCATATCAAGTTGGGCCTTATCAAGAACTTTGTAAAAGCTCTGGATAAATAAGGTGAGGCGTTCAATGACTTAAAAGAAAATTTTCCCAAATTAAGTGAGGCAAAGCTGAAAGAGGGTATATGTGTTGGACCACAAATAAGAAAATTGCTGAAAGACCCAACATTTGATACCAAATTCACAGACATCCAATTAGCTGCTTGGTCTTCTTTTAAAGCAATTGTGAAGGGCTTTTTGGGTAACAGGAAAGACAAAACCTATGTTAGCATTGTGAATGATCTGTTGGACAACTATAAGAACATGGGGTGTAGAATGTCACTTAAAATTCACTCTTTACATTCTCACCTTGATTTCTTCCCGGAAAATTTGGGAGCCGTAAGCGATGAGCATGGTAAACGCTTTCACCAAGACATCCTTACGATGGAACACCGTTACCAAGGCCATTGGAACCCTTCGATGATGGGTGACTACTGCTGGGGTCTTGTTAGTGAGAGTGATGAAACGGCAAACAAAAGAAGAGCTCCGTTGTCGCATTTTTCAAAAACGAAAGACGATTAAAGGTGAAAATACCTTCTGAACTAATTTGGACCTTTTATTGGCATCATGCCCATATATACATACAAAACAGTATTGATTTCAAACGTTCTGAATGTGTATTTTTTTACTTAATTGTGTCAATTTTCGCTATTGCCGTTTTTTATTCTGCTGTATATCTAGGAAATGTGACGTCACAGAGAAAACTGATTTTACCAGTGTATTCAGCACCCCAAAATTAGGTAAATCCACCCATTTATAAACCAGATGCAAGAAAAGTTTAAATTTGTTAACTAGTGTAATAATAATAATAATAATAATAATAATAATAATAATAATCATAATAATAATAATAATAATAATAATAATAATAATAATGAAGATGATGATGAATACTGTGATGAATGCTGTGATTGCACATAAATGAAAACATAAATGGGGATTTCAGACTGATTTACGTGAGAACAATTCCTTAAATTCGCCGTCAGGAAATGTATTTTGATATGCTATTTTATGACTAATACCCGCGATCTCATTTTATTTCTCTCAGTTACTTCAGTATTTAAATTTGCTGCGATAAATGGTATATATAAGTAGATTAATGAAATATGACGGAGATTTTGGAATTGGCTCTGTATACTTCAGCGCCCATTAATGTGACATTACGCAGTTGGCAGCGTCGCCGTGGCGTGCTGAGTGCTGCACGCTTGTTTATTTATTAGTTATTATTATGAGAGAATAGGAGGCGCACGTGTCCGTTGAGCAAGACGTAATAACGCAGTGTTTCATACATGAAGGTGTTAAACCAGCAGGAAGTTTACACAGATTACGTGCACGGTTCAGCCAAGGAACAATTTCGTAGCCCCATGTTCCCTGCCAGCAAAACGATATTATTTGAAGGTCGGAATTATGTTTATAACCTCATTCATAGACGTCATCGCAGAATGAACGTTAATCCGTTGAACATTTTACAACTTCAAGACCTTACTCTAGGCGACCGACAAAAACCTGTGCGTGAAATAAGTGCAACAACGAAGAGATACAAGATGTGCAAGAAATATTCATGTATGAAAGATCGACTGTCATCGTGATGAGAAAATGATTAAACTATAGCGATTATTATGTACAGAAGTAATTTTGTGTTTCTTTGTCGAAAGTTGTGTAATAATACCCTGGCGGCAAATGTAATCCCAACACCAAGACATTTGTTTAGAGGAATACAATTAAGGTTAAGCAATTGTCTACTTAACATACTGTATTTATTTAATTAAAGTTTTCAGGTCACTGGTTCAAGTATGTGCGAGAAGACCTTGACATAGTGGTATATTCGTAACTGTGTAGTCGCCACTATTTTGAATGAAAGCATGCAAATGTGCATGTATTGTATCGAACAGGTGCCGTATGTTATTTTGCGGAATGGAGTTCCACGCCTCTTGCACTTGCTCAGTCAAATCAACAACAGTTTGTGCTGGTACTGGATGACGATGGACCTATCGTCCAATAATATCCCATACGTGATGAATGGGCGAAAGATTTGGTGATCTCGCAGACCTAGGCAACTGGTCGGACTATGTAGAGCATGTTGGGTAACCGCAGCGGTATGAGGACGAGAGTTGGCCTGTTGTGAAGAAACATTCCTTGAATACCGCGAAGGAATGGCAGCACAACCAGTTCAATTACCAGTCTGACGTGCAAATCAGCTATCAAGGTTCTTGGGATTACGGTGAGAGTGCTCCTGCTTTCAAAGTAAATCGCTCCCGAGTCACTGCCACTGATGGCAGTGATTCGGAGTCAGTGGCATGTACGCTACAGGACGCCTGGTGTAAGCAAGCGCGCATTTCTGCTACAGGTGGCTTACAACCGGTGGCATAATAAAATGCACAATACAAAATGTACACAATAATATGAAATGAATAAACCACAATATACTGATTCTGGATGTCAAGCGAAGATAAAAGTAATAATTGTGCAGGCGTAGGTTGAATGAGACTAAGCTACACACAGCTTGGTTCCAAGCGCTCACTTGGTCTCCTCCTTACCAACCTAGGGTCGTCACTGGCAACAAGATAGAAATGCCCCTCAGATGAGGCAGATTTTTACTCCGGCCTTCAATGAGCTCTAGCTTGACACCACTGATGGCAGTGGTTCGGAGTCAGTGGCATGTACGCTACAGGACGTCTGACTCGAACCTGTCCCTCAGGTAATCGATTTGTTACAGTTCGCTGCTTCATTCTGGTGCCAACTGAAGCTGTAATGTCTGCTGCAGATGAAGTACCATACACCACAACCATCCGGTGAATACGGCGGTCTTCCCTCTCCGTAGTGGCCCGTGTGTGGCCGGACTCTGGTCTGCTTGAGACAATGCCTTCCCTTGACTATTGTTGCGGATACATCTCTAGCGAGTCGTTCTTCAACATTGCGAGAAAAACATCCACCTTCTTGCAGTCCTTTTACACGGCCTCGTTCAGACGCAGTAATTTGCTGATACTGACTTCCTTCCCTCATTAATACCATGATTGATTCGCACCTACCTAACAACGTCAACATCTGACGATGAATAACATTCACTAAGTGTACAGCATGTATTTAAAACAAACTTGCTTTATAAGTTCATAGTGGCGCTACTAGCACCACTCGTCGCCGGGTAGGGCGGAAATATGAATAGGCGTCCCCTTTAAGATGTGCAAATACGCCTCACGAATTTCGCTTATCTAGCACAAGTCCTCCTTGTGTTGGGATTTCATTTTGCGTCATTCTTTTCAAAGAGGCTCCTCAAAACTTGTTCAGTCATAGTATACTAATGCTACGAAATGACCAAAGGGTTTTACTTTATAAGGTTTATAAGGTTCGTATATGGATGACATTGTAGATATTGATTGAAATTACATCCGCTGCTATAAACGAATGTGTAGTAGTAACGTCCGCTCTAGAGAAAACTTATTTCAGAAGGAAATACGATCACTACAAAGATTTCTAGAAATGTGGTGACCATGAAATTGTGACTAGAATGGATTTTTGAATGCATTACGAGTAGAAATACTTCGTCTGATTGTGAAAGTATATGGACATCATATAATGAATCATTGGGCTGTGGCAAAATAATACTCAGAATATCCAATAGACGCTAACACAGAATGTGTCCGGGAGTCGAATTTGAATACTTAGAAGTTTCTTAACGAGGTTTTACTCACTGAAAATGTATAAGTTCCGTAAGACCGGAATTATCCTATGTCCAAAATTTCGCACTACATTCGCACATAGTCTCGTCTTGTAGGTACGACTTTGTAATACGCGGCGAACCAACATCGTCGAGGTGTACAGTATTGTTGAACTGTAGGTGAACTGCTCTGAACTGATGATAGTACCCAGAGTGGAGGCCTTTTTATATAAAAATGGCAGTGACGTAATTTTTTACAAAACATTGAATATCTCCGTAATCCCTGGATCTATTTTGGAGAAATTAACACGAGGAGACATTTGAGATGTGCACTATAAGATGCCGTTGTTTCCGAATCGATATAAAATAGGTTTAGGATTTAGAAAAAATTATTGGATGGATGTTTCGAGAATGTATGACGCGTCCTGTCCTTGACAAGTGCTGGCTAGGCGATGAGGCAGGTAACGTTGTGCGGGTCGACTACTTGCCCCTGTGAGACTGTTTCTATGAGCGCTTGAACAATACACACGCCAATACTTTATCAGTTCTTTATGGTGTATAGTATTTTAAAAATATTTTATGTACGGTCAATCCCAGTACAATATAGAGTGAGTCACTTAGTATTACCACCAGCAATATTTTTATTCAACAAGGAATTATGAACAACTACTTTCACAGACAGAACGTCAGGAGAGAGATTGATGAGAATGGTGGATAAAGACAATTAAAATGTACTGAAGTATGTTTTCAACCCAAAATTCCGTGCTTTTAATAGAAATCCCCTATTACATTTAGCCTAAACGAAAACAGGAAAAAATTAATAATGTCGTTCGTTACAATGCAATACTTCATTTCAGTCCTAAGTAATCTTAATACGAATTTGATGCTTGCCATATTCTCTACAGCAGTTCAATCATGTGTCTATGAAAATGAGATGATGAGAGAACAGTGATAATAAAAGTTAATAGTATGAACTGTTTGCTAAGAAACAAACAGCGCACTACATGCAATTGTCAACCATTTATTAGCATTGCACTGTTAGGAATTCTTTTCTCTAGGGAACACCTTTTTCAGACGATTGTACACATTCAATTACACAGTTAAATTTTCAGAAGTTGCTGATTATTATTTTCCTCACACACATGTAATCAGGCGCGTAGTGAATTAATAACACGGTGCAGCATGTCTAATATAATCATACTGCCTCTATGAAATGTTTCATGACCTTTGAAGGTGTAACTGCTGAAGAGAATCTGAAGCGTCAACATCACATTATATTTACTTGCTATTTAATAAACGTATTACATTGTAACAAACGGCATTTCGTTCCTGTTTTAAATTATGTTAAAGATAATAGAGAGTTTCCATTTCAAAATAGATTTTTGTGTTGAATATTATACTTCGGTATATTTTAAATTAATTGTAACCACTAATTTCATGAGCCCCTCTCCTAAATTTCTGTCTGTGGAAAATATTTTTCAAAATTCTTTTTGTTAAGAGATATTGCCCGTGGTAATATTAGGTGACATCCTGTAAACCAGATGGTCTACCAGCCCCTTGCGATCCAGTTTTATGCATCCTGCCGCTTTTACAGGAATTTTGAAATATATCAGTCCCTTTCCTTAAATCGAGGTTATATAACAAGGTGTGTGTTTAGGGGTTAGAAGACAGCAGGGATCATGAGAGCCACTATTTATTCATTATGGTACTCAAATGAAACCGTAAAACTAGCACAGTTACAAAGGACACGTACTTTACACCAAGAGCAGGTACTTTATACGCTGGGAACTACGCGATGCACGTTAAGCCACGCAGTAGTTCACATGGCAAGGGCGCGGTTGTTCGAATCCATCACAGGTACCTACATTTTTTACTATCAACAGCCTGGGATGTGGTATGGTTGCATACTTGATAGCTCCACAGACTGATTTGTTTATGGCCTTGTAAAGGCGTAAGCATCGCGGTATAAGGTATGGAGCAGGTTTGGACGAGGATGACGAGGTGATGGTCTATGGCTAGAGCACAGGCAACCAGTTAGCTACATCGTACATGTTACATGTTTCGTAGACCATAGGCAGGGTACAGTGTGCCCCATTCGAACGATAACAACATACGATGGCAAAAAGGTACGTACCTGCGCGAACTCTCCTCCTTCGAGACAAGTCAGAACACTGCTTCGTGATGTATACCAGCAAGGAATATGTGGATATGTTACTCATTTATGATGGAACTAGGTAGACTGCATACTGGGACAACGTCTGTATCACTAACGCTGTCCGAATAAACGACAACCGATAGACATGATATTTCGGAATGGAGAAAACGTCAGAAGGTTACTGCGTCCCCGGGAAGGACATGGCCTATTCGCGATTATCTCGTGACATCTGCTCACAATGAAGATGCTGTCATGAACGCTATCCGGCAAAACCCTCATACTAACACATGGGCCATTGGACAGGGGATGAACATCACCCGGACGTCTGTTATGCGGTTATTGCATACTGAGTGGTTTCACCCGTACCATCTGCACTTACACCAGGAGTTCCCTGGCCATGATTTCGAAGCCCGGATAGCGTTGTGTCAAAGGACCCCACAGCATGTCGATACTGATATTGCCGTTTTAGCGACTATCTGATTTACAGACGAAGCCCGGTTCCACAACAATGAAATTGTTAATCACCATAATATGAATTACTGGATTGTGAATAATCCTCATAGGGAACGGCAGGCAGCTGTTTAAGTTACCTACAGTGGAACGTAAACGTGTAGCGTGGCATCGAGTGTGATCACCTCATTGCTCCCCATTCTTTGAGGGACCTTTAACAGGAGAACTCTATGTGCGGTTTCAACAATATGAACTACTAACATCCCTGGAACATGCGCGTAACTCCTTGACCGCTGAAGGATGTGGTTTAAACATGACTGACATCCACCGCACGTCATGGTCGTCGTCCGGAACCATATCCTAGCTTCGTATCGTGATAAATGAATATGAAGGGGAGGACCTCTCCCCTTGACCGCCAGATCGCCCGATCTTACCCCTGAATAGTTTTCTGTCGAGCCATGTAAAACAACTGGAGTATGCACGGCAGCAGACCAATCCTGGTCACCTTAGACAGCTCATCACCAAGGCATGTCAATATGTTAGTCAGGAGACGTTGCAACGTGCCAGATGATCCATACAGCATCCTGCGCAACTCTGTATCTACCACGGAGGTCGTCAGTTCGAGCATGTGCTGCGATAAACTTCGCAGGTAACTGAAATACTGTCACATGTTTCCTAGCCTCCTCCAACCAAGCTCCAAGTTATATAACATCATAAAAAAAACCATTCCCTGGCCAGAAAATCAAGTCAGTCTGTGGAAACTGTTAAGTACGCAACCTTGCCGAAGACCAGGCAACTGGCTGTAAAAATATACATTTCGTTGGGATTCGAACCTCCTTACCTTCAAGCATGGCTCACTTCTATCTAGATCTCTGATTGCGCCCCTGCCCTGTGAGCTATTGGGAAGTTTAAAATGCAGCGGGCAGTTTCCAGTGTGTACAATACCTGTTCCTGGGCTGTGTGTGTGTGTGTGTGTGTGTGTGTGTGTGTGTGTGTGTGTATAGCTTCTGTTGTAACGTAGAGTTTTACGGGTTCATTTTGGGTAAGCATAATGAATTAATAATGGCGCTCATATTTCCTGCAGTTTTCTAGCCGGTAACCGCACGTCTCGTTTTATTAGTGAAAGGGAGTCGACTCGTTGGCTGAATGGTCAGCGTACTGGCCTTCGGTTCAGAGTGTCCCGGGTTCGATTCCCGGCCGGGTCGGGTACTTTAACTTTCATTGGTTAATTCCATTGGCTTTGGGGCTGGGTGTTTGTTCTGTCACCAACATCCCTGCAACTCACACACCACACATAACACTATCCTTCACCACAATAACACGCAGATACCTACACATGTTATTTGAACGTAGTGTGCTACAGAAACACGCAGAGTGAACTTACTTTTGATGTGACCCTTGTATTTACCGATAGAACTTAGTCCGTCGAAACACGAAAAGTAACACTATAAGGTATCCGTAGAAATACACAATTATAAGTGGAGTTAAATGTTTCGTTCTAAAAGAACATCCTCAGGTTCTATCAAACTACCCTTCAACCATGCATGTATACAATACTGTTTACGTTGCGCAAACGATTGCGAATGGTTGTAAATGATTGAGAAACAGTGATATTATGAACAAGTGAGATGAATTATGAATAGAAGTCCGCTGTAAGCACTTCATACATTTTGAGTGTTTCCACTACCTATCTGACCGGCCTCTGTGATGCCAAGTGTTGGACTGAGCCAAGCTTATTTGCTTCTGTTTGTGGTTTCTGAATCTACTTGTCTCTGGGGAATGCGGGGAAAGGGTACCTCCTTTCTTCTGTGGGGACGTAGTAGCGCTCTCCAGACTGTCCTAAATTATCCAGCCATGTGCTGGAATGAATGAAGGGAAATAGTTTTGGAGGGATTAAATGTGTAGTAAAGATTTAAGGAATACCTTGTGAGTTATTATTTGCATTGGTAGAAGATAACCTTCATCTCGAATTCGAACCACTCCTTAAAAAATAAATTCTATTTGTTGCGGGAAATATGTTGGTTGTTGTACACATCCTTTCAATGGATATCAATTAATTGTTCTTAGTGATCGCATATTTGTCACCACAGTACTGTGAAGAACATCCTACTTTAGTTGATAATGCTCTTGTTATTCAATAAGCACCAGAAGAAGTAACTAAGGTATAATTATAGCACTAAGTAACGATACCTGGGGAAACGTTACCGTCCAGTGCCTGATGTCATTACTTGTGTTTTCTACATCATGATAGCAGTGGCATCTAATGCATACAAACTCTTCACAATTTCAATTAAAACCATACATAAATATTCTTATGAAGTTGTTCATCGGTTAAAAATTCATTACTTCTGGTGAGTAATTTTCTTAAAACTACGTTCTTAATTTTGTAAGAGCTTTGGGATAAATATTTATTTGCAGAGGGGCTGTTTGTTTTTCCGTGATTCATCAGTTGCTGTATATAAGTCAAGACGAACAGCTACATTTATTTCACTGGTAATACAGAATAATTTAGCCTGATTACATACAGTCATTTGTCTTCTCCCTCATCGCTATCTACGAATTAAAAACTTGGGGGGTGCTGCATTACAAATAATAGCCGATGCTGAAGCCCCTAATGCAAGATATGGTAGGATTATCATTAACAATGTCCTTAATATTAACTACGTGTTGTGTTGCGTTCTTTTCCTGCAAATGAATACTTTTGTAGGCGTGTGCCAAGGGAGCATACTCCTGCGTGAAAAATAGCAATTCTTTCCCACTAAACATCTGTGCTTATCATAGAAGCGGATGTCACCAAGCGAGTTGGCCTTGTGAAAAGGGGCGCACAGCTGTGAGCTTGCATTCGGGAGATAGTGGGTTCGCACCCCATTGTTGACAGCCCTGAAGACGGTTTTGCGTGGATTCCCACTTTCACACCAGGCAAATTCTGGGGCTGTACCTCATTAAGGCCACGGTCGAATCCTTCCCACTCCTAGCCCTTTCATATTCCATTGTCGCCATAAGACCTACCAGTGTCGGTGCGACGTAAAGTAACTTGTAAAAAAAGCAGTTTTTGGCATCTTCCATATTCTATTGCTCATCATAGAAGAATCTATTGATTTCCTCAGTATTCTGCCCTCTTACAGTCTCTTCACACGAAGCCCCCTTCTATGCATCTTCTATAAACAATTTCAGCGAACTTATTCACGTTATGAATGAAATAATGGGTATTTACATTTTAATTACTTGGTATACAACAGGAATTACGTAAAATATTCTCTAAATTGTAAATAAATAACTTGATACCGTTATAAAATGAGTCAAATTACATGGTGAACTCGTGTAAATACGAGTTTTCTATCCTAAGCCGTGTCCGGTGTTCTTCTGCATAATAACTTTCTAGTTCATTCCATTTATTCCACTTCACCCGACCTCCTTTCATTAGTATTACAATTATATGGAATAATTCGAAGTTTATTCTGCGTTAACTCAACCGAATAGGGACAATAAAATGGTGGTTACTCCTTGTGGCCTCTATGCTTTACAGGGTGAATGCCCATTGCTTATATCGTTCACAGTTCGGCTCCTTGTCTGAATGGTCAGCATCGAGGATCTCGGTTTAGAAGATCCCGGATTCAATTGGTGGTTGATGGCACTAAGCTATAGATAATTCTTGATATTAATAGCTCATATTTCATAACATATCACATGAATTTGATATAGACATGCATTCATGTCTTAACCTATCATGTGATTCAACATTCAGTGGGGTATTTGAGATGTTGTTAACAGTCAAGTTTTAAAATAACCCTACTGTATGTCTTTAATCAAAATGCGGCAGGCCAGATTACTTAGGGCATTAATTAATGTTGGCAAAAGTGGCATACACGGTAAGAGAAGAAGGCAGAGGTCAAGACGACGATGATTTTACTGATATTTTACGGTTCCAGGTCTAAAATTGTAAAAGTTGATGATGTCACAGTGCTAGCTGCCAATAGAGTGTTGTAGAGGATTTCTGTTCCGAAGCTTTCGGGCTAAACACAGCAGTATGTAATTAGGACGTACGAATAGATGTACGTATGACTGCTGTATGGATATCTTCAATGGAAATGTCGAGAACTTGACGTAAATATTACTCCCCCTTAGGACTCACCTTTAGGATATGCCATCGTGATTAAGTCACTTGAACCAGAATATGGTTTCCTATAAAGGAATGAAACGACGTTTGACTTATATATAATATGCCTAATCCTACAAGAGTACTTGCATTTAATTTTTCAGGAGATATTTCTCAGTTTTGGTGACGCTGAACCTTTGAGGATTTGTTAAATGGACAGATAATCATTAGACTAAACTTTTCAGTATTATCTAAAAACTGATTTCTATTCGCATTGTGTGAGTTCTTTTTCTTTATTGTCCAAAGCAGAACATAAAATTTCCCCTTTCTGATAATGGCCATTCACTGGAAATCACTTAAACTGGACAAACTGACAATTTTTCTCTGACTCTAAATGTGCAATCCCCCCTTTGTATGAGCGAGTACATAAAATAGGATGTATTTTGTGTCTTGTAAGGTGCTCCTCGGAATTTCTTTCCCGCAACGAAGTTCGATTTCAATTTGTGCGTGTAAGTAAGCAAATCATTACATACTTGTTATGCATGCATAGATACACCTTTTCACACGTAACGAAACCATATATTGAGCCAAGCTCCCCACTACACACATTCATAAACGACCATCTGGTCACATTGCTTCCCATTGCCCTAACGACTTGTGCGTATTTGTGCATTGAAACCCCGAATTAAAGCGGTGCGGCAGTATGGTGCCTTCCACCTTAAACCTGGGCCGTGGCTCTTAACAAGGTTGTTATAATGTGGACGCAGCTGGTAGAGTAGCCCTAATGCCATAATATTACAGCACGGACCAGAGGACACTCACTTCCCTGCTCAAAATAATAGGCACTCGTGGACATAAAGTACTGGAGATTTATTACTCTCCCCGTCCTAAGTCCTTTAACATTCTGAACCAATGTGTAAATATTGCCTCCATAAGAACAAATGTATTGCGAATATTATGTCAATTTTAACGACTTAAATGCTTGTAACTGGGTGTAACAAATAAATTACGATCCCTAGATTAAGCTACGAATGTGCTAACTGTCCATACCATATGATGACAGTAGTAATGGGATATGTGTTTTGTGTGTGTGTGTGTGTGTGTGTGTGTGTGTTTGTGTTTGTGTATTACATACAGAAAAAAGGGACTGGAAACTGTTTTATATGTTTAAAATTAAAATTCAGATTTCAAATTTTCTTCAATACCTAGGCTATATCTGCAGATTATTTTCTAGTGCTTTACCTTCACACCAACTCGGACAGGGTTTTGGAGACGATGCGATAGGAAAGCAGGAGAAAGGAAACGACTGCGGTTTTAATTGTATGTATTTGCTGGGCTGAGTGGCTCAAACGGTTGAGGCGCTGGCCTTCAGACTCCAACTTCATAGGTTCGATCCTGGCTCAGTCCGGTGGTATTTGAAGGTGCTCAAATAAGTCAGCCTCGCATCGGTAAATTTACTGGCACTTAAACGGACTCCAGGGGGTTAAAATTCCGTCACCTCGACGTCTTAAAAAACCGTCAAAAGTGGTTTGTCGGGCGTAAAATACTACGTAATTAAAATATTGGTGTTCGAACCCACCATCTACCGAATGCAAGTTAACAGCTACACCTCCGGAACTGCCCATATAACTCGCTCAGTATCTATTTGTAAACATAGAGCTCCAAACTTTTATGATCTCGTGCATGGCAGGTGAAGTGATGTCAGCGATCCGCCCAAGACACTGTAAGACAAACGTTTGAAATTAAAAATGGCCTCTAACACATATGTAAAGCAGAACTAATCGATCATGTGTCACCTGTAAAGTGGAGAAAGGGAAGAATCCCGGAGATTTATTGAATTGTTGGCCTTTAAGGTGAAACCTTATCCGTAGGTGTTTCACGGTTCTCGTGCAAGTAAGCATAGAACAAATTTGGCATATCTAGTCATCCGTAACTTTTCTAGAATAAGATACGATGAGTGATAATATTTATGTCAAATAGAATCTAGGATATTAGGCGCTTTGTTTAATATATCTTAAAATTAAGTAGGTAGTAATTTTCCGCTATCTCAACGATGAAACCAAACCTTAATTAAAGATTAATTTTACCACTTTGGATCAGGTATTAATTAATGTACACTTTTCAGCGGATCCCTCCTTTAAATCACGAATTAGTACAATTTTAGAGGTGGATTTCAAACCGAACTAAGTCCATTTTGTTCTTCAGAATAACAGAGAAAGGTAGATCATTAGTTTTGAAGTGATTGTAAGAATGATCTTAATTTTACCATGGTGATCGTAACATTGATACGGTAGGCTGTAAATTTATTCTTATATCTTCCTATATAGAGGGGTGTGTTTTTCAAAAATAACAGTGAGTCATATGACTCAATTGTATTTTGAAAATTTTTCTGATTATACTGGTTAGTTGAAATATGGTGCACTAACTGTAAGAAGAATTTGTATATATAACAAATACTAGTGAAATCAAACAAGTAATTACATTTGATGTACAAAAACAAAATAATGAATCATAAATGTTGTACAAATGGGAAGAATGCATTACACATTAGTTATTATATGAAATAAGTTATACATGTTAGTCATTAACTTCACATTTTAATTCACAAAATTTGAAATTTTCTGAATTGAAAATTGGTTAATTTTGACAATAACTTTTATGCAGGTGCATCGACTTTGTTCGGCTTGGAATAATATTATTGACTTTATTTTCCAAGGAAGAAATTTTCAGTTTTGACATTTACAAACAAAATAATTGTGATGGGTGTGAATATGTCCTCATTTTAAGTTGCGTATCATGTATAGGAGAACACAGTGAGTGGCTAACTAAAAACTGCGAATAAGGTTTTCAAATCTACCTCTTCAATTAGACGACGTACTGTGCTCGCTGACTCGGATGAACAATTTACCAGCAAGACGAGCCGTCTTCGACTTTCAAATGAATAGTGGCCATTACCATAAGATGCTGTATTATTTATAATATTTGCTACAGGTATGATATATATTGTTCACCCCAAACATTTCACTTCCTGAGATGCATTGATTTCTTACACAATTACTGTATAACAAAAACAATAAAAAATATACCAAGATAAACTTGGAAACTTTATGAAGTTTGAATGCTGGCGAGGTGATATCTTCCTCTCAAATTTGGCGATATAATATAGCTTTGCAAAGTCGTTTTAGATTTATAGATAATGTGCATTGTTTCCATTCAGGGTACCAAGAAAGTACAGTTCACTAAAGAATTCCACGATTTCACCACCAATATTTTAGACCTATTTTTCAATCTGTTTAAGACAAACATACCGTGCTTTTGCAACTAATTCAGTCCTGAGAAGTAAGCTAAGTAGGAAATGTAGGTTATGACTATGTAATATTTCAATTGTTGTCAAATATTTTCTTATTTTCCAAATGTTGTCAATCCTAGTACTACCCATATTTAATGCCTCAAGGCAAAATTTCATTTCGTAGTGAGTGACATTTGTATGGCATGTAATAACAAGTCCAAATCATTCTTGGAAAGAACGGAAAGGCTAATTGTGCCATTTAATATTTTCAATTGAACTGAAAGGGACTGAAAAAGACACGAGTTGTAAACATACACATTTACACTAACTGGCCAAAAGTCATGGGAAGGCAATGAATGTGATTTTAATAACGAGCTTCTCCTCCACGATCCCTCAAAACGGCAGCGATGCGGAGAGCCATCGGCTCTACAAGGTATTGGAATCATTCTGGAGGGATATGGACCCACGCATCTTGCATTGCTACCCACAATTAGACTTCTGTAGTTGGTGTGATATTCACGGAGCTTAAACCACCATCGACAGCATCCTATAAATGCTCGATTGGATTAAGACCGGTGGATCTGGAAGGCCAATCCATAGTCGCAACTTCACTGGAGTGCTTCTCCAACCAGCTGCCTGCCCCTACAAACCGGTAACATGGCGCATTGTCCTGTTGCTACATGGCATCTCCATCAGGGTACTCTAGGGCCGGATAGGGATGCAGATGGTCTGAAAGAATGTCCACATAACGTGTACCTGCCAGCGCTCTCTTCAGGCACACAATGGGGTCTAATTGCGGCCATGAGAACGGCGCCCAGGCCAGAACTGAGTCACCTCCCGCCTGGACACAACCTCATTGCAGCGCAGGATCCATAGCTCATGGGGCATACGCCACATTCTCAGGCGAACATCAACTCGATACAACCGGATCCGAGATTCATCGGACCACGCCACACGCCACAACTCTTCCATGGGCCATTGCCGTATTTCTCGGGCCAATGCACGTCGTTGAGCTCTGAACTCTGTGCCGAGATGTCTGCAAAGTGACACGAGTTGCTCGTCGGCTGGTGAAGCATACGTGGTGCAGTTTCATCCATGCAGTCTTGGTAAAAATGGGTTCCTGACAGCCATCAATCAACTGGGAGGTGATCTGACTCACAGTAGTCCGTCGAGCGCTCAGTATGGTTCTGCGTAGGCGACGTGATGTCAGTTCGTCGATTCTGGAATGACGTCATTGACTCCTAGTTAAGTAGTAAGGCTATCTAGGTTCTAGATCATTCAACGCGGAATGACGTTATGACCTTGCGCACGAAAGCAAGCCTTACCTCACAGAATACATTGGAGAGGCCTAATTGGTCAAGGGAATGGTTTCGGCCGCTTTTGCCCCCGTGGGATGCGGTAATGACGTCATACGCATACTACGAGGGCAATACTAACCTCACTGGCCAGTCTGGAGTGTTTCAAACAACCAGGTGATGTTATGACGCCATACCCTTAGGAACGAGGGCAATGCTAAACTCACGGGCCGCTTTGGAGGAGCCGAATCAGATGGGTCCCCCTTGGATGAGCCAAGTTGGAAAAGTCACGGACCCTGTTGGAGGAGCCGAATCGATCGGGCACCCATGGACGAGTCACAAATTGGTTAGGTGACCTGCAGATGAGGTTAAGATGTCATTATGACACAGGCTCCCCATGGAGGACTCCAATCGGTTAGGTACTGGTAGTTGAGGTTATGAGGAACGCCAACCTAACTTCAGACGGGTTCCCCCTTGGAGGAGCCAAAATAGTGAAGTAACTCGTAGATGTTGTTAACACTTGTGTTAATCTAACCTTGGCCACGAACGGTAACCTAGCCTCACACACGAACTTTGCCGTCCCCCCTTGCAGTAGTGGCGGAGCTGTGACATACTAAGTGTGGGCGATTTAATAATGCATGCTTACTCTTTACATATCCGAACGCACAGGCCTTCTCTTGGCAGAGCGGTGACGTTGCAGGTTTGGTGATTTGAAATGCGGACTGCTGGCTAATAACCTAATAACGCTTATAACCTAGCGTGTGTCCATTCGTTGTCCCGTTTCTCTACCGTGTCGGGTTTGTGATGAGATGAAATTTTAAGACGGATTTTTATAACCGGATGTCCTTCCTGACGTCAACTTCATCAGGGAAGATAATAAGATGAAATGAATAACATGGTATGTGACTGTAGGAAGGGGGAAGGTAAAAGCCGGTAGTGGCACATAGACTTCTCCTGTCGAATAACATCGAGAGGTCTGCTGAAGGCTTTACGTCTCTGTCCGACGGACAAATAACCATCAACACTGTTATATGCCCACACTGCATATTAGCATCGCGGTGAGGCTTGGAATTTTATCAAGGCTTTTTGGGGCACACAATCTAGGAATTAGAAATTATATACCACCACCTACCTTACCCTGCCAGGTTGAATGGCACAGACGGTTGAGACGCCGGCCTTCCTTCGCAAACTTTGCAGGTTCGATCATATTTACGTAATACTGACTGAATACTTCATCCTTATGTAAATTCTCAGAACTCTTCAGCTTACATTTTCATGAAAATAAAATATTGATGACTAGTGTAGCAGCACCAGCGTGTATCACAGAACCATAGTTGTACTCCTTGGATCTCTTTGGTAGCATCGATTGTTTTTGTTTCTGTGTGGAATCTTCTTTGCATCAAACCTGTATTAGAAATAAAAAGGATAAAGACGATATCTGATAACTGCTTAATCGTAGGATATATGACATTTGGCGACCATGACAGGACACGTCTGTCGTATTGGAGTTGCTGTTTCACTGAACCTTGTTTGTGCTATCGTCTATTCTTTCGGAGTAGTTTTCTTTCTTCGGCCATCGCGAGGACGACTGTGGAAAAAGAATCTATTTTATACTGTAATATAGGAAATGTCCTTTCTTTAAATTGAAAATTTAGTGCTTGATAACAATTAATATTTTTGTGTCATTTGCCACCGTGCTAGACACTTCATTTGCTAATAAAGTGATTTTATTTTATTTGAAATCGTTTTGGAATCTAAAAGTAAGCACTCCAAAGATCTGAAAAGGCCCAGGAATTTTTTAAATTGAAGTTCTTGGGTGGTGTCTTCCCTTAGCTTAAAAGAAGTAGATGTACTAATTAAAATATTACATGAAGAAGATACAAATTTCAAAACGATACTGAAATAGCGCTTCCAGTGTAGAGATGAAGAATAGGAAGAAGGTGATCCACGAATGGAGAGGGAAATGATGGACGTGGAGGAGCAGGAAGAGTTTTAAAGAGTTTTAAAGTCAATCTGGTTTGACAATTTACGTTTTTATACAATTCCACGTTCAAAAGCTGACTTGCTAGATAAGTGCCTGACGTCTACCGGTAGAAGATTCCATTGTCGGGCTGCAGTAACGGTGAATTATTTGATGCGGGTTGCCGTTCTCTTTACGGAAAGAGATAAACTCAAGTTGGTGGAGGATCGGGTACTTTTGTTATGGCCTGTTGGGAGGAGATTGATGCGATTACATAGATAGACTGGTTGAGGCATTTAAGAATGTTATGTATATAGAAAGGAATACGAAGTGTACGGCACTCCTGCAAGCGGAGCCATCCAAGCTGCATGTACGACTGTGTAACATGGTCAGCGTACCGAAGCCCACGGATAAATATCATTCAAATATTCTGAGCACATTATAATTGCCTTCCCTATTCTGTTCGTAGGTTCTTATGAAGTAGTTCACAATAATCAAAATGATATAATGCAAGAGATTCAACTAGAAATTTCTTTAGTTTGAAGGGAATGAATTTAAATTTGGTGATACAATACAGTGTGCTGTACATTTTTCTGCTTACAGATACAGTGTTGACCAACCAGGACAGATGTTCGTCAAATATTAAAACGAAACTTCTTACATTTGGCTATACTGTATGAAAATTGTAATTGATGGATCACTGAGGTAAAGCAGTGCGGGCATTTAGATTAACTACTAATATCGCTGGGATTTTATAGGTTCAATTTTCAGCCACTATTTTTGGCCCTTGGGCATATTGTCATCAAATATTCAAACAGTTGTACTTTTTATGAGTGCAGGTTTTGGTTTCACTGTGCACATATATCTGAAAATTATGTGTGTACGTGTGATATTTGCAGTCATTTCACTTTGAAACTATACCGATTAGATATAAAAAGAAAAATAGTGCCCCCAGTACAGGTCGCGTTGTACGCCCACGTCAATCGTACACCAATTTGTTGCTGTAAAGTGCACACAGTTGGCGTCCGGTGATATTGGAAGTGATCCACTAGAATTCACTCGCGGCGAAATTTAACACTCATTCCATCTTTCGTAAGGACGTGCTAACACGTGATATCATCGCTTCCTTACGTTGCCTAGGTGAAAAAATGCTAAGGGTAGGCAGAAAAATCGATGAATGTTTTGTGGACTACGGGAAAGCAAGCAGTACATGAGGTAAATAGGCAAAGTTTTCCTCTTTTCGAAATAATGAATCTTCTTCTTCTCCTCCCTCATCTTCTTATTCTACCTTCTCTCCCACACTTGTGAGGTCGCGGGTGCGAACCGAACTCTGCCACACATGTAGATGTGTCCCATTTTAAGTCCAGATGCCCTTCGTCACATCAACCCTATGTGAAGGGATGGAGTCACTATTTCATGTTTCTGTGATTTCCACATGGCCCTGAGATTCACTCAGCATACACCAAAAGTGAGTAGCAGCTGATTCCTGGGGGCCAAGATGGTGGTGTATAAATATTACCACTCAATGCCCAGGTTACGGTTAGTTGAAGCCTTTACCTTCCACTCCTCGAAGTGTCTTCATGCGTTTGGCTATTTTAAAACCGCAAATATCATATGTCTGCATTATTGGAATATTTTGATTTCTATTGTCAAAAATACAGACAGTTGGAGTTAAGGTAGGGTGATTTGAACTCCTTCGTTAATACATGGATGATAACAACAATTTACTCACTTAACTTGCATGTGCTTGTACCGAAAGTATCTAAAACTGCACACAATGGCATTTGCTCTAAATAGTAAATAGTGAATACAGCCAGTCTTATAACGAAGTTAACCTATCTTGAAATTAAGGAATATCTCTGACTGGATAAAAGCTACTGCTGCTGAAATACAGTAATATAATATTACTAACCTAAGATGAAAGATATAATCTTTAATTCAATCACAATTTTTATTCGAAATTACGATAGTGTTTTCAATAGCTTAGTTCCTTATCATCGTACGGAAATCACGTGAAGAATTTGCCTCACACTGATGGCATAATTCTAAAAGCAGACTATGTCATTATAGTTATGCTAATAGTTAAAACGTACAGCAATCATGTGTTAAAAATTCGTTCCCCGGCAGTTTACCGATCATTTTTCCGTAAACTATTATATCTATTACATTTTTCAAAAAGTTTTCACAAAACACATGGAGTACACTCAGAGAAAATTAAAGCAAGGCTAACATAATGACTCCTATATACTCATTTGTACATGGATAAAGATTGTTTATAAAAGGAAATCACTAGGTAGTTAATGGATATGGAAGTTTCCGTTGAAGTTGAAAGTACTGACTATCTGACTCCTTTGCAGTGAAATTAAAATAATATATTTCGTATCGAGGACGCTTTCTAACAAGAATTTTATTCAATAATAAAAGGATTTTGGACTGACTAGTTTTGCTGAAAACGCACTATGGTAAACAATACTCAAAACCACCACTAATATATTTTAATTTCCAGGGTTGCTTCCTTTCTGCTTAATGCCATCCAATTAATCAAACAGTACTCTTTTCCTACCATACCACATTTCCTACATCATAACCATAGGAATACCATTGATTTAATATTGAAATAACCACTAAAACTAGAATTAAAATTTTGTGTTCAATTTAAAACTTATATTACTTCAGCTTTTATGCTCAATATATCAAGTACTATCTTGCTAAAATGATCAATTATATCAATGCATCCTGACAGTATTTCCCAATAACAGTGTCTCTGGTACTTTCTTCTGCCAAACATTAAATTGATTGATTGATTGATTGATTGATTGATTGATTGATTGATTGATTGATTGATTGATTGATTGACTGATTGATTGATTGATTGATTGATTGATTGATTGATTGATTGATTGATTGATTGATTGATTGATTGATTGATTGATTGATTGATTGATTGATTGATTGATTGATTGATTGATTGATTGATTGATTGATCGATAATGAATTTGAGGACAATTAACCTATCATTCTCAGAAGGTGAATAGTGCGGTTTGCTCCAAACTCTTTCAAACAGCTTACGATAAATAACTGTAATCCTGCATGCTTTAGAACATACAATATTATTTGTCAGTATTTGAGCCAAAGCATTGCGTCATATGGTATGTATGTTGGGTATTCAGACCGAAGGCTGGCTTGATCCTCCACAGTTCTGCCAACAGCTGTCATGGATAGCCTAGATATCACTCAAGAGGCATACTAGGTAAATGAGGAGTGAGGTAGTTTCCCGTTGCTTTCATCACTAAGCCAGAAGTTGCTATTAAATATCAGTCTGCCAAGCCCACTGAAATGCATGCACAGTGATATTGTCACACCATTCATAACAGGGATTGGCTGCATAAAATATGGTATTACTAGCATCACTCATACCTCGGTCACCTTCATATTGTCAAAGCCAAGGATGAGACTAAGGCAGGACAATGAAAGTAACAAATTTATTCTAACCCATACCAGAAAACATAGTGTACTGTAAACATTACATCTCGCCAGCAAAGGCATCATGTGGTATGTATATTTGCTTAACTACAATGACCAATTAATGTAAGTAGAGCAGGTTCATGAAAATATATACGCTTGAAAGTATTTATTGGTGCTCTTATTTACAAACTATGGCTGGCAGTGAACAAGTGCAGCTTGAAGAACTTAATATGTAAATACCCAGTGTGTTCATTTGAACGTAGCGCCTTAATCGTCTTTCAAAAAGACAATCCTGGTCTCAATCAGTAAATAGATTACCTAATCGTATAGAGTTTGATATTTCAGTGCTACTAAGGGAAGAAATATTATATAGGTACTAAGCACGTAATTTCTTATTCTTTCATAAGTTTGGCATATTTAACTTCTTTCGCTACATCTTATATATTTTTAACAACACCAATTCAGTTAAGCTGTTGTTCTCCGCACAATTTACTGGTTTTCGTTTTAAATGATCATATAACAATAAATCACATTCTCTAGTGCTGAACAGTGCGGTTACTATAAACTCTTTAAAACAGCTTCTGGGAGAACAGATATCATCTTCCAATCTTATGAAAGTACATTATTACCAGCCAATATTTGAACCACAGCGTTGCATCATTTGATTTGTTCTTACAATTTGCTTTCCCCTTTTTGCGATCATATAAATTGTATCATAATCAAAATGAAATTCTGTTCTCTAACATAAATCATATCCACAAAATATTATATTGATTTAAATTGATGCGTATATCTATATTAGATAAAATACTTATCACTACTCTTTGAGGATAGCCTGTATCGTCTAAAATGCATTTACTACCTTACAAATAAATGTCCTATTCGCATAGTGACATGTTCTTGTTAAAATTAAATATATGGTAAAAGAATTGGGCCTTATACTATCAGATATTTAGTGATGTTTCTACTGGCAATGTCATCGAAATGAATTTCTCCCTGATATCACAGAAGCTTTACTTTGTTTGATCCCATGAACTATTAGGAAAGACCTGAAATCAAACGAGACAAAATGATTCTTTGCATTTATCTATGTTTACCTTGAGGCACATCAATCAGTTAACAATTCTGCCATTATGGAATGTATCGTAAGTATGCTGAATTTGTAACTCTCTTTTAGTGATGCTCTGACGCTATGGTACAATTTATCAGCTAGTTGAATGTCATATCCTCTGCCCGTTCATAAAATGTACATTGCTTATACTAACTTAGGTTTACTTTGAAGTAAGAGTACGTTAATACCTAGTAGTAATCGTTGTATATCTGGGGTGATACCACCGTGCTAATAGATGTGTATTATGGGAATTAAGACGTGCGCAAGTGGGGAGAAGTTTTAGCTCGGACGGGCACTAAGTAAATCCGGAGTGATGTGAAAAGATTACATTGGCCACACATGGTGAATGGGCGGAATTCTTGTGCGATCATTTCATGATTGCTGTTACGTCTTGACACTATTTGATTAAGAGCAAGTCTTTAGTGAGTGAAGTTTAAGGATTGTGTGATTCGTGTGGTCTACATAGATAACGTTTTTCATCCAACTGAAGCATTTTATCACGTTATTACAATCTTTGAAATATCGTACGTATCACACGCTTGTGGAAATATCATCATCATTCATAGGACAGTTGTTATCAATACATCCCATAGACTGATATCCAAAAACAAAAAACCCATGGGGCAACAGCTCCGAAGTGCCATGGCCTAGCAAGCAACTGTTGCTCAGCCCATAGGCCTGCAGATTACGAGGTGCCATTTGGTCAGCACGACGAACACTCTGAGCCGTTAATCACGGCCTTCTAGATCGGAGCCGCTGTATCACCGTCAGATAGCTCTTCAATTGTGATCACGTAGGCTGATTGGACCTTGAGCCAGCCCTCAGATTCAGGTAAAAGTCCATGACCTGGCCGGGAATCGAACCCGGGGCCTCCGGGGAGGAGGCAGGCACGCTACTCCTACACTGCGGGGCCGGTAGGATTAATATCCAGGGAAGGAATTTTATGACAACGAGACCATAAACAGTCAATATCCGATTGTCGTTACTTTGAAGTAAGTGTACGTTAATACCCAGAAATAATCGTTGTATATCTGGGGTGATACCATCGTACTAATACATATGGATTAGGAGAATTACGATCTGATTGCACGTCGTTATCATTTAAGATTTAGTGCCGTGTATTACTATTCGAGAACTTGGAAAAGTGATAAAGTTTTTGATGAAAACACATTCCTTGAAATATTGTTATATCCATTTTCGAAGCCTCTAACAGTAAGTGTGGCTGTTGACTTATCTTCGTAAGTACTAATCGTGGAATGAAACATACCTATAGAATCGCCCTGCTGTAGGCAGTAAACATATTGTTTTTTAATCTTGCGGAGCATTCCTCACTTGATCATTGGAACAGAGAGACAAAAGACCTCACAACGTAAGGAAAATTTATCAAACATTCCCTGCTCTTTGCACAGGTGATCTCGAAATGTTCCGAAATATTGCAAAGTACACTCTCTCGGCCGCATCGTCGGGAATTAGTTTCTTATCCTCAATATGAACCGATTCAGTCATCCACGTAACCTCGGAGGTTCGTTGAAGACAAGTGTTTATGTCATCAGAATGATGATAATAATAATATTCATAAAGTAATAATGCATATTTAATGTACCTTTACTTTCACCATATTTTAATGTCGGAAATTTGTCTCATCGGCGTTCCTCAACATGCCGGACACAAATGACAAAGAGCTGTCACATTTATACACCATCAAATTACACCAAACTCAGCCGGGATCGAACCCACTATCTTGGGAACAAACAGGCCATGACTAACCGACTACTCCTCCGAAGTTGGTGTTTATGAGACTCATTGAAATTTCAATAATATGATTGAAAATTGAAAGGATCATTTGTAGCTATTCAACCACACGTTTTTTGATGTCAATCAATGAATCAGACGAGCATAAACCTTTTGCTTGTAAATCTATGATCTTATATTGTAGCGTATTCGGGTGTGAATTCTTTCTCACAGCATTCTTACGCAATGCGTTGGTAGTTTCTGTCTGACCCTCAAAGCACAGGTGGTCTTCATTCCAACCAGATTTCCTTCATCAAGAATATAATTATTCTTTACAGTTAAACCCCAAACTTACTTTGTCCTCTGAAAAGGTAAACCTGAATACCAATTACTGTAGAAAAATTGTAAAATAATCCAGTATGATATATTATATAGTCAGAAATCATTGACTTACATTTCTCTGAACCGTGGTTGTGGGTACATACACTGACTGACAGTGACAATGCAACACCACGGAGGAGTGGTTCGAAAGGGATGAAAGTTGGGGAAAAAACAGAGACGGCACGGACGAATAATTGATGTTTATTTCAAACCGATATGCAGGTTACACAATGCGCACGGCATCGACTCAGTAGGATGTAGGACCACCGCGAGCGGCGATGCACGCAGAAACACGTCGACGTACAGAGTCAATAAGAGTGCGGATGGTGTCCTGAGGGATGGTTCTCCATTCTCTGTCAACTATTTGTCACAGTTGCTCGTCCGTACGAGGTTGGGGCAGAGTTTGCAAACGGCGTCCAATGAGATCCCACACGTGTTCGATTGGTGAGAGATCCGGAGAGTACGCTGGCCACGGAAGCATCTGTACACCTCGTAGAGCCTGTTGGGAGATGCGAGCAGTGTGTGGGCGGGCATTATCCTGCTGAAACAGAGCATTGGGCAGCCCCTGAAGGTACGGGAGTGCCACCGGCCGCAGCACAGGCTGCACGTAGCGGTGGGCATTTAACGTGCCTTGAATACGCACTAGAGGTGACGTGGAATCATACGCAATAGCGCCCCCAAACCATGATGCCGCGTTGTCTAGCGGTAGGGCGCTCCACAGTTACTGCCGGATTTGACCTTTCTCCACGCCGACGCCACACTCGTCTGCGGTGACTATCACTGACAGAACAGAAGCGTGACTCATCGGAGAACACGACGTTCCGCCATTCCCTCATCCAAGTTGCTCTAGCCCGGCACCATGCCTGGCGTGCACGTCTATGCTGTGGAGTCAATGGTAGTCTTCTGAGCGGACGCCGGGAGTGCAGGCTCCTTCAACCAATCGACGGGAAATTGTTCTGGTCGATATTGGAACAGCCAGGGTGTCTTGCACATGCTGAAGAATGGCGGTTGACGTGGCGTGCGGGGCTGCCACCGCTTGGCGGCGGATGCGCCGATCCTCGCGTGCTGACGTCACTCGGGCTGCGCCTGGACCCCTCGCACGTGCCACATGTCCCTGCGCCAACCATCTTCGCCACTGGCGCTGCAACGTGGACACATCCCTATGGGTGTCGGCTGCGATTTGACGAAGCGACCAACCTGCCCTTCTCAGCCCGATCACCATACCCCTCGTAAAGTCGTCTGTCTGCTGGAAATGCCTCCGTTGACGGCGGCCTGGCATTCTTAGCTATACACGTGTCCTGTGGCACACGACAACACGTTCTACAATGACTGTCGGCTGAGAAATCACGGTACGAAATGGGCCATTCGCCAACGCCGTGTCCCATTTATCGTTCGCTACGTGCGCAGCACAGCGGCGCATTTCACATCATGAGCATACCTCAGTGACGTCAATCTACCCTGCAATTGGCATAAAGTTCTGACCACTCCTTCTTGGTGTTGGATTTGCTCTGTCAGTCAGTGTATAACATCTCAATATACAGCAAATAATTAAAAAATATGATTTATGCCTAAGGTCTGAAGCTGGTTGAATTTCGTCCAGCTAATAGTCGTTTAGAGAGTATATAATTTGGCCAATATTGGGGAGTACGTACTGCCTATGCTGACAATGGTAATTTCTCCTTTTTTAGGTACGCTCAGGTAAAAGGTCCTTCGCCTTACAGATTTGAAACTTTATAGTGTTACTAGCAAGATACCCGTGCTTCGCTACGGTATTATACTGAAATTTATAATTGAATGCTTATTGTCTTAGATATATAATCCGCCGAAATTCCTTATCTGACTCTTTTTCTGCGAGAATCCACTAAAATTCCCGATCTGACTCGTTTTCTATTAGATTACGGCACGTTTCCTCCCATTTTTCAATCTTCCTTTCCAGCAATCGATTTTGTACTTCCCGGGCTAGGCTCAGGAATTCCTCCCGGTCAGTTGGGTCAGTAAATCTTTGCCATCTTTTCCTATAACTTTTTTAATATGGATAAAATCCTTCAGGAGATCTGGCGTGGTGTCATATTGGGTGCCTTGGCGGCACTGAACACGCGGCCGGACTGCATTCTTAGTCATTACCCGTCCAGGAGCCGTTTCCAGCGCGGTCCGCACATTTGACGACGGTCCGGAATATTATTATTATTATTATTATTATTATTAGTTGCTGGAATGGCTGATGACAGGGAAAACCGGAGTATCCGGAGAAAAACCTGTCCCGCCTCCGTTTTGTCCAGCACGAATGCCACATGGAGTGACCGGGATTTGAACCACAGAACCCAGCTGTGAGAGGCCGGCGCGCTGCCGCCTGAGCAACGGAGGATGCTTATAAGTACATTAATAACAGTAAAATCAATAGGTCTCACCTCCTTCTACACCCCACCGCCGTTAAGTTTATTTACCGCCACCCGCCCCCACCAAAAAAAATTAAAAGAATGCTTGTTTCTTTATGTTTAAGGGAGATTCCAAACACCAATGTTCACGTCTATTACCTTCAGTTTTGAGATATAAGTATCCCCATAAAAATAATTCACTTTTCTCACTTCATTTCACAATAATCCCCCCCCCCCTCCTTAAGTGAATTTTCCCGCAAATAATACTTGTTTCTTTAATAGTAAAGGATCTTCTAAATACCAATTATCACGACTCTAACTTCTTCAGTTTTCGATTTATGTGTCCTCATGAAAGGAATTCAACTCCTTTACACTCCCGCCCTCCAAGATGGTTTCCCCACCAAAACGCTTTCTTCTTTGTTTTTAAAGGAGGTCCAAATAAGAATTTTCACGTCTGTAACAACTTTAGTTTTTATTAGATGTATGTATTCTCAAACAATTCAGTCAATTAATTTTTCAATTCTTTACCCCCTCCCCCCCCCCCTTCATTGGATTTCCCGAGAATACGTGTTTCTTTACTTTTAAAGCAGATTCCAAATATCAAATTTCACGTCTGTAACATAGTCATTTTTGAGATATCAGTAGCCTAATTAAAAGAATTCAACACCATTTTCAGTCACTTTTACCCCTCCCCTCCACCCAAGTGGTATTTCCGAAAACTAAAAGTACACGTTTCTTTATGTTTAATAGAGATAAAGAATACCATTTTTCACTTCTGTAACATATTAAGTTTTTTTAGATATACTGTAAATATTATCATTTTAAAATTTCACCCCTTTTGAGTTCCCCTTAAGTGGAGTTTCCAAAAACAAATCACCTATATTTCTTTACATTTACAGGAGATTTACACCCACTCTTTACGTCTGTAACATTTTACGTTTCCAAGATATTCTGTAGATATAGTCTTTCAAAAAATTCACCCCAATTTGTCACTCCTGTTTAACCGCCATTAATTGGCTTTTCCGAAAACTAAAAAATACGTGTTTCTTTATTTTTAAAGGAGATCCCATATGCAAATTATCAGTTCGGTATTATCTTTCGTTCCTGAGATATGTGTACCCTCAATTAAGGCATTCAACCCATTTTTCACCCTTTTACACCTCTCCTATTAGGATTTACAGAAAACCAAAAAATACGTGTTCCTTTATTTTTAGATGAGATTCTAACTACCAATTTTTACATCTGTAAATTTTAAAGTTTTAAGATGTAGACACACTCATTTTAAAAAATTCACCCCCCCCTTTTCACCCCCCAATATTTGGATTTTCCAAAAACGAAAAAATACGTGTTTCTTTACTTTTAAAGTAGATCCAAAATACCAATTTTCAGGTCTGTAATATCTTCAGGTTCTGAAATATAAGTAGCCTCATGAAAGGCATTCAACCCATTATTCACCCTTTTACACCCTTCCTATTGGGATTTTCCGAAAACAAAAGAATACGTGTTTCTTTATTTTTAAAGGAGATTCTAAATACCAATTTTACATCTATAAACTTTAAAAGTTTTGAGATATAGATACACTCATTTTAAAATGTCACCCCCTTTTCACCCCCCCCCCCATTAATTGGATTTTCCACAAAAAGAAAAATACGTGTTTCTTTATTTTTAAAGGAGATCCCAAACACCAATTTTCAGGTCTGTAATATCTTCAGGTTCTGAAATATACGTAGACTCATGAAATGCATTCGACCCCTTTTTCAACCTTTACCACCCTTCCTATTATGATTTTCCGATTCAAAATATACGTGTTTCTTTATTTTTAATGGAGATTCTAAATACCAATTTTTACATCTATAACCTTTAAAAGTTTTGAGATATAGATACAGTCATTTTAAAATATTACCCCCTTTTCACCCCCCTTAATTGGGTTTTCCAGGAAAACAAAAAATACGTGTTTCTTTATTTTTAAAAGAGATCCCAAACACCAATTTTCAGGTCTATAATATCTTCAGTTTCTGAGATATTAGTAGCCTCATTAAAGGCATTCAACCCATTTTTAACCCCTTTTCACTCCTCCTATTGCGATTTTCCGAAAACAAAGAAATATGTTTTTCTTTATTTTTAATGAAGATTCTAAATACCAATTTTTACATCTGCAAACTTTAAAAGTTTGGAGATATAGATTCACTAATTTTAAAAATTCACCCCCTTTTCACCCTCCCATTAATTAGATTTTCCAAAAACAAAAAAATACGTGTTTCTTTATTTTTAAAAGAGATCAAAAGTACCAATTTTCAGGTCTATAATATCTTCAGTTTCTGAGATATAAGTAGCCTCATTAAAGGCATTCAACCCATTTTTAACCCCTTTTCACTCCTCCTATTGGGATTTTCTGAAAACAAAAAAATACGTGTTTCCTTATTTTCAAAGAAGATTCTAAATACCAATTTTTTACATTTGTAAACTTTTAAAGTTTTGAGATATAGGTGCACTCATTTTAAACTTCACCCCCCCTTTTCACCCCCTTAGCAACGGAATATCCAAAAATCCTCTCTTAGCGAGCACCTACATCTTAATATGAATGCATCCCCAAAATTTCATTTCATTATGTCCAGTAGTTTTGGTTCGGCGATGATGAATCAGTCAGTCAGTCAGGACAAGTTACTTTATATATATATAGATTATAGGAGCTTTGTTCTTTACATTGCGGTCTTTAGTTTTAGGATTAGATGCATGGTTATTTTTGGGGAACAAAAGCAGAGAAAATTAACTTTAAAGTTTAGCTTATATAAATCTTAGTTGGGATGTAGTCTAGAACCCTCCTGCTGCATATTCCTCATCCTACTTGTCCTCCAGACTCTTTTCATTGCTCTCATTGACTTACTTATCTTGGCTTCCACTACAAACAGCTTTTTATCCTCCATTTTGGTCCGACGAACATCAAAAGCTAGAAACGCACTGAGCGAATTCCATCCTCGTTGGATCCCCAGCTCTTCTAGAACTTTAATTTTCCCTGAATTTCCCATATTAAATGATATAACGGCATCATGTACTCCTAATTTTAAGGTTTTATATCCAACAAAAATATTTTAGGTACCGGTACACGGCTCCAAATAACACTGTTAAAAGTCTCGTTACATTTTGGGTTTTCCCATGCATACATTTCTTCAATAAATCGGGAATGGAAGGATCATTATGAATGGGCTTAATCAGAAGCATCACTCCTCCTGGAAGTCCACGGCGATTGTAGGTTTCCTTGTCTTTATTATACGTGCACCAAGAACCACGACAAACAACTCAGTAACCCGAAATAATAAGCTAACATAAAAACCTTGAAGAAAATTCTAGCCTAATATTGCTATAACTTGAAGTTGGATTAAAGAGATTATCTGTAAAATATTATGAAGGTGGATTAAATGTATTCAGATCCTAAATATTATCTGTACATCATACGGTATAATTATGTCCTGGAAAACTTCATGTTAGTTTGTTTTTTCTGTCTAATCTTGGGCAAGTTTCGGTACTGATGCCGTTTGTGCTATTTTGGATATTTCTGTTGCTGTGGGAAACTTTTCGTCATAAGATTTCGACTGATGAGAAGCTCCAACATAGTCTATGCGTTTCACTAATGGACTTTTATTTCCTAGAACTAGAAAGTTATCAAAAAGTAAAACCCAGCCTACAATCAGAGGAGGGCGTGGCATTTTTAAATGAGAGGGGCCATGGAATATCCAAATTATAGGCACTTGTAACGTGATTTCACTGAAATAAAAAACGGTGCTCTATTGTACATATACCAAAGAGTACTAAAATACATTAAAATGAAATTCGCAAATTTTTTCAAAAATTGAGGTAGGCTACGTACTCCCCTTAATAAACATACGGATATGAATTTATAACATTACATATTAAGAAAATATATATTTTTATCTTCTCTTTAGTGAATATCTTATGCAAAATTGACTATTAATTACTTCATTACATATACTTTTAAAATTGTACGTACTTCTGGCTGTAACATTCATCACGCAAAGCGATCTGTTACAATAGCTAATTCTGCAAATCAGTTGTAAAATGTTGACCTCTGAATCCCGAGTCTGGGAAAACTAGCTGCTCAAATCTGAGAGAGTTAGTTGGATCCTTGAAGCGCTGTCAAATATCTTTTCGACAATATGCGTCGTAAGATGACGGCATGAAAAGGATATCTGGTGATGTATTCCGTGTTTAACCAGCAAAATTAAACAGTAAGGCGTTGATTTTTCCTGGTGGAGTAAAATAAAACTTCGAAAGTGACCCACAAATAGTCTAAATATACGTCAAATCGGAATTCTTTCTGACTATTGTCATCTACAATAGTTTCCTATGGAATTCATATGTTTTAAAATGTTTTTTGTAAACGTCGCATTTGATATAGATGGAAATTTTCTCTGTGGGCTTACTGGAGTGAAAGTAAAACATAATAATATTAATATTGGCTTTATGTCCCAATAACTACTTTTATGGTTTTTCTGAGATGACGAGGTGCCGAAACTTAGACCCGCAGGAGTCCTTTTACGTCCCAGTAAATCTACCGATACGACGCCGACCTATTAGAGCCCCTTCAAGTACCAGCGGACTGAGCCGGGATTGAACCTACGAAGATGGGGTCAGAAGGTCGGCGCCTCAACCGTCTGAGCCACTCACCCTGGCAGTCAAGAAGAATTTAGAGGTCTTCTGCTTCATTATGTTCAAATTTAAGTCACCAGCCGAGATTTTTATATGAGAGTGGCGTTTGAAAGTTCAACACATATGAACCTACCCGTAAAAATACCAAAGAAATAATAATAATAATAATAATAATAATAATAATAATAATAATAATAATAATAATAATGTAATGAAAATGGAAAGAGGAAGAGGCAAATAGAAAATAATTAATTTAAGGTTAATGATATACGTTCACGTAATATGAAATTCATATAAGTTAATATTGGAGACAGATTTGCAATTTGACACTCCTGCAAATATTGATATCATGAGGAAACGGTTATACAGTTTACGCAGAACTCGAAATATTACGACGTATTTTTCTAGTTCGAAAGTTTGAATTACATTGAGTATGTCTCGAATCAGTAAGATTTGGTAAGAAAGTCGATACGACATCACTCCTCTGTAACACTCATGAAACCAAACATTCGTTTACCAAGTTATAATTTTAAGAATATATTTCCAGTTTTATATTTTGAGATAGTGCGTTAATTTCAAGATACCGAAATCATACTAATATACGCTGGAATTTTTCGTAATATGTAGTAGTGTCTGAAATTGAAATCGTTAATACAAGAAAGGGGCAATGTGGAGATGAGACCCCGGTAAGGCTGCATTCTATGTCATGTCACACGGGAATACTGATGGTTTGATTAAATATTCATGTTTTATGGTTCAACTTTGACGACAGGCGCATATTGTCCCAAGTGTAAGTCGCTTCATTTGACAAGTTTGATAATATGCTGTACTCTGTTCAGAAAATATAAGGCAGAATGTATTAATCTAGCAGAATTATGTAGAGGAATTTGGCATGTGCTATTCTGCATACGGTCATGAATGTTTGGACATATCCAGTTACATTCAATGTAATTCTGGCGGCATTGTCTTACACTGGCCATTAAGAGGTACATCTGTCGGGCTGGAAAGTGATGAAAGATTAGCAAAGAGAACCTTCCTTGCACAAAAGGGAGAGGCCAAAAGACAGTAGAGGAGAAAAACGCTGGGAGTGCGTTATTCCACTAGACTAACTTGAAACAAATGAACACTAATGTTAATGGCGGGCAAGGCTCTCGTGGGGCAGCTTCTGAATAGCGCTTTTGTGTCTTTCGAAGGACATGGACCCCCTTGTAATATGTATGATCGCTTCAAAGAAATTATTAATCAGGTTCAATTCATGAAAAACTCTGTCGTTCCAAGTAACAATAGCGAACCAGATATCCAAATGGGAGATCTATTTAATTCACGATGGGCTCCTTTGTATCACAATGGGTCAGGGGTTTCCAGAATAAAGGAAAAAAAGGAAATCATACAAAGGCTGTTTCATCGAGCTCTCCAGCTATCAGTGAAGATTTAAAGAGCTGTTGTCAGTGTTTTCCAATGCGAAGCTACAGTGATACAGAACTGAAAGAAACGTTCGGTTAAAACAGCACTCGCAAAGGAATTTCCGTATTGTTTACTCTGATGATAATTGCTTTGGACATGAAATAATAATAATAATAATAATAATAATAATAATAATAATAATAATAATAATAATGAAAGCAGGTCATTTATTTAACGACGCCGTTCAACACTTAGGAAAGCAACGGGAAACTATCTCACTCCCCTTTTCCCTAGTATGCCTTTTCAGTGAGGCCTAGGCTATCTATGACAGCTGTTGGCGGAACTATGGAAGATCAAACCCGCCTTCGGGCTGAATACCCAACATCCATACCTTTCAACACCTCGGATCATATATTTGTCGTCAATACCCTGGAATATTGGAATATTATACCAGTAAATCTATTGATGTAAATCCAAAGGATTCATAAATATCTAAACAGGCATCAGTTGGGTCACTATCAGGTCCGACACTTTGAACACAGTAAATCAGCCTCGTGATGGGACGACAAGTGACTCGTGTGATTCGTTAACCCACAATTCTTACAGAACTAAGTGAACAGATCGAGTAGTTGTGGAATAACATATCCACACATAGTATCCGCCACCTGTATAATCGAGTGCGTGCCAGGGTCAACGCCTGAACTGCCGCCCGTGGAGGCTACACCGTATAATAATATGAGTGTTTCAGCATGGGTCCATAACCGGAACCTCAGGAACCGCTGGAGCTAAATGTACTGTTTGTACTATAAAGCTTGAGTGAATAGGAAACCTCTCAAAGGTTGTTCTAACTTCTTGATGACAGTGTATAGTTTTCCTGGCAAAGTTAGGGACAGGTATCCAACCCTATCTTACACTTAACCAGTAACAGAATTAAATTTATGAATAGTTAACTAAAATCCTTAAAAAGGAAACCACTCATAACCTCAGGCCTTCTAACTGCTTATGAGTACGTGATGATAGCAGATTTACAATTTCAAGGCTATAACTCGTCTCCTGAAGTCGTGTTAGTCTTATAAGCCTATACCTCAACGTATTTCGTTTCATTCCATGAAGACGAAAACGTACCGTTACATACGAACGTAGGCAGAAGTATATCGTTGTTTGAGAGAATGAATGTTCCCATTGGGGAATTGATCCAAATGTTTCAGTATTTGCAATAATGATCAAAGAGACTTTTCACATTCCGAAACCAGATTTTGGACTATTAGATACGACAAACGTTCGTGAAGAGTAGTGTGGTGTGGCAAATCACACGAATGTTGCAGCGCGGATAGTCGTTCACGGGCAGTAGGACCGTGGGCAATCGGGTAGTTACTGTCTGCCCAAGAAAGGGTCAAGTTTTTCAAAATCTCAGTGCAAGCGGCTGAAATGTAAATGTATCAACTGCATGCGAGCAACTGAATAGTAAACAAACCAACTGTGCGCTAGCGGGTTTACCATAAATACTTCACATGCTTGGGGGACTTTCTAACATGCATACACATATATGCAACATTCACGGGTCTGTCATTAAATCACTGGCAAAACAGTACAAATACAAGAATCAGCTGATTACTGTATTAAGATAATTTATTGTTCCAAGTCCCCGGCATACTTCGTAATTTTCACCTTCGATTATTCAGCGATAAATGTTAATAATCAAATTCCTATATAAAAATAATTGCAATTCAACTCCCCTGCGTATATCTGACAGACATTTCTTAGAGAAATTATTGTAGACAACCTCTTATTTTTCAGCATTCAAGGACACTTTTACTCTCCGTCCCGCGTAGTAAGGAAAATTATAGTAATCCACCAGCTGTAAAAATAACAACCACATTTCATTTAAGGACCGTAGTGTAGAAACGGTATATTAGGTAGTATCTTGGCTGATATATTCGTATGTACCTATTTGTACGGTAACCTTTTCGCTCTGTCAAAAATTAACAAAACGGCAGTTTTCATTTCTCTTAGAGCATAAGACGATAGAATAGTACCAATAATAATCTGTCTACGCATTAGCTTTTTTGGTTATCTTTGAGCAGTTCTTCGAATTTCACACTTTAATTGTAAATTATAGTTCTGTTTGTGGTTAGTAATAACCTGCTGTAATTGGGATACGTCTGAACGCAGTTTAAAATTGTTGTAGTGTATTGTATTATTTTGTTATAAATTAGTGTGCTTATTTTATTACTGTGATATATTTGTGTAGTATAGTAGAAGTACCTGTAAGAAGTTTAGTACTAGAATTCTGTTGTAATTAGGATAGGATAAACTGCAGTTTAGACTTGTGTGTAATCCTTGTCTGTTCCTTTCGGTAGCCAGTAATTAACGGCAGTTTTCATCCTGGTAGGGTGCTGTAGGATAAAAAATTTAGTACAACCAAGTAGTATTGTGCTCACGCTCCAGGACACTGCCCTTGAGGCGGTAGAGGTGGGATCCTTCGCAGAGTCCGAGGGAAAACTAACCCTGGAGGATAAATGGATTAGGTAGTAGTAGCCTTTACTAATTACCTTATTGTCGTGTGATATTTGTGTAATATCCTGGACAACATTTGCTTCCTTTAATTTTTATTTTGCACAGAATAAGACATTTCATTTATCCTTTTGTTTTCATTAATCCGTAAAGAATGGCTAAGGAGTGCAAGTGTAGGAAGTGTGGGTGTGGCCAGGCATTAAGGAGTATGAGGGAGGAGTGGGAGAGTTTGAGGGAGATAATAAGGATTCTCTCAGGGGACAGGAAGGAAAATAGGGCTCCCTCAAACAATGCACAGGATACAGTATGTGTAATAAAACAGGAATGGGAAAGAAAGCGGGAAATTTTAGAAGACAGAAGGTCTAATTTTTTAGGGTGAGGAGATTGCAAGCTAAGGGTTCTATTGTGGACCAGAATTCAGGACATGTGCCTGTGAGAAATCGGTACGAGTCACTGCGGATGGAACAACATAGAAAAAATGAGGAATAGGGAATTGTTGCTGAGAATTGTGGAGAAGCAGGAAAGGAAATGTACAGCAAATGATAGGAAAATACAGGTGGAACAGGTTCATGCGAGGGTGAAAATTGAGCAGGAAGTAGCTTCTGCATCAGTGAGGAATATAATAGGACTGATCAGAAGGGGAGGGGATCAAATGAGGTGGGTATTGTTGAGGCTCTGGTTATGGGGGATCCCATTGTTAGACATGTGGGGAAATTGTGCTGAGGAAAAGGAACCAGGGTAGGCTGTTACCGCGAATTGGGTTAAGGCAGATGTTGAGGAAAGTAGAAGAGAAGAAGAAGGGAAAGGACGTGGTGGTATTGTTTTACGTTGGTACCAATAACGTAAAGTAACCAGTTATAAGTACCAACATAATTGGGGATGAATGGTACCTGGTAAATGCAGTATGGGTGTAGTTTAAGGAAGCGCAGATTGTTACCAATGGAAAACGGTGTAGGAGAGATACTGACTGGAAGGTGATTGGGAATTTAAATGAGACTATGGAGTGGGTATGTTGTAAACTGGGAGTGAGATTTCTAGATCTTAATGGGTGGGTAGGAGATTAGCACCTGAGATCAGATAGCCTCCACTTAATCCGCAATGGTATATATAAAATAGGAAATTAGTTTATAAGGGTGATAGGGAGGTACTGTACCCATCGCCGGCATATCAGGGCATAAATTAAATAATTTGGCTTCAAAAATAAGTATATAAATGGAGTTCCTGGATGAGAACCTTCGGAAATCACTTCCCGGGCTCGAAGTTCCATCCTCCCTACTTTCATTGCTGCAACGGCTAAAGCTCAGAAGCATACGGGTTATGGACTGTTAGTAAAATAGAACGGGCACTACATTAAATATAACCAAAGTAGGGTTTTCTATAACGTAAAAGGAATACATTAATATTATTAAATGAGAAGAGATTTGTTAATAATATTTACTAAGGATTTTATTAAACTGATAGAACCACACGATGAAATACACGAGATAATGCCATTTACCACACATAAAAATAAAATAATAGCGAAGAAATCATTTGTATACAGTATGCCTCAAAGTCTTTGTCAGTTCATACACTGTTTTGGCTATCGATTGGCATACTTTGAATAACCTTAATATCGCGCACTACTACTATGTACATTTTACACAAACGCAAGTTTATTTATCTCTGAGTAATAATACTCGATGGTATTTATTGTTTGAATGGATTGACCTCAAGGTCGGGATGACATTATCTCATTAAGCCATACTATTAGTTGGCCATCATGGTTATGGAATTTAGGCAGATAAATTCGTACAATTTTTAACGCACGAGATCACATCGCCGCATTTCGAACACCTCCTCTATTTGACCACATCAATTACATATAATACTGAACACATACCCGTATTCTGGGTTTACCTGACCCTGTTATATACGACGGGGATCAACACAAAGTTGGTTTCCTACCCATCACCATAAACACTTATGAACAACAGAAATACATGAGTACATCACACAAGGAAATATTAAACACATTAACAAACAATACGGCATGAAGATATGGCCTAGTCAAACCATATGATGTCAGCTCAAATCCGTTGTCCTAACGGGAGTCGAAGCCACGTTCCCCAGCTTCCAAGGTGCAAAAATCTGAAACTCCCATCAGGAGCTAATTTAATAAATAAAAATGAGGAGGAATACGTCCTTCACAGAATCATAAAATTATCAACGCTAGTCATAATATGCATTAGCATTGGATTGATATGAAGGGGACTTACTAAAACTAAAATTCTGAAGGCTTTTAGGGACAACTCCGTCCGCAAATGGGACCAGACAAAACCCTTACATCATAAATCTGTCTGTCTTGTTGGGGTCAGTGATCTACCTTACGGCCACAAAGACACTTTCTATTTTCTTTCTTTCTTTCTTTCTTTCTTTCTTTCTTTCTTTCTTTCTTTCTTTCTTCCTTTCTTCTCATTTTGGCTCGTTTCCAAGTACACATTTATTTAAGGGCCACCAATTCTTATTATTCCGGCCATATACAGCCTAATTCAATACGTCGCGATAGCCATCATTATTCTAATTCCTTGTCATCTCAGACATTTCACAAGTCTTATCTTCCCATCGTCACGCTACTGCATCTCAAACCCACCTTATTCATCTATATAGAAGTCTCTATTCCCACAGGTCATTTATCTAATTCCATCTCACTCGCGTATCTATATAATCCAGAAGTTGCACCTCGGACTTGAATATCTTCAAAGATCATATTCTTATTGATTATGGTATATATAAAATACATGCATTACCGTGTGAAGCGAATACATAATCTATATTTAAATTATTATGAAGAACCATACCAGTTAATAATATTAGGAAGAAATTATAAATTGAACTGAAGTGCAATTCTCCCTTCAAATATATGCTTCACACGCACTTAAATATTTATTGGACCTTATATGTTAATTCATGCAAACACGACCGCTGAAATATAATTGATTATACTTAAATAATAGAAGCAATCCTAATTAAATTAATAAAATAATCTTTCCCAGTCACACGCGTATGGTGTTCCCTACATTTAGTATTATTAATTACATAAAATCAACAAATGTCTATTTACAAATATGTCGTTATGTAAACGAGTAGATCACATGCTTTAGTAAATTTAAAAAAGTACTTATCGATACTGCGTGTGGTTTGCTGTCATCTCGAGTTTACACTTGGGGTTTTTAGACCTTCATGACGACAGCTTCACTCTTAAATAGTCCTTGGTTCCTTTCCCTTGTGGTACATTCCATGTCTTGAATCATGGTCTTCTACTAATGGAATCTTTAGACGTTCCCTGAATAGATGAATGCTGGCACTAGGCGAGACTGTAGTTGATTCCATTCCTGGGTTCGACGATCACTCACGAACATACAGGCAAAATTGGTAAATTGTTAATGAACACTGTTTGTGTGTTTTCAACGAACCTACTGGTGATTAGATCAACTTATTGATTCAAATGGACTAACACGAATAGCGGTAAGATTGTATAAATCACTATACATTTCTCCTTTACCACACAGCTTGACTAATTGTTACCACGAGTGTCCATAGAGTAAGGAGTTCTTATCACGAACACCGTTCTTTTAATTTACTGAGCGTCACTCACTGTTTAAATGCCTTAAAATCGGCCACTATTAATTAATGAATGTAATCGGCTGTCTCACTAAGTCTAAGCAACCTGATGTGTTTGTCCGTTCTTTGATAATTGCATCATAAGACGTCATTGAAGTCACAAATATTTAAAGGATCAAATGTTGAAATAACACCTCTATTAATCACTACTGTACTTTGTCTCGTACTAAACGGCTTATTTCGCGATATTTACACCGCACTGATATGTTTTTCTTCGACACAGCACTTCACACACTGTTATCTATTTTTGCATAGTTCATCACTGACACGTAAGTACTGCGGCTGCACAAATTACAATGGGTTCCTGCATATAGGTCCAGGTTCCATTTATATTATTTTGGCTGAGTGTTTGGAGAGGTCGCACACCACGCCGCTAATCGAAATTCGGCTCCGCCAAACATAATCTTTCGGCGACGTGAGAGTAATCAAATTATAGCTCTTGACCCCTATTTTATACTGATATATTTTATGTCTATCCGATCAGCGGGTCGTTCACAATTTCAAAAGCGTCATTTTATAAATTCACGCGTCATGGTTTATCTCGTAACTACTCCCACCTTTTTCCTCACGTTGCCAAATCTTAGCACTTGGCTTCAATCTGCGCACTGCTATATAACGTGCGTCATTACCGATCCACTATTAAAGTATTCCGTTTATGTGCATCAACAAGTTGCATAAAATACGCTGGTTCGAATGAGTCCTGACTTATACATTTCCATAGGTTATATCAAAAAGTATTCTTCTTATTATTACCATTAGTTAGATACGGTGAATTGGCACCAATGAATGCGGTGTTGAATCAGTAAAGATTTTTATTTCTTAGGGGTTAACACACCTTAATTTATCCCAATCTCTGACAAAATACACTTTTACGCGTAGCGTCATTTCTTCTTCTTTCTTGCTCCATGTGAGTGGGCGATTTCAAGGTTCCGCGGTAATAGGCTACCCTTCTCTAGATAGTGCACAGGGACCTGCTCTGTTCGAGCGTGCGTTTCACAACTCGTGTCACGGTTTGGGGCGTGAATTGCTTACTACAACACTATATGTCGCAGAATGTTGCGGAAAACGACATATATGGTTGACCAAACCTCCTAACATGCCTATGGCATGGTAATGAACGTTTACGGTACATTAAGGGAAACGGGGTGGTCTAGGGAGCGGTAATAAGGGTACAGGGATATGAAAGTAGGAATGACATAAAAATGATAGTGTTGAACTGTAGAAGTATTGTAAAGAAAGGAATAGAATTAATTAATTTAATAAATACATATTTACCAGATATTGTAATAGGAGTTGAATTCTGGCTGATAAATGAATGCAGTAACATTCTCACGGAACTGGAGTGTGTAAAGTAGAGATAAGATAGAAATGGTAGGAGAGGGAGTATTCATTCTGGTAAAAGAAGAATTTGTAAGCTGCGAAGAAGTTAAATATGGCAAACATGAAATTCTAGGTGTAAGGCTTTTCTCTATAGATAATAGGCAACGTGATATCATTGAAGTGTACAGACCGGGAAATGGTAGCGCTGACGCTAATTCACAATTATTTTATAAGATAATCAGTCATGTGGGAAATGATATGGAAAGGAATGGGATTGTAGCGGGTGATTTCAATTTACCAAATGGCAATTGAGAAGGTAATGCGAAGGACAGGAAGCATGACCATCAAATCGCATATAAGTTAATATGGGAAGGTTAACTGATTCAGAAAGTGATGGAACCAACTAGGAAGAAGAATTATCTGAACGTGTGAACGTGGTGCTGGTAAAACCAGATGAGCTGTAGAGCGAGACTGAAGTAATAGGTGGTGTTAGTCATCACGAAGCTGTTTTTATCGTAGTCAAAAATGTATGTGAATGGATCGTCATAAATGTAGGACTATTAGGCAGTACCATATGGCTGATAAAACAGGCATGAGGATGTTTTAAGAAGTAACTATTATCGGTGGAAAACAGTAAATAAAAATGTAAACAGACTCTGGGATGGATTTAAAGCAACTGTTGAGGAATGTGAAAACAGGTATGTATTTTTAAAGGTTGTAAACAATGTTAAGACCCACTATATTGTACTGTGATTCAAATACTCCCGTCATACCTTGCATATTCATTTTGAAAATACCTTCTTCCGCCCTTGTTATTCACATACTGGCCGCCATGTTGCTCGATCAGCTGACTCTCCAACTCCTGTGCCATCAATTCTACTTCTTGTAACTTCTAGAATGAACTCAAATGCATATAGATACTCGCCACCGGGCCTAACCCGGCCGGTTGAATGAGAATCTGTTCCCTTGTGGATGTACTAGCACATGATCTTGGACAGAGCTCGTTCTCTGCTCCATAGAATGAAACAAAATTCCAGGTGGGACATAGAGAGCAAATAATGTAAGATATCTTCTTTTAGATTCATATTCGTCGTTCCTGACGGAGTTGGGGGAGTCATCGAAGTATATGCCAGTATCTTTCTTTCTGTGTCAACGAGCTACGGTCATAGAACAACTCTAGGGGGCAAATTCTCATTCGGTGCACCCGAACTGTCCTAGCCTTGAACCTATTCCCGTATGTCTTGCACTCATTGCTCCATCCACTAAACAACTAAACTTTCTCGTCATGTCTCTCGCTTTCCTTCATCCCTTCCATTCGCTAGCCCATCCTATATTTTATTAAAATTGTAAGTATCAATCACAGTATATCGATGGCTTACTTCTAAAACTTCGTATGTTCCAATGTTATTCGTAACAATTATATTCCTTAAGACTGGTCACGCCTCCCAGCCATATGTGGATATGCAGCCCATCAGAACAATGCTCGTTATGTTCTTTTTCCTATGGTTATGTGTAAAGGAAAATGAACCTTAAATACATTATTCTGTAGGAGGGCGCTAATTCGCTTCCAAACAACATCCCTACAATACGGTATGGTAAGGTCTAGTTTCCTTTACACCTTAGCACAGGAAAATGAACAGTACGAAAATTATTCTGATGGACTGCGTATAAATGTGTGGCTGGCAGGCGTGACCAGGCTTAAAGAATATAATGAGTAGGAAGAGCACTGGGGCGTACGAGGTCTTAGAAGTAAGCCGTCGATGTAGATCCTTAAGTCACAGTATTTCCAAGGACTGATCCCACGAATAAGTGGACGGCTTGGAATAGGATATTGACTTGTGTACGATACCTATTCCTGACTAACAATATTACGTAGACTTTTCCAGCCCACATCCTTGCATGTGCTATTTGTGATTTGTCAGGTTTCACTTGTAGGCATTTTCTGTTTCTTATTAGCTTTATTACCCGTTTACACCTTCTCACCTCATCTGGCCTGGTGGCATGCAGAGCATGTGGACAGGCAGAGCCTTCCATTTCACAATTTGTCTAGCAATTTTGGTGAATTTCGTTGTTAATCATGTTAAATAGGCTTATTTTGCTTACCTAAATTTATATAGCACGTATTTATTTTCCCGATATATTCCCCTGGCATATTAGTCCACTTCAAATTTTCAGACACTGATGTATGTATATGTAGGGGCCAAATTCAACTTCTTTGACTAAGTTCTTTTCATCCCCCTTTTGTAAAGTAATCACCTAACATTTCTTGTGAAACACACTTTAACTCCCATTGGATAATAATCCTGAAATTGTTTGTTATACCCGCTGGTCGGAAATGTACACACTGAATTTGTTGTTATAAAATAGTTGTTAATACTGAAGCTATCACTTCTTTAACTACATTTTGTCGCTATCACTCTCTACATCCCCGGATTCCCCTGGCCTTATTTTCTATTGCCAATGCTTACTAAAATAATTGTTTCATTACTATTATTATTATTATTATTATTATTATTATTATTATTATTATTATTATTATTATTATTATTATTGATCTCTTATCCTGTTCTAAATTATCGAACTCGGACTTGGCCAAAGACCTGCAATAATATTATAACTCAGAAGTAAAGAGACTGAGAAGGAAGTGTAGTTTGAAAAAAAAGTTAGAAATGGCTGTGGAAATAAGGAGAAATTGAAGGAACTTACTAGGAAATTGAATCTAGCAAGGAAGTGAACTTAGGATAATATGACGGCAAGCATAATTGGCAAATTTTAGTGAAAAATATAAGTGTATGTATCGGTACTTTAGCCGGCCCCGTGGTGTAGGGGTAGCATGCTTGCCTCTTACCCGGTGGCCCCGGGTTCGATTCCCGGCCAGGTCAGGGATTTTTACCTGGACCTGAGGGCTGGTTCGAGGTCCACTCAGCCTACGTGATTAGAATTGAGGAGCTATCTGACGGTGAGATAGCGGCCCCGGTCTAGAAAGCCAAGAATAACGGCCGAGAGGATTCGTTGTGCTGACCACACAACACCTCGTAATCTGCAGGCCTTCGGGCTGAGCAGCGGTCGCTTGGTATGCCAAGGCCCTTCAAGGGCTGTAGTGCCATGGGGTTTGGTTTTGATCGGTACTTTAAGGTAGAAATGGGTTCCAAGAACGACATACCAGGAAACATTAATGAACAAGGGGAGTGTGTATGCGAGTATCTTCAAAGGGCAGAAGCATTCAGTCAGCAGTATGTAAATATTGTTGGTTACAGGAATGATGTCCAGTTAGGGGAGGTGACTAATACCAAAGAAGTATTAAAATTTACTTGTGATAACAATGACATTTACAGTAAGATACAAAAGTTGAAAACAAGAAAAGCAGCTGGAATTGAAAGTATGTCGGGGGATGTACTAAAGACAATGGGTTGGGATATAGTACCATACCTGAAGTACTTCTTTGATTATTGCTTGCATGAAGGATCTCTACCAAAATTAATGGCGAGTTGCTATAGTGGACCTTGTGTGTGAAGATAGATGGTATAGGGTGATAGATATAAAACTGAAAATTACAGGCCAGTCAGTTTGACATGAATTACATGTGAGCTTGGGAAAAGCAATTTTTCTGATTATATTAGGCATGCATGTGAAATTAATAACTGGTTCGTTAGAAGGCAGTTTTGGTTTGGGAAAGGTTATTTCACTGAAGCTCAGCTTGTAGGATTTCAGCAATTTATAGCAGATATCCTGGATTCAGGAGGACAAATGGACTGAATTGCGAATGGCCTATCTGAGGCATTTGGTATGGTAGATCATGGGAGACCACTGGCAAAATTAAGTGCAATGGGACTAGATAAACGGGTCACTGAATGGGTGGCTATATTTCTATAAAATAAAACTTAGAGAATTAGAGTAGGTGAATCTTTATCTGACCCTGTAATAATTTAGGCGGGAATTCATCAAGGCAGTGTTATTGGAAGTTAATGTTTTCTTATTTAGAGAAATGATATGCGTAAAGACGTGGAATAAGAGATTAGGCTTTTTATAGGCGATGTTACTCTGTACAGAGTAATACATAAGTCACAAGATTGTGAGCAACTGCGAAATGACCTCGAGAATGTTGTGAGATGTACAGTAGGCAATTGTATGATGATAAACGGGTTAAACGTCAGGTTGTGAGTTTCACAAGTAGGAAAGGTCCTCTCACTTTTAATTACTGCATTGATGGGATGAAAGTTCCATTTGTGGATCAATGCAAGTACCCAGGTGTTAATATAAGGGAAGATCCTCATTGGGGTAATCACATACATATGATTGTAAATAAAGGGTACATATCTCTGCACCTGGTTATGAGGGTGTTTAGGGGTTGTAGTAAGGGTGTAAAGGAGAGGGCATATAAGTCTCTGGTGAGACACCATCTAGAGTATGGTTGCAGTGCATGGGACCCTCAGCAGGGTTACTTGATTCAAGAACTTGAAAAAATCCAAAGAGAAGCAGCTCGATTTTTTCTGGATGATATTCGACAAAACAGTAGCGTAGGAAAAATGTTGCAAAGATTGAGCTGGGAAGACTTCGGAGAACGGAGACGAGCTGCTCGACTAAGTAGTATGTTCCGAGCTGTCAGTGGAGGTATGGCGTGGTACGCCATTAGTAGACGAATACGTTGGAGTGGTGTCTTTAAAAGTAGGAAATATTACAATATGAAGATAAAGTTGAAATTCAAGAGGACGAATTGGAGCAAATATTCGTTTACAGAAAGGGGAGTTAGGAATCGGAATAACTTACCGAGGGAAATGTTCAATAATTTTCCAATGCTTTTACAGTCATTTAAGAAAAATCTAGGAATACAACCGATAGGGAATCTGTCACCTGGGTGAGTGCCCTAAATACAGATCAGTAGTGATTGATTGATAATGATTTAGCTCAAGTGGTTCTGAGGTACCAGTTATGGACCCGTGCTGAAACACTCATATTATTATGCGGTGTAGCTTCCTCGTGCGGCTGTTCAGACGTTAATTCTGGCACGCAGTCAATTATACAGGTGGCGGATACTGTCTTTGGATATGTTATTCCACGCCTGCTCGATCTGTTCACGTATTTCTGTAAGAATAGTTAATTTAAATATCACACAAGTCACTTGTCGTCCCATCATTTACCACATGTTCTCGATTGTAGAAAAGTCCGCAGATTGTGTTGGCCAGGAAAGTTGGTGCACGTCTTGTAGATCACGTCGAGTTTCACGGGCAGTGTGTGTGTGTGTGTGTGTGTGTGTGTGTGTGTGTGTGTGTGTGTGTGTGTGTGTGTGTGTGTGTGTGTGTGAATTATGAGGTTCGAACTGCACATCACCTACTTGTTGCAAGAACGGTTCTAACAACATTCTGCGCGTACCGCGTGCTGATCAGCATTCCTTCCACAATCACCAAAGGCGAACGTGATTTGTAGCTTATCGCACCCAAGAACATATGGCCCGGGATGGAGCCAGTATGTCTCGGACGAATGCACTCTACCAGACAGCGCTCAGCATGTCTATGTCGTATTCGCAAACGACCTTCCCATGCGTGCATGCAGAATCATCTTTCCTCTCTGAAGACCGCGGCGCGCCATTCCATCCTCCATGTGAGCCTCTGACGGCACCATTCGAACCGTGCGCGTCGATGCTGTGGAGTAAGTGGAGGATGGGCTAGAGGTGTGCGTGTCCGTACTTCTACGCCTAGTAACCGGTCCGCAACAGCTCGTGTTGACTCTTCCAGACTCACATTAGCTCTTATCTATACTTTGGTAGCTGTACGATCTACCATTGCAGCCCTTATAATACGCGATCTCGGCGGGCGTCTTTGCTGCGTGGTCGTCCAGAAACTCGTTCACGAGTCCACTGTTGCCAGCATCAGTGCACGACTGGATTGGAACGTCCAACTTGTGTGGCAATTCACCTATATAACAATCTCGCCACTCGGAAGGCCACAATGAGATACCTTTCAAACTCACTCGCCTTGCTGTAGGAATCATGACTGCATTTCCGAAGCATGGTGCTTGCATGCTTTACACGTTTGAACCACACTGAGACTTCTGGATTTTTCTGAGGGCGGGGAGCGAATCCCTCTGTGGCCCACCCCGCCACATTCACGTGGCATTCAGCACAATCTACGTCTCTTCCGAAATGCTGTTAATTCTGAGAAGAGAAAGAGACACCAGGGAAGATTGGGAGTAAGTGATACTAAAGGAAATATCTGCCTGTCCACATGCTCTGCATGCTACAATGCCAGATGGGGTGAGAAGGTGTCATAGGGGTGTAAACGGGTATAAGGGCAATAAGAAAGAGAAAATGCCTACATGCAAAACCTGACAAATTGCAAATAGCACATGCAAGGATGTGGGCTGGAAAAGTCCAGGTAATGTTGTTAGTTAGGAGCAGGTACCGTACACAAGCCAATTTTCTATTCTAAGCTCTCCAGCTATTCGGGGGAACAGTTCTTAGAAATACTGTGACTTGCGCGGGCCTTGCCGATTACCAAGCCATGCCGCGACGACCTGCTAAACAGCCTGATCTCGTTGGGGTCACTGATACCCAGTCTCCGATCCCTACTGGAGGGGTTGGGCATATGGCGAAGGGCCCACTTCCTATATACCCGAGCCATTGCTCTGTACATTGGGCAACTGCGATGGGAGGCGGGATGGCACCCCGTGGAGATGGCGCCCTCCGATACCTCCCAAGGTACCATGCAGCCTAGGTTGGTAGTGAACAGCCGAACAGAAACTGAGTCGTACCTGGAGCTAACTGCTACCCTGTCAGTGACCCCACCTCATACATCGGAAACTCTGCAAGAGCTGTAGAAGGGTACGTTCTGATCTCACCTGACTGCCACATCTTATTACTGAGGTCCTGTCCTAGCTGGCTCCTCTTTTGGCTGCCTCCTTGGATGAAGTCGTTAGTTGCGGCTCAGTGGCCCTCTGCTATCGTTCCTGTGTTTTGTTCTTCTTGGCACATGGCTGGCATCGTTGTCCTGGCGGTGACGGTCTCTTCTCGGCAGGGGAACAGTCCTTGTTCGGGCTGCGGCCCTTCTCTCAGCCGGGGGACTCTTTGGGTATAGGTAGCCGCGCTACGAAACCGGCACCTCCTTCCTGGCTGGTGACGGCGCTGGTGCATGCTGGCACCTTTCTGTTCGTTCCGTCCTGTAGGGCACACAAAAATTTCTGCGTCGTGATAGAGGTGCTCGGTGGGTTCACCTCCTCCAAGGCGTTCAAGTAATGCCATAAGAAAATCGATTATGGTTATCGTCTCCTTGTTATTGTGCCTATACGGACGATAGTACACAATCAACGCCTGTGTAGCAACCACGGAACGGAAGGGGACGTCCCCCTACATTGCCTTGGTGCCTTTCGCCCTCTTGGGCGCTTTCCCGGTTTGCGCCCGGGTAGTTGGCCCGTGGAGGTGGCGTTCGCTCTTGGCTAACGGCCTTAGGTGTCTGCGTCCACTTCCGAAAACGGGGCAGCATGACCTGGGCCTCGCCGTTGGGATACTCGGGAGCTTCGCGATCCCGCCTGATCCCGGCAACCACAGGCTCTACGACAACAAAGAGGCCTGGGTCCGTCCCCACCTGCGCCTCAGCCTCGTGGCGGTCTGCATGGCGGTGGGAGTCGTCGTCACCTCCTAAAGCGTCTGGGTCTACCTGTGACGTCTGGGTGCTCTGTGACACCTGGTAGCCGGACAACCTGGAAGTAGCGTGAGAACTGCTTCTCGTAGAAGCAGATGTGGTTCAGGTCCTCAACGCGAATGATAATCGCCTAGGGGAGGACCATGCCGACGAGCTCGTTTGGTTCACCTCCTCCAAGGCGTTCCAGTAGTGCTATAAGAAAATCGATTATGGTTATCGTCTCCTTGTTTTTGTGCCTGTACGGACGATGGTACACCATCAACGCCTTGGGGTAGGAGTTCATGGAGTCCCTGAGAATCTTCCTCCAGTTGAAATCTGCCACTGGGGCCTAGTAGTTGAAGTCAGCGGGTCTCTCCTTATGTGCCATCTATACTGATGTTACCTGAATGGAGAGTAGCACTAACAAATGCTGCTTCGGACAGATAACGCTCTCAAGAGGCACTTGAAAGTACACAGGTACAGACAAATATAGGTCTTGGCTGTACTGACATGCAGGCCCTACAGGTTGCCCGGCTTTTACAGGTAAGTACGGGAAAGCCTGACGAGGAGAGTGACTAAACCAGAAGCACGAACGTACTTCCGATATCACGGCCGGTTTGCTCCTCTAGGCTAGTGGCCTTCGTGAATTCCTTTATAAAGGTTAGACACAAATGGCGCTTTGCTTGCTATGTCATTACACTATCTGCTGGGGGACGACGTTGAAACCATTATCTGTACATCTAATATCCTCAAGGTGCCATATCGTCATTGCCGGGACAAAACCTCCTATGTAATAATAATTTTGGAGATATCCTGACACGCAGCACATATATTATGAACAGCGAGAATGCCTTGAGAATATTCACACGATATTGTACCTTAGATGACAGAACCTTACCGGTCAAAGTTCTAAGCTAAAATATTTCACATAGGAGGTTTTGTCCCGGCAACGATGATACGCCGTCATCGGATCAAAATCGACATCGTCTTTCCAAGTGTTCCAATTTTTCCGGTAGTGTTTTAACATCTGTCTACACAAAACCGAAGTAGATTTAAATTAACAGTTTACTTCATCATATTATTCGGTCTCGAGAGGCAAGATTAACGGCTGAGGAGATTCATCGTGCTGACCACACATCACCTGGCAGTCTGCAGGCCTTCGGTCTGTGCAGCGGTCGCTTGGTAGGCCAAAGCCCTTCAAGGGCTATTGCGCCATGGGCCTTGGTTTGGTTCATCATATTATGGCCATGGATTTTCATGGATTTATTGCTCTTATTTTGATTATGATAATGATTTTTATTGTAAAATGTTAACGTAAGTGCATAGGTTTACATTCATTAATTTCTATAATGATGAGGAAAAGTGTATAAATCCCCTACTGACAATTCGTAAATGTATTCATGTGCCACAGTATGTATGACAAATATAAATAACGATCATAACTTTATAAAGCAGACACTCATATTTCACCTCATTTTTAAAATGACATTAAGAATGCTTTCAATTCTGTAGACAGGTAAATTGATATTCATTGTACAAATTCCATGACATTACAACATAACGACGGTTAACTTCTAAGACCTCGTATGTCCCAACTCTCTTCCTACCCATTATAAAGACTGGTCACGCCTACCAACCACTCTTTCATATTGTCATCTTCCCGTGCGAATGTGTAAAGGATACTACTGTAGACGTTACCATACCGTATTGTAGAGATGTTGTTTGCAAGCGAATTTGGGCACGCCTGCAGTATAATGTATTTAAGGTTCGTTTTCCTTTACACACAACCATGGGAAAATGAACACAACGAACATTGTTCTGATGGGCTGCATATACACTGACTGACAGAGCAAATGCAACACCAAGAAGGAGTGGTCAGAACTTTATGCCAATTGCAGGGTAGACTGACGTCACTGAGATATGCTCACGATGTGAAATGCGCCGCTGTGCTGCGCACGTAGCGAACGATAAATGGGACACGGCGTTGGCGAATGGCCCACTTCGTACCGTGATTTCTCAGCCGACAGTCATTGTAGAACGTGTTGTCGTGTGCCACAGGACACGTGTATAGCTAAGAATGCCAGGCCGCCGTCAACGGAGGCATTTCCAGCAGACAGACGACTGTACGAGGGGTATGGTGATCGGGCTGAGAAGGGCAGGTTGGTCGCTTCGTCAAATCGCAGCCGATACCCATAGGGATGTGTCCACGGTGCAGCGCCTGTGGCGAAGATGGTTGGCGCAGGGACATGTGGCACGTGCGAGGGGTCCAGGCGCAGCCCGAGTGACGTCAGCACGCGAGGATCGGCGCATTCGCCGCCAAGCGGTGGCAGCCCCGCACGCCACGTCAACCGCCATTCTTCAGCATGTGCAAGACACCCTGGCTGTTCCAATATCGACCACAACAATTTCCCGTCGATTGGTTGAAGGAGCCTGCACTCCCGGCGTCCGCTCAGAAGACTACCATTGACTCCACAGCATAGACGTGCACGCCTGGCATGGTGCCGGGCTAGAGCGACTTGGATGAGGGAATGGCGGAACGTCGTGTTCTCCGATGAGTCACGCTTCTGTTCTGTCAGTGATAGTCACCGCAGACGAGTGTGGCGTCGGCGTGGAGAAAGGTCAAATCCGGCAGTAACTGTGGAGCGCCCTACCGCTAGACAACGCGGCATCATGGTTTGGGGCGCTATTGCGTATGATTCCACGTCACCTCTAGTGCGTATTCAAGGCACGTTAAATGCCCACCGCTACGTGCAGCATGTGCTGCGGCCGGTGGCACTCCCGTACCTTCAGGGGCTGCCCAATGCTCTGTTTCAGCAGGATAATGCCCGCCCACACACTGCTCGCATCTCCCAACAGGCTGTACGAGGTGTACAGATGCTTCCGTGGCCAGCGTACTCTCCGGATCTCTCACCAATCGAACACGTGTGGGATCTCATTGGACGCCGTTTGCAAACTCTGCCCCAGCCTCGTACGGACGACCAACTGTGGCAAATGGTTGACAGAGAATGGAGAACCATCCCTCAGGACACCCTCCGCACTCTTATTGACTCTGTACCTCGACGTGTTTCTGCGTGCATCGCCGCTCGCGGTGGTCCTACATCCTACTGAGTCGATGCCGTGCGCATTGTGTAACCTGCATATCGGTTTGAAATAAACATCAATTATTCGTCCGTGCCGTCTCTGTTTTTTTCCCAACTTTCATCCCTTTCGAACCACTCCTTCTTGGTGTTGCATTTGCTCTGTCAGTCAGTGTACATATGTGGCTGGGAGGCGTGATCAGTCTTAAATAATATAACGGACAGCAATAGCATTTGGGGGACAAATGAGGTTTTAGACGTAACCCTTCGATAAATCTATTTCAATTAAGTATTCAAAACTAATTATCACACGAATGTATGTTTTATAAAAACTGAACTCTACTTCTCTCCTCTTCTCAATTTGAACTTCCGACTTGAAGCCCGATAGAATCGCTGTCCGGAGCCCTGTGTCTTGCTTTTGTTAATGCAATTGTGGATTTCCATAGTACAAGTCCCTAGGCACCCCTTTGATAACGTCCAATGCATATATTAAGCTAGCGAACTGGTAAATTGCTGAATGTTAAGTGGACTGTCTTAGTAACTATTGAAGCAACTCTCAGGCTCGTAAGTAAACATGCAGAGAAATTCGCGATAGAATTCTTATTTTAAAACTACGTATTTTTTTATCATATAGTGTATCATGTGTAATGTGTACATCCATTAGAATATTTATTCCGGACACCATATCACAATGGACATTGTTAATTGGAACAATCATTTCCAGGGAACAATGTGAGAGGTCGAGAATCTTCTTTAGGATTGAACATTTCATGATGAAGTGGTTTCAAGAGATGTAAATATTGACTACTTCGAGAATTGTGTTCACTGATGCCGAATGCCATTACACATACGCCAGGAAAAGATATTTCTGTGATTTCAAATGCCTCTATGAACTTTGCTTGAATTGCAAATTGGCAATCTTCACACAAATGGTGAAAAATACTTTCGTGACAGACATTGATATCTATCTATCTGAAGTCGCTGAATTTACAACAAAGTTTAATTTAGTATGTTTGTTGGCTGGGTGAGGACAGTCCACTTTACCGCTACTTAAATTCCGTACAAGGTACCAACGCATTCTATATTCTAATACTCGTAATAACAGTCGTGAGTTCTGATGGTTCACGCAACATTGGGCTTTAAAAAGGGAAGTACCGGGCGAGTTGGCCGTGCGCGTTGAGGCGCGCGGCTGTGAGCTTGCATCCGGGACATAGTAGGTTCGAATCCCTCTATCAGCAGCCCTGAAAATGGTTTTCCGTGGTTTCCCATTTTCACACCAGGCAAATGCTGGGGCTGTACCTTAATTAAGGCCACGGCCGCTTCCTTCCAACTCCTAGGCCTTTCCTATCCCATCGTCGCCATAAGACCTATCTGTGTCGGTGCGACGTAAAGCCCCTAGCAAAATAAAAAGGGAAGTGTAAACGCAGACTACTTCGACACTTACATATTATAAATCGTGAAGTGATTTTTGGCAATTTAGATACTCAGAGACGTAATGACACTTCCTCCTCATGTTTAAAATTTAATTATTTCATTTTTCAGGTTCCGGAGCTTTCGTTGTATTCAAAGAAATAATTCAATTTTGCTATCAGCAATTATATATTCGTAAGGGTAAATATCTTGTAAAACTGCTCCTCTATTTGTATTATTTAAACGTTATACACACGTATTCGTTCACAGGCTAAAGGAATTTCCCTCAATAGGAAACAACGCATATCTCTCCAAAGAACGTACACGAGTTACTTTACATGAGCAGGATAACCCTAAGGGCAATGGTTGAATAGGTTTCACTTAATAAATTGTCTGGCTCTATGGCTGAGTGGTCACCGCCTTGTCCTTCGGTCTTTGGGGTCCCAGGTTCGATATTCGGCCTGCTCAAGGAATTTTAGTCTTAAACGGCTGGTAACCTTGGCTCGGGTGCTGGACATTTGTACTCTCCTCGCCATTTCTGTAACTCATACATGACAGGCACCACTATCATCCACCACACCAGCACGTAGTTCCCAAACATGGCAGAGCGCCATCTACCCATGTCAGAGATCTCGCAGTACTAGGGCTGCAACAGGTTAGAAACAGCCATACGGTGTTATTATTATTAATATTATTATGATTATTATTATTCACCCCATGAGAAGTTCGATTCTGTTTTTTAGAAATCTATTAAGATATAGGCTTCAATGTAAGGTGTGTTTATCTGATATTCCTCTCTTGGGGGAATAATTTCAATATTATGACCCTACGTTGAAATATTAATCCAAACATAGAGGTTAAGCGAACCATCTACTTAACTAGGCCTATGTTTAAACAGAATACAGTAAGAGATTAACCAATTTATCCCGATGGTCCCATACAATTAAGTAACCATGTATTTTAATTTTCAAAACAATCAGCGAAACCGGTTAGGAAACGCACAATCATGCCCACAACGGCGCGAGGGCCAAACAGGAGTGGAAGATGAATCATTTCACCATTCGTGACCTCGGCAATTCCTCCAGGAATTATCCTGTCATGGATTTCCGTTGTAGCCTGAGTGAACACAGGACCACATGCCATTCAGTTTGCGAAAGTCAAGTTCTTAACTTGCACGTCTTCCTAACGGAGAATGGAATCTACGTTCTTCTTAATGAACCGCGCGCGTTTTAACTATACAGCCACCTTATCCATTACGCTAAATGAATAAATGAAAAACTCACACACGTCGTTACCAATCTTCCTTCATAATTTCGTGTAAGAGGAATGTAGCCACTCAATGACTCTCTCACACATGGACATTCATATATTAACTCCTTTTCGGAAATAACATTTTTCACGCCTTCATCTGATCCATGTACGGAGTGGTCAGAAACAACGTGAACCGACCCATGTCCTGAAATGGGCATCAAACACTAACACACCGTAGTTTTCAGCCAATGCCACCGTAGCGTGCTTGCTATGGGCCGAGCCTCTCAGCAGGGAGGTCCTTGTTCAAGTCTCTCTGCTGGAAAAGGTTATTCATTCTATTGGCGCTTTCAAGCCTGTCATAAGTCACGTGCAGATTTAGCAACACAGCCTCTAATAGCCCACCTCAAGTCACCCGCGGAGTGATCTGATTGGATAATTTCAGCAGTTGATAAAATGACAAGGGCACGAGATATCTAATTATATTTTCCAATTATTTATCAGTATGACCAAATCTCTGATGTTCGTATACCCTGTTCAAGTCCGACCATCATGTACATTCATTAAAGCCTGCTGTGACTAGGTGATTTCCGGAAAAAATATTAGCGTTACGAAAATGTTACAAACTTTGGGCAGTGAAGACTTTCGTGTAAGGAGACGACTGTCAGTGGAAAGATGGCATAAACATGTCTTTAAAACAATAAGAAGCTTGAGTGGTGTTTTTAAAGTAGGTAAGATCATTATATGAAGATAAATTTGGAATTCAAGAGGACAAATTAGGGAAAATATTATTTCATAACAATTAGGAATTAGAATAACTTAACTTCTTCGAAATCATTTAAGAAGGTCTAGGTAAAAACTGCTTCTCACATGACCCAACCACATCGGTCAGCCCTGAAGTATAGCTTCGACCAACGAGTTCAGTCCCAACTTGGTCTTTGACACCTCACTATTCGTAACCTCGGCAATAACAGAGAGAAAATGGTCACCTTTGCCTCCAGGAATTAACCTGTCATTGTTTCCGTTGTAGCCTGAATGGACACAGGACTATATGCCATTCCGGTTGAGAGACTTAACCGCCAACAGTAATTGCTGTTTTTTTCATTTCTGTTACCTCCAGCTTACGATTAAGACATCGTGATTCCATCCATATTTCACTTCCGACCGTTAGTCCAAAACAGATCAAATGTAACGTTAGTCTGGCCAGGGAACTTATTCCTTTTCTTCAAATTACTACTGATTTGTAACTCGGAGCTCACTGCATTAATTCTGATTGTTAATAATGAAATATAATGCATTACGTAATGTTTTTATTTTGATATAATTGATTAATGCCATTAATTTTGAAAAAAAAAATCAGAAAAATGGTGCACTATTGAAGTCAGCGTGTACTGAATATTATCGTGCTATGCATCAACTGTACTTGCCACTTGTTATTCATGTTGGATGGCACTGATAAGAGGCATCTCTCACCATGCAAAGCCGTACAGCAGAAAGTCCGAGATAAAATAAATATGGTCCTTCAAAATGCGACACTTAATTTCCTGTTTCATTTAATGCATACATGATAAAAGACGGACTTCCTTTTTGCGAATTCAGATCACAGGCTTAAAGCCTTGCATTTCCTTTTTGTAACAGAGCCTCATTCAAATAAACCACTGAGCTTGAAATATAAATGACTTAATGCTAAGAAGTTTCTACTCATAACCTGTCTCTCGCTGGTCCACATGGAATTTATTTGCATATTTTACTCTCGCATGGACTGCTAGGTATAATATGGTACGCGTGGCTTGGGTAATGTCAACATCTTCATGTTAACCATGTTTCCTACATATCAGTAATATATGAGTTCTGTTTCTGAACAAATGTTGCCGAGAACCGATATTCCCCAAAGTTGATGAAGAGAGTACTCAATACTCAAGAGCATATTTGTCTCTGGTGAGACCTCAGCTTGAGTATGGTTCCAGTGTATGGGACCCTTACCAGGATCACTTGATTCAGGAACTGGAAAAAATCCAAAGAAAAACAGCTCGATTTGTTCTGGGCGATTTCCGACAAAAGAGTAGCGTTACAAAAATGTTGCAAAGTTTGGGCTGGGAAGACTTGGTAGAAAGGAGACGAGCTGCTCGACTAAGTGGTACGTTCCGAGCTGTCAGTGGAGAGATGGCGTGAGTGGACATCAGTATACGAATAAGTTTGGATGGTGTCTTTAAAAGTAGGAAAGATCACAATATGAAGATAAAGTTGGAATTCAAGAGGACAAATTGGGGCAAATATTCGTTTATAGGAAGGGGAGTTACGGATTGGAATAACTTACCAAGGGAGATGTTCAATAAGTTTCCAATTTCTTTGCAATCATTTAAGGAAAGGCTAGGAAAACAACAGATATGGAATCTGCCACCTGGGCGACTGCCCTAAATGCAGATCAGTAGTGATTGATTGATTGATTGATTGATTGATTGATTGATTGATTGATTGATTGATTGATTGATTGATTGATTGATTGATTGATTGATTGATTGATTGATTGATTGATTGATTGATTGATTGATTGATTGATTGATTGATTGATTGATTGATTGATTGATTGATTGATTGATTGATTGATTGATTGATTGATTGATTGATTGATTGATTGATTGATTGATTGAACTACCGCATATCAGTCGGTCAGGATTTTAATTATGTTCAATTGTAACTAAAGACAATTATGTGCTCAATATTAGTGAGACACTACCGATGATTATAAAATCAATGACACCCTTGAAGACCAGGTAAGGTAATATTATCAATATCATTAGTTTCGTGATGTAGCATGTCTGACTCTTACACGAAGGGGCCGGATTCTGTTCCCAACTCGTACAAGGACCATAATTTTGGATGGAGGGCCGAAACTGGTATAACACAACCTCATGAGAGCAACTGCGACCCTGCCTCATATATGACATTACCGGGTGATTTGGCCGTGCGGTTAGGGTCGCGCAGCTGTGAGCTTGTATCCGGGAGATAGTGGGTTCGAACCCACTGTCGGCAGCCCTGAAGATGGCTTTCCGTGGCTTCTAATTTTCACACAAGGCATATTCCTTCCTACTCTTAGGCCTTTCCTCTCCCATCGTCGTCATAAGACCTATCTGTGTAGGTGCGACGTAAAGCAAATAGCAAAAAATAGCATATATGATATTAGAGGAACTGTATACTGTAAAGAAACCTAAGCAACAGTCTGGCATGACCTTACATAGACCTCGTGCCACCCCAGTCAGCTAGGATTTTAATTAATAAGTCCAGTCAACATCGATGTGTAATTAAAGGGAATGAGGCGTACTAGGCAAGACGAGGAGTGAGGTATTTTGCCATTGCTTTCCTCACGGGGCCAAAAAGTGCTGTTGCAGTACGACTGACCCTATGAGCAACACCTTTCATAACAATCTGTTCGTGCTCCGTCGTGTCTTAATGCTAAGAAATTTCTACTCAAAACCTGTCTATCGTTTTTATTTACCAGTTGCTTTACGTCGCACCGACAGATGGAGACGCTGGGACAGGAAAGGGCTAGAAGTGGGGAGGAAGCAGCCCTGCCCTTAATCACGATACAGTCCCAGAATTTGCTTGGTGTGAAAATGGGATACCAAGGGAAAACATCTTCAGGGCTGCCGACAGTGGGTTTCGAACCCTGGATATTGGCCACACTTAAGCTACTACAGCTATCGATCTCGGTCTGTCTCGAGAGTCCACATGGAATTTGTCTGCATATTTTACTCTCCCGTGGACTGCTAGGTATACTGTGGTACGCAGCCTTGGGTAATGTCAACGACTACGTGTTAATTATGTTTCCTGTACTGCAGGCTATCTGGCTGTGCATCAGTCATCTTAAAATGACAAAGCTGTCAATGAGCTGAGCTGTATACTACTAATTTTTCTGTTCGGTTTAATGATGAATTTCTGAAAGGAATTCGATCGCGGCTGAGATCGGTAGTATTTGAGAATATTGAAATTAAACTCCATGTAACTAGCTTTTTGTAAGTTAAGGATCAATTTCAGACAATACTTAAAAAAAATTCGGTGACTGTTAGAACCGTTAGCGATCGCAATGGACCCAAAAGAGTTACATGCTAATTATTATTATTATGTCCGACTCGTTGGGTGGACGATCAGCGTACTGGCTTTCGGTTCAAAGGGTCACGGGTTCGATTCCCTGCCGGGTCGGGGATTTTAACCTTAATTGGTTAATTCCAATGGCGCGGGGGTTGGGTGTATGTGTTGTCTTCATCATTTCATCCTCATCACGACGCGCAGGTCTCCTACGGGTGTCAAATAGAAAGACCTGCAGCTGGCGAGCCAAAAATGTCCTGGGATATCCCGGCACTAAAGGCCATGCGACATTCCATTTCATTATTATTATTATTATTATTACACTGGCGAGAAAATATCCAAGCACCATAAAATAAGGAATGTAGAATGCGGAAATTTTGGCAATATATTTGTCGAGGTATCATATTTCATTGATTAAAGGTACAAGACTACCGGTTAATATCCTCGCGATAAAAGCCATCGCAAATATGCCATGATGGTCCATTAATAACCGGTGTAATCGCCTGATTGCTGAATGTGGGAATGCAAACATGAATCCAATGTGTCGCGCAGGTGCCTGATGTCTGCTTGTGGGATGGAGTTCCATGCCTGTTGCACATGGTCGGTCAATACAGGGACGGTTAATGCCGGTTGTGGATGATGCTGGAGTTGCCGTCCAATGATGTCCCATAGGTGCTCGATTGGGGGCAGGGCGAGGAATCGAGCAGGCCAAGGCAACATGTCGACACTCTGTAGAGTACGTTCGGTTACAACAACGACATGGGTGCGTGCATTATCCTGTTGGAAAACACCCCCGGGACTGCCGTTCTTGAATGGCAGAACAAGAGGAGGAATCACCAGACGGGCGTACACATCTGCAGTCAGGGTGCGTGGGATAACCACGAGAATGCTCCTGCTGTCACAGGAAATTGCTCCCCAGACCAGTGCTCCCGGTGTAGGTCCAGTGGTTCGACTCCTCAGACAGGTGGAATGCAGGCGCTCAACTGGCCTCCTTCTAGCCAACACACGGCCATCACTGGCACCAAGGCATAACCGGCTTTCATTGGAAAACACAACGAACCTCCACTCTCGCTGTCGCTGACCACTGACGTTGTAGACGGTGGTGGTGGAATGCACGCCGCAGGGTGCCTGGCTCGGATCTGTCTTACAAGTAACCGATTTCGAACAGTTCGTTTTGTTACCGTGGTGCCAACTGCCTATCGAATTGCCGCTGCGTACGCAGTCCGCTGCGCCACCGCCAGACGCCGAATACGGTGATCCTCCCTCTCGGTGGTGCCACGGGGACGTCCGGATCCCGGTCTTCTTGCTAGCGAAACTTCTCGTGACCACTGCTGCCAGCACACATGCACAGTGGAGACATACCTGCCAATAGTTCTGCAATAGCGCGGAAGGAATATCCACCTGAACGTGGCCCTATAATACGGCCCCGTTCAACCACAGTGAGCTGTTGGTGCTGGCCTCTTCGTCGTCGTAAAGGCATTTTTGACCCACTCACAGCCATTCCGCCCAGTCTCACAGGTAACTAACGCTCTCGTACAGTTCAGCCTTGATTTAAATCAAACCTGATGTGCAACGTCATGGGACGCTACTAGCGCCACGCTGATGCCATTTGGGGAAAATTTGAATCAACGTCATCTTTCATATGCATTAACACGCCTACCAACGTTCGTTAATCTAGCACAACAACTTCTTGGTCTTTGCATACTTTTTCCGCCAGTCTATTATTATTATTATTATTATTATTATTATTATTATTATTATTATTATTATTATTATTATTACTTCTCAGCCTCATTTCTCACGCCCTGCAGGGCCAAGGGTGCGATTTGTGTCATGGCTGTGGATTTGCCTCAGTTTTAGGACCGTTATCGCGACTTTGATTTCCGGTCTCCAAGGATTCTAAGCTTGGATTCAGAGGTAAAATGGCGTTCACTGTAACATGTCAAGAATGTCAAGCAGAATGCTATTTCATGGCATTGACGTACGTTGTTCCGTATGCGTCTGTCGTTTCCGAGAATAAATTTTTAGATTGGTTTGATGATGATGATGATGATGATGTCTGTTGTTAAAAGGGGCCTAATATCTAGGTCATCGGCCCCTTAGGTAGATTTAAGAGTAGGAAATGCCTTCCAGTAGAATATTTTATTATCATGAATCACCCAGTAAATTCCCTCTTTGGGTATTCACGATCAAATATTTTAGCCTGTAATGGAATCACACACACAAGAAATGTACGGCACCTTTATACAATCCATCTCTAAATTTGAAATTAATGTGGAGAGTAGTTGTCCGATTGGTTTTTGTCCCAGTACTTGCCATTTTTATGGAAGTAAATTTAGGGTGAATATAGTAAACATTTATTTTCATATCAGGGATTATCATAATTTAAAAACCGAGCTCGGTAGCTGCAGTCGCTTAAGTGAGGCCAGTATCCAGTATTCGGGAGGTAGTGGGTTTGAGCACCACTCCTAGCCCTTTCCTGTCCCACCGTCGCTACAACACCTATCTGAGTCGGTGCGAAGTAAATAAACTTGTAAAAAAATCACATGATTCAAAGGAGTAAGTTGCAATGAAACATGCTTGCTGGATAAGTTTTTTTAAATTCATGACTCGATATTCGCCGAATTTTATTAAACCCGGCATTTATACATGGTAAAACTTTAACCTTCCTGCAGAGGATTCAAAGGTTTTGAAATATAATCTTCACATCAGCCACCCTTCATGGAAAAATTCTTGGGATTCTACATTTTCCTAGATGAAGCCTAATTTTTTCATGGACAAATATAGGGATAATATACTTTTGTATATGGATGCCAAACCCTCCTAATGGATTCTTGCGTTAGCGTACAGTAGATATCGTAATATCGGTGGGTACGTGATAGAATTAAGGAGTACTGAAAATATAGCCCAATTGAGTACGTCATTCCATATCTATAGAATATAATGAAAAACATGTACATTAATGTATTAAGTTTTGATATTTTCAAGGATAGAAAGTCGTACAGTTAACAGTTAGTATTCAGTTTACATGTTCTGATATCTAGCAAACGTGCGTACATCCATCCCACTGATGAGACTCAAATATTATATAAACTAACAACTATGAAGTGGGAAAATATTACGATTCCTCATCCGAGCCATAGAACATGGTGCTACTTTTCTTCCAAAACGGGGGAGGGGGAAATGACCTTAGATGTTGGGCCCCTTTAAACTACAACTATCATCATCATCATCATCTTCCATGACATAGACCTAGATAACTGTAAACCATACAAATCGATGTTGCGAAAAACTCTGAATCTGTAATATATTTCGGAAAAAAGATCAACTGTTAACTGCATGTGATGTGTAACTTCTTTCACGCTCGTTACTAGTACTCAGCATTACACGATGAAATCCCGAAATTTTCGACCGTCATTTAATATAACTTAACTAGAAGATACCCATTAATGAATTATCCTGGAAAATTCTGCACCCATTTGTATCGTAAACTGAGTGTATTAAAATGACATGGAATGCATTTCAGCTTATCATACGTTACAACGAATGAAATACTCTGCACGGATAGGAAATTTTAAAAAATACTAATTTTGAATAAAGGTATTGAATAATGGATTTCAATCACTCGCAAATACTGATGGAGATGTAGATATGGCGAAAGTGCACAAGTAACTAATTTAACAAATATAAGACCAATATAAGTTACAAGTTCGATGATAAGCCAAGAACAAATAAAACATTATTCCGCCTTCATAACATTAGGATTCCTCAGTTTTGTATATTTTAAATGAATCGAGACATATTTTATTCTGAATCGGTATTTATTCCACTTTCTTCAAAAGTGGAGGTTATTTAGCTAGCTCGACAGAGATTTCAAAACATGTCAAATATGATATTTTAGTTTAAGAAGAATACAATGAAAAGCAGAGCAGTAATAACTGAGCATATAACGCTAATATTTATTTCAAAATGAAATAAATTACGTCGTTGAAGGGATTTATGTCGTGTGTGAATACTATCAACCTAAGTGAATGATTTCTGTGGCAGAAATACTTGACCCGTAGAATCCAGTGTCAGCATGCATTTAGGCAGGATTCTTCGAACAATGTGGTCGTATAGCTCTTGGGATACGAATTGTGCTCGTCAACTGAGAATTTATGTGCGTTTAAGTTTAATATGTTAAAATATTTCACTTTATACTATGTCTAAATTCATATGTATATCGACGGGGTATTTCAAATACCGAGTATTTGTCAATGCTCTTCCTATACATTATTTTTCTTAAAACCGGTCACCCCTCCCAACCGCATATGGATATGCAGTCCAAGAGAACAATTTTCGTTGTATTCATTTACCTATGGCTATGTGTAAAGGAAAATGAACCTCGCCGTACTGTAGGAATGTGTGTTCCCGTGGCGTATTTACCCACTCCTACAGAATAATGTAGAGTATTAAAGGTTCATTTACCTTTACAAATTCACATAGGAAAATGAGCACAACGAAAATTGTTCTGATGGTCTGCATATCCATATGTGGCTAGTCTTAAGGAAAATCATGGACAGGAACAGCTTTGTCATATACTTGGTATTAGAACTAGGCCGTCAATATTTTCTCCAAACTAACGTGGAAAGTGGAAATTTACAATACTCTAGTTACGTACCGTACCAAGCTTACACCAACATAAAAACACTGGTAACACCAGAAACCTCTTTCCGTGTATATAAAATAGTTATTAAGGTACTCGCCAAATAACTACACTGTGACATTTTGGCGAGATAATACACCTGTCAACCGATTCTGTAATGAAACTCGATTTGCCCCTTAACTGAACATGACGTGTTCATCTTAATATTATTGTTAGAAAATAAAGGAATGCAACATCATCATTTCCGTTCCGTCGAAGTCAGCTGTTGGATACTTCATGGATCATGGACGACTACACTGCTTCTTTCAGTTGTTCCATTCCCAACTTGGTCTCTTCTTCGATGGTGTCAATCCATAGGATTCTTGGGTGATCATGTATGTGTTCGTTGCTGACTACTCCCAGCAATCAATCCATCATCAGTGATCTGCATTTAACAAGCGTATTCACCTACTTGTGTCTCTACTATGTCTCCACTGACAGCTCGGAACATCCCATTGAGACGAAGAGCTCGTATCTTTAGTGACAAGTCTTCCCAGCACAAAAGTTTGCAACATGTTCACAACACAACACTACTCTTTTACTAGATTCGTGGAGTGGGTTACTGTAGTCACGTGATAGTTCGTGAACCATGCGCTACGGCTGAGTGGCCTAGTAAGTAGTCCTGAGACTCGGGATACAAGTTGCCATGGACTTCAAGTGGCCATTCCAGAAATATTCTTAATCAATGCCCTCCTTCTGCTCAGGTGGCTATCTACCGGTGGTCTCTAAGCCGTTACGAGAGAGATTCTCACTTGGACAATGTATAGGTACTGTAGCATACTGCTTCACAGAACTTTCCTTCAACACAATCAGAACGATTCAAACAAGCATTGGACCTATGGGAATAACGAAAACCCACTTCCATTTGACAAGCGATGGGTTTATGTAGGAAAGAAAGTAGGACAGCAAAGAGGATGCATCTGGATGGGTTAGGAGTTTATGATATACCAGTAAGGGTAGATAGCTAGGAAAAGATTAAAAAGTGTTCTTAAGGAAACATTAAAAGGGAAGGACAGAGTGTGGGTTAGGACTGTTCAACAATAACACTATTGCGCGCAAAAGAGTTTCTGTTAGGAACGTAAATGAGCGAACGATCTGGATAAACTAATTAGCAGCTGGAGCAATTACGACAAGAATTGTCTCAGTGTATTTTCCAGTTCAGGGTGCAGATGGGGCTGAAGACAACAAGTTTTCAAAAGTAATGAGTGACATCGCAGTCAGGGTCAAGTATAGAACAGTGCCAATGGGCGATTGCAGTGCGAGGTTCGGAAATAGAGCTGAAGGGTGTGAGAAGCTGATAGGTAAAAGTGGGCACGATATAGGATATAACAGAAACTGGACTTCTGGGCTAGTGCGGGATTAGCAGTTACGAATAGATTCTTCAAGCTACACATCGGAGGCTATGAGAACCTGATTCATTGTAGAATGTATCATTACCGAATTTGAATTCATGAAATCCGTCGCGTATTCTGGAGATTTTTTGATGATACAGACCACCATCTGATCTGAAGAGAACTCCGTATCAGTAGGCCTAAGGTAGAGAAAGAGAAATCTCTCCGCACACGAATGTGGGTATACAACCTCCAGGATTAGGAAATTAGTCACAAGTACATAGATATGATAAGTGAAAAGTTCCAAACAAAAGACAGTAGGCAGCTTCAGGATATATAAAGAGAATGAGTGGCATACAGGGCATAGAAATAGCAAAGAAATGCCTAGGAACAACTGTGTGAAGATAGAAATAAAGGTGAAGGTCTTGGTGAAATGAAAAAGTGACGGCAGTTTGTAAATGTACCAGAAATGGTTCCCAACAAGGACTGATACAGGTAGGGAATTGTACATAGACGAAGAAAATAGAGCAAATAACTGTTCAATACAAGAATAAGTCGTGGGAAGATTTTGGTCATCATTGTGAAGGGTAGGTCAAGAGGCAGGAAAACCGTCATGGGCAGTAATGAATAATCTTAGAAGAGAAGGGGAAAGGAAATGAATAGTGTTTTGTGTAAATAAGGTGAACTCATAGTAGATCCAGGGGAATTTATGGACAGGTGGGAAGAATATGTTGACAATCTTTTCAACGTTAAAGGAAATCTTTCTGGTGACGTCGCGAACTACCGAGCTCCTGGGGAGGACGACATGAACGTTAGTGAAGGAAGTGGAAAGGATAATAAATAAACTCCGTTGTCAGAAAGCAGCAGGAATAGACTAAATTAGACCTAAAATGTTGAAATATTGTGGAAACTCAGAGAAGGAATGGCTTCTCAGAGTAATAAGACTAGCATGGGTAGTCAGTAAGCTACCTTCTGATTCGACGAAAGCAGTAATTGCACGGATCTATAAACAAGGAAACAGGAAGGATTGCAACAGGTATTTCATTGATCAGCAAATTAAGGCTAAGTGTTCACTGACATTTTGGAAGAGAGAGTGTGATCAGTAGTTGAGGGCAAGTTGTATGAAAACCGTGTGATCTCAGACTACAGAGGGGCTGACATGATCAGATTTTCACAATGCGCCGGTAACTGATATAATTATGCTGACGAGAGGAGGATAGTTATGTTTTTGTGTTTAATAGATTTAGAAAAGTGGTAGGGCAGAATACCGAGGGAAAAAAGTTGTTAGCACTATTCGGCATATTATTATTATTATTATTATTATTATTATTATTATTATTATTATTATTATTATTATTATTATTATTATTATTATTATACTAAGTGTAAATTGTTAAAAGCAATCAAAGGCATTTATGTTGACAAAGAGACTGCGGCGGGAATTGATGGCAGAATGAGTTCTTGGATCATGGTACTTACAACCGTTAGACAAGGCGGTTATCTTTCACTTTCGTTGTCATGGATAATCTACTGAAAGCTATTGAAAGGTATGAAGTGGCAGGGAGGGATTCCGTTACGTGAAATGTAGTAAGCAGTTTGGCATATGCCTATGACTTGGTCTTACGGTAAGTCTGTGCTGAAAGCTTACAATCTCATATCTTTGAGATTGAAATACTATACAGGTATTTCATTGATCAGTATATAAGGCAAGGCAAGGTGTTGACTGACATTTTGGAAGAGAGGGTGTGATCAGTGGTTGAGTGTAAGTTATATGCAAACCTGTGTGATTTCAGGCAGCAGAAGGGCTTTGCAATGAATATGATACAAAATATAGGCGTTCCAAGACTAAAGTGATGTAATGTAGAGAAGAAACCTAAGAAAACTGAATATCAGGTTTTGAATGCAAAAATGGAACATGCAGATCATTTCGAGTGTTTAGGATGTGTATTCTCCCAGAGTGGTAGTACAGTGATTGAGTTTAAATCAAAGTGCAGCAAAGCTAGTGTTATGAACTTGCATTTGGGATCAGCAATATTCTCAAAGGAAAATGTCAGCTCCCGGACTTAACTATTATTACGCCAGTCAGTTCTCAGGCCAAATTAGTTTTGAGGACGCGAAAGATGGCTGTATGCAGGATATCATATTCATAAGTTGGAAGTAACAGACATGAAAGCAGCGAGAATGATCGTTGGTACAAAGAGGAGGATGAATGCCGAGACGGTATGCGGTATGAGGAGACAAAGCCTAAGGTAACATAGAACTCGATTATCGAAGCTATGCGCTTAAACTTCCTCGTTGGTGGGGTTATGTTAGGCGAATGGATGAGAATAGTTTACCTAAGAGAATAATGGACTCGGTCATGGAGTGTGAGAAAAAGTAGAAGGACACCAAGACGAAGATGGACAGACTCAGTTCCTAATTATTAAAAAATAATGAGTTGAAACTAAACGAGGCCACAATGCCAAGGACAAGCAGAAAATTATGGAGCTATTTAGTAAATGCACAGAGGCTTGATGACCGATTGGTCAAGAAATTCAAGCAATACAGCTAAGGAAATCATCTCACTGAATACATGACATATCAATATATTCTAGCTATCAGGCTAGGTGACTCTTGTCTCGGAAGATAAGTGGTCTTCAACGGTTTTTTTTTTTGCTAGGGGCTTTACGTCGCACCGACACAGATAGGTCTTATGGCGACGATGGGATAGGAAAGGCCTAGGAGTTGGAAGGAAGCGGCCTTGGCCTTAATTAAGGTACAGCCCCAGCATTTGCCTGGTGTGAAAATGGGAAACCACGGAAAACCATCTTCAGGGCTGCCGATAGTGGGATTCGAACCTACTATCTCCCGGATGCAAGCTCATAGCCGCGCGCCTCTACGAGCACGGCCAACTCGCCCGGTCTTCAACGGGTTGATTGGACCACAGGTTTAGACAGTTTGTATAGTTCGTAGATTTGAAGTTAGTTAAACAGCGACAGTGAGCCACCGCAGATTGAGATTTCTTTCCTTTCTGTTTCCTGTTAACTTCAGAAAGAGGTATGCTGGAACTTACTTTGTAATCCGTGGCACCTGTCCTAATTATGTGACAAAATATTTAAAGTTACGCACTACCAATAAAATTTCACCCATATGTACACGGGATTGGTGACCAAAGAAGTTTACATTCCTTAATATGAATCAATAAATGACAGAAGATTCCTTGTGGATAATTTTAATATGAATTCTTAGCCAGACAGTAGAAAACATCCGATGAACTTCATAACAAAACTGTTACAATTTTCTTATTACTAATTTTAAAATATCTTTAGTTGAGACATTGCGGACTAGCTGTTAGTGAATAATACATTTTCATAGGTATTCCATAATGATGGTAATATCAAACACATCATGGTTTCTTCGAGATTTTAGTCCATTTCTATCTAAAGCATAAATAAAGGAGAAAATTTGACTGGAAAAGATACGGAAATTAATGGTTACCTCATTAGCTTTCAATTCAGAATTATTTCCAAGAAGTAAAGTAAATGCCATGGATAGATTTGGACTGTATGTAGAGTGTGTGTAAATCGTAACAATTAGTTTCATGTGGAAATTTTTCACTTTCGATTTACCTCCATATTATATAGTTGTTTTCCAATTGTCAACTAACTGAATTACTTAAGCGGACGGAGTTGATGAAGAAATTCATGTAACAGAAATTGTAAACGAAATTATTAGACACATCTTTTATGCTACAAATGAGATATCAGACTAGTAATATCTAAACGATGATTAACGAGCTCTGTGAGATAAAAGCCCTATCATTTTTCACTATACAGTGTTTCGACCTCTCATGTAATTTCAACATCAATGTGGTCTGCCTATCGCCATTGAAAATATATCCCTTGGCAATAATTTGATCTATTCAGGTAAATATATACGTTTATTGTAGGGGACGTGAAGTGTAATTTGTCATGAGGGTCCAATACAATTACTGTTTGACAGGATGGAATAATGTCATTGTATTTTAGCACTACATACCACCTCACTTTCCGTCTATATACCTCCTTCTGTTACTGTAAACAGATACTGACTTCAGTCGATAACCTCTTTAGCGTCGTAAATCGCACAAAACCAATGTCGCTACTGGAATCATTCATAAAATTGAGTTAACGAATATAATATATTTACTATATTCCCAACAAGCTGTCCGAATATAACGGGATGTTCCATTGACGCTGGTAGGGAGACTAATATGAAACTTAATACTTCAGAAGAAAATCGATTACTTCTTCCATTCGATGTGTACATCATCCTTTAATTCATATGACATATGGATGTATAAGACCTTGAAAAACATTCATAAAAATATGTGATGCTGCTATTACTGACTTCTGCAAGCATCTCTCTGATTATAGTGGGGAATGTTCTTGACAAAGATTGAAGGAATGAATACAAGTTGCTCCACCAAGTTGCTTTTCTCTGATGCAGTATGTCACGGTAAACAGCATTCCCATGTGGCTCACCCCAGCAACAATAACAATTTTTTTACCACAAATAAGTACAGTATTCGGAAAAAAATTCTAATATGTCTTGCTTCTATAATTCCTGAACATTCATACAATTTTGAGAATTTCCACATATTTTTGGTGGTAATGCTTCTCCTTAGCAACGTATATTCAAATCACTCCAGTGAGGAAGAATCGAATTAGAATCGGAGTTTCATGCAGGACATGTCTTGAAAGTAAACAATTCGTACAGGTGTCTCAACATTGTGAATGATACGAAATATCCGAGGCATGGGCCATTTGAAAACATTGCTCCAGGCGGATCTCCTTCATAGGGTTTCGTTGAAACATGGTGTGGTTTTTCGCTAACTAGTCATTCGTGAGGTGAACCATGACCGCGACAGTCCTACAGTTTTCAAAAATCAAAGGTATAGCCTTATTAGGTGTAGATTCGTGCGTAACGACAAAATCTGTATGCCTTGGACAAAAATTTTAGCTGTATTTTAAGACTGCCAGAGGGAGAGATGGATGTATCGTAGAAGGCAGCGAGTAAGTGCAGCTGAAGCAATTCCGGAGACCAAGTGAGCGAATCAACACATAGGAGCAAACATAAGAAGCAGGCAATAGAATCTGAATAAAGGCCGTGTTAAAAGGTATGACCAGGTAGCTACTCTAATTATCTATAACGGGAAAGATTAGTGAACTTCTAAGTGGATCGAGGCTCTGATGAAGTTTCACTTCAGCGAACGAAATGTTTGAAAACTGTGTTTACGGTAGATAGCTTAGTTGACTCTGAAATAAATGTAGTTAATAACAATACACGCTACCGGTACCAAGTTGACGGTCATTTATCCACCCGCCCAGCAAAACTCCCACATCTGGCATCAGAATTGTGATAAACTAGTGACTAGAATTTAAGGAATAAATAACTTGACGAGGACTAAATCTCAGATTTACGACATAAGTCTGACGAACGAAAATTACGCCAGCAGAATAGCAAGGTGGGTTTGTAGAGGTAAGGAGAAAAATATTCACATTAGTCTCCCGTCTGTTCCACACACAATGTTGCACTTCTCATTATGCTCTCTCACGCTCTTGTTCACCTTGTAAAAGTGATTGTTACTGTTGCTCCGCGAGGTTTATGTACAACGTCAGCCATATTTGCAGGCAGTTTTGAATAAAATCATCCCACAAATAGCCCCATAAAGAAAGGTCCGTGAATGTTCAATCGGGCGGTCATGGAGGCGCGACTAGGTAAACCAACACAACATGAGACACTTCATACGTAATTTTAAATGGCAACGTAACGTGCATTCACTGTTTCAGTGATCGACTCCCTGTTGGACTCATGACGGGCATTATCGTTTCGTCGTAGGAGCTGAGTTGTGGGTGCCGTTTGAATGGGTATCAGTGTAGGTTATTTTTGATCGAACTCTGTACCTTAGCATGATGTATTCCCGATGTGTGTGCCACATTTATAGTACATCTACGAGGATCTACACGACATCTTCTCTCTCACCATATTCAATTTCTTCGAGTTGCAATATAAAGCATACCGTACTGACGCAGTCCCTTCTCTACATTCCACAATATAAGACGATATAGACGCCATCTGTCTGAATATAGCTGTGCATAAATCGGAGCTACTTGTCGTTCATTGCAATGATACAGAATATGCTGCGCCTTTATCTACACTGAATTTTTAAATGCTTGAACTGTCTATTTTAGAACAATACACATGGTCTTCACTGATCGCTTTTGGAAATTAAGTTCCCGGTTAGTCTGCATCCCCTTCAATATACAGCAACGTATTCGACTTTACGTTATAGCGTGCAGCTATTTAGTGCATCACACTGTTGCAGTGGACCGAATAGTTCACCCTATCTTCTGCGGAGCTATATCTGAAGCACTCGGCACATGAATCACTTCCTTGCACTTTCCAATGGGCGGGAGGGGGGTAAATGATTTAGTAAATTGTAATGTGCACTGCTGGACAATAAACATGTAACACCAAAAGAATCTTAGCTTACACACCCAAGTTTTTGGACAGAATGTTCGTCATATACTGGAGTCATGATTACCCTTGGAGCTCAGTGGGCGTACAGATCATGGAAAATCAATACTCTGTGGTCAGTGCTACTCGACGTGGCACTTAGGGGAAGAGACTTTGGATGTCCGTCTGGAGTATCACAATCCAAGCCGAATCGATGCATACCCAGGTTAATTCCTTCGCAGGCAAATCGTCATCCGACCATAGACCGTACGTTTTCGAATGACGAGAGATGCGGTGAACGCGCAGTCCAAGGAAGCGATGTGACATGGAAGCCTCGCAGGAACCGTCAGGTCATGTGTGCTTCATGCGATCGCGTATTGTCGTATTGTCCTGTCGGTTCAGAGTCTCAAGCTGTCCCTGAACGTAGCGAACAACAAAAGGCTCCAGCACACTCCCCGATGTTGTGGTTGCAGGTTAGTGTACCTGCATTGTGGACTAGGCGTGAGTTGAATTGGAATCCGATAGCATCCATGTGCCGGGTCGGTATGCTGGTACACAATGCACGACTTGGCCAGGCGTGCGCCACGGTGCCAACAGACAAGGGTGTGACCGTTGTGGTGCTATGCAAGGAGAACCTTAATTCTTCACAAAAGGCGATGCATGCTATTTGTCCCTCCACTCAGCTTGTCATTTCAGTTGCAGATTTATATGGTGAGCACCCAATGGCAGCGGCAGTAATGGGCAGCTGGACAAGATGCTCCACTCCTGCATACGGAAACAGATTGATGTGCCACGTTACTGAAATCCTGAGCAAGGGTGTTTGTTGTGACTGTATGATCTGGAACACCTTTGCGCACCAGGTGCTTGGCCTCGCGCTCTTTGGTGCGACGGGGTCGTTACCTTACTTCTTACCACTCAGTCCGTACCTCGTCGACTCTCTGACCTCATATCCGCTTAACTGTGGTTGTATTCCTCCCAACGCGAGAATGAATTTCGCGGTTGATTAATCCAGAAAATAAGGCGTGCTATATCAGACGTGAAATAATTAGCTTCCGATGGACGTTTTGTCGTTCACAATGCACGGAATAACGAACATGGATAGCTCATTGCTTTCACGAACGTGTCGGTACCTCCAACTTGTTTAGCTGTTGATAAATGCGTAGTGCATGAATAACTCCCTCATAAACAACACTACTTGGGAGAAGCAACACTAGCTTTAATATACTCTCATTGATCTCATAACAAAGATGGTTCCGTTCTACTGAGTATTACTAGGACCCCATAAGGACTTATGAAAGATGTTGTATTCAAGATACACACTTAATAAGTTTCAGTTATATGCATATATATCCTTAACAATATTGTGTTCCAAGAGTTTATTTGAATTATACTCTCACGAAAATGCTTCTTTCTCCCACAAATTATGACGAGGTTCTAAACAACGTCTCGACGACCCAACAAAATGGCTTCATGCTTTAAGTAGCTGTTCGGATTTAATGATTCCTACTTCTATTATTTTATTATTGAAGATGATTCTCATTCATTAAATTGAAATGCTGAATCTATTTACGTTAACGTAAGATTATATTGTCTTCTAAATGGCCTCAAATAATTGCTGTGACACAGTTATTCATTCCTTTCACCCCGCAAAATTACTAATCTATATATATAAAATAACTTGTCCTGACTGACTGACTGACTGACTGACTGACTGACTGACTGACTGACTGACTGACTGACTGACTGACTGACTGACTGACTGACTGACTGACTGATTCATCATCGCCGAGCCAAAACTACTGGACATAAAGAAATGAAATTTTGGGGATATATTCATATTAAGATGTAGGTGCTCGCTAAGAGAGGATTTTTGGATATTCCGTCGCTAAGGGGGTGAAAAGGGGGGTGAAATTTTAAAATTAGTGTATCTATATCTCAAAACTTTAAAAGTTTACAGATGTAAAAATTGGTATTTAGAATCTTCTTTAAAAATAAGGAAACACGTATTTTTTTGTTTTCAGAAAATCCCAACAGGAGGGGTGAAAAAGGGTGAATATGGGGAAAAATGGGTTGAATGCCTTTAATCAGGATACCGGTACTTATATCTCAGAAACTGAAGATATTACAGACCTGAAAATTGGTACTTTTGATCTCCTTTAAAAATAAAGAAACACGTGTTTTTTGTTTTTGGAAAATCCAATTAATGGGATGCTGAAAAGGGGGTGAATTTTTAAAATAAGTGAATCTATATCTCCAAACTTTTAAAGTTTGCAGATGTAAAAATTGGTATTTAGAATCTTCATTAAAAATAAAGAAACACGTACATTTTGTTTTCGGAAAATCGCAATAGGAGGAGTGAAAAGGGGTGAAAAAGGGGTCGAATGCCTTTAATGAGGCTACTTATATCTCAGAAACTGAAGATATTACAGACCTGAAAATTGGTGTTTGGGATCTCCTTTAAAAATAAAGAAACACGATTTTTTTTTGGTTTGTGAAAATTTCAATTAAGGGGGGTGAAAAGGGGGGTTATATTTTAAAATGAGTGTAACTATATCTCAAAACTTTTAAAGGTTATAGATGTGAAAATTGGTATCTAGAATCGCCTTTAAAAATAAAGAAACACGTGTATTTTGTTTTCGAAAAATCCTAATAGGAAGGGTGGAAAAGGTTGAAAAATGGGTCGAATGCATTTCATGAGTCTACAGTACTTATATTTCAGAACCTGAAGATATTACAGACCTGAAAATTGGTGTTTGGGATCTTCTTTAAAAATAAAGAATCACGTATTTGTTTGTTTGTGGAAAATCCAATTAATGGGGGGTGGGGGTGTGAAAAGGGGTGATTTTTTAAAATGAGTGCATCTATATCTCAAAACTTTTAAAGTTTATAGATGTAAAAATTGGTATTTAGAATCTCCTTTAATAATAAAGAAACACATATTATTTTGTTTTCGGAAAATCCCAATAGGAAGTGTGGAAAAGGGTGAATAATGGGTTGAATGCCTTTATTGAGGCTACTTATATTTCAAAACCTGAAAACATTACAGACCTGAACATTTGTATTTTGGATATACTTTAAAAGTAAAGAAACAAGTATTTTTTCGTTTTTTTAAAATCCAAATAATGGGGGTGAAAAGGGGGGTGAATTTTTTTAAATGAGTATGTCTACAACTTAAAACTTTAAAATTTATAGATGTAAAAATTGGTAGTTAGAATCTCCTCTAAAAATAAAGGAACACGTATTTTTTTGTTTCCTGTAAATCCTAATTGGAGGGGTGTAAAAGGGTGAAAAATGGGTTGAATGCCTTTAATGAGGATACATATATCTCAGAAACGAAGGATATTACAGAACTGAAAATTTGTATATGGGATCTCCTTTAAAAATAAAGAAACGCGTTTTTTAGTTTTTGGAAAATCCAACTAATGGCGGTTAAACAGGAGTGACAAATTGGGGTGAATGTTTTGAAAGACTATATCTACAGATTATCTTGGAAACGTAAAATGTTACAGACGTAAAAAGTGGGTGTTTGGAATCTCTTGTAAATGTAAAGGAACAGAGGTGATTTGTTTTTGGAAACTCCACTTAAGGGGAACTCAAAAGGGGTGAATTTTAAAATGAGAATATTTACAGTATATCTAAAAAACCTTAACATGTTACAGAATTGAAAAATGGTATTTTTTATCTCTATTAAACATAAAGAAACGTGTATTTTTAGTTTTCGGAAATACCACTTGGGTGGAGGGGGGGTTAAAGTGACTGAAAATGGTGTTGAATTCTTTTAATTAGGCTACTGATATCTCAAAAATGAAGATGTTACAGACGTGAAATTTGATATTTGCAATCTGCTTTAAAAGTAAAGAAACACGTATTCTCGGAAAATCCAATGAAGTGTTGGGGGGAGGGGGTGAAAGAATTGAAAAATTAATTGACTTAATTGTATGAGAATACATACATCTAATAAAAACTAAAGTTGTTACAGACGTGAAAATTCGTATTTGGATCTCCTTTAAAAACAAAGAAAAACGCGTTTTGTTGGGAAACCATCTTGGAGGGCGGGAGTGTAAAGTAGTTGAATTCCTTTCATGAGGACACATAAATCAAAAACTGAAGAAGTTAGAGTCGTGATAATCGGTATGTAGAGGATCCTTTACTATTAAAGGAACAAGAATTTTTTGCGGGAAAATTCACTTAGGGGGGGGGGGGGGGGGAGGGGAGTAGTGTGAAATGAAGTTAAGAAAGTAAATTATTTTTATGGGGATACTTATATCTCAAAACTGAAGGTAATAGACGTGAACATTGGTGTTTGGAATCTCCCTTAATCATATAGAAACAAGCCTTCTTTTAATTATTTTTGGGGGGGGGGTTGGTAAATAAACTTAACGGCGGTAGGGTGTAAAAGGAGGTGAGACCAATTGATTTTACTGTTATTAATGTACTTATAAGGATCCTACGTTTCTCAGGCAGCAGCGCGCCGGCCTCTCACAGCTGGGTTCCGTGGTTCAAATCCCGGTCACTCCATATTACATTCGTGCTGGACAAAACGGAGGCGGGACAGGTTTCTCTCCGGATACTCCGGTTTTCCCTGTCATCAGCCATTCCATCAACACCTAATAATAATAATAATAATAATAATAATAATAATAATAATAATAATAATAATAATAATAATAATAATAATAGTAATAATAACAATAATAATAATAATAATGTTCCGGACCGTCATCAAATATGCGGACCGCGCTGGAAACGGCTACTGGACGGGTAATGACTAAGAATGTAGTCTGGCCGCCGGTTCAGTGCCGCCAAGGCACCCAATATAACACCACGCCGGATCTCCTGAAGGATTTTATCCATATTAAAAATGATTATAGGAAAAGATGGCAAAAATTTACGTACACAACTGACCGGGAAGAATACCTGAGCCTAGCCCGGGAAGTACGAACTCGATTGCTGGAAAGGAAGATTGAAAAATGGGAGGAAACGTGCCGTAAAATAAGAGAAAACGGGTCAGATCGGGAATTTTGGTGGATTCTCGCAGAAAACGAGTCAAATCGCTCATTTCGGCGGATTATATATCTAAAAACAATAAGCATTCAATTATAAATTTCAGTATAATACCGTAGCGAAGCACGGGTATCTCTGCTAGTCTATATATATAAAATAACTTGTCCTGACTGACTGACTGACTGACTGACTGACTGACTGACTGACTGACTGACCGACTGACTGACTGACTGACTGACTGACTGATTCATCATCGCCGAGCCAAAACTACTGGACATAAAGAAATGAAATTTTGGGGATATATTCATATTAAAATGTAGGTGCTCGCTAAGAGAGGATTTTTGGATATTCCGTCGCTAAGGGGGTGAAAAGGGGGGTGAAATTTTAAAATGAGTGTATCTATATCTCAAAACTTTAAAAGTTTACAGGTGTAAAAATTGGTATTTAGAATCTTCTTTAAAAATAAGGAAACACGTATTTTTTTGTTTTCAGAAAATCCCAACAGGAGGGGTGAAAAAGGGTGAATATGGGGAAAAATGGGTTGAATGCCTTTAATCAGGATACCGGTACTTATATCTCAGAAACTGAAGATATTACAGACCTGAAAATTGGTACTTTTGATCTCCTTTAAAAATAAAGAAACACGTGTTTTTTGTTTTTGGAAAATCCAATTAATGGGATGCTGAAAAGGGGGTGAATTTTTAAAATAAGTGAATCTATATCTCCAAACTTTTAAAGTTTGCAGATGTAAAAATTGGTATTTAGAATCTTCATTAAAAATAAAGAAACACGTACAATTTGTTTTCGGAAAATCGCAATAGGAGGAGTGAAAAGGGGTGAAAAAGGGGTCGAATGCATTTAATGAGGCTACTTATATCTCAGAAACTGAAGATATTACAGACCTGAAAATTGGTGTTTGGGATCTCCTTTAAAAATAAAGAAACACGATTTTTTTGGTTTGTGGAAAATTCAATTAAGGGGGGTGAAAAGGGGGGTAATATTTTAAAATGAGTGTAACTATATCTCAAAACTTTTAAAGGTTATAGATGTGAAAATTGGTATCTAGAATCGCCTTTAAAAATAAAGAAACACGTGTATTTTGTTTTCGAAAAATCCTAATAGGAAGGGTGGAAAAGGTTGAAAAATGGGTCGAATGCATTTCATGAGTCTACAGTACTTATATTTCAGAACCTGAAGATATTACAGACCTGAAAATTGGTATTTTGGATCTACTTTAAAAGTAAAGAAACACGCATTTTTTCGTTTTTGGAAAATCCAAATATTGGGGGTGAAAAGAGGGGGTGAATTTTTTAAAATGAGTGTGTCTACATCTTAAAACTTTAAAATTTACAGATGTAAAAATTGGTAGTTAGAATCTCCTCTAAAAATAAAGGAACACGTATTTTTTTTGTTTCTCGTAAATCCTAATAGGAGGGGTGTAAAAGGGTGAAAAATGGGTTGAATGCCTTTAATGAGGATACACATATCTCATAAACGAAAGATATTACAGAACTGATAATTTGCATATGGGATCTCCTTTAAAAATAAAGAAACACGTATGTTTTAGTTTTTGGAAAAGCCAATTAATGGCGGTTAAACAGGAGTGACAAATTGGGGTGATTTTTTTGAAAGACTATCTACAGAATATCTTGGAAACGTAAAATGTTACAGACGTAAAGAGTGGGTGTAAATTTCCTGTAAATGTAAAAAATATAGGTGATTTGTTTTTGGAAACTCCACTTAAAGGGAACTCAAAGGGGGTGAAATTTTAAAATGAGAATTTTTACAGTATATCTAAAAAAACTTAGCATGTTACAGAAGAGAAAAATGGTATTTTTTATCTCTATTAAACATAAAGAAACGTGTACTTTTAGTTTTCGGAAATACCACTTGGTTGGAGGGAGGGGGGGTGTAAAAGTGACTGAAAATGGTGATGAATTCTTTTAATTAGGCTACTAATATCTGAAAAATGAAGATGTTACAGACGTGAAATTTGATATTTGCAATCTGCTTTAAAAGTAAAGAAACACGCATTCTCGGAAAATCCAAAGAAGGGGGGGGGGGGGTGAAAGAATTGAAAAATTAATTGACTTAATTGTATGAGAATACATACATCTCATAAAAACTAAAGTTGTTACAGACGTGAAAATTCGTATTTGGACCTCCTTTAAAAACAAAGAAGAACGCGTTTTGGTGGGGAAACCATCTTGGAGGGCGGGAGTGTAAAGGAGTTGAATTCCTTTCATGAGGACACATAAATCAAAAACTGAAGAAGTCAGAGTCGTGATAATTGGTATTTAGAAGATCCTTTACTATTAAAGAAACAAGTACTTTTTTGCGGGAAAATTCACTTAGGGGGGGGGGGGGAAGGAGTGTGAAAGGAAGTGAAAGAAATTGAATTATTTTTATGGGGATATTTACATCTCAAAACCGAAGGTAATAGACGTGAACATTGGTGTCTGGAATCTCCCTTAAACATAAAGAAACAAGCATTCTTTTAAATTTGTTGTTGGGGGGGGGGGGGGGGTTGGCGGTAATTAAACTTAACGGCGGTGGGGGGTGGGGTGTAGAAGGAGGTGAGACCAATTGATTTTACTGTTATTAATGTACTTATCAGGATCCTCCGTTTCTCAGGCGGCAGCGCGCCGGGCTCTCACAGCTGGGTTCCGTGGTTCAAATCCCGGTCACTCCATGTGGCATTCGTGCTGGACAAAAAGGAGGCGGGACAGGTTTTTCTCCGGATACTCCGGTTTTCCCTGTCATCAGCCATTCCAGCAACACATAATAATAATAATAATAATAATAATAATAATAATAATAATAATAATAATAATAATAATAATAATAATAATAATAATATTCCGGACCGTCGTCAAATGCGCGGACCGCGCTGGAAACGGCTCCTGGACGGGTAATGACTAAGAATGCAGTCCGGCCGCAGGTTCAGTGCCACCAAGGCACCCAATATGACACCACGCCGGAACTCCTGAAGGATTTTATCCATATTAACAATATTATAGGAAAAGATGGCAAAGATTTACGAACCCAACTGACCGGGAGGAATACCTGAGCCTAGCCCGGGAGGTACGAAATCGATTGCTGGAAAGGAAGATTTAAAAATGGGAGGAAACGTGCCGTACAATCATAGAAAACCAGTCAGATCGGGAATTTTGGTGGATTCTCGCAGAAAACGAGTCAGATCGCGAATTTCGGCGAATTATATATCTAAAACAATAAGCATTCAATTATAAATTTCAGTATAATACCGTAGCGAAGCACGGGTATCTTGCTAGTTTTATATATATATATATATATATATATATATATATATATATTCTCCAGTAATAATTTTGACAATCGAAATGGAATCATAAGAAGTAACTGATTTTGTGACTCACAGTTTTCATGTTCAGCTATATCTTGCTGAATTCTGAGAAATCTCTCGTAATATATGTTATTAATTACATATATTAAATTTAGATAGATATTATTTATTTCCATTTCAAAAGCAACGTTAGTTGCTTCCAAGATTTCCTCTTGAACTTCTTGAAAAAGTCATGCTACCGTATTATTCAGAAACTCCTTTTCAACGAGTATGATCAACCTGGGAAAGTGAAACACAAATGACAATATTCACTCTTTATTAATAATATGAACTATTTAAGTCTTTAGAGTGTAGAATCATGCCGGGATGAAGTGGATTCACTGGCAAGTAGACGAAGGACTGAGGAAATAACTCACAACCCCGCGTTGTGTACATGTATATGGATGTGTTCATTCCCAGCGAGCAATCAATCAATCAATCAATCAATCAATCAATCAATCAATCAATCAATCAATCAATCAATCAATCAATCAATCAATCAATCAATCAATCAATCAATCAATCAATCAATCAATCAATCAATCAATCAAATAAAATTAATTAATATATAAACAAATAAATAAATCCGCAGGCAAGGAAATTAAGAGAGAAGTAACTTACGAGATTGTGAAATGTTCTGTGTATAACATAATCTTTTAACAAACGAGAATATGAAATATGCAGATGTTAATTAAAACTATGGTATCTAATTACACAACGGCCATGGTTATTTTAAACTAATCCATCTATGTACATAATTTGTAAGTGTGTACTGAAGTCACTTTATACTTATTTCCACTTAATGTATAAAGTATACAGAAGGATCTGAGTTGCTTGGACAAATTGGTAAGACTTCTTCAAGCTAGTGATAAGTTGTACCTTACTTTTAATAATTTACAAGAACTACGGCTTGTTCGGTAGACGAGCTTAATATAATGTATTTGCTAGTGTGCAATATTTAGCGGCAGAGCATCCAAGCTTCCATTCATACGTGAGATGGGCTTTTACTGTGTCTTATATTATTCACGCTAACACTCGAGAGTTGGTTAGTCCACGCCCAGGAGACACAGGATGTAGGAGTAGAGATAGACAAAACGAAATACACAACACTAGCAGACTCTGTCAGGGAAAAGCACGTTACAGATATCGTATATTCCTTTCGATAAATATACATAGGGCCTAGCTCACTAACATAAATATTCCAGACATTTATTCCCGTAAAAGTGTGAAAGCCTGTAAGACGCTAACTTCCCTTTCTCTTATTGTTGATGAGAGATTAAAATAAGAAGTGAGGTCCATGTTGTTATTTTTGTCACTGTATCCTTCGACAAAAATGTCTTTATTTGGTTAAATAAAGTATCTATCAGTGAATGGCCAGCCAAATCATGGTTGAAAGAGTGGTGACTAGGTTGTAGGAGAGATTGACCTGGTTATTCATGGCATTGTGAAAAGATATTTCCAAATATAATTTGTGATGCAATATTACGATAAAGTGAGTTTTTGGCAAGAGTTTATATAGTTAAGAGTTTTGTATATTTTATGTGCAAAATGTAACCCGGTGGCCTTCCCGGTAGGGCGATGAAAATGTGAATGAGAACGTTTTCTAGTACATGGATATCGGAACTTACTCTATATGATGCTATGGAATTCTTCGTCGTTTCTTTCTTTGAACACAGTATATTTTGCACAAATTTGAATAGTAACCAAGATCAATAAGTATAAAATTAGAAACTTCATACGCCTATTTTCTTAATAGAGAATGTGATAAAAAAAACTATAATAACTACACAAAACAGCATTTGTTCTTCATACGGAAATTAACAGTGGTCTGCAAGTTTGCATGTCGAAAACTGAAACACTTTACAAACTTAAGAAGACCTACCATTTCTTGTCATTTGTGTCCTTTCATGGAACCACGACCACACTGTTTCCGTTATATAACTAGAAATAAGTATTAATAAGGTGGCAAGGTACATCATTTTAAAGGGTGTGAAATGCTATAAAGTTACTCAATTTTACTTATTCCTATATACTTCGAACACGTATAACTTCTTTATTTCACCTGTTCAAACAGTGGAACGAAGAAATGTTACAGCATTAATCCTTCATTAGAGACGCTAGTGTCTCGTAGATTTTTTATGAGTGTGTGTATAACTGACCCAGATAATGAAGTCCCTCTACTCCAAATATCAATCAACCAGTCAACCAACAAAATTCCTGCAAGCAGAATGGAATATCAGATTGTATATTTTGGCATAGATGATTGACGTAAACACTTTCTAAATGCTCAAACACTCTTCATCAAAGAAATAATTCTAGTTTCTGTAAACATTTCTCGAAATAACATTGGGGGAATGGATACAACCAAACAGGATTCATAACAAGGTAAATAAGGCTACTGGGACAGACTAACTCAGAACAGTACAACAAGCGCGCAATATTCTACATGACTAGAATCAGACACTATAGCACGGTAGTAAACCCAGATGGTCTGTATGGGCTAGTGTGCCTAACACTGACTAAGAAAGGGAAATTGCTGGAAATCGAGAAAAATTTAAAGCAAATCTTGAAAAAAATTCCAGGACCACTGAGAGGTACTGACGGGATATTGAAGGAAAGAAAGAAAGAGGAACTTTACAGACACCCAGATAATATCACTGTCTAATGCAAAAACGAAATATTAAATTCTATGGATATCTGATGAAAATGGATGAGAACCGATCGAAACTGGGCAGCAGATGTGATCAACAACATAAAGGAGTTCGGAATTCGAATGGACAACCTCAAAACATTCGAAGAGAAACCACCAAAATGTAGGGCGAAGTTGATAACAAATGAGGAGAAGAGAAAGGTTAGAAGTGAATGAATGTATAGATTCTGGGAGGAGAAAGAGAAGAAGACTGAACAGATACCCTTTGATTCTAAACGGTCCATAATTGGTCAAATTCAGATTTTATGTAAAACATTTACGCTCCTAACTATACTTGTGCTGAATTATAGCATACCCTTCTCTCTATCTCCTCTTTTCTTCATTCTGCCACTGTTAACTCAGAGTAGACGTCACAATACCTACCTTTCTAGAGCGCTCAGATTTTGGATTGGTACAGGGTAATTTCTTCTTTCGTCGTTAATTATAGGAAGGTGAGGTGTTCCTAAGCTACATCGGAATAATAATTCATGGACGATATGTTTGAATGGTGCCTGTCCATTCAAATATAAAGTCAGAAAATATGAAAGGGAGACTAAATGTTGGTGGATAATAACATTACAGTCAGTTAATGACAATGGGATTTCTTATATTGACCATAAAGATTCATTGCGTGCTCGTTAATAATGCTTGATTGTTGAAGAAATAAACACAGCTAACAATGGAGTCCAGCCGGTTAACAATGAAGACGAAACGAATTCCACTGCCGGGTTATGGTAACAACATCGTTCCTATGTGTGAATATTTTTAGTTCAATAAAATATCAAGCGTAAATTGCATTCAGTCATCCAAATCGCATAACATTACTTTAAAACCCAATGCTATTGGTATGGAATTCCCTTACGATTTCATTGTTCTAAGTTCATCACGGTAGCTTTACCCTCCTTCCACATCATTCCACATTGACATATAATGGAACATTTCTATTATTTATTCATTTAAAGTCGTAAATTACTAACTGCGACTTGAGAGAAAAAGTTAAACAAAATAAGCATTATGCAACGTTGCATTTCTTGTGATAAATATTGAAAACAACAGGCGTGAAGATCCATAACTGGGATACAAGTTCCTGCTAAATAACACCCCTATATACTCGAATATGGGAAACTAAGCAAGCAAACATACTACAGAGTACATCAACCTGAAATGAAATACAAAAGAAAAGAAAAGAAAAGAAAAGGAAGAACACAAGAACACAGTCAGGTAATGACTGGCTCTGGAGAGCTAGAATAAAATTCAGCAAGCATCATCTTCTGAAATAGTTCAATTCCATCACTAAAGATCGGCTTGCTAATTCATAGACATCATAATCAACTCAGATATGTCCAGCTCCTTGCTTAAATGATTAGCGCGCTGGTCTGTGGTCCATGGGGTTCCCGGCATCGATTCCATGCTGGTTCGTGGTATTTCAACATTTATTAGTTAATTGCGATGGCTCGGGGACTGGTCGTGTGTGTGTGTGTGTGCGTGCATGTGTGTGTATTCTTCATTATTAGAATTCATAGTAGGTAGGAGTTCATCCTCATAAATGCGCAGGCGTCAACTCGAAAGACCTGCACCAGGCTCATCTTGGGTTACACACCATTATTATCTCTGGGATTAAAATAAAAGTAGTTAGATGATATCCTCGCACTCGCGTGGATTTAACTAAAATATCACTGGATGATACCTATCCTGTCATTATACACTCATGTTTACATTATAATCTCCTACAGTTACATACATGTTCCAAAACCACACGGATATATTCTTCTCTATTAAGACTTGATCACAACAAAATAAAGTTATAATCAAGTTGGGTAGGTTAACCAATATATAGTCCTTGCATAACACATCCATAAATACTACGAGACACAAATACGATATTACCCGGCCACACGAATGAACAATACAGAATTAATTTATGGTAGCCTGTTCGAAGATTCCTAAATTTAATTACCATTTCATTCAACTGTATTAAAAATCCATTTCATACAACTCGAAGACTATCTTCCCACAATTATATATTCATAAATTCTTTCCCGAGGATATTAACACTGTAACTAGCGTAGCATTCTCTTGACAATTCATTAATTCGAAGAGAGTACTTATTCGATGTTGCACATACTCTGATCTCTCAGTAATTATAATATAAATGCTAGCATACCACGATTCAATTTTACGTATCCGAAGGCCACCGCCAAAAATGTATCGTTCTAACGCAGTTTCTATTTATTTTTGACCTACCGTAATCTCATTACAACATGATATTATCCTGACGAACATCCTATCCTTCAATAGTATTCCTTTCATTATTAATTTAGATGACCCTTGCATTCGATTATGAAAAATACATGTAACAACTTAGGTGAAATACTGAATGTGATATAATAATGCACCACCCCGATTTTGCGTACAAAGTTACCAGAACTGCTCATAATTCTTCCTACACCTCACCTGGTTAAATTTAGAAGATATAACTTCCTAGAAGATAGCTTTAATCGGTTGTGCATTGTAAATGCTTTAAGTCCAATTATACCTTCCCTACAGATTACATTATTCCATTGTGCATTGTGAAGACTTTAAATCAAATTAGCAAAATACCTCGATCCCATCAATATTCTCTGAAGACTTTATTAGTCTCCTTCAAGCTCCGTTCTTTAGTCGTAAACATTACCTATTATAATATAACCTGGAAAATGTTAAATAAATCCAAGAAATAAATAGAGAGGAGTAAGAAAGTAAAGGAAAGTAATTATACCCATCGTTTGCTGCAGTTGATTTCGTCCTCGTACAGGTCGTTCGGTGACCAGGAATCTTCATTCTCTTTGGCCTTCTATGTCGTATCATTTAATTCTGAATTCTAAATGAGCTTTAGTTTCTTTCTTAGGTAACTGTAACTTAAAGTATTGAATTAGAAATAATGAACACATACTTTGTTATTAATATACAATCGCTTTAATGTTGTTTGAATGGTTTAGGTCATGTGAATTCACTTAATGCTCAGATTTGTTGTATCAACGAATGTCATATAGGCCTAATATGAATTATTATTCCACAACAGAAAATAAAACTATTATTCGTCACACGTTTCACTGATGCCATATATAATAATAACCCATTCAAATAGCTTTATAACAGCGGTGTCCTCTCAAAAATAGGATCGTTCCATACAGTCTAGCGAAATGAAAAGACCGAAAGACAATGAAAAACTATGCAGTATAACAAGTAGTAGTACGGTTGTAAGATAATGAGGTGACGAGACTGCTGGTATGCGGTCCTTCTATGTGAATTTCTTGCCCATAAAAACAATGTATATATTCACATAATTAAAACATGTGTTAAGTGCAATCGAATTTTGAATACGAATGTACATTCGTTCTTCCATAATTAGATATCTAATTTCCACAAATAATGTTGTCTTATACATTTAAAATTCTAATTTCCGGAATAGATTCGTATTTCTTCTTAGCATGTAAAACATGTACACTTTATATTCCGGCCACTATATGCACAACAAGATTCACGAGAGTCAACTACAAGCTTGATGCACGGCATTTACTTTGCTGGATTATATTGATAGCCTTTAGAAGTTCAGAAAATGCATATGGCCTATATTGAAATACGCGATGTCCATTAATCTGCCCATTACCTGAATAAACATGTTCCCCAAATTTCTTAAATTAATAATAATGTTATTTGTTTTACATCCCACTAAGTACATTTTAAGGTCTTCGGAGACAATTTCTTAAATTTAGACTAGTTTTTTGGAATACCTTGACCAGGTGTGGCCTACGATCTTGACATTCCTAATTATGGTACAATGAATTGGATTCTTCTGTGTCAGGAAAACGCACGTGATAGAGGCCTTGCGACTGGACTGCGTTCTGCATTGTTTCCCCATGAATGAGCAACATATCAACGTACTCGTCGCTGGAATGTATCGTGAGAGAATGAATACGTGCTGTGTTGTGACCTGGTACGTGTGCATAAACATTGTGTGTCCGTGAAAATGGGGCATGATCTTTCGGTAAAAAGAAAAGTAGATGTATAAGTTTGAAATCGAGCCACTGCATTACGGATACTGAAACACCTTGCGTCACCGCCCCTTAGCGAACTCAGGCACAAACACAACATACAAGACGCTCGCTAAAGTATTATTACATAACTACGGCCCTTCGACATCGAATGTTAATAACCGTATCAAGGTTTTCAGTAGTGATTCACAGTGTTCAATCAACTTTCTACCATTACGGAGCACGTGGCATACGTATTAATTCGACCGTACTTTCTTCATAAATTAGCAACAACTCAACATACTCGTCATAGGAATATATCGTTTGAAAATGAGTAAGTGCTGTGATGTGACCACGTAGGTGTGGATTATTATTTGTGTACGTTGGACTCTGGAAGTTGTGGATCGGAATCCCATGCTGGCCGTCCTGAAAATGGTTTCCCTTGGTTTCCCATTTTCACCACCAGGCAAATGCCGTGACAGTACCTTAGTAAAATACCCAGGCCGATTTCCTTCCCAATTCTTCCCCCACCCCTCATTAAGAGAAAGGCGCCAAATCAGAGTGCATCCCTTAAAACCAATAGGAAAAAATCATTATTATTGTATCCCCGCTAAAATGGAGCACATCTGTCTTAGGAACATTTGCGATACGGTGGATTCGAAGCACTACACTGCCGATACGCACTCACATTCTGCTCCAGCCCTTAACCCAATCGTACACGAAGTCAACATACATAGTACTTGCTAGATGTTTAGTACGTACGTTTGGCCGTTCCACCTCGAAAGTTAATATCCGTGTCAAAGACTTCAGTGGTCTTTTACAATATTCATTTAACTTCTCTGCATTAAAGAACACCTGGCATAACCTATTAATTCGATCTATTAAAGGCGTAATAAATCACATGTTTGCAGAATGGTCCTTAGTACTTGGCGCGGAATTGTGCATAGTGGTTAGTTTATCCTCTCCAAGGTCCAGGGATCAATTTACAGTGATGACACACATCTAGCGGAGGGCTTCATCGACCATTAGGAGAAAATTCAGGTTATTTGGTGTTCATAAAACTATATTATAAGGATCATTAGGACATACGCGTTATTTGGCTTGCGTTATCTCCGAAAAGAGAATAAGGGGCTGGTGAATCGCCTGGTGTATGAAACGACATTTCCATTCCATATCAGACCAACTACCAATAAATTTCCAAAAAAGTAAGTTTGTTATTTTTTCGTCGTTGTTGGTACCGTTATTATAACCAGGGGATCTGAAGTTTTAATTGCTCTACGAATCACAGGGACGTAAAATTAAACTTCAAATATCTCACTTGAACTGTCCAGGATTCGATCCATAGCCACCATGGTGAGAAAATAACAACGCTACCGCTCGATTATAGTACCCTAGTAATGTTCCACGGAGCCAACTTGGCTGAATTATGGCTTCATTGCCATAAAATTATTTGTGAAACAAAGGAAAACCCGTTACGCGAACATAATTTACAATAATTTTAGGAACGAACTATTGGGGATAATTCAATCATACAAATTGTTTTACACTGAATATAGCTCACAGCATTGTATCCAGAGCGGCGTATCGACCTTATTGACTGCACCTCCTGGCTCATGAATGATGGCGGGTCGAATTGGAAAAGTCTGCAAGAAAAATAGGCATTTTAATATAGAATATAACTTATTCAAGGGAAAACTAAGCATAACCTTAGTAGCAATGGATCTATACAGGTCCGCCTCTGAGCTGTAGTGGTTAGTGTGATTAGCTGCCACCCCCGGAGGCACGGGTTCGATTCCCGGCTCTGCCACGAAATTTGAAATATGGTACGAGGGCTGGAACGGGGTCCACTCAGCCTCGGGTGGTCAACTGAGTGAAGGTGGGTTCGATTCCCACCTCAACCATCCTGGAAGTGGTTTTCCGTGGTTTCCCATTTCTCCTACAGGCAAATGCCGGGATGGTAATTAACTTCAGGTCACAGCCGATTCCTTCCCACTTCCTTGTCTATCCCTTCCAATCTTCCCATCCCCCTGTAAGGCTCCTGTTCAGCATAGAAGGTGAGGCCGCCTGGGCGAGGTGCTGGTCACCCTCCCCAGTTGTATCCCGACCCAGAGTCTGAAGATCCAGGACACTGCCCTTGAGGCGGTAGAGGTGGGGTCTCTCGCTGAGTCTGAGGGAGAAACCGACCCTGGAGGGTAAACAGATAAAGAAGGAAAAGCAGAAGAAGAAGAAGAAGATCTATACAGTGGAATGTTTTGTCCATTTTTATTCAATAGTACAGAAATGCAGTGCAAAGAAGTTAACATGCAGTAAAGCTTTAAAAAATAGGGGCATATATAATTTTCAGGAAGATGAATTAAGGAATGGAATAATGTATGAAGGGAAATATTCTAAAATAACTAACAACTTTGAAATAATAAAAAGTAACTAGGTAAACAACTGATAGGGAATCTGTCACGTGGCCGACAGTCCTAAATGCAGATCAATGGTGAGTGGTTGATTGATTGAAAATGGAATGAACCCTTCAAACACGCACAAGCTATATCCTAACGAGGTGCAAGTAACACATCAGAGTATCAAACATAACACAGAATCTACATGTACTAGTCACTTACTATACACATGGCATGAATACAAAGATATACACAAGCATGAAAAGTCAAGAAATCAGCCCTTAATGATGCATTCTTGGCACTCTAGAACAGAGATGCTCAGCTGGGCGCCCACTGAGGCTAGTCCAGCGCGGCCGAGCTGGTCTGACGTAAATGTGGGGAGCTTACGTAGTAATCCACGTCAGAGTGAAGCGAGAGGATGAACACACTTTGCGGGGAAGGCAGCAGTGACTTCGATTGTGATTACGAAGCTATTCTCCACTACTCTGCGAAATGTTGATTGGGGTACAGTATTTATAATAAAACGCTATAATAGAGAAAAACCTGACATTTTCGAGATGTATACTGCGCTTGAAATACAGTAAACAGTCAGTTTCATTTTCTTATATTTATTCATTCAAAAAAGGCTGACAGGTTTTAATTTTTGTGTTACAATCTACAAAGGCAAAGGATTGAAGCGTACAAGCTACGATTTACAATTCCTTGGATGGAAATAACAGTATTTACATTTAATAAAGGTAAAATTGTTGTTACTCGTGTAGCAAAAACAATATAATTACATAATTCAACAATTTCACAGCTTTGATTTTGCACAGTGTTGTGTTTTGTGACTTCCCCTGTTCACCGAATTTCTGAGAATAGTATTTAAAACTTATCAGGCATCCGATGATAATAGCTAGCCTGCAAATGGCGAGGGAGTTTTATCATGGGTGAGGATATAAATATTTACTATCCAAGATTAAAGTACAGCAACAATTTAAATGTACCCAATAGCAGATATAGAGTATCATTTCAAATAAATAACCTAACTTATTTCATTCCCGATATGCATGATTCGATTGCTGGCGAGTTTATCAGATAATTTAAACCCCAAAAAACCATAAGCCACAGCGTATCATTATATTAGAAATGTTTCTAAGGCACCTCTTAAAATGTAATAGTGAAAATTGTAATTTATCACGAACATTATAAGAATACTTCAAAACTCTTTATTGTATCCGGTCAAAATACATAAACTGCAATGCACATAAATAACTTATTTCTTAAAATGTAAATTTATAATGACGTGTATTTCTGCCTTCTTTCATTATTTTCTGCCTCTTGAGTATTGCCGCAGGGTTTGAGAGTTACTGGGAGAACGTGGCTCAACTTCCATGGCCTATAACGTAATCACAACGTCACAGTGGTTGAATAGCATACTCTCATCGCCTCCCTGCCCGCCCACTTACAGTGCAGGGCGCCCGCGGAACGGAATGCCCAGCGTGAGCGCCTCTGCTCTAGAACCACGATATACATCAGATGGCTTCGCGGGCGAATTCAAATGGGCTTTGAGAGGCAGCGTTGCTAAATCTGCGCCTGACTAAAAAACGGCTTGAAAGCCATGCTGATAATCAGCATCAAATGCTGACATATGGTGGTATCAGCTCTGGCCCGATCCGGTCGGCTAGGATGTCTGTATTCAAACACCTCCCCTGGTGGAGTTTTATTCTTTGACAGGTGCTCTCATTCAGTCCCTAAGCCACGTACAGATTTGGCAACACCGCTTCCTAAAACCCATTTGAATTCGCTTGCGAAGTGATGTGATTGGTTAACTTCAACAGCTGATAAATTAAAAACTGTGTGAGATATGGAATTATTCATTTAAAATCATTTATCAGTATGACCAACCCTCTAACGCTCACGTACCCAGTTCACATTGCTTCCGACCACCCTGTATATGTACTTTAACTAGAAGTAACGCCTGAAAAAGTGGCTCATAAGGTACAAGCGCCGGCCTTCTCATCCGAATGTGGGAGGTTGGATCCAGGCTCAGTCCAGTGGTATTTGAAAGTGCTCAAACACGCCTGCGTCGTGTCGATAGATTTTCCAGCATGTGAGCGAACACGTGCAAGACTATGTCCTGGTTCCTCGGCAACTCCATAAACATTAAACGAAATTTGTGGGACGTAAAACCATGATTATTATTATTATTATTATTATTATTATTATTATTATTATTATTATTATTATTATTATTATTTCTTATAAGTGATGTTCAGTTGAAATAGAGATATAGTTCGAAATACTGTTAAATAACTCGCTGAACAATCAGGAGTCGGCAGCAATGCATGGTTTGGTGTTTGTAGTAAAGGTTAAGAACGTCGTCCGTCCGATACACGCTTCTGCTGAGAGAGGCGAAAGTTGAAGCAACATTCGTGATTAATGGTAATGCTAAAACGAATACAACATGACATTATCCAATTCTTGTTTAAAGATGGAGATTTGACAGGAAGAACTGCCACGAAGTGTGTTTGGGATCCACGGTAATTCATGTCAACACGCTGCCAACGCAACAACGGACAATCGTCGCTGTTTTCGCTGATAATTTTATCCGTTGTACAATCAAGATCTCTCCCTTTTGCGACTCTCAGTTCTTTGGTCTGCTGAAGAAAGCATTGAAGAGGAAGTGTTTCACCATCGACCAAGTGTTTCCTAATCCTGTGGAAGAGTGGTTCAACTAGCAACCAGAGCCTTAATTGTAGGGGGTAAAAAATAAATGTTTCAGCACTGGAAGAGGTGTCTGAAGAGTAGGATGATCATTTGTACTCTTTAAACTATTACTAGTATAGCGCCATTTTTATGTGGACTTTGTTGCTATAAACTGTGAGTTTCTGGGCACCAGTCTATTTCAATTGACCAAATCTTATATTATTGAAACACCGTCTCTCTTGACGACGGGACTTTTTTTCCATTTGCTTTACGTCGCACCGATACAGATAGGTCTCATGGCGACGATGGGATAGGAAGGAGCTACGAGCGGGAAGGAAACGACAATGGCCTTAATTAAGATATGGTCTCGCCATTTGCCTGGTATGAAAATGGAAAACCACGGAAGATCATCTTCAGGGCAGCCGATAGTGGGGTTCGAACCCATTATCTCCAGGATGCAAGCACAATTCCGCGCCCCTAACCACACGGACAGCTCGCCCGGTGGACAAATTTCAAATCCCATCCATCATAGACCACATCGTACAAAAAACAAAAAAAACCTTTCTAACAACAACGCCGGCTGCGAATAGGCGAGTTATTGAAGAAAACACTTGAAAGCGGTCCACTGAGCCGTTTACCGTCATAAGACAGTATTGAAACCAGTTTTATACCCGATAATCTACTGTATTAATACCAAAATATTTAATCACGAAGAGCCCGGATGGCCATTCAACAGACACAAGGTTGGATAGTAGAAGGAGTTGGGTAATTTCAGCTAAGTGCCTCGAGAAATTCTTTCCCTGATACCGTAATGCGACGTTATGGAAATGAAAAAAATTATTCCGGAGGAGATGAGTATAGCTGGGAATAATAATAATAATGGCGTTTGGCCTCCAAGGAAGCCTGGTGTGGTTCCGTGTTGACGCCATATAGGCGTCTATGATGATGGGGACCTAATAATGATGAACATTTTAATGATGAAGACGGCACACACACCCTGCCCCCGAGCCATTGGGATTAACCAACGACGGTTAAAATGTCCACCCGGCCTGGAGTCAAACCTGGGAACCCTTGTCAAAAGGCCAGCGCGCTAATCATTCAGCCATGGAGTCGGACACCTGTCAGAATTGAAACACCTTTTCATATTCGTATAAACATTACGCCTGTAATATCCTTCTTTTATCATGTGATGTCTTCCTTTCTTAATCTGTTTATCCTGCAGGGTTGGCTTTTCTCCCGGACACGGCGATGGATCCCACGTCCACCGTCTCAACGACAGTATCAGGATCGTGACACTTTGGGTACCAGGATACAACTGGGGAGGAGAAACAGTACATTGCCCAGGTGGCTTCACCTGCTGAACAAGGACGTTGTGGGGAGATGAGAAGATCGGAAGGGATAGACAAGGAAGAGAGAAGGAGCGGCCATGGCCTTGAGTTTGGTACCATCCCGGCATTTACATGGAAAAGAAGTGGGAAACCACAGAAAACCACTTCGAGCATGGATGAGGTGGGAATAGAACCACCCTGTACTTAGTTGACGCGGCTGAGTGGACCCCGTTTCAGCACTCGTAAAACTTTCCAAATTTCGTTGCAGAGCCTAGAATCGAAGCCGAGCCTGCGGGTATGGCATCGAATCACACTAACGTAATCATGTGGTAGTGGGCTAAATATGGAAAAGAGGATTTGTGTAACGAAAAATTGGGTGTATTTTCAAATGAACTATAAATCTTACACAGTCATCGTCCAAGTTAAGTCAGAATATTTTCACAGTTATATATCTCCAGTGAGATATAGAGTTTACACTGAACTGGATTGGGCTATAACAATTTTGGAACCCCTGTCTGCCAGTCACAGCACTATTTTTGTTTTTGACAATACGAAAGTGTCTGAGGTATGTCATTTCTTACGCAGCCAGGCCGTGTAACGAATGATGATAAGATGTCACTGATAGTGTCTATTTCTGCACATAATCATGTTAGTGGGTTAGACAGACTGGTTTCTGACGGTACCTTCTGGTTCAGAGAAGAATGTAAGGGGAAAATATCCCAAACCATGTATATCAATAGTATGTTATGTTTTTTGAATCCTGATTATGAAACTACTTAATATCATGCCAAATTTCACGCTGAGAAGTCAACGCTGATGCTCAGTATTAAATGGGAAGCTTCTTTTGTAAATCAGTGGTAGAGTTTCCGCCTTCGGATCCCCAAATCGGGGTTCAAACCCTGCTGAGATAGTTGATTTTTCGACGGGCGTGCGGAAGTCCATTCGGTACTAAATGTTAAAGATCTCTGGTGACATATTTAATGTTTATTCCACAAAATGAATTAAAACTCAGCTGTGATCGTCCAACAGAGAAACGTTGCTCTTCAATTAATTACCGAATTTAATATAATACAAAACTATAATTTATTTTCCTTAAACGAGGTACAGTTTTAACTGACAAAGAACATCTTACAGTAAAGTAATTTAAGATTTTATATATATGTAAATAAATCTATTCGTTTCCCTATATATTTTGGAAGGTGTGGTCTAAGCATTATTTTCTTTCTCTAGAACTATTAAATGTATTGTCACCTCTGTGATTTGTAATTGTGGTGAATGATGTCATTAACGGCAACACGAGGAACTCATGATGGTACAAGACAGAACTAAGTACTCTTCGTTGATGAATTGTTATAAGAGGAATTGACAAGAACAGATCGATTTAGGAAAGGAGAAATTAGGGAAGTGGAGAATGAGAAGCAGTCTAGGGAAAGTGAAGACAAATTTGACGGCAAGAAGAAAACGGAACGAGAGATGAGCAATACAATCTCGAGGCAAAGAATCTGAGTTGTGAAAAGCTTCAACTATTTACCAAAAAGCAAAGAAACAAACGGGCACAAGGAGCTATATCCTACTTAGTACCTTAGGCTGACAAAGCGACTGCTACCCAGTCAGATTGCCTGCAGATACTGCAGTGACACGTGGTAACGTGATGGCATCCTAAATTGATTTGTCTAGTGTTCAAATACTTAAAAAGGGAGTTAAGGGAGAATTTAAGGTTAGATATGGTATTCAACCGGGGATGTAACGAGCGTATACTATCAAAAGTCTTACGACTTATACTGTATGGAGGGAGGACATACCAAGGGTAGGCCAGAGAAGTGGTGCACAAGGTAAATTGCCTATCTATAAAGACATAAGTATATGTGATATGGCAATTGATAATACTGAGATAACACAATTACATTTCTGGGGATTATTTTTCAGAGAAAGTCTGAATATATTAAGAATAGATGTTGACAAAATAGAAATGAATAAGGTGTTTATGAATTACACTGATATACAACTACAGCTTTGGAACTATTACTTCTAAATGCGGTCATGTATATTTTATGAATATAATGTAGGTAAATGTTCAACTATCTGTATCTCTTTGTTGAAGCCATGCGTGTGAAGTTCTAAGAAGACAAATGCAAGTCGTTCCACAACAACGGCCGTATGTCAACACTACATGAATGCGGGCCAGTGTAAACTTATAACAGGAGTTCCTTGGTAATGTGATTCAATATCTGGCGACCGTTGCGGTAATGTTGTGGCGCACTGGGTGAAAAATGTCGTTCGATTGTAGGGCATTTCTCTTACAGTATGGTCGTGCTTGATAAAAGACCGCACCAGGTTGTGTGGGGAGTGTTACATCAACATTGGAGCAGGAGATAGGATGGGCTACCAGCAGTAGCTTGGAAAGATGCAATGCCGGAAATATACAGTCTGAGATACACTCGTAAAGTCACTTTCTCTTTCAGAATGCTATTGCTTTATTCTATTATTAATGTATTGCGTACCTGTCATGGTAAAAATATCAGAAGTTCACGTGGTATCTGTTGTAACCAAGGTTGAAGTTTACAGAACACAACTTTTATTGCTTCACTTTATGATATTTACACAAATAACTGAAATTTATTTTGAAGCAAAAAAGAATATTGAATCTTGAGAAAAGTTTGTCTTTATACAATACTAGCAAGATACCCGTGCTTCGCTACGGTATTATACTGAAATTTATAATTGAATGCTTATTGTTTTAGATATATAATCCGCCGAAATTCGCGGCCTGACTCGTTTTCTGCGAGAACCCACCAAAATTCCCGATCTGACTCGTTTTCTATTAGATTACGGCATGTTTCCTCCCAGTTTTCGATCTTCTTTTCCAGCAATCGATTTCGTACTTCCCGGGCTAGGCTCAGGTATTCCTCCCGGTCAGTTGGGTCCGTAAATCTTTGCCATCTTTTCCTATAATCATTTTTAATATGGATAAAATCCTTCAGGAGATCCGGCGTGGTGTCATATTGGGAGCCTAGAAGGCACTGAACCCGCGGCCGGACTGCATTCTTAGTCATTACCCGTCCAGGAGCCGTTTCCAGCGCGGTCCGCACATTTGACGACGGTCCGGAACATTATTATTATTATTATTATTATTATTATTATTATTATTATTATTATTATTATGTGTTGCTGGAATGGATGATGACAGGAAAACCGGAGTATCCGGAGAAAAAACTGTCCCGCCTCCGTTTTGTCCAGCACGAATGTCACATGGAGTGAACGGGATTTGAACCACGGAACCCAGCTGTGAGAGGCCGGCGCGCTGCCGAGGATCCTTATAAGTACATTAAGAACAGTAAAATCAATTGGTCTTACCTCCTTCTACACCCCACCGCCGTTAAGTTTATTTACCGGCACCCCCTCCCCCCCAAAAAATTAAAAGAAGGCTTGTTTCTTATGTTTAAAGAAGATTTCAAACACCAATGTTCACGTCTATTACCTTCAGTTTTGAGATATAAGTATCCCCATAAAAATTATTTACTTTTTTCACTTCATTTCACACTACTCCCCTCCCCCTAAGTGAATTTTCCCGCAAAAAATACTTGTTTCTTTAATAGTAAAGGATCTTCTAAATACCAATTATCACGACTCTAACTTCTTAAGTTTTTGATTTATGTGTCCTCATGAAAGGAATTCAACTCCTTTACACTCCCGCCCTCCAAGATGGTTTCCCCCCAAAACGCGTTTTTCTTTGTTATTAAAGGAGATCCAAATACGAATTTTCACGTCTGTATCAACTTTAGTTTTTATTAGATGTATGTATTCTCATTCAATTAATTCAATTAATTTTTCAATTCTTTCACCCCCCCCCCTTTCATTGGATTTTCCGAGAATACGTGTTTCTTTATTTTTAAAGCAGATTGCAAATATCAAATTTCACGTCTGTAACATCTTCATTTTTGAGATACCAGTAGCCTAATTAAAAGAATTCAACACCATTTTCAGTCACTTTTACCCCCCCACCCCCTCCACCCAAGTGGTATTTCCGAAAGCTAAAAATACACGTTTCTTTATGTTTAATAGAGATTAAAAAATACCATTTTTCACTTCTGTAACATGTTAAGTTTTTTGAGATAAACTGTAAAAATTCTCATTTTAAAATTTCACCCCTTTTGAGTTCCCCTTAAGTGGAGTTTCCAAACACAAATCACCTATGTTTCTTTAGATTTACAGGAGATTACAAACACCCACTTTTTACGTCTGTAACATTTTACGTTTCCAAGATATTCTGTAGATATAGTCTCTCAAAAATTCACCCAATTTGTCACTCCTGTTTAACCGCCATTAATTGGATTTTCCAAAACTAAAAAATACGTGTTTCTTTATTTTTAAAGGAGATCCCATATACAAATTTTCAGTTCTGTAATATCTTTCGTTTCTGAGATATATGTATCCTCATTAAAGGCATTCAACCCATTTTTCACCCTTTTACACCCCTCCTATTGGGATTTACAGGAAACAAAATAAATACGTTTTCCTTTATTTTTAGAGGAGATTCTAACAACCTATTTTTACATCTGTAAATTTTAAAGTTTTAAGATGTATACACACTCATTTTAAAAATTTTACCCTCCCCCCTTTTTACCCCCCAATATTTGGATTTTCCAAAAACGAAAAAATACGTGTGTTTATTTATTTTTAAAGGAGATTCTAAATACCAATTTTCACATATATAACCTTTAAAAATTTTGAGATAGATACACTCATTTTAAAATATTACTCACTTTTCACCCCCCCCTAAATTGGATTTTCCAAAAACAAAAAAATACGTGTTTCTTTATTTTTAACGGAGATCCCAAACACCAATTTTCAGGTCTGTAATATCTTCAGTTTCTGATATATAAGTAGCCTCATTAAAGGCATTCAACCACTTTTTAGCCCCTTTTCACTCCTCCTATTGCGATTTTCCAAAAACAAAAAAATACGTGTTCCTTTATTTTTAATGAAGGTTCTAAATACCAATGTTTACATCTGCAAACTTTAAAAGTTTGGAGATATAGATTCACTCATTTTAAAAATTCACCCCCTTTTCACCCTCCCATTAATTGGATTTTCCAAAAACAAAAAATTACGTGTTTCTTTATTTTTAAAAGAGATCAAAAGTACCAATTTTCAGGTCTGTAATATCTTCAGTTTCTGAGATATAGGTACCGGTATCCTGATTAAAGGCATTCAACCCATTTTTCCCCATTTTCACCCTTTTTCACCCCTCCTATTGGGATTTTCTGAAAACAAAAAGATACGTGTTTCCTTATTTTTAAAGAAGATTCTAAATACCAATTTTTACATCTGTAAACTTTTAAAGTTTTGAGATATAGAGCAACTCATTTTAAAATTTCACCCCCGTTTTCACCCCCTTAGCGAAGGAATATCCAAAAATCCTCTCTTAGCGAGCACCTACGTCTTAATATGAATATATTCCCAAAATTTCATCTCTTTATGTCCAGTAGTTTTGGCTCGGCGATGATGAATCAGTCAGTCAGTCAGTCAGGACAAGTTCTTTTATATATATAGATGTACAGGTTTACAGTCTTTATATACACTTCTATCTTGAAAAGATAGTCTTTGTTAATTGACACGTTGATAGTCGAGAACTATCTGGCACACTAACATAAATGTCTTTGAGAGTCCTTGTTTGTTGAAGTGCCTGAATTCCTAAATAGCAAGTTCAATTGATTGAAGAAATTCCACCTAGCGAAACTAAGGGAGCTTGCATAAATTAGGGAATGGAAATGGCTTGTAAAAGAATTACGGAACATAGGCAGCGGAAACAGGTAAGGGAGCGGTGACCAGAGGTGAAACCTCGTACTGCCAGAAATTCAGTCCACCTGGTCGAAGCACATTTTCAAGAGGAGTAGCCTCCGTGCTCGACGTAGGGTGTATTCTGGAGCTGGACACCGGGGCAAGTGGGCGATTGAGCAGGAAGGTAGCTCCTATTTATAGTACACTCGATGGTCAGGCACGCGCACTGAGGGCTGCGCGTCGAAGCTAGCAGAATGATACACAGGCGCGCGTGCAGCTGGCTGGCTGAGCGAGAAGAGAGCGCCGGACATACAACAGTATCGTTTGTGAGAATTATTCCTCTTAATATCCCAGTTTCTTCCAACAAATAATTCTAAGTTCACAGAACTTTCCAAACAAGGCATTTCTGATAAACATTCTGCTAAATATTGACCTATTGTTCAGTAGTTTACCTGAAGATTCTCCATTCTGAAAACTGAAGTTGCCGGAAACATGGTGTAGGGGTAGCGTGCCCGCCTCTTACCCGGAGGCCCCAGGTTTGATTCCGGCCACGGTCGGGGATTTTTCCCTGGACCTGAGGGCTAGTTCGAGGTCCACTCAGCCTACGTGATTAGAATTGAGGAGCTATTTGGCGGTGAGATGGTGGCCCCGGTCTAGAAAGCCAAGAATAACGGCAGAGAGGATTCGTCGTGCTCACCACACCACATCTCGTAAACTGCAGGCCTTCGTGCTGAGCAGCGGTCGCTCGGTAGGCCAAGGCCCTTCAACAGCTGTAGCGCCATGGATTTGTTTTGGTTTGGACAACTGAAGTTCAAGTCCCAATGTCGTCGGTACGATATCGTAATTGATGTAAAACCTTCAATTATTATGTTTAATATATTTTAATTATAGTTTATAGAAAGCTAAATTATCTTATAATAAATGTTAAATATGATTAATATATGATTTCCCTGTAAATATGTAGTATAAAATTGTATAAACTCAAATACGTATTGTGTATTGTTTAACCTCAAAATCTATAGAGTCGAAAGCGGTAGAAAATTCCATATTGTTCGTATGTTAGACTTATTGTATTATAATTTGGTATAGGTGAAAGGTTCTGGAAACTTACGGCAAGGTTTTATTATCCAGATACATGTAGAGACATTACGAATGTTGTAGACATTTCCATGTACATTTTTAAATAGTTGACGAAAGTTCGAGTACCCATTCGACTAGCTGGTCGATCGATGTTTCGAGTGTGTTCCATTAGAGTGTTGTAAGAACTCTTCCAGAAGTCGATCATTCTAGATGGTTGATCGAATGGTATAAATATCGAGCTGTCAGTCAGTGAAGACAGTTCTCAGTTCTAAGTTCGCAGATCTTGTTTCTTGGGACTCAGGCAAGTGATGGACTGGGAGTGACTGTTGGGCTCCGAGGTGGAGTCAGAGTATTGGGCTCAAGTGAGTGAGGCGGTGAATTCAAGAGAGAGTATGTTATAGTGCGCGCCTCAGTGTTGTTGATATCTGTACTGGTCAGAATCGACTTCAGGGTACTCCGCTATTGAGTGTTGTATATAGTACCATCTGCTAGTGTGTGTGATTGTGTGTTGCGACGTACAGTGTGAATAAAGTAATTTATACAAGGAAGTGAACGTGTTCTCGTGTGATATTTATTTACGTAGAACGATACTGATGACGGCAGGGCGGAAAGTGTACTCGAAAATCGAAGTAGTATTAGGGGAGTGTATCCGGATAGAAACACCTAGCCAAAACGTGTATGTGGAAATATTTCTCAAGCTCATTCACTCAATACTAGGATTAGCTGAAAAAAACTCTTCTTCTTCTTCTTCTCCTTTGCTCTCCTCTCGTCTCGTGCAAATTATTTGCAGAAAGGAAGTGCGGATTAGTAATAAAGTACATCCATCATTTCTTGGTTGTTCTTGAAGTATCGTATGATATGATATCTGTCGAAGCCGACTAATGTTTGTATTGCTGCAATGGTTCCCTTTAGTCCTGGAAATCGCAGCTGCTTGATACACATTGTTGACACCACTTTACTTACTGAAAGTGCAAAATGAAAGGGCGTATGGCTTTTAGTGCCGGGAGTGTCCGAGGACATGTTCGGCTCACCAGGTGCAGGTCTTTTTGATTTGACACCCGTAGGCGACCTGCGCGTCGTGACGAAGATGAAATGATGGTGAAGACAACACATACACCCAGTCCTCGTGCCAGAGAAGTTAACCAATGATGGTTAAAATTCCCGACCCAACCGGGAATCTAACCCGGGACCCCTGTGGCCAAAGGCCAGCACGCTAACCATTTAGCCATGAAGCCGGACACGGAAAGTACAATGAGACAGATTTTTACAGCATTCAACGTTCAAAGCAAGCAAACAATCTGCAATTGTACTGAAGGCCACTGAAATTCTGTTTTACATGGGATCGGAATCACAGGGTCATGATATTTTATATCAAAATATCCCCATGCATAGGTTGGGATTCGTACTGCTATAGACTTGGTAAGAAACCAGTGACTTTGCTATCACGACTCACCGCAACTGATATACAGTATTTGTATGCTCTCATTAAAGATTCGTGAAGCTTTCTAAGCGTATGTTTTCTGATAATATGTTAGTTACGGGGATGACGATTTCTATGATCCTTGTTCTTGTTTTCAAATTAAGCACTAGAACCGATGTATTCTTCTACCATTATGATCTACTGGTCCAAGTACCGCAATGAGTGGTATTTACAATATGATGCTATGTAGTGGTTTCTTAATTTTGCTAGGGAATACCTAGCTGATGTGCTGAAGGCCTGCTTGGTTCACCCGCAAGAACGTAGGTTCGATTCCCCTTCAGGAAGTAGAAACATTTAAGGAAATAAATTCCACTTCTGGAGTGGCACGTGGCCCTAAGATTCACTCAACATTCATAAGAAAAGTGTACCGGGTGAATTCGTGGGGGCAAAGGCGGCCAGACATAGTGCTGACCACTCCATTCCACTAAGTGTCGATGTTAAGGAAAGAAAAACATTTTCCTTTCACTCGTCCAAGGGCCTTTACGGAGATGACTTCGCTTTGCATATTATTATTATTATTATTATTATTATTATTAGAACACATGTTAATATATTACTTAGGACTAACCACTCTTTCCTTAGATCCCAGATCATGAAGAGTGGAAGTTTTTACCTTTCAGTTGTCCAGGAAATTTGATGATCTGCGTGGATATGGTTTTGCTTCCAGCCATAGTTTGCAAAGAACATCCATAGAAACAGCTGCGTATTGTAATATTCTAACGGCTTAGTCATTCTTTGGAATCAGGAGGCAGGCAACCGGACAATTGCATATATATTAACCTTTCTTGTGAGCGTGGAGAGATTACCCTATGACAGTCATTTCGTACTTTTACCTCTAGAGTGGAGGTTTAATTCCCATAACCTATATTATATTAATGACACACTATACGTGTGAGTGAGCTCCCCCTCCTTGACTGTCCAGTGCCGCCCCAGCCCTTGCAAGCGGGGAATAATATCCTCTTGTCACAATGACGACGTGCAGTCCCCACCCCCTGCCCCTCGTGGACTGGACGCTAGGGAAATGTCACGGTATCCTCGGATCCAGATCCGCATCTCCTGCCAGCCCTACAGGAAATTAGCTAGCCCTCTCTCAGTTAATAACATTTGAGACGAGACGGTCATCCGTACATGAATAGTAGCCGTCCAATGATTTAACCCGTTGAAGTCGCCGATACAACGTAATAGCCTTGTCCCCTTCGTATTGCAACCCCGTTCGATTGTCTTTCTTCCGATTGTTCTTGGAACCGGGCACTTCTTATCAGATAACATTATATTCCTTCATCTGTTATTACAGCCTTTAGATAAGCTTTTGTTGCACTCCGCTTAATAAGGGGGAGCTCTTAGTCAAACGCTGTCTAATATGCATAATGCGAAAGGAATGATTAATCCATGGACAATGCTGATCTTTAATTAATGATACTGGACACGAGCTTGGGAGGATATATGTGTTCTAATAATTTTATTTAACGACTAACGTCGCCTTTATCCAACAACGGACTATCAATTACATCTTGAGCACAAATTGAGCTCATAAGACACACTCGCATACACTCACACAAAACACACTCAGAAAAAGGAAGAGAAAAAGAGTGATATATAACTTAGATCATCGTAACGACACGTTGTACACACTTTTAAGAGCATGGGGCCAATGATCGCAAGGTATTTTACCTACAGATATAATATGATGACACCTTGTAGGTTAAAGCCTAAAGACCAAAACTTCAGTGGCCCTGTTTCTTGACGGAAAGTGCAAAAACTTCACGTTCATAGAAAGGAATCAACGGAAAACAACCTCCATAGAAGTCATGAAAATTTCTGGAGTTTTAATTAATTTCGTGTGGCTATTTCTAGCCGGGTGCAGCCCATGTAAGGTAAACCGTCCGATGAGGGTGGGCGGCATCTGCTATTTGTAGGACACTGCGTGTTATTGTGGTGGAGGGTAGTGTTATGTGTGGTGTGAGAGTTGCAGGGATGTTGGGGACACCACGAACACCCAGCCCCCGGGCAATTGGAATTAGCCAATGAAGGTTAAAATCCCAGACCCGGCCGGGAATCGAACCCGGGACCCTCTGAACCGAAGGCAAGTACGCTGACCATTCAGCCAACGAGTCGGACATTTCTGGAGTAATAAAAGATGAAGGCTTCACTATTTATAACCTCGTCGGTAGGAAGAATGATTAGTCCATAGCCTAGCCTAATACTCAATTCTGTCGGATGCTTCCTCACGGGAAATCGAACCAATGTCTTTCTGGATGAGCCGAGGCTTTTATTTACAGCTTCGGCTTGACATCTCTTCCATATAAAAATGGCTTTAGTATAATGTTACTTAGAAATGACGTGTATGCGTCGTAACTGAAGTAATTCCTTTACCTTTTATAAAATGACTAATATAAGGAAGAAGGATAATAAACATTCCTCAAGCATTCTTCAGAAAAAAAAATATCACTATCATTTCTTCTATACGCACGTTAAACATAATTTCAGGAATTCGAAAAGGCCAGGCCTTTCAATGTCGTATTTCGCTAATACGTAGAATCGCATTGCTACTTTTCAAGGAGATAATGTTAATTCGCCCACCTTCGTAGTGTACCCGTCATTGGAGGCACAGGTTCGATTCCCGATACTGTTAGAGATTTACACTGACTGACAGTGACAATGCAACACCAAGGAGGAGTGGTTCGAAAGGGATGAAAGTTGGGGAAAAAACAGAGACGGCACGGATGAATAATTGATGTTTATTTCAAACCGATATGCAGGTTACACAATGCGCACGGCATCGACTCAGTAGGATGTAGGACCACCGCGAGCGGCGATGCACGCAGAAACACGTCGAGGTACAGAGTCAATAAGAGTGCGGATGGTGTCCTGAGGGATGGTTCTCCATTCTCTGTCAACCATTTGCCACAGTTGGTCGTCCGTACGAGGCTGGGGCAGAGTTTGCAAACGGCGTCCAATGAGATCCCACACGTGTTCGATTGGTGAGAGATCCGGAGAGTACGCTGGCCACGGAAGCATCTGTACACCTCGTAGAGCCTGTTGGGAGATGCGAGCAGTGTGTGGGCGGGCATTATCCTGCTGAAACAGAGCATTGGGCAGCCCCTGAAGGTACGGGAGTGCCACCGGGCGCAGCACATGCTGCACGTAGCGGTGGGCATTTAACGTGCCTTGAATACGCACTAGAGGTGACGTGGAATCATACGCAATAGCGCCCCAAACCATGATGCCGCGTTGTCTAGCGGTAGGGCGCTCCACAGTTACTGCCGGATTTGACCTTTCTCCACGCCGACGCCACACTCGTCTGCGGTGACTATCACTGACAGAACAGAAGCGTGACTCATCGGAGAACACGACGTTCCGCCATTCCCTCATCCAAGTCGCTCTAGCCCGGCACCATGCCAGGCGTGCACGTTTATGCTGTGGAGTCAATGGTAGTCTTCTGAGCGGACGCCGGGAGTGCAGGCCTCCTTCAACCAGTCTACGGGAAATTGTTCTGGTCGATATTGGAACAGCCAGGGTGTCTTGCACATGCTGAAGAATGGCGGTTGACGTGGCGTGCGGGGCTGCCACCGCTTGGCGGCGGATGCGCCGATCCTCGCGTGCTGACGTCACTCGGGCTGCGCCTGGACCCCTCGCACGTGCCACATATCCCTGCGCCAACCATCTTCGCCACAGGCGCTGCACCGTGGACACATCCCTATGGGTATCGGCTGCGATTTGACGAAGCGACCAACCTGCCCTTCTCAGCCCGATCACCATACCTCTCGTAAAGTCGTATGTCTGCTGGAAATGCCTCCGTTGACGGCGGCCTGGCATTCTTAGCTATACACGTGTCCTGTGGCACACGACAACACGTTCTACAATGACTGTCGGCTGAGAAATCACGGTACGAAGTGGGCCATTCGCCAACGCCGTGTCCCATTTATCGTTCGCTACGTGCGCAGCACAGCGGCGCATTTCACATCATGAGCATACCTCAGTGACGTCAGTCTACCCTGCAATTGGCATAAAGCTCTGACCACTCCTTCTTGGTGTTGCATTTGCTCTGTCAGTCAGTGTATGTTCGGCCGGTGGGGTAGCATAGGGTTGTAAAAGTTACATGCTGCTTACTTCCATTAGCGTACACCTGAAGAGAGCTGCATTACCACGAGGAAAATATGTACTCAGGTTTACTTTGTTAACAAATTATCGTCGTGGATTTTTCGTTTGCTATTTATTTTAAGTCGCATCGACACAGAGTTTTCATATGTCGGCAGTGGGATAGGGCAGCTCTTAGTCTGGAAAGGGAAGAGCTGTGGCATTAATTTAGGTATATCTTCAACATTGGACGGGTGTGAAAATGGAAAAGCACTGAAAACAATCTTCAAGGCTGTCGGCAGTGGCTCCCGAATGCACAATCACAGCTATGTGATACATACGGTTGGTAAATGCAGAGTGAGTCTCGGTCAATAAGTGGCCATGGCTGGTCCGTGGTCCAACAGCTCTGCACTACCGTGGCTCTACGCCTCTGCATTCGGGAGAAGGGACGGGGCTGGACCTCACGGCTGGCCCCAACCGGCTGTCCCGAGAATGGTTTTCCGTGGTTTTCCATTTCCCTGCTCTAAGGCGAATGCCGCGATAGTTCCTATAATAGGCCACTGCCGCCAAACACCTCACCTCCACGGAAATCTTCACCGTAACAAATGTCCCTGCCCGAGAGACGGTGTCACCGACTAAGAGGCCCGCCTCCCGCTGCAGGGGAGCAATGAAAGCATTTTAGTAGTAGTAGTAGTAGTAGTAGTAGAGTAGTGGTAGTGAGGGGTTGTCTGGCCGAGGCAGTAAAGGCGTGCTCGGTTCGCCTGGAAGGACGTGGGTTCGAATCCCTGCCAGGAAGTCGTAAAATTTAAGAAACGAAATTTCCACTTCCGGAGGTGCATATGGCCCTGAGGTTCACTCAGCCTACACCGGAAATGAGTACCAGGTTAATTCCTGGGGGCAAAGGCGGCCGGGCGTAGATCTAACCATCCTACCCCACCACGTGCCGAGATTAACAATGGTGGGTGCCTTTACCTTCCACTCCTCCAAGGGCCTTCATGGCCTGTACGGAGGTGACTTTGCTTTGCTTTAGTAGTAGTAGTGGTGATACAAAACACAGAGCCAAAACGCGAAAATTTAATTTAACCATTTATAAGAAACTGACAATGTTATGAATACTTCTGTACATATTCTGTGTTTATAGAGGAAATAGTGTGCCTTCTCTGGTGCTAGAAAGAAATAAATCTAAAGGAAACTGATGGTATACCCAATGCAACTTGCCTAGCTCTTGTGTTTTGGGCAAGAGGGCAGTGAACCTTTTGCATATTAAGGAGGTAAATATAACCCCAGCGATGGCATAGGAAGGTAATGTTTACACGAATGTGTAATGATGATTCAACGAAGTGGACGAAAGATATTTTAAATTCCAATGTTGATAAAAGGAAATGTTAGCAATATGAAACGTGTGAGTATGGAGTACGCAGGAGTTGCCAGTGAAGTTATTCCGAGGAGGAATATCCAAATACTGCACATCCTACTACAAGCTCTTTCTCCGTGAGTCAACTCGCAGGCAGTAGCCAACATCCCAGCTGTGATGTCACTTGCTTTTGGGTGAGGTCAGGCCAGCTCGCTCCTTCTCCCTGAGTGAACGCGCAGGGAGTAGCCAACAACCCAGCTGTGATGTCGCTTCCTTTTGGGTGAGGTCAGGCCACCTCGCTCCTTCTCCCTGAGTGAACGCGCAGACAGTAGCCAACAACCCAGCTGTGATGTCGCTTGCTTTTGGCTTAGGTCAGGCCAGCTCGCTCCATCTCCCTGAGTGAATTCGCAGGCAGTAGCCAACAACCCAGCTGTGATGTCGCTTGCTTTTGGGTGAGGTCAGGCCAGCTCGCTCCTTCTCCCTGAGTGAACGCGCAGGCAGTAGCCAACAACCCAGCTGTGATGTCGCTTGCTTTTGGGTGAAGTCAGGCCAGCTCTCTCCTTCTCCCTGAGGGAACGCGCAGGCAGTAGCCAACAACCCAGCTGTGATGTCGCTTGTTTTCGGGTGAGGTCAGGCCAGCTCGCTCCTTCTCCCTGAGTGAACGTGCAGGCAGTAGCCAACAACCCAGCTATGATGTGCTTTTAGGTGAGGTCAGGTGAGCTCGCTCCTTTCGGCTCGGAATCAGCACAGCGGACATCATCACAATATTCAATTTACTAACTCAGTTGTATTACAGTTTCAAAAGGCTAACACACTCTACCTGTAATCATGAACAAAAGAAGTATATATGCCAAAAATTTCGCATCTAGGTTAATCAAAGAACACCATGCATTTTGCCATAACTTACTTGTTCGCTGTACTTTTCTTTATTGTTGTACCATTCGCTTAAATTTACTTTGTCTCTTCAGCCTTATCGGACCTTGCGCGTCCACTAACAACACGTCCACCGTAAGCTGAAGCACGACATGATAGTTAGTTGCTTACCATTACCGATCAAACCACCGTTAACTTCGATTTCTGAGCATTTTTACTAATATGCATTTATATGTTTCAGATTTTTTAAAAAATGTTCTTCCATTGCGTTTGTTTTGGATTGATTCATTTTCATCTTCAACTTAGCCTCTAAGACTCCTTCTGGGAAATTCAACCATTACTGAGTACTGTACGTGGATTAGGATTCAATAACTCTAACATCTCTAAGTATCGGATTTAGTTTTTCTTTTTCCTGAATACATATTTCGTTTCCAAATTAAACTTGGAATTCATTCACCACCTGCTCTATATAATCATTAAAATGAGGGAATTTAGAACAAATACAATGTTTTGCTCGTTCCTGGATAATTGATTTTCCATCCTCTCCTATGATTCATAACACCGTATATTTATTTTCGAACCAAATGTTGATCAACTTTCGTCCTGTGCATTTATTCTAGGCATGTTCACATTCCCAATCAAAGACACTTCATTTTTAGAAGTAAAAAGTGGCATTTGCATTAGATTCTTCTTCTACTGATTTATTCAGTCTTGTATAGTGATATTATAGCCAGTGAGTATTGTTCCAAATGTCCCTACATTTCTTCGGATCTTCTGCGAACACTACATAAACTTGTATTCCTATTCCGTGTGTGCGCCGGTTAAAACTAGCCATGAGCCATTTCGTAAAGTTGTAAATTTATTGCCCGTGTCTCGCTGACGTACATATCACCGTTTATGACTCTGAAGGTGGGTACAATCAACAATAAAGGGACAGTTAAATAATACGTAACGAAGCCAAATACTGCTGAATATTCTACACACGAAGGGATATAAACTACAGTCCTTTACGAATATGACGATTCATATCGAAAAAAACAGTACAATAGATTCTCGTGCTTAGAACGAGAATTCCCCCCCTCGAAGATACTAATTAGCATTACCAGACGTTTTCCAATCATGGTTGAATAATATTGAGGCTGTGGTAACATGATGACCAATCCAAACATACAATAATCATCCCTACTTTGATTCCACGTGGTCATCCACCAATTAAGTGCGAATCATATGGATGCTGTCACTTGTAAATAGGAACTGTGGATGCACCCGTGAAAATATTGGCATACTGTTGTGATAGAACCGATACTTCTCTCCATAGTGACACAATTTAAATATGTTCACCAAAATAACTTAGAACTAAGGTCACATAACCTGCATTACAGTTCTCTGAATTATGTTAGCTGGACTTTACCTACTACTCAGTTGTTACCATACGAAAGAAGACCAGGAGTCACAGCAGAAACTGAACGTAGGTACAATTCCAACGTACACGGAGGTACATTAATTCCCGATTCATGATGTGCTTAACGTTAATCAGTTAATTTTAAGGGCAATAAAAAATTGTATGCAGCTCATAGGCCTCCAGACGAACCGTCTCATCCGCAGTAGCGTCATGTCACAGTTAATCCCAATTACTAAATCCTAATATTCTAGCGGTGTTATACTTCTTGCCCTTACACAACTGCAGAACCATCAAGTGTTTGCGAAAAGTCTGACCTATTAACGGTCCTGAATACTATATATATGCAATGTTAAGGCCACAGGAAATCTTCAACTGTCCGTCTAATTCGAGTCAATGAATGATATTTCGTCGCAGAATCGTCTTTCACCCATAGCAGACAAATATGAAGAGTTGAAAGTAAAGATCCTGCACACTGAATGGTTCGCTGTACTGAGAATTTTTTAAGCCGTCTGCTTATAATCAAAACCTTGACCTACGGAGACCTAATTTATGGACTGTTTGGGGACATAAATTACATTTAGTGCCGGTGCAACTAGTGTATTCCGGCCAGGCATTATGTTTCACGGTTATCGTAATATTGTTACACATAAATGTTGTTAATAAATCTTGGACAAATCACACGATATTTAAAAGAACTCAAGAATTTAAGATCACAGTACTTTTCTTTTGTGCTTAAATGATTTATTGTTCCCATTTATAATAACTACTGAATTTAACAAGAGTGGAGCCGAAACCAATCTCACTATCTAAATACGAGTCACTCTTGTGTAGAATAATTGCTTCCTACCTGCGTTATGGACCCCGCTGGTTTAGCATGAGGAACACGCAAAGCATACGCTCGATCAATCAGCTTCGTTTCACAGTGTGGAATGCGTTACTTTAACATGGCTGTCATTATCAGCAACACATGGGACCGTACAGGTTGGGGGAGGATCGAACCCGTTCCCAACATCTATCCGCTTGAACATCCAAAATGAGTACCAGCGTCATTAATATTCAGATAGTGTACACGTCTTTTAATGAGATACAACCATCATCTATAAAAGTAGGGAACGTGAGATGAAATGTCACATGCAGGTTGTATAGAAACAGCATTTGCATGCACACTTATGCTTTGGTCAAGTTTACCCGCTAGTATATTTTAACCAAATCATGCCCCGTCTGCCGATTGTATCATTGATTCAATCTGAGCTTAGGTTAGCTGAACATATAGTGATATTGGTACGAATATACTTGAGTATGAAAGGGAATAGTTCAATAACTCCTAAGTGTGGAAGTTCACCATTATAATTCTAATATCGGACTTAAAATTAATTACTTGTGACCTTCACGATTTCTAGCTAGGTACTGGAATTTTAACATTTCTTAAATCAATGCACCCAAATCTTTAAATTGCATTTGTGGCGGTAACTGTGATATTATCATCCAAGTATGAAGGCTTTCACGGCCAGAGTCAATATAATAAAAATCTTCCGGGCTGCTCTGCCGTGGACCACTCTTTTCATTCCTGCCAGATGTTTCGACTACTGCTGCGAAAGTCATCGTCAGTGGCATCGTCTCAGCACTCTTTCCTGTATCCCGCTGGCGACTGCTACAGAACATGAATACCGCAGCAGTAGTCGAAACGTCTGGCAGGAATGAGAGAGGTGGACCACGGTATAATAGCTCGGTTGATTCTTATTATATGTGGTATTACTGTTTCTTCATTTTATTGTTGCGCGTTTCGGGTCAGCTATGTGGTGCAGTAGGCTAGAAACTCTACATCGTTGTCCATGATTGCAGAATGGTAGCCTGAAAAAGTCGAGTGGCATTTAAGACAAATATAATTTGCATGTTAATCATACATATACGGCCAAATTGTGGCAACACGGACTCTATTAATAATATCAGCCATAAAAAATTATAAACCATAGTATTATTGTTGTCTGCTGCTCTTTGACTAGCTTTTTGGTATTGAGAAAATACATCTCATCATATGATTTTTGATCCTTAAGTAAGAATTGCAGGGAATGTGTACTTTTAAATATTATACTATTACCTTCTGAGATTTTATGTACCCCATAAGCATTTCTTCAAGATATTGTAAATAAGGGCTACATGTTTCAAAACATCAGCTTGGTGTTTCTGCATTAAAATTCCATTACGATTTTTCCAGTCAACACCTTTTCATTCCTCTTGATGTTGTATATTATGTAAATTTCCAAACATCAATTATCTCCTTCAGTACATTTTAAACGTCAATAGGACTTACCCTCACTCTGCGGAAGGAAATGGAATAGCCGTTAACGCTTGTTTCCATCTTCTCTATATTATTGAATATGAAAATTCGGCATCCGTTTCATTTTTCACAAATGTGTGTGATCCTTATTTCCACTAAGTCATTGATATTTTAGATCGCTTTCCTAAAATTTGGAAGTAGGCGTATGATCTCTAGCTGCGTGCGTTCTAGTCTGTCTTAAAGATATGTAGATAGGTGGATATATAGATGATTTATTTTAACTGACAGTGTTAGGGACACCTGTGATTGTCTTACACTTATCCAGTGAATACATGAAAATTGAAACTAATTACTATGCTATTGTGATACCTTGCAGTACACAAAATACCAAACTAATATACTACATAATATAAAGTAATGGACATTTTGCTTCCCAAGTACAAAAGTAGAATTCCTACGAAGAAATTAATATAATAATAAATACTATATAGGTAACCGTGTTAACAGTACCATTATTTATAATTTAATGTTGAATACCAGAGATTTCTCACATTGAGGAAAGATTTCTTTTTGCAAGTTGTTTTAAGTCGCACTGACAGAGATATGTCTTATGGCGACGATGGGAAAGGAAAGGGCTAGGAGTGGGAAGGAAGCGGCCGTGACCTTAATTAAGGTGTGAAAATTGGAAACCACGGAAAACCATTTTCACTGCTGCCCACAGTGGGGTTCGAACCCACTATCTCCCGAATACTGGACACTGGCCGCACTTAAGCGACTGCAGCTATCGAGCTCAGTGAGGGAAGATTTTATAATCATGTTGTTTTTATTTATTTTAGCATCAGTTACGCTTGCCAACATCCGAAGTTCAGATATTTTACTGCACGGATTCGATTAAGACTGTTTTATGACTCAGCAACATAATGGACAAAAAGTGAGCTCAGATCCCTCTATTGTCTATCCTGAGAATCGATTTATTCGATTCCTCACCTGATCCTTAAACAAATAGGCCTACCAGGCCTGTAGCAACATGCAGCCCATTGCCACTTTTCTCCCAAGCACAGATCACTTTACGAAACTTACACCAGTTCATGCACCACAATGATACAAGTTATTGGACTAAAACTCTAAAAGCCATACACCATTTCCATCACACAAATTGTGTACTTGGGACTGTAAGATATCTAAAGCCGCTGAAGCATGAATCAAAGGAGAATAATGAATGAAATTAACGTATCAATTGTTATTAATAAATGTTTCAGCACAGACATAGCCAATTCTTGTTATAGAATTATCAAGTGGTCTGGAAATCACAGACAGTACGCAGCCAGCACACGGTGAATATAATCGTATGATAGTAATGTTTAAAATATCTGAAATAAGAGTATATCTAAAGCCAACTATACAGTTTTGAATCAATGTGATCAAAGCCTGGATTTGAAATTTTACTCTGATAGACATATCCGTATGAAAAAAGCAGGGCTCGACCGATTTAACGCATCAGACAAAGGCTACATTAATCCATATTCTATAAAATATCCCCGTTTTTATGCGTGGCTGCTGAGAACGAAGCTTCATATTTGCATCACGTATGCAATCACATTTTTAATATTTAGAAAAATTCTATGCTTATGACATGGTGTGATGTTAAGCATTACATCTACCCAAGAATGGAAGACTCGTGTGGGAAATGTGTTGGCACATGCTCATAAATGTACAAAGTTTGTTTTAACGTATTTCCTAAAAAAAGGTATTAGGTGGAAATCCTGCCAACTTTCCCTTGCTATAGGCAGCAAGGGCATATGAATTACACAAACACTGCCTTGGAAATTAGGTTTTCAGCTTGCTCGTTGTACGAATCTCTCACATTTAAGTACTTAAAAGCCAAATTACTGCGTAATGGTATCATTACTAGACTTATCACGTGATTCCTAGGAACTTCCGATGAGGATTATAACATTTACATCCTACAAAATATTCAAAGTTGGCGTTGAGTTTCTACATCTGTTGGAGAACGACATGCCACATAAAAATGGAAATAGACAGAATGCCAGGCTAATGGATGAAAGTTATGTATTTCTCAATGTTTATTGTATGGCTATTTAAATTTTCATTAAAATGATACTAAAAATGCGATCTTCACAAATTCGACTAAATCTTCCGAAACTGACGGTCATATCTCACAAACTGTTATTTTATAACAATGTTTGGGTGCTACAATCTCAGGAAACAAAACCAGAAGAGAAGTCGGTTAAATTCTCAATCTCGACTTTCCGTTACAGGTAATCTGATGTATCCCACATCTGGAATGCCCTTATCGCATACGTAATAAACTATTAACACGTACCAACACACGAATTCGCACAATAACCACAAAGGCTGTCACAAAACCAGTCTCGTAAAGTACAAGTGACTACTTTATCGCAGTGTCCGAGTGCTTTCTTTCTGCTGGTATGCAAGGGCGCGCAGTACCGGCACTTTATTTTTTACCAAATTTCTATAATAAATAACTGCGATTGATTGGCAGAGACATTTACTATAAATATTCCAGCAGAAAATCCCGCCTGGTGGCCGTGATCGTTAAGGCGTGAAGTCTATATAGTGTGACACCGTGGTTAGCCGGTTCGAGTCCAGTTCGTCGATCTTCACCATCAGAATGTTAGCAGTGAGGGTACGAGAAGCGGTGGTATACAATTTCTAATCACTACATTGCGTGCCAAAAGTCTAAATTCAGTTCCGAACCGCATCACAGCTGTGTTATACCAAATTATCTAAGGCTGTGAGCGATATATTTGCTGGTCACATTTGCGTGCTATTCTGAAGCACCAATGAAATGTTCGCGAGGGCCGACGTGCTTTGTTCATTGCCAAGTAAAAGCCCCGTTGACTCAGCTCTAGGCTGAGGGCAGAGAGAAGAAGTGAAAGTTGTTACAAATTATCCCATTTTCCTCGTGAATTGGCTGACCACAGAGACCAGTTATTTTGATGTTTATGTTGCCAACCAGCTGTTTTCCCTGTCGGTGTCAAGTACTACTGCTATGCTGTGTCTATGTGTGAGGTATGCGATGTCCAGTGGCCGGATATGTTGGATTCATTACCCGACAGCTCTACCAACTTCAGTGTATATATTCTATGTGCTTTACTTTGCAGGTGTGGTTAATTTATTTACCTAGTGATTTGTATTGTTGTGTCCAGTGCATTATTTCTGTGTTGTGATGATGTATTTTGTTTGTTTACGGGGAGATGTAGTCCGATGGCTATTTTTGGGAGGATAGGTTCTGACCTTATCCACGATCGAGGGTTTGGGCCCATATGATTAGAATCTGTGACTATTTTGGAAGGGTAATTCAGACGCAGTCCAGAACACGTGTTTTATATATTTGTGCCATACTAATCGGAATGTACACATGTAATTTAGACCAATTACTAGTGTATCGTGTATATCATGGACGGTTAGGAATCAAGCCCTAGGGCGAGGAATTAGGTACTTAACAAGGCGAACAACAAAATTAAATGTAATATAATTCAGAAATATTCCACGTAACAAGATAGCAATTTGATATCTCGGGTTCGTTATCCGCTCTATTTGTAAACGTTTTGTTTAATAATGTTAATTCATATATATGTACGTGTCATTTTTCTTTGATTATCCAATGGTCGTTTATTCATTTGAATTATATACTTATTTAGTATGATTTCAGTTAATGAATCCATTTTACTCGATTACTTGAGTTCTCATAGGGGTGTATTCTGCACGAAGGCAGGTCCGAACCTCCGCAGAGGTGTGCCTGAGCCGGAGTTTACGTACGGTAGGGTGGCCAGCTCCTTTCCGCTCCTCCATTCCCTTACCCCCCACCAACAGCGCGTGGCAACCCTTCCAAATCTTGACAACGCCCAATGTTGCTTAACTTCGGAGATCTCACGGGATCCGGTGATTCAACACGGCTACGGCCGTTGGCTGAGTTCTCATAAGGAAGCAAGTAATCCATCAATGGGACAACATTTGGACTTCTTCCACTAGAGGACAAGTCACCAGATAAATATTCTTTCCTGAGGTTTTCAACCGCCTGCAAAGTAACGTGTTGGTGCCAAGATTGGAAATAACTCAATTTTTGACTGGCCATGGCAAATTCGGTTCTTATTTTCATCGCTTTGGAATCAGTCGTCCTAAGGGACGTGTCTGTGGATCCTCACAAACAGTGGACCACCTACTGTTTGAATGTGCTGCATTTGAATAAAGGAGGCATGACTTGAACTCTCATTTAAATTATTGCAACAATGAAAACCCTTGTACAATTTCTTTAAGTAGTCATGTTGTTACAAACATTTTATTAACTTCATCCACTTCACTTTCCGCCATTTAGATACATGGATTCATTTTTATTGTAAAATTGAACGTGCATTTTAACTATAACGTTTGTATACCATGTAAAATAGCGTTCCAAACTGCTTTGGATATTCAATAATAATAATAATAATAATAATAATAATAATAATAATAATAATAATAATAATAATAATAATAATAATAATAATAACTGCCCATACACTTTGGATTATTTTATTAGTTAGATACTTTTTTGCCCACATCCGGACGTACCAGGCTCTTCTACCCTTGAGCTAGGCCGAAATTAGGACAGGTTGCGGTACAGTCTTCTACTTATTTTCCTACCGCTATTGCTACACGTGTGAGGTCTCGGGTGCGAACTGCGTCGCACGTGTGGATTTGACCCTGTTTTACTGCCGGATGCCCTTCCTGACCCCAATCCTATAAGGAGGGATGTAATTACTAATGCATGTTTCTGTGGTGGTTGGTAGTTTGGTATGTTGGCTGAATATGATGAGGAGAGTGTTAGGACGGACACATACACCCAGTCCCCGAGCCAGAAAAATTAATCAGAAGCGATTAAAATCCCCGACCCGGCCGGGAATCGAACTCGGGACCCTCTGAACCGAAGGTGCTGACCGTTCTGCCAATGAGTCGGTCAGGTTACGGTACAGTATAGGGACATAGAGCCATGAACAGACACTTTAGTGTTATTCAACAGGAGTAAACCATGTGACAGTACCGGATTTCTCCCACTTCCTTCCTTTTATCATATATCACGCCATTAATTTTATCTCATTAACTCCTCGGATGAGGTTGACATCGGGAAAAGCATCCGGTATCAAGAACTTGCTACGAATGTTCATCGCACTCCATACCCGACCTCGTAGAGAATCGTGACAAGGGTTGGACATACACACATTTCAGCAGATGGTACTACGTTCACGAATTGAATTTTGAGTTCTGATTCTAGCAAGTTGGTACCATTCTTGCATGTTCCACCGGCTTGATAGGTTTGTAACGCAGCCGAAAACTGGAAGCTGTGTTCACCTTGCGATTGTTTCCAATGTCAGGCAACTCTCAGCTGTTTATATGAGTTTTGAATTAATCTGCTGTAAGTTAAATCAGTGCAATTACATTCAAAATGAGTAAAATAAGTACTTACTTCATGTTAATGAGTCAAATAATGAAGACTGAAGGTGTAGACATTGTAAAATACATTTATAATCATGTAAAATATAAAACTAGCAGCAAAATACACGTAGTGAAGAGGATCACGTAACAAGCCCGAAGATTCACGGATTCAAAAAGAAACAGATTATGTTAATGACTAGCCAGACCGTTGGAGACTTCTCGCCCACCCCAAAAAAAATAGTCTTCTACGGGGGAAAGGACTGGACAAGAGTGTTTCGGAGTGTATGATAGTTCCTGTAACAGCGCCTAAATTGTGAGTACCAGCATCTTCCCTCCCAGAAAAAAGAGCACAGCCTAAGTACATTCATGCGAACTTATAAATATTTCAAAATTACTTTTATTACTAGGATAGGCAGCTGTCTAGCCGTGGAGGTAAAAGCCTACTTGGTTCATTCAGAAGGACAAGGGTTCTATTTCCAATCGGGAATTCGAGAATTTTGAAACGAGCCTGTCACAAATTTTTCGAAGAAGCAACAACCCTGCGATTTTTTAAACTTCTCCAGAAATGAATACAGCTTAATTTTAGAGTAAAGGTGGCTGAGACAGAGACTATTCACTCAATCCCACCCATTTCCCAAGCGTGAATTGTGGATCACTAATTCCGAATGGCATGTACGAACAGCCGTTTTATTACTTTCCTTCTAGTCATCAATCAGCTGTAGTTACTGTAATATAACTTGTCTTGAAAGCCTTTTGAACGGTTTCAGTGTAATAGTTGGTGAAAAGCAACCAGGATAGGATTAGTAAACTGCATTCAAAGCATTTCTCTGTACTATTTCATTGAACGTGCTTACATTCAAATTCACAGTGTCGATCCTGATTCTAACGTTGATGCCCGGTTCATAAAAGTGGACAAGGAACAACTCATATTCACATTCTGACCAATGAACGAAGATATTATGACCCAAACTGTGTGTACTCTAACTTACTTATTTTCCAAGAAAACTTTAACCTTTTCTATAAATAAAACTGAGGTTGTATTATTGCCCACACGGTGCATGGGTTTTGTTACTGATAACCTTGAATGGAAAACAGTAGACAGGGGAATGTAAAATGTATTACCGAAACTGAAGTTTAAACTGCAGAGACATATCTTAGCAGGCTGAGAATTACGAAGAGTTCATTTACATATAACCTATATTTTACATAATATTGGCACGTTATTTTATTAATCGAACTTAAAATTATTTATGACATATCGATGCTTCTAACATACCATGCATGCATTATGCAATAGATACGTTATTTTTCTGAACACAATCCAAATGATGAAATGCAAATGTATCGAAATTAAAAGACTAACAATTGCAACAACTCTGATGGTGTATTCTATCAACCCGACTCCGAAGAATGAGTAGACAATACAAGACCATTGGCATGAGTAACGGCGTAAGACAGGTTTAAATCACGTTTCCAAATCTTACCCCCAGAAAGCAATGCAAAATATGTGGACGGAGAGTCACTTTTGGTCACTTTTACGGAGTGAAAGATTTTATACTCAGTGTTCTATAGACAGATTAATTATGCATTGTCACAAAATTTGGTATATATATGCTAGGAAGTTTTGGACTGTGAATGCATGTGAATTGTGCCACATCGGGACTGAAAAGATTTATTCCGCGACATTTGTGGTGTTGTGGAGTGGAATGGGAACTCAGTAATAATGGGACTATTACCAGCATGAAGTATTCCAAAGCTCACCCACATCCCCAAATGGAATGGCAGAAAATGTATATCCATATTTAAAACAGAACGTATATTCACAGAACCAAAATTCATACAACTTTCAGAGTGACATACAGGAATCGGTCTCCAAATGTACGGTTCTACATCGTCTGCAGCAGTAACGCAATTCTTTTGTTGACAGCCATTCCTACCACGCATCTGTGGACCTAGAGATGGCAAAACAATATTGAAACCCGTTTTGCCTCATGCATCGTGGTGGTCACACCTGTGTTTGATTGCAACATGTCTACCTGTTTACTCATGAAGTTATGGCAAGGAGGTCCATTGCATACCTGCCTTTAACCCGACTAGTACAAGTTCCCAGTGCGTCGAACATCCATCGTTAAATCACTGAAATACAGGAGCCTGTTGTTTTCCGTGATTTTTGAAACTATTTTCAGGGAACAATTTACCAACGACAAAATTCTCGAAAGTATGTGATACACAACTTCGAATAGTTTCTGGATGTTCAACATATATCAATAGCTTACTATGTCCTAATGCTCTTCCTAACCAATATATTCTTTAAGACTGGTCACGCCTCCCAGCCACATATGGATATACAGCCCATCAGGACAATTTCATTGTGTCCATTTTCGTTTGGTACCGTGTACATGAAAAATGGACCTTAAATACATTATACTGTAGGAGTGCGCAAATTGGCTTGTAAACAACATCCCTACAATGCGGTATGTTAAGGTCTAGTTTCCTTTACACGTCAGCACAGGAAAATGAAAACTACGAAAACTATTCTGATGGACTGCATATAAATGTGTGGTTGGAAGGCGTGACTCGTTTTAAGGAATATAATGGTTAGGAAGAGCGTTGGGACATACGGGGTCAAGGAAGTAAGCCGTCGATATGTACTCTAAAGTACTACTGGTGTACTTCATTTAACTTTCCAATTTCTGACAAGATGCAGCAAAAGATCTTAGAGGTCGACGCTAACATGAATTCATATTTAGAGGCCCCATAAAGAAACGAAAGAGAAGACACGGTGTACAAAAGGTAATCATCTTTACAATGAAATTAATATTTAAAATAACTCACTTTCATTGAACGTAAAGTACACCGAATTCCAGGCGTTCATTTTATGCAGACCGGTTTAGTCTCTAGAATGAAGGACTGCTGTGGATAATACAGTCTTACGAATCAAAGTGAATGCTCGAAACTAGTATGAGAATATGCATGTTTTTGGCTGGTAAATGAATACGAGTGAACGTTGTCACACGATAGGCTGCTCCAAGTCCTAGGGTTGTGGGATTAGGGCGATGAAAATGTTTAATGTAGAATCCATTGAGTTTTGGTGTAGGGATACGCATGGTTCACACGGGAAAATGTGGGTTGCATTCCCATCCAATACCACCACAAATTTTGAAACAACACTTCCACTTCTGGGTCTGGATTCCACTCAGCCTGCAAAAGATATGAGTACCAGTTTCATTTATTGGATCGAGGATGGTCGGCTATAAGGTAAAATACTCCACTCCACTTTCGAGGAACACATCCGAATGCGAGAATATTGCCACACGTCTATTTCGCATGCCAAGCACTAGTTGCTAATTGGTAAACTTGTAGACAGGAGAATGATTTGGTTGTAGCGAATAGTATCTGCCTCTAAATGTGACGAAGACCTAGAATATCTACTTGCTTAGTACGGTGATTTAATTAGGTTTTTCATTGGGTGCACATCTCATTATCCCGAATGGTTTATCAAACCAGAGCAATTCAATTTTTTATTTAGATAGTATGAACCTTCGTAATCAGAACACAAACTCATTCATCATTTGCTGATTACTGTGGAAGACAGAAATCTGCTTCGATAACTTCGTGAACACATGAAGTCAACATCATTAAATGTAAGTCCTACATCCTATACCCCTAAGGATGTTGTGTGGAACTTTTATCGACATGAACAACATAGTTCTTTTCCAACCTCAAAGTGGAACAGGTTATCATTAGTGGATAAGTTGCATTTGGTAGCCTCTTTTACTTTCCATTGGCCTTTATGGACTGCTAACACCAACATGACAGAACACAGGCTAGAAATTTATTTGTTAATGTATCAGAAAATAAACGACAACGATCTCCCGCCTTAATGCAGCCGAAAATGCCGTTGGACTACATCAAGATTCCGTGAAACAACGTCACCAGAAATCAGCACCTGATCAATGAAGTTACGTAGTATAGTCTTGTGATATTTACCAGACTATACTGCCATGTTAATTAATTCAGGTAACTGCAATAGAACTGAAAGTGTAAAGTTAACTGTTTTGATGCACTCATTTTGAACAGGACCAAACAAGCTTGTTTAGCATAGACCCACTGAGGTGGAAAAACATTTATTTCATTAAGGGCTTATTTTCTCCATAAGTGGTATGGCTCAGTACACCCATAGCATATTCGTCCTCGAGACGGGGAGCATAGTCCACTCCACAGGTTGCACCCCTTATAATGAAATTACTACGGTCACAGGGCATAAACTTCGTTGAGCTCAGGATGTTGAAATCTTGCGTGATTCCTTCATTGTGGCTGTTTTCTCATTCCTTCAGGAATATGGGATACCTCATGTATACCAGGATGTTCTTGCTAGATACTTGCCTTTGGAGAATGAACAAAGGAATGGTAATTATCTAGTCACTTGCACTGTATTCTTCAAAGACTAGGCTCTGCGGTATACATGTCGACGCTAACTCATATTTTTATTTTTCAGGTTGCACGTACTCACGTGAGTCGGGTATTCACTCGGACACAAGTTCGTAGAATAACAGTTGGAAAATGCCTAAGATAATTGTACAGGTGTACGTGCCTAATAGTTCAGCAGATGATGGAGAAATCAAAGGGTATATACGGCGCGACATAAGATGCAACAAAATGTAAAAGGAAAGGAAAATCTAAATGTATTTTGAAAATGAAATCGAACGGAGGGCCAACGAAGATCAAATCAATATCAAATCAAAACAATCAATACTGATCTGTATTTAGGGCCGTCGCCCAGGTGGCAGGTTCCCTATCTCGATGGCCTAGAATGAAAACCTCGTATCTCACAAAGTTCTTCCTATCCATTACTTCCCTTAAGACTGGTTACGCCTCCCAGCCACACATGAATACGCAGTCCATCAGAACAATGTTCGTTGAGTTCTTTATTCGTATGCCGACGTGTGAAGGAAAATGAACCTTATCGTACCGTACTATAGGAAAGTATGTCTGCGTGACGTATTTACTGACTCCTACAGTATAATTTTATTAGGTTCATTTTCCTTTACGCATCAGCATACGAAAATAAACCCAATGAACATTGTTCTGATGGACTGCATATTCATGTGTGGCTGGGAGGCGTGACCAGTCTTAAGGGAAATAATGAATAGGAAGAACGTTTTGAGATACGAGGTATTCAATCTAGGCCATCGATCTGTTGCTTTCGTAGCCTCTTCTCAAATGATTTCAAAGAAATTGGAAATTTATTGAACATCTCCCTTGGTAAGTTATCCCAATACCTAACCCCACTTCCTATGAATGAATATTTGCCCCAATTTGTCCTCTTGAATTCCAACTTTATCTTCATATTGTGATCTTTCCTACTTCTAAAGACGCCACTCAAACTTATTCGTGTACTAATGTCATTCCACTCCATCTATCCGCTGACACCTCGGAGCATACCACTAAGTCGAGCAGCTCATCTTCTTTTTCCCAAGTCTTCCCAGCCCAAACTATGCAACATTTTTGTAACGCTACTCTTTTGTCGGAAATCACGCAGAACAAATCGAGCTGCTTTTCTTTGGATTTGTTCCAGTTCTTGAATCAGGTAATCCTAGTGAGGGTCCCATACACTGGAACCATACTCTAGTTGGGGTCTTACCAGAGACTTATATGCTCCTTCCTTTACATCCTTACTACAACCCCTAAACTCCCTCATAACCATGTGCAGAGGTCGTTACTCTTTATTTACAACCCCATTTATGTGATTACCCCAATGGAGATCTTTCCTTATATTGACACCTAGATACTTACAATCATCCCTAAAAGGTACCTTCACCCCATCAACACAGTAATTAAAACTGAGAGGACTTTTCATATTTGTGAAACTCACAACCTTACTTTTAACCCCGTTTATCAACATACCATTGCCTGCTGTCCATCTCACAACATTATCGAGGTCACGTTGCAGTTTCTCACAATATTTTAACTTATTTATTACTCTATACAGAATAACATCATCTGCAAAAAGCCTTACCTGTGATTCCACTTGTTTACTCATATCATTTATATATATAACAAAACATAAAGCTCCCATAATACTGCCCTGAGGAATTCCCCTCTTAATTATTACAGGGTCAGATAAAGCTTCACCTACTCTAATTCTCTGAGATCGATTTTCTAGAAATGTATCAACCCATTCAGTCACTCTTTTGTCTAGTCCAACTACACTCATTTTTGCCAGTAGTCTCCTATGATCCACCCTGTCAAATGCTTTAGACAGGTCAATCGCGATACAGTACACTTGACCTCCTGAATCCAAGATATCTGCTATACCTTGCTATATCTTTCTGAGAGGGTAATTTAGTACAATATGGACTGGGACAGAGAAATGAGTTATGAAGCCGGGTGGTATGAATTCAATCTTACCTCATTTAAATACTTGGGAACGATTTGTTCAAAAACTACATGAGGCGGTATTGGTATGGCCTGGAGATACTGGAATATATTGTTGCTGCTGTGCCAAAACTGCGATTGTGACAGTTCATCATGTCATGTCACGAATCTTAAATACATCATACTCTATGAGTGGTTAAATGTGCCATGCGAACATACATTCCTACCGTATGTTACAGTAAGGTTCATTTTCCTTTACACACACTCATACGAAAATGAACTCAAGGAAAATTGTTGTGATGGACTGCATACAAATATGGGGCTGCTTGGCATGACCAGTCTTACGGATAGTAACGGATAGGAAGAACATTGTCACATTCGCGGGTTTGGCACAGCAATGACGATATCGAGTATACTTCATTATTGTTAGGTATAAAAAATTCAAAAACTGCGAGATCTCTCCAAGTACGGACTTCATGATCATCCAATATGCGTGATATATGAGAGAGAAGATGTACCATCTCACATTTAAAGGACCGGGCGAGTTGGCTGTGTGTGTAGAGGCGCACGGCTGTAAGCTTGCATCCGGGAGATAGTAGGTTCGAATCCCACTGTCGGCAGCCCTGAAAATGGTTTTCCGTGGTTTCCCACGGCCGCTTCCTTCCAACTCCTAGGCCTTTCAAATCCCATCGTCGCCATAAGACCTATCTGTGTCGGTGCGACGTAAAGCCCCTAGCAAAAAAAAGAAACATTTAAAGGAATGTGGCCATTCTTTTTTATAGGTAGGCAGATGAGGACAAGAATGAAAACTAAAAAGCAATAGTTAAATATTATTTTATATGTGTAAAATAATTAAGCAGAATTGTCTACCGAAAAATGGTAAGGCGTTTAAGTGGTACCGGAAGAAACCGCCTGGGCTTCCGAAGAAATGCAGGATCGCGCGAACAAATATTGATCCTGTGTATAATCTTGCAGACAGTACGAAGAAGGGCAGGCCCACATAAGTAGCATCCTTCGATTTGGAAAGGCATTGGATAACATTGGTTTACCTTGGTATTTGAGATTTTTAAGGTGATCGCATTAAATTACGGGGAGAAATGGGTTGTTTACAACCTGCACGAAAATCAATCTACAGTGATTGGAATCGTGGGTTATGGAAAAAGTATAAGTAACTGTCTTGAAAGTAGTTGGGGGCGGGAGCAGTTTATTTAGAACAGGCAGTGAAATGATCGAACAAGAATTTGGAGAAATTATCTCAGTTCAAGGAGACGAGTTCCAAGTTCTATGCTCAACGAATTATCTTATTTTATCTGAATCAGCAGAGTATCTTAAGGATCTGATGAAAGGATATGGACAGAGTCTTTCATAAGAACCAGAACATCGATTACTTCCTTTTAAAAACTCGGATATCACAATGCTCTTCATACCGTTATATCGACGGTGCCCGATCAGAATCTTGTATCCCACAATGCTCTTCCCATCCATTATTTTACTTAAGAGTGGTCAAGCATCCGAGACACACATGGATATGAAATCCAGCAGAAGAATGTTCGTTGCGTCCATTCTCCTATGCCAGCACGTGAAGGAAAATGAACTGTACTGTAGCGTACTGTATATGTTCATGAAGTATTTACGCTCTCCTACAATTTGATGCGTTTAAGGTTCATTTTCCTTTAGAGTGTACCACAGGAAAATGAACACTACGAACATTTTTCTGGTGGACTGCATATTATCCATGTGTGGCTGGGGGCGTGACCAGTCTTAAGGAGGATAATGGATAGGAAGAGCATTGTGAGATAGAGGTATTCCTCGCACAGCGTCGGTATTCCTTAAGACTGTTCACCCCTCCCAGCCAGATATATATATGCAGTGTATCAGAAAAATTTTCAATGTGTTCATTTTTCCATGCTAACGTGTAAAAGGAAATGGACCTTACCATACCTTATTGTAGGTATGTCTTTTGCATGGCGAATTTACGTACTCATACAGTATAACGTATTTAAGGTTCAGTTTCCTTTACACATTTGAATAGGAAAGTGAACACAACGAAAATTATTCTGATGGACTGCATATCGATGGCCTAGAATGAAAACCTCGTATCTCACAAAGTCCTTCCTATCCATTACTTCCCTTAAGACTGGTTACGCCTCCCAGCCACACATGAATACGCAGTCCATCAGAACAATGTTCGTTGTGTTCTTTATTCCTATGCCGACGTGTGAAGGAAAATGAACCTTATCGTACCGTACTATAGGAAAGTATGTATGCGTGACGTATTTACTGACTCCTACAGTATAATTTTATTAGGTTCATTTTCCTTTACGCATCAGCATAGGAAAATAAACCCAATGAACATTGTTCTGATGGACTGCATATTCATGTGTGGCTGGGAGGCGTGACCAGTCTTAAGGGAAATAATGAACAGGAAGAACGTTTTGAGATACGAGGTATTCAATCTAGGCCATCGATATAAATATGTGGCTGGGAGGTGTTACCAGTCTTAAGGATTATTATGTGCAGAAAGAGTATTAATACATACGAGGTTTGAAAAGATAGCAATTTAAATGTATTCGTCTGAAATAAATGTAATAGAAGAAAGTGTAAGGAAGAAAGGCGATGGGGAAGAAAGCAGTATAGATAGAAGTAAAGAGAATTTTAAATGTAAAACTTCCAGTCAAGGGGACTATTTTAAGCTGAGACATTTGTTCACCTCAATGATGCGTAGGCAAATTACAGTAGAATGTTATTCGTGAATAATTTTGAGTGCAGTGTGATATTGTATGGAACTTACACTTGGACAATAATGGACCCACTAATAGGAAGATAGAATTCTTGCAAATAATTAGCGTAAGATGTACGTAGGATGGGGAGGATAATATCACAAATGAACCAAGAACTATAGAAACATGTAGACGGAAGGAGAATGACTTGACGAACGTTGACCAAAAGAAAAGAGATAGTTGATTATTACATAAACTTGGGAGAGGCAGGACTTTTCAAATTGGTACATGAAGAAATACAGTATATAGGATAACAATAGTAGCGGATGCCCAGGTCGGGCATATAACGAACATGTCATTGCTTTAGAGGAAAAAGTCAGTAAGTGACATTTTCATGCCCTGAGGTAAATGACAATTTCCTGGCCCTATTTGAGCCAGAAATGCAGTCGGTGACTTCTTAGGAAATACAAATATATTAATGGAGCCTTCCCGTGCACTTGATGACCTCTTCACGAAACAGAAAAAATAAACTTTTGATCTAAAACAACATACAAATGAACCTCAGCTAAAAGTGCACTTAGTGAATTTTATCTCTAATCCAGCGATATTACAGTGGGTATAGGATGCTAGAAATACTTAAATTTAAATAGTTTAGCATGATGTAGTGTGGTAGGGAGAGATACATCAAATCTGTCTAAGTACGAATAACCAAGGAAAAATAATTTTGGAAAGATTCGTTATTTTACTGAAATGTTTCTAAGAGTTGCGGGGTCAATTTCTAATGCAATGAATGCCAGTTACTAGGAGATATATGACTGGTAATTTCAAAATAATTTGTATGACTGAGGTAAAGAACGATAGACCACGAACTGAGTAGTATTTTACAAGGTAGTGAGATATTTAAATTTATGAAAAGAAACTACTCAGAATTTACTACATTTTGCCGTAAAATGTCTTTATTGCCCCAACAAACACTGCTGCAGAGTATGTTCGCCATCACTGCAATACAGTAAGTTTCATTACATGAAAGTGTTGCTAGTATCTGGGCAGTCTACCTTCTTCCGTAAACTGTGAGTTATTTAGTGAGATAATGGGAACAGTACCTTCATATTCTCGGCGAAAGTGTGCAAATAGTAGTTCGATATACGAGTGCCATATGTGCAGCGAGGACAGCTCATCCCGCTGGAATATTAATCCCACATCATGTTCCAATCCGCAATACTAAGAACAGACTTGATTTTCGTCTGCAGGAAGTTCCTATGCAGCCTGTACAAAACCCTTGCTGCTAAATTTCTAGAACGAGTTTAGAGAGTAAGTGGACGTCTTCCATTCTTCTCCCATTGAAATTCCAAGAGGTCTGGAGATGTTAAATTATGAATCATGTGTACTTTTAAAAGCTGATACATAAATATTGGTAATTTCTACCCAAGAGTAGCACGTTTCAGGAGACCAGGATTTTTAGATAACTTGTTGAAAAACTAAATAATATGTTTTTACAAGTTGCTTTTCGTTGCACCGACAAAGATAAGTCTTATGGCGACGATATACCATACTTATTATACCATCTCTGAGTGGGAACGGATCTTATAAATGGCGAAAAGGAACCTTTCTTTCAAATTCCCACCAAATTATCACCTCAAGAGACCTTACTTTCATGAATTGTATCCTCAGTACTTGTGTCACATGAACGACTTACCCATAGTTCTCTCACGGACATTTCACAATAATTTGAAGCATCGATGAATGCATTTACAACAGATTCACGAGACGTACTCGAGTCTGTACGCTCTAAGAACGACAAATTTATATTTTGGTTATTTTTAACGGTTGACATGAAACTATTCAGAATAATTCTACGGGTAAGCGATGTATCTGTGCCGAAATATCACATTAGTTGTGAGAATTCACCAATAATGATCTCAGAGAAGTAATTATCTCAGTTTTTCGCCAGAATGGAAGCATATACAGCAGTATATACAGACTTGATATTCATCTGCAGGAAGTTCATATGCAGCCTGTACAAAACAGTTGCTGCTAAATTTCTAAATGATACGAGTCAGCATCCGATGAAAATATCGCACTGAACATTTCGATGGCTTACTTCTAAAACCTCGTAACTCCCAATGCACTTCCTATCCATTTTCTTCCTTAAGACTGGTTACGCCTCCCAGCCACATATGGATGTACAGTCCATCAGAACAATTTTCGTTGTGTTCATTTTCCTATGGTTACGTGTAAAGGAAAATGAACCTTAAATACATTAAACTGTAGGAGTGCTTAAATTCGCCATGAAAACAACATCCTAAAATACTGTATGGTAAGGCCTATTTTCCAACACGTTAGCACAGGAAAATGAACACTACCAAATAGTTTCTGATGGATTGCATATAAATTTGTGGCTGGGAGGCGTGACCATTGTTAAGGAATATAATGATTAAGAAGAACAACATCCTACAATAAGGTCCATTTTCCAAGACGTTAGCATAGGGAAATGAACACTACCAAAAAGATTCTGATGGATTGCATGTAAATATGAGATTTTAGAAGTAATCCGACGATTTGCCGTTGCCCGAACAATACCACGTATGTGACAACACTCTTCTTACCCATTGTGTTAAGACTGGTCAAGCCTCCCAGCTACGTAGTTATGGATATTCAGACCATTAGAACAAATTTCGTTTTGTTCATTTTCCTATGCGAATGTATAAAGGAATATGAAAGTTAAATACATTATACTGTAGGAATGCGTAAATACGCCATGCAAACATACATATCGTCACTGCCGGGACAAAAACTCCTATGTGAAAGAATTCAGCTTAGTACTTTGGCCGGTAAGGTTCTGTCATCTAAGGTGTAATATTGTGTGAATATTCTCAAGGCATTCTCGCTCTTCATAATGTATGTGATACGGGTAAGTATATCTCAAAAAATATTATCACATAGGCGGTTTTGCCGGCAACGACGATATCGTCCGTTAAGAAACAATACCGCGTATCTGACAATGCTGTTCCTGTCCAATATTTTCCTTGAGTCTGATCACGCCTCCGGACCACACATGGATAAGCAGTATATCAGGACAATTTTCGTTGCGTTCATTTTCCTATGCAGTTATGTAAAGAGAAATGAACCTTGAATACACCATACTCTGGGAGGGGGTTATGACATGCAAACAAACATTCCAACAGTACGGTACAGTAAGGTTCATTTTCCTTTACACGCGCGCATACGAAAATGAACTCAACGAAAATGGTTCTGATGGACTGCATATAAATATGTCGCTCGGAGGCGTGACCAGTCTTAAGGAACATAATGAATAGGAAGAACATTGACAGATACACCGTGTTGTTTCTTCAGGAACGATACGTATATACTCCCATTCTGCCGAAAATCTGAGATAATTATTTATATGCAATCATTATTGGTGAATTCGCACGATGATATTCACAATTACGAGATAATTTGTTCTTGCAAACAATCAGCTAAATCCAGATCATCATCAACAACATCACGATCGTTACTGAAATATCAAATATTTGGCTGGCATGCTTTATTCGGCCTGCAGAATGGATGATTTTAGGTTTCTTTGCGTAATATCACCTTCCAGTTAAATGAGTTGGCGTAGTGGTACATCAATAAGCACGGTGACCCTGTTTATCAAAATCGATTTTAATAGACTCAGTTTCCGCAGTGCGCCGAGCGGTCAGTACAACAGTGTTTCGTATGTAAATCAACCAGAGACCCAAGTCACGTCTGTATAAAGCGTCTGTCTGTCCGGAAGTGCACGGAAATCAGGCTGGTGTGGGAACTGTTCCTGGACTCGTAATGAAAGTGCGTTTGTACCCTGGGACTGTGCGATTTATCAACCGAGCCAGAAAGCGAGCGGTTTGTATTAAAGCGACGTCTGTGGGGTACGAGGTGTCATTAATCAAGCGAAGTGTGATTCACAGTGTCCACAGATATTGATTGGGTATAATATAGAAGTTGCGTCACAGTAGCAACATGTTGGAGTTTGTGAGGGATGGAGAAGGGATGTGAGAGAATGTGTCGCCCCCCCCCCATCCTCTACCATCGTCTCTCTCTCAGTTCTAGGAGCATCGTTTAGGAGTTATGATAGGTCTGGAACTAAGGGGGCTGATCGATGAGCCCGCGCAACAGAGAAACCCCTCTCTCCCTCTTGTGAAATAGAAAATTCCTTAATTCCTTCGTTGTCATGGTGGGGAACCTCTACGATCTTAGAGCAGTGCTATTATTATGTAACAACCCACGAAAGGGAGGCTGTTTATTGGCTAGCTTGCTGTGACTCATGCAATAAGCCAGTCTCTAATTCACCAAGCGAATAAGTATTGATATTTGAAAATGTGATGAATGTCTATACCCTGAGATAATAAGAGACTTCGCAATGCTATCAATGCCTTCTTGTTACAAGTTTACGCTCAGGAAAACCAGAAGTTTAAGGAAAGAAATGGTTACTACTCCACGATAGACGATCTTTGGAACAAAATCACATATTCTAATGAATATGAATAATAATAATAATAATAATAATAATAATAATAATAATAATAATAATAATAATAATAATAGCGCGGAAACCAGGTATGCCATAGAGAAGTTGCATGAGATAGCATCAAAGACAGGCCTCCAAATATCGTATGAGAAGACTCATATCGTGGCTAATGGACACCAGAATATCCAAAGATCCCCACTACAGACAAATTATGGAATAACCACATAGGTCCCTTCCTTCAAATATCTAGGAGAAATCATTTTACCATTCGGATTGGACAGGAAAGCTAATTTAGAAAGACCCACCAAACTCCTGAAAGCATACCGAATAACATGGAACCACTACAATAAAAGAGTGATGTCAGGAAATTCAAAACTTCGGCATTACAAGACTCTTGTTCTTCCGGAAGCCTTGCATTACAAGACTCTTGTTCTTCCGGAAGCCTTGTATGCCTCAGAAACCACCAGGAGGCCACTCTAAAATTTATGAAATTGAAAAACAAGAAAGAAAAATTCTTAGGAAAATATACGGTCCCGTTCATGTAAATTGTATATGGATCAAAAGGAAAACTGTAGATTTGTACAAAGCAATCGACAAGTTCACCGATACCGTACGCAGCAGACGATTGAAATTCTATGGCCTCATCTGTAGAATGGACGACACTAGATATGCAAAAAACTGCTTGGTATAATTAAATCAAAGAAGGTCAAAATAAGCTGGTTTGAGGAAATAAAGCAGGACTTGAAAGAAATGAACATCACAGAAGATATCATCAGCGATCGCAAGGCTTTTGGGAATCTGCTTGCAAAGCACGCGTTCATGGAATAGGCTAAAAGAACCACAGGGAAACAATGGACGGATCAACGCATGAAACAGCATAGCGAGTTCATGAAGAGATTTTGGGAGGAGAAGAAGAAAGGAAAACCATCATCAAGCTAACAGGTTCCAACGCGCTCTGTAAACGGGCATAACGAATAAAGAATAATAATAATAATAATAATAATAATAATAAAATAATAATAATATTAATAATAATAATAATTTCATGTGGCTTTTTCTAGTGCGGTGCAGCCCTTGTAAGGCAGACCTTCCGGCGAGGGTAAACATCTGCCGTACATGGGAAACTCCTTGTTATTGTAGTGGAAGATAGTGTTGTGATTGGTGTGTGAGTTATGGATGTTGGGGCAGGAAAAGCACTCAGTCCCCGAGCCGCAGGAATTAACCATTTAAGGTTAAAATGCTGGAAATTGAACCCGGGGCCCACTGAAACGAAGGTGGCTACACCGACCATTCAGTCAAGTAGAAGGATTGGAAAAGCTCTACGATCTTAGAACAGTGCTACTATTATGTAATGTAACTACCCACGGAAGGGAGGCTGTTTATTGGCTAGCTTGCTGTGACTCATATAATAAGACAGACTGACCAATTAAATTACTTGCGGTAAGGACATAGAATATTTCATGATTGTATTAGCTCTCGAGCACGGAAAAAGTGTTTTTGGAGTTCGTAATTCAAAACTTCTAAAAATTCAAAATAGAGTATTCTGTTCGCCCTTGATGAAATTCAGTATGAACGCCTAACATTTATCTGCCGTAAATGAATTTAGTGCTTACATAACACATAATTTATCCTTTTCAACCGCAGCGAAGTAATTTAGGTAATAAAGCACATAAGGGACATGGGGCATTAATAAGGCAGTCAATATTCTTGATCCATCTGCGCTATTCAATACACTTGTAAGATCGAAAATTCAATATGTTTCAGTAATATGATGTCCGATCTATGAACCATACGAATATTAGGTAAAAGAAATTCGAAGACGTTTCTGTGGTTACATTTACTATTTTAAACAACGAGCTTGTACATCGAGTTGTAATTTGATACAAAGATCTTACTATTTTACAGATCTCTTTAAAACTTAGAAGAGTTTTAACTCAAATTTTTAGAAATTGGATAAATAATTTGATCGACTATGAAGTTCTCTGCAATAGATACAGTATGACTATACAGTGTGTAGAAATGTAAGATCTAGATAGTTCATGACAGTGAATATTCTAGCAGAAGGAATACTATGTTTAAAATGTGTTATAATTTCATTCAATGTCGATTTTATAACATCGATCTAGGTTTTGATTAGAGTACATACATCACATAAACGAAATATGATTATCTGTGTGTCATTGTATTAGTTTACAGCACTTAGGTATATGTTAAAATGATAAAATTAAGGAAATTGAACCTTAAATACACCCTACATTCCTACAGTATGGTACAGTAAGGTTCATTTTCCTTTACACACGCGCATAGTAAAATTAATTCAATGAAAATTGTTCTGATGGACTGCATATCGATATATGGCTGGAAAGCATGACGAGCCTTAAGGAAAAATATGGATACGATGAACATTGTCACCTTCGCGGTTTTGCACAGCGTAACTTAATTTCACTAATTATCATTAACACTCCTTATCTCCTTGTTTTTGCATCGTTTATTCATTTGTATTTTTGTACTGTACGTCATTTTGTTGTATTCAGTACTAACGCACTTTAATCAATCAATTATAGTCGATAAAGTTTCAGTGATCTTAAGATCACTATTGTGTCTCTCAATGCTGCCATAAACTGTAGATACTCTGCTATGTTTGTTCTTAAGTAACTCTTAAAAGAGCCATTAGTAGAGAAGTAAGCCATTGCCGACAGGGATGCAATGGCCATTCGATTAATGAAGTGAATGTTCTAAATACCCACATACTTCATTAAAGCCAATACGTTAGAAACTGATCCTATATGTTACAAGTTCAGAACTCGAATTTGCGGACAGGTTTACCTTGCTGCAAACACCAGAGTGTAATGAAGAATCATGGCTCTCTTAAGCCCAATGTGTTGCAACCATTCTTTCAGTGTAGAATATGTAAATGTTGCTTGGTTGAATGAGTCCAGCAACATGTTGCGAGTGACATTCACAATACCTTTGTCCGTTGTCGGCACTTACGTGGCAGTATTTATTATGACTGTTTAATATTACGTCCTTATAAGGATAACTGAGACTCAGAGAAAAGTCAAGGCTTCGTAAAGGATGCCTAGCCGAGAACGAAATAGAAATTAAAAAGGGATGAGTGAAATAGAGCTTGAAACCGCACTACTCCGAATATCCACGTACTGTGTAGCTGCCATGCACAATTCCACGCAGTTTCTTCACGCACGCGATTACAAGCATTATAACTGTGTATTCACGAGGCGAACGAAAGTTCTCGCTTCGAAAAGTTACTGATGTGTTACAGCCTTTTGGCCCGGTTTTAAGCATTTATTTAACGCTCTAACTGTAGTAATGACATGACATAAACTAATACAACTGCGATAGAGTATTTGCGTACCAAAGATTATAATATAATGTGAAAAACACGTTTCTATCAATTCCGATGTGATGAGACTATAAAAATGTCGGAGAATGGACATGTCTGTGAATAAAATGGCGTATGGCTTTTAGTGCCGTGAGTGTACTAGGACAAGTTCGGCTTGCCAGGTGCAGATCTTTTGATTTGACTCCCGCAGGCGACCTGCGAGTCGTGATGAGGATGAAATGATGAAGACGACACAAAACCAAAGCCCTCGTGTCCACAGAATTAACCACTTATGGTTAAATTCCCGACCCTGTCGGGAATCGAACCCGGAACCCCTGTGACCAAAGCCCAGCACGCTAACCATTTAGCCATGGAGCTGGACGACGAGTCTGTAATATGTCTTAACCGTGACTGTTTCTTACGATACATCGACCGCCCGTTTCTATCAAGGGAAAATTACCTCTTAGACCCATCAGTTGAGCAATTCTCTACCGAAGACTCCAAGAGTGGATACGTTTTGTACAGTACAATAATATTTCGAAAAAATGAATACATAAAATGGTACGGTGTTCTTCAGATGGGCCTCAATTGAAACCGAAACCCCAAGGCACTCTAGCCCTTGAAGGGCCTTGCCCTACTGTGCCATATCATATATGCCCCAAATATTAATTATATAATATGGTGTAACATTGTGCATCTAATACAAGCAGGAGTCAAGATGCAACCTAGAAGTTGCGTAATGCAGTATTCCGTCATCGCGTGACATCAGTAGTAACTTCTTACCTTTCATAGTGACAGCGTATATCTCGGGTACTCCGTATGAGTCAGTCGGGGATGTACGAGAGTGTTTGAGAGCGGCCGATTATAAAAGGATCAATCACAGCCCTGGAAGCGATATGGCAGAATGAAGGGATTTACAAAACAAATTAAGTCAGTCTTACCAACTTCTAAATTTACAGTGCTGCACTACTCTTTATTTTATTAGGCAATTTGTTATTAAGCTATACTCCACGGTTTTAATATGAAATAGATGCCAGTTAAACATTAAAAGAACTACCTGTAGACAGTTGCAATAATTAATTTGAATTAATAAAGTAATTAACATATTTCTATTGAATCAGCGCTTTTGCAGAGTAGTGGGTGAGCAATATAGCGTCATCGTACCAGTGGAATCCCCTAAGATATGACTAATACCGGGAGTTTGGTGTATATAGCAGCCTTTGGAAATGGAAAGTCACTCTGCTGTGAAGTGTCAAACGGCGCGGGTCGGCGTTTTTGATATTAAGCCAGTGGCATAGGAAAGTGAATTTTTTTTTAGTGACCAGTTTTGAACATATAAGTAGTCAATTTGTGAAACTGAAACGTTTCTTTTATGAAAACATGCATTACATGAATGCAAGTGATAGATTGTAGTTACGAGTGTGCATAGTATATTAACAGAGCAATTACCTTTGCTATATAAATAATATCACGTATCACGTATGTCAAAGTGCGGTGGTGACACGGGATAATAACAATAAAAACGATATAGTAGCCCCTGTGTATAAAGGAAAGGGTGATAGACATAAAGCTGAAAATTACAGGCCAGTAAGTTTGACATGCATTGTATGTAAGCTTTGGAAAGGCATTCTTTCTGATTATATTAGACATGTTTGTGAAATTAATAACTGGTTCGATAGAAGGCAATTCGGTTTTAGGAAAGATTATTCCACTGAAGCTCAACTTGTAGGATTCCAGCAAGATATAGCAGATATCTTGGATTCTGGATGTCAAATGGACTGTATCGCGATTGACCTGTCTAAAGCACTTGATAGGGTGGATCATGGGAGACTACTGGAAAAAATGAGTGCAATTGGACTAGACAAAAGAATGACTGGATGGGTTGCTATATTTCTAGAAAATAGATCTCAGAGAGTTAGAGTAGGTGAAGTTTTGTCTGACCCTGTAATAGTTGAGAGGGGAGTTCCTCAGGGCAGTGTTATCTGACCTTTATGTTTTCTTATATATATAAATGATATGAGTAAGGGAGTGGAATCGGAGGTAAGGCTTTTTGCGGATGATGTTATTCTCTATAGAGTGATAAATAAGTTACAAGATTGTGAGCAACTGCAACGTGATCTCGAAAATGTTGTGAGATGGACAGCAGGCAATGGTATGTTGATAAACGGGGTTAAAAGTCAGGTTGTGAGTTTCACAAATAGGAAAAGTCCTCTCAGTTTTAATTACTGCGTTGATGGGATGAAAGTTCCTTTTGGGGATCACTGTAAGTATCTAGGTGTTAATATAAGGAAAGATCTTCATTGGGGTAATCACATAAATGGGATTGTAAATAAAGGGTAACGATCTCTGCACATGGTTATGAGGGTGTTTAGGGGTTGTAGTAAGGATGTAAAGGAGAGGGCATATAAATCTCTGGTAAGACCCCAACTAGAGTATGGTTCCAGTGTATGGGACCCTCACCAGGATTACCTGATTCAAGAACTGGAAAAAATCCAAAGAAAAGCAGCTCGATTTGTTCTGAGTGATTTCCGACAAAAGAGTAGCGTTACAAAAATGTTGCAATGTTTGGGTTGGGAAGAATTGAGAGAAAGAAGAAGAGCTGCTCGACTAAGTGGTATGTTCCGAGCTGTCAGCGGAGAGATGGCGTGGAATGATATTAGTAGACGAATAAGTTTGAAAGGCGTTTATAAAAGTAGGAAAGATCACAATATGAAGATAAAGTTGGAATTCAAGAGGACAAACTGGGGCAAATATTCATTTATAGGAAGGGGAGTTAGGGATTGGAATAACTTACCAAGGGAGATATTCAATAAATTTCCAATTTCTTTGAAATCATTTCGGAAAAGGCTAGGAAAGCAACAGATAGGGAATCTGCCACCTGGGCGACTGCCCTAAATGCAGATCAGTATTGATTGATTGATTGATTGATTGATTGATTGATTGATTGATTGATTGATTGATTGATTGATTGATTGATTGATTGATTGATTGATTGATTGATTGATTGATTGATTGATTGATTGATTGATTGATTGATTGATTGATTGATTGATTGATTGATTGATAGTTACTGTCGATATTTCCGTACCGTGTATACATAATTTGCATACGGTTTGTGCAAATACCGTGTTCGGTACGCGCCCGGTTTCGCGAAGAACTTCTGCGAACCGACGTCATCGTATCGGTACAATTAAATGGTGTGTGCGAAGCACTATTACTACATGATGAAGAGAGAAGAAAAGACTTGCAGAGTATTTGATAACGCCATGCAGTTTGGTGCAATAATGGCGTAATTTGCTGGACGCTGTGGCCTGGAATCATGAAGAAGCTGAGACGCTACCAGTTAAGATCATTTTAATTATAGGCATGCTTAGATAGAAGGAATTAGGCTAATTCGATCCCAGTGTAATGTAAATGTAAATGTCAGTCTTGTTGTGACTGAGCTATGTTGTATTTTTATAGATTAATATCATGTTTCAGGGAAATACATGTTTGGAACCCTGATTTTTATATATTATTTTATTTCCTTTTTATAAGATGGGAAAGAGGGAAATGATTAGGTGTAGATGAGGATATATATGTCTAAAGGTAACTGTGTATTCCATTTTGGTACAAGATGTAGACTCTTTTACTATGAAGGCTACACAGCCTAAAGTTTGGTCTGGCAATAAAATTTAGCAAGGTATTTTTTTCCTGCATGTAGCACGTTTATAGGAGTGCATGGCAGTGATGACCAACGTAAAAGTGCACCGTCGAACTAATATCTTCTAGATCCGCAGATAGAACTAGCTAATTGGTATTGAGTTATGTATTTACGAGAAAAAGGCAAGATTAGCCTGACACTGAGATTACAATGTGTGTTACACAGGAAGGAAGTGCCTAGAAATGAATATTGGGAAAGACACAATGGTGTTAGCTGCATGAAAAGAGAGAGGTTTGATTTGCCTCAAGTGTTCATTATGATAGTGGGAATCGAACTCACGGACCCCAAAGTGTTAGGCCAGATGTGTTGAGTATCATATCTGCAAGCCGTGTTATATTGGAATATGTAGTTAAGGCCTTAGGAATGTGTATTGGTGCCTTAGTTTGAGTTCGAGGCCTTGTGTTAATTAAATGAACAGAGAAGTGAATGGCAGCGTAATTTATGTTCCCAAATATATTAGAATTTCTCAGGCAAGAATTACCAAACCAATTAGTTAGAGGCTTTTCTGGCGAAGTAAGATGTTTCATAGCTGGAGCATTAGAAGTGTTCCGTGATTTATATTACAGCGTGCGAAATGAAAGATCAACAGACGGATAGCTTCGCCTGGAGTTCGGTGTTCTTTTTATATGAAGGAGTCTGGTATCTTATTGTTTATATTTCAGATATTGAATACACAGATGATATTTTTTTATTGCATGTGTTTACAGGTTTCTCCGAGAGTGTATTTTGTACTAATTTGTGTTACTTGGATTGTTGTTGATTATTTATTGCCAGCGTTGATATGTACTTGCTTTTAAATATGAGTCCGGAACTCATGTTATTGGGAAGTAGGCTTTTAAGCCATCCAATTTATAACAGAACAGTCTGTTAAGTAAATTCAGTGTAGATGTAAGCTAAGGTCCCTGAAATATTGATTTGATAATAAGTGATGTACATATAGTTTTATTATGGATCGGATTTAGCATAATTTTATTCTGTCGCGGTATGTCCTGTACTTATAATTTGAATGATATCCGTCAGGATGCGTTAAAATGAATTTAACTGCGTAAGTCGAAGCGAAGTGTGAATTTCTTCCCCAGGTCGTTGTGTTTATTTTGTTAATATTTTCATTTTGAAACGGGACATTGCCCGTCTTTTGTGACTTCTAATAATTAATGATATTTATGTGCTCGGCGCATATTAAATTTCTGGCATTTATTTGAGCCAGATTCTAATCGTTTTTTCACATTTTTGTTTATTTTGAATTTCAATAATGTTTATTAGTCAATAAATCCATCTTACCCCTTATTTTGAATTTTATTTCGGAAATTTATACTGTTTCCCGTTCATATACCCATGGTATTTATTTTATCTTGAGATTTTTAATTTATTTTAGCCCGATCAAATTTTTAAGAACCGAACACGCAGCTCTCCGATTGGCGCCGGTAGACTGTATTTCTGACGGGAACGGTACACTACCAAGCGACCGTTGCCCAGCCCGAAGGCCTGCAGATTACGAGGTGTCGTGTGGTCAGCACGACGAATCCTCTCGGCCGTTATTCTTCGCTTTCTAGACCGGGGCCGCCATCTCACCGTCAGATAGCTCCTTAATTCTAATCTCGTAGGCTGAGTGGAACTCGAACCAGCCCTCAGGTCCAGGTAAAAATCCCTGACTTGGCTGGGAATCGAACCCGGAGGCTCCGGGTAAGAGGCAGGCACGCTACCCTTACACCACGGGGGCCTCAATTACTTTCCCTTTTTCGGTTTTTGCATTGCATAGGGAAGCCGATGTCGGGCTAATTGTACATAAAATTGCTGTAATATGTTGCGTAAGATAAGACTAAGAGTATTCAATTTCTAGCAGGTTGCATATGTACGAGAAAAAAATAGGGGCTGCTGAACCACCCGGTATAACTCGTGGTTTGGATAGTAAATTCATCTACTTTTGAAATTTCGTAGTGGATAATTTAAGAAACAATGATCGCTGGTGTCAGCAAAGGATACTCGATTAAGCTGTCGGCAGCGGTTAAACAGTCGGAAGTCTTAGTTATATTATTTCGGGGTTTAAGAGACAAAATCTCGTGTCTCACAATGCTCTTCCTAGCCATTATTTTCCACATATGGATATGCAGCCCATCAGAATAGTGTTCGTTGTGTTCATTATTTTCCCATGCCGAAGTGTAAAGTAAAATGAACCATTTATACACTATACCACAGGAGTGCATATAAAGGTCATGCAAATATACATTCCGGTAGGGTAAGTTTCGTTATTCCTTTACGGATAACCATAGTAAAATGAACACAACGAACGTTGTTCTAATGGACTACAAATCGACGGCTTACTTCTAAGACCTCGTATGTCCCAACGCTCTTCCTACCCATTATATTCCTTAAGGCAGGTCACGCCTGCCAACCACACATTTATATGCAATCCATCAGAATAATTTTCGTAGTGCTTTTTCCTTTGCTAATGTGTAAAGGAAACTAGACCTTACCATACCGTATTGTAGAGATGTTGTTTGGAAGCGAATTTGCGCACACCGACAGTATAATGTATTTAAGGTTCATTTTCTTTTACACGTAACCGTAGGAATATCACACAACGAACATCGTTCTAATGGGGTGCATATCCACATGTGGCTGGGAGGTGCGACCAGTCTTAAGGAGAATAATGGCTAGAAACAGCATTGTGAGATACGATGTTTTGCCTCTTAAACCCCGATATACACCATGGAAAATGTGTATCTTTTCTTTTTTTGTTATTTGCTTTACGTTGCACCGACACAGATATGTCTTATGGCGACGCTGGGATAGGAAAGACCTAGGAATGGGAAGGAAACGGCCGTGCCCTTAATTAAGGTATAACCCCAGAATTTGCCTGGTGTGAAAATGGGAAACCACGGTAAACCATCTTCAGGGCTGCCGACAATGGGGTTAGAACCCACTATCTCCCTATTACTGGATACTGGCCGCACTTAAGCGACTGCAAAAATGTATATCGTCGCTGCCGGGACAAAACCTCCTATGTGAACTATATTAGCTTAGAAATTTGGCCGGTAAGGTTCTGTCATCTAAGATGCAATACTGTATGAATATTTTCAAGGCATTCTCGCTCTTCATTATGTATGTAGTGTGGGTCAGTATATCTCCAGAAATATTATCTCACAGGAGGTTTTGTCCCGGCAACGACGATATTTACTTGCCAGCATTTGTGTGAGTTAGTTATTCAAGGGCTTTCACTTGTAAGTTGTCCGGCTCCATGGCTAAATGGTTAGCGTGCTGGCCTTTGGTTACAGGAGTCCCGGGTTCGATTCCTGGCAGGGTTGGGAGTTTTAACCATAATTAGTTAATTTCGCTGGCACGTTAACTGGGTGTATGTGTCATCTTCATTATCATTTCATCCTCATCACGACGCGCAGGTTGCCTACGCATGTCGAATCCAAAAGACCTGCATCTGGCGAGCCGAACTTGTCTTCAGGCACTCCCGGCACTAAAAGTCATCAGCCATTTCATTTTATTTCACTTGTAAGTTGAATTTAAGTCAACAAGTGTAGAACGATTAAGAAAGTGGAGGAAAACAAGCAAACCATGCCAAGCAGGATAATCTGGTTTGAAAATAATGCTAAACATGGTTTACCAGCAATTTCGCAAACGTATAATTTACTTTTGTGTCTAGTCATAGAATTGATGAATGCTGCAGATAATATCAAAATGTGGGTTGTAGCTTTCGAATTTTGAGAAATAGTAGAACATGCCGATACACTCTCTGCAAGGAGACCGACTCTCGGTGGTTACGGTGAAGGCACAATGGTGGTGTATACCGCCTGGCTGACTAGATCAGATGATTGATGTGTTAGCCATCTGTGGCCATGTTGGTGGGTTCGATTGCGGTACTGGCCTTCGGTCACTTCATCTGTCAGTCATTAATCATAGCTTCAGAGGATTTTAACGGGCTTCGGCAGTATCTCAGCATCTTCGAATTATTCCGTGTAAAGTAAAATGAACCTTAGCGTACCGTACTGTATGGATATATGTTTATATGACGTATTTACGCACTCCTACATTACACAGCGTATACGCTTCATTTTTCCTGTATACACACTCATACGAAAATGAGCACAACGAAGATTGTTCTGATGGACTGCATATGCACATGGGGCAGAGAGGCGTGACGAGTTATGGGGTAAATAATGTAGAGGAAGGGCATTGTCAGTTAGTTGGTATTGTTTCTGAACCGACGATATACAAACAGAGAAAACAAACGTAGTTTCTTTATAAATTAGAATAGATAAGAATATATATAGCAACAAGTAGGGCCGCCTGTCACATCCATATTAGGAGCATATTAAGTGGAGTCACAAAGCAACAAATATTTGTCATAACCCGCATTGGTTACTAAAATCTAGCCTGGGATAACGAGAACACACCACTTGATACAGTGAGGGTTAGCCCATTCATAACTTTGTATAGGCTATATTATGTTGCATTATGGCTTATCAACACCTTCAGAAACATTTCAATATATCGACGGCCTAGTTATAATAACACGTATCTGACACTGCTGTTCCTAATAATTATTTTCCTTAAGACCGGTGACGTCTCCCAAGCACATATCGTCACTACTGTGAAAAATCGCGAATGTGACAATGCCCTTTCTATCCATTATCTTCTTTAAAGTTGGTCACGCCTTTCACTCACATTCCAAGCCTTCCACATGCCTTCCCTATGCGGGTATGAAGGGAAATGAACTTTAAATACATCATATATCATAAATGCATATATTCATACAGTGCGGTACAGTAAGGTTCATACCGAGCACGATAGCTGCAGTCGTTTAAGTGCGGCCAGTATCCAGTAATCGGAAGATAGTGGGTTCGAGCCCCACTGTCGGCAGCCCTGAAGATGGTTTTCCGTGGTTTCCCATTTTCACACCAGGCAAATGCCGGGACTGTACCTTAATTAAGGCCACGGCCGCTTCCTTCCACTTCCTAGGCCTTTCCTATCCGATCGTCGCCAAAGACCTATCTGAGTCGGTGCGACGTAAAACAAATAACAAAAAAAGTAAGGTTCATAGGAAAATAAATCCAACGAAAATTGTTCTGATGGGCTGCACATCAATATATGTCTGGAGGCGTGATCAGTATTAACGAATATAATAGATAGGAAGAGCTTTGGGACATACGAGGTTTTAGAAGTAAGCTAACAGTATGCTACTTCCCTTGAAACTCTAATGGCACTTTTAATGCCACAAATTACATGTATGTGAAGTTCCATATCACATGACAAGGAATTCCATCTAACCTAGCCCCGAGATTCAAGCTTACGACTTCACTGAACGATCGGTGCAGGTTCCAATCATATTCCACACTGACATTTTACTGAACTGAGAATGTGATAAGACTGTTCAATATTTAATATATTTCATAATTCTATTTTCCCGTGTTGTTCTCCATTCTCTTGACGTACGACTTCTTGGGATTAGCAACAGTGAGTAATATACAATTCTGGACACAAAGAGATAGAGCTCTTTTTGTATAATTCACCCTCGACGTTCATACAATCTCTTCACAACAAAGACAATATTACCCTTAACGCACAAGCATATTGTACTCATTAAGTAGCAATTACAGCAACAAAAGTCTCTACGGAATTTCATGTTTGTTGTGCTTTATTCTCCAGAAACAACAGTTCGCTAATCCATAGCATTCACCAGTGACATTTTAGAACTTAATGCGGAGATACACATATCCTGCGACAATGCAAGATTAGATGCTACCGCGACAGCTATGTGAACGTAAATAATGTTTTCGCAATGGAATCGGATTACTGCAGGTCGAGAGTTTACGATTTCGTAATCACAGTCAATGATCTAAAAGCTAGTGTTTTATTTATCGCTGTCCCTCGCCAAACGAGTGAATAATTAATCAGTCGTTTCATGAGCCTCTTCGAAAACAGCTCGCTTGAGAAGGGCTATGTCACTCAAGGAGATACATTAAAAGACTTTACCTGCTATGTGTTACTGGACGGAGCAGTAATTTCATTCATTCATTCATTCATTCATTCATTCATTCATTCATTCATTCATTCATTCATTCATTCATTCATTCATTCATTCATTCATTCATTCATTCATTCGTTCATTCATTCATTCATTCATTATTCCTCTTAATATTATTTATGGACTACTGTATGTGGCGTAGGACAGAGTACGAAGCCGGATTTTGTGCCAAACCATCTTAAATATAGTCGCTAAAGAAATACGTGAACAATGTGCACTTGATGCAGTGGGGAGGCGTGCGTGCTCCAATGAAGCAGGTATCCGTGCTGTAGGTGCAACCACATGGGATGGGTGTCTGTCGAGAGACCAGACTAACGAATGGTTCATCGAAACGGGGTAGCAGGCTTTCGGGTGTTACAAGGGCGGCAGTCAAAATGATTGACTCGCATTGTCTCATAGTAATACTTAACACGGCTTAGCTGTGATGATACTGCTTCACGGCTGAAAGCAACGGGAAACTACAACCGTACCGAATCGTTGTGGTAGGTTGGAGAAACTGAAAAGGGAAATGGATAGACTAAAGTTAGATGTAGTTGGTATAAGTGGAGTACATTGGCAGGAAGAGTAGAATTTTTGGTCAGGCGACTACAGAATTATCAACAAAACATCAAACAGGGGTTATGCAGGAGTTGGTTTAATAATGAATAAAAAAGAGGGCAGCGGTTAAGCTACTGCGGTCAGCATAGTGAAAGGATTATTATTGTCAAGATAGCCACCAAGCCAATGCCCTCCACAATAGTGCAGGTCTATATTGTACCCTACAGGGAAATGAACCGATGACTAATGGTCAAGTTTAATCAACTAAGCCACAGAGGTACTGCTATTTAGGAACACAAACTTAAAATAAATAACTCTCAATATCCTGGTAAGAAATAAAATAATCTTGTTATTTTATTCCAAAATTTCTCTTTATAATGATCAAGTCGGGCAAGCATTCCTTTATCTGGCAGCGAGCTCACGGGAACTCAAAGCTTTGGACGCCTCGGGCGCGGCCGAGCGAGGGAATCACCAACAGAATATTAGGAGAAGTTACCCCCACCTCATTTTGTCGCCGAGTGGGAGAGGTAAACTTTTTCGCATCGAAATATGGAGCCATCTTTGAATCAGCATGACCAACTTGATCTTCTATGATGAAAGAATTAATGTAATTTATATTACTGCATTGCAATTTGATCCAAACGAGCTGGTCGTAATTGGAGAATTTATTTCGAGTTTGTGATGTCCTTTTTTAGTAATAATCTATTGCTACAGTAAGGAATACTTGGGATTTCGCACGGAGATGTCTCATTTAAATTAGAAGATTACTGTTCACCTGATTGCTGCACTATTTTGCCTCTGTACGCTGAGAATAGGCTGTACACGAAACGTGAGGGAGGGAAGCCTCATAGTTATTTTAAGGATGCAGAAGCGTCACCCCAGAAACTTCGGCTTTTCTTCTCGCGGGGTACTGACCTATGTCCAGATGAGCTCCGAGTTTTTCTTTGTCTCGTAAACTGTTGAATCAGAATCTGCTAAAACTGCTTGATTCAATGAAATGTGTGCTGAATTCACACGCGAGACCTAATAAAGTGCGTGATTAAATTGTGAGGAGTTTTGAACATATTTGTTAAATTCTTAAACTGGTTATTATTATTATTATTATTATTATTATTATTATTATTATTATTATTATTTTGATTCGTTGTGCCCAACTGTGGAGCGCGTTTGAACTTATTTTGCACAATGTTTCTTCTTCTTTTCTTCCCAATATCTCTTCATTTTTTCACTGTGTTCCTTCCTGCGTGTTTCTGTCCAGCCTGTATTTTTTCTTGTTGGTTTCTCTGCAAACTTATGTTTGTTTACTAAGCTTCTAAATTTCATTCTATCTTGAATGGTTTAGTCCTCAATACCCATTTCTTGTAGATCTTCATGAATTTCTGCTAACCAATTGCTGCGGATTTTCAGGGTTAGAGCTAGATTTAGAATTTTCTTTGTCAGCCTGTTGTTATCCATTCTGTGTAGGTGTCCGTAGAATTTTAGTCGTCTCTTTCTGATGGTATCTGTGAATTTTTCTGTGAATTGAAAAATTTCGTGTGGTTTCTTTTTCATCCAAATTCCATTTTCGAAACTTTGGTCCTAGGATTTTTCTGAGAATTTTCCTCTCTTGTTTCTCAATGCTTTTCATTTGTGACCTGCCGCCAATGATCAGTGTTTCAGATGCATAAAGTGCCTCTGGTTTGATGACTGTATTGCAGTGTCGTAATTTTGCATTTTTTTATATTCATCTTTTGTTGTATCTGTTCCATGTGCTTTTCTAAGCCCTTTGCAGTTTAGCAGTTCTTTCTTTTGCTAGCTTCCCGACTTAACCCTGCTGGCTGAATAATTTCACCTAGATACTTCAATTTGTCTACTTGGGAAATTATTCCACAATTGATGATTAATGGTTGATTGTCGAATCTTCATTTAGTTCCTTCCATAAACTGCGTCTTTTCAAATGAAATTTGAAGTCCGGTTTTTGTGAGTATTTCATTCAATTCCTCTATGGATTGGATTGCTTCTTGTCTGTTGTTCGAAAGGATCGCAAGGTCATCTGCGAAAGCTAAGCAGTCAAGGTGAATTTTGTCTTTAAGAAGTCTGCCAATGTTTATACCTTTAGTTTCTTTTCTCCATCCACGAATCACTTTTTCCAAAACTAAATTGAATAGTAGTGGGGATAGTCCATCTCCCTGTCGGACACCAGTTCTGATTTCGAACGGTTCAGAAATTTTTCCCAAGAACTTAACTTTTGATGTTGTGTTGGTCAGAGTTTGTTTAATCAATTCCCTCGTTTTCCTGTCGACTTGAAATTCCTCTAGTATGTTGAACAGGGTCTGCCGATCTATGGAATCATACGCTTTTTTGAAGTCAACAAAGGTAATTACTGTTTGTTTGGTTTTGCGAATGTGTAGTATGATTTTTAGGTTTAGAATTTGTTCTGCGCAGGATCTCCCTTTTCGGAATCCAGCCTGATAATCTCCGATCAGGTGGTCTGTTTGTTTCTCTAATCTATTAAGTAGAGCTTTAGAGGAGATTTTTATATACGAGTGAGAGGAGAGAAATTCCTCTGTAGTTATTAATATCTGATTTGTCTCCTTTCTTGTGAAGTGGGTGAATCAATGCACATTTCCATTCCTCCAGAATTTCTTCAGAAAACCAGATGTCCTGTAAGATTTTTTGAATACTCTGGGCGATTTTGTCACCACCAATTTTCAACATTTCAGCGATTATTCCATCTTCTCCTGGTGCTTTGTTGTCTTTTAAATCTCTGATTATATGTTTGACTTCTTGTAATGTGGGGGGTTCTGAATCCGGATTAGGTGTCAGTTTTTCATAGGTGAATTGTTCTTTCGGAGATTCACAGTTTAAAAAGTCCATGAAATGGTTTGCTAGGAGTTCACTATTTCCCTTATTTCTTGTTTCCAAAGTCCCATCTGTACGTTTGAAATAGAGACTAGGTGCCTGGTAATTTGATAATTCTTCTCTGAATGTTCTGTAGAAGTTCCGTGTATTGTTTTTCTTGAAATCTTCTTCTATTTCTGCCAGTCTGTTTTGATCATATTTTCGTTTATCAGATCTGATGATATTTGAGGTTTGTTTCTGTGTTTTGAAGAATTCATCACGATTTTGATCAGTTTTATGGGAACTCCAGTTTAGCCAGGACCTAATTCTGACTTCTATGGCCTTGTCACAGGTGTCATTCCACCACCTGTGTTTGCGTTTCCTTGGGGGTTTGCTGATGTTTTGTGAAGCATTCAAGAGTGTGTCCTTGAGTTCTAGCCAGTTTGAAGGAGCATCGTTGGAGATATTCGCAAGGAAATTGTCTGAGTTCTGTCTAAGAAATTCAGGGTCGATTCTTTGGTTTCTGATTGTTTTGGTTTTCTTCCTGTTGGGTTTAAACTTTACTTTAACAAGAGATAGGCGGTGGTCGGAGTCAATAATTCACTTTTCGACTTTAACGTTCATAATTTCTTTTTGGTTTTTCTTGGAAATAGCCACATGGTCTAGTTGAAATTCTCCTAAATACATGTTCGGGGATCTCCATGTCATTTTCTTTTGTGGAAGTGCCAGGAAATGGGTTGACATCAATTTTAGATCGAAATTCTCGCAGAAGCCAATTAAACGTTCCCCATTCTTATTGGTTCTTTCGTGAGCAGGGTAAAGTCGTACAGTGGTCCTAAATTTCTTCTCTTTGCCAATTTGTGCATTGAATTCTCCCAGCAGAATTTTGACATTATGTTTTGGAATTTTGGCTGTAGTTTCTTCTAGTAATTCCAAGAAGTCATCTACCTTCTGTGGGTCTTTTTGATTGTAATTGTTTGTAGGTGCATGTGCATTGATTAGTGTATAGCTTTGTTTCCTGATTTGATTGTCATTAGTGGAATTCTTTCAGAAGGAGATGTAAAGTATAATACCGAATTTGTGATATTTTTTTATCACTGAAAAACCAGTGCCAAATTGTAATATTTTGTTAGGGAGGAGGGTAGCTGGTTTACCTTTATAAATGTTATAGTTTCCTGATACAAAATGATTTTCGTCGCTGTACCTAGTTCCTTGGAGTGCCAGAATTTGGATGTTGAGTTGGTCTAATGTGTCTGTTAAGTGCTTCAACTTTCCAATTTTGCAAAGCGTGTTGATGTTTAAAGTGCCAATAAAATGTTTTTCCTTTGGGCGAAGAGATGTGGGAAGCTCCGATACATTCCCGCATGATGTTCTCGGTCCCCCAGAATCCGATGACCGAGAAAACCTAGTATGAATACTGGGGCCTGGGGTAGTAGTATCATTAAATGACGTTGCCATCATGCTAGTAAGTTGAAGATAATGGGGAGATTGATCTTTGTCAATCTCATAGTTACAACTAAGGTATTGAGCCTCAGAGGTTGCCTGAAGATGTTTTCTGGCTGTGCCTGTTTTTGGTCCGCGAGAGGTATTTTATTTCCCTCCAGCCTTTCGGACAAGTCCGGCGAGCCCCCCGATCCGCCACCTGGGACGCGCCCGATAGGGGAACAGGCAAAATACCCACGGGATTATTATTATTATTATTATTATTATTATTATTATTATTATTATTATTATTATTATGATTATTATTATTATTATTACTCCAACGCTTACCCGAGACAGCATACGGGGTGCGTAATAATAAATGCACTATTACGGTTTAAGATACTGGGTTAACTCAGAGTTGAGTAGTGAATAATTAGTGCGGGTCGTATCGTAATACCCTGTGTCATTATTCCTTGATCCGGGGACTTGTCGATCAAAGACCGCGTCGGTATTTGCGCGTTGATGCAGAAGTACGGAATGCGTATTAACCCTGTGCATATCTGTGCCTAGATAACTGAAGATTTTCCATTGCTAACGACTATGGAGATTAAGCACCGCAGTCAGCATGTGAAATCAGCGATCTTCACAATGGACATGAGCCGGCGCTAAATCTACAAGGTGTTACCCAGGGAAAACAGAGCTGAGTAATATCATTTTATGCATGACGTAAGGCTACGGGTAATCATTGAAAGCTGTAGCTATTAAATGACAAGTAATTCAATTTATTTGAATGTAAATGTGCCTATGCAGAGCACTAAGTTTTTTTTGTAACCAGTCTGTGTGGCTTAAATTGTAAATATAGGTACATTTATTTGCAGGGAAATGTATTCTACTCTACTTATCATTTTGTTTGGGGTCTTACTCTTCTTGTTTGAATATGACAAATAGTTTTGTTAGGTTCTGGGACAGATGATCTAGGGGAAGCTGGTATTTAACCAGCGGAATTAGTATGCTTGCTGAGTAGTGTTAGTGTAGAATACGTTATGTGAAAGAAGAAATACAACTGTGAGATTCGGCCGGAGAACCGAATCAAAGCCTGAAATGAGAAATTTAGCTAGGGACAATTTTAATTTTTATTGTGTTTATTTAACGTGTATTTTGATAACTGTAGGGCTCAGTGCGCTTTTATCCGTGTGTAATTATCACCGTGTGTGTTGTTTTCATTTAACGTGTGTGTGTTCTGATGTGATGGATTAATGATTATGTAAGTCGCGTAAGCACCTCAGGTATAGAGTAGGCCCATTTTAAAGAATCCATGATCATGATAGTAAAATAATAATAATAATAATAATAATAATAATAATAATAATAATAATAATAATAATAATTAGCGGATGTTTTAATATTCAGATTTATGCTTTTGTTTGATTACCGTCGGATCAGCTGAGTGTAAGGTTGTGAGATGTGCATTAAGTTTGCTGATATTTGAGTCAGACGACGAAGTTAGGAGGATTCGAAGGTAGGACTCACGGTGTGAGGTATTGATATCATATCGTGTTTGCGCACATGCGGGTGTTTGTGATCGAGAGACGAATTAGGAATCACCTCACTGTGATGAGGGAGTTATTTAATGTTGCGATTTGATGTGGAAGTAATATATTTTTAAAGGACGGTATTTGTTCTCCCTTTGACAAGTTTTAAGATGTCGTCCTGCCACGCCCCCCAGCTGTGAGGGTGGCTGAGCAGGGAAACCTTATGTATGTGCGAGACTCTAGTGGAGTACTTTTTGCGTGTACTACTACCTCACCGTGAACTTGTAGCCTGGCTGTCATTTCGTTCTTGCGGGACGAGCCAATTGATTTATTTCCTGAGCTGACTTAGATAAACTTCAGAAATGAGCGACCCGGTATTCTTTACTTATTATTTTCTTTATTATTGTTTTCTTGCATATTAAAAGACTAGTAGAGTGTTCAGGATCCTTGGAGGCATCGTGGACCCGTGTTCGGTTCTGGGCTTGTGAACAGCGACCTCATAGTGTTGGGACAGATGATGTGCGTCTCACATGTGTTCCTCATGTGTGTTCTTTTCGTTTGTGTGTCTTGTTTGTGATGTTATTTAGCGTCGACATCGGTGTTCGTATTGGTGCGGTGGATTTCTGTATACAAATGAAGGTTCGATCCGAACCAAAGACCTATGTTTCTTGTAATGTTTTCATCATACAGTGTCAAGTTATTCCATTGGGAAATCAAATATTGATAGGATAGGTGTCACTCAGATTTGTTTACATTGAATGTTTCAATTTTGTTGCCCAGTAATTTTGGAATAGCTTCAGTGATATACGTCAAATGTTTCCGTAAACGTCAAGTCATGATAGAGCTGCTTAATATGGTATTACTCGGTCTTATCGAGCAAACATATTTCTTTTAACAACCCTCAACGATGTAAAAAGCCATTCTTGTACTCGCCTTGTATATATGTATTCATTATCATCAGGATTCAATAAATCTCATTGGTTTATTTTTAAAATTTTTGAAAATCTTGTTCTCATTCTAGTGTATTTATGACACCCATCTTCTTCTACCCTTTATGCCGCTAAGTTATTTTATATATTTAATGCCCACTTGATTTTAACCCATTAAGTGGCCCTGTTGACTTACGGCGGAGGCCCTATGGATAGGGGGCGGGTGCAATATGCCTAACCGTTCAGTGGATGATGAAAACATCGAAAGAATATGTGAAGAAATAGAACATTTAAAAAGTGACGAGAATCTCATTGTGATGGCAGACAGGAAAGCAGTGGTGGGTAAAGGAAGGGAAGGTAACACAGTAGCAGAATTCGGATTGAGACACAGGAACGGACGAGGAAGCCGGCTGGTTGCATTCTGCAATGATCATAATTTAGTCCTTGCTAACACTTTGTTCAAACACCAAAAACGACGGCTGTGTACAGGGACGAGCTTTGGAGGCACTGGAAGGTATCAAATGGACTTCATCATGATTAGGCAGAGATTCAGAAACTAGGTGTGGATTGCAAGATTTTACACACCCTGATGGTCATGAAATGCCGTGTAAAATTGAAGAAATGATGGATTGCAAGGAGATGGAATCTAGACTAGTTGAAAGAAAAGATTCTGAGGGATTGTTTCAGGGAGCACTTAGCATAATGACTAAATGAAAAGGCTGAAGGAAACACAATAGATGGAGAATGGATAGTTGTGAAGAATGAGATCAGTAAGGCTCTTGAAGAAACGTTACGATCAAGGGAAAGATCAATTAAGTATAAATGGATAAAGACGAAAGTAGAAGATTGCAAAACATCAGGAGAGCAGAAAAGAATACATGCGAATAATAAATGAAGTAGATAGAAAGTGCAGGACAGCTAAGGAAGAATGGCTTAAAGAGAAGTGTAAGGATTTAGAAGGTTGTATGGTCCTAGGAAAGGTAGATGCTGCATACAGAACAATGAACGAAAGCTTTTGATAGAGGAAATATAGGTGTATGCATATTAAGAGCTCAGATGAAAAACCACTTCTAGGGAAGCAAGATAAGTCGGAAAGATGGCAAGAACATATCCAACAGTTGTATCAAGGTAAAGAAGTAGGTGATAAGGCTCGGAAACAAGAAGTATTATTTGAGGAATAAAGAAATATTAAAGTATTTAATTATTTTAGTATGACATACTAATGTTATGAATTAACTAATTTCTTCATCAGAAGTAGGTGCTGGTGATGCTGATGGCATGGAAGACCCAATTTTAAGGTCAGAATTCGGGAGACCTCTGAGAGACCTAAGTAGGAACAAGGCACCGGAAATTGATGACATACCCTCAGAATTAATGACTGCCATAGGAGAAACAAGCAAGGCGAGGATATTTCGTTTATTGTGTAAGATGAATGGTACAGGAGAAGTGTCATCCGATTTTTGGTAGAATACTGTTATACCTATCCTAACTAAACCGGTGGTGACAAGTGTGAACTCTACCACGCCATTAGTTTACAGTAATACCTCACGCCTGCAAATTTTTACCACATATTATTTACAGAATAATGGAAAGACAAGTCGAAGCTGAGTTGGGAGAAGATCAGTTTGGCTGCAGAATAAATGTGGGTGCACGTGAAGCGATCCTGACTTTAGGTCTGATCTTAGAGGACCGAATAAAGAAAGACAAGCCCACCTACATGGCTTTCTTAGATCTAGAAAAGGCATTCGATAATGTTGATTGGACAAAGCTATTTGAGATTCTGCAGGTGAATGGATACCGAGAAAGGAGAATTGTCCATAAACTGTAGAAAAATCGGTCTGCAGTGATAAGAATCGAGGGCTTCGAAAAAGAGGCACAATCGATAAAAGAGTGAGGCAAGGCTGCAGGTTGTCACCTCACCTTTTCATTGTTTACATAGAACAGGCGAGAAAAATCAAATTGGAATTTGGAAAGGGAATCAATCTCCAAGGAGAGGACATAGAAACCCTGATATTAGCCGATGGTATTGTTTTTTATCTAACTATGCAAAAGATGTAGAGAAATTGCTTAATGGTATGGACAGAATCTTGGGTAAGGGATACAAGATGGAAAATAAGTAATTCTAAAACAAGTATAATGGATTGCAGGCGAACGAAGTCGGCTGATGCAGGAAATATTACATTAAGAAATGAAGTCTTAAAGGAAGTAGGTGAGTACTTTTACTTGGGTAGTAAAATAACTTATGTTTTTAGAAGTAAAGAGGACATTATATTCAGACTAGGAAAAGCAAGGAAGTCCTTTCTTAAGAAATGAAATTTGCTAACCTCGAACATTGATATAGGAATTATAAAGATGTTTTTGAAGACTTTCTTCTGGAGCGTGACATTGTATGGAAGTGAAACATGGACGATAACTAGCTTAGAAAGAAAGAGAATAGAAGATTTTGATATGTGGAGTTGCAGAAGAACGCTGAAGGTGAGATGGGTAGATAGAATCACGAATGAAGAGATACTGAATCGAACTGGTGAGAGGAGATCGAGTTGGCTAAATTCTACCCGAAGAAGAGATATAATGATAGGACATATCTTAAGACACCCAGAGCTTGAAAAGTTGGTTTTTGAGGGAAATGTTTGTGGTGAGAAAGGTAGGGGTAGACCAAGGTACGAATATGACAAGCAGATTAGGGCAGATGTAGGATGTACTAGTTATATAGAAATGAAATAGCAAAATATAGGGTGTTATGGAAGTCTCCATCTATTACATGTTATGAATTTAATTTTGATAATGGTATTGGAGTTCAGGAAGTAAAAATGTTTCTAACAAATTTATCAAAAACCACCATTCCAATACTGTACAATCCTTCAATTTAAGATACAATTGTTACATGTATGTTAAAATGGGACATGATTTGCTTAAACTTAGTAAGCATCTTCAGCCATTTAATCCAAAGTTAAGTCAGGGCCCTGAATTAGGTTCCTAATTAAGATTTAAAACTTACAATATTATAAGGCAGAAGGACCTAAAATCTAATCTGTGAAGTAAGCGGTGCTTATATATAACTGAAATTCGAATAATGAATCATATATACATATATCATATATACATGAAATAAAATATTAGTATGTGTCTAGGATGGTACAAGTTGACTATATGTAGAGTGAACAAGGTTGTAAAATTCTAACATTACAATTGGATTGTACAAGTCTGTAAATATTAATGAAGTGTGGATTAATTAAAATATCGAAAATTAAATTTTCGAACGTTGATGAAATGAGAGTCAGGTACGTAGAATAACACTGGAGTTGTTGGTTAACATCAATCAGTTACGTGTTAATGTTAAAGGGCACATTGAAAAGCATCAGTGTGTAGAAGTATTGTGTCACTTTCTGTGAAATATTCTTTGTAGTGGTTTGTAGTCGGAAGTTATCTTGCGTAGATTCAACAGTTAGGGTGTTCAACTAAGCCTTAGATGTGGGAAAATTCGCTATGTAACGCGTGCTGAAGACTCTTATGTTGACGGAGAAGTGACTAGCCTCGTTGACAGCTTGAGAATATCTGGCTTCATTAATATTGATAAACTTGTACAATCCAATTGTAATGTTAGAATTTTACGACCTTGTTCACTCTACATATAATCAACTTGTACCATCCTGGACATACACGAATATTTTGTTTAATTTATATATGATACTCTTACAAGTTCATGGTTTGATTTTCAGTTACATTTAAGCACCATTTACTCCATAGATCAGATTTTTACGTCTTTCCACCTTATAATATTGTAAGTATTAGATCTTTATGAGGAACCTTGTTCAAGGCCCTGACTCGACTTTGGAATAAATGGATGAAGATGCTTACCAAGTTTAAGCGAAACATGCCCTATTTTAAAATCTATGTAGCAATTGTATCTTAAATTTAAAGACTGTAGATTATTCGAATGGTGGTTTTTAATAAATTTACTTGAAACTTTTTACATACGAGCTGCATCAAACCAGTCTATAGACTGATGACTCAAACAACAAAAAGGCATAATACCTCATATCTTCCTGCCCATTATTTTCCTTAAGTCTTGTCACGCCTCACTTCCACAAATGGATATGCAATCCATGGGAACCATTTTCGTTGTGTTCATTTCCCTATGTATGCATGTAAATGAAAACGAACCTTACCGTACCATGCTGGAAGAATGAATGTTTGCATTTCTTATTTACACATCCCTACAGCATGATGTATTTACACGTGGGCATAGGAAAATCAACACTTCGAAAACTGCTCTGATGGACTACATATCCATATGTGGCTGGGAGGCGTGACCAGTCTTAAGGATAATAATGGATAAGAAGAGCATTATCAGATACGCGCTATTGTTTCTAAACGAAGGACATGCTATATTGTAGAAATAACTGATTTTTAACCCATATCTGCCCAAATTATTTTTCTGTCGAATATTGCGATATATTTCGTAAGTACAGTTGTTTGTAACCTAAATGAAAGGCTTATGATGATTTTAGGTAGCATTAACATATTTTCGCGGAGATTTACCGTGTCGACATATGTCGACAGTGAACATGAACGGGTAGGGTAAAAGATATGCTCAAAAAAGGAACTTTTCTTCGCATTTTAAGCTTATATGAATGTAATAATTACTCAGTTTGTAAATATTAGTCACATAAGTGTTGAATAAGCACAAAATAATAAAAAAAACTGATTCAAAACAATAAATGAGGAACAGTTTCGTCTCAATTTAGAATGCATACTGTTTCAAATCAAAAGGACAATATTCGTATGTTTATAGTACTTGTTATACACACAATACCTAATTTTGAGCAAGTATGATCACTCTGAAAATAGCAAAAAAGGAAAACTACGAGTAGAACTTCAAAACAGTTTAGTTTGCGTTTTGAGGTTACACTCTGCTTCTCTTCATCCAGTCCGGTTTAGCGTGAGTGAAATGACTCGAAGCAAAGGACGTGGTGGCCAACGTTACATTTTTGCACTGTTTCCTGGCAGCTTTACCACAGTGAGCGCACCGCACTTGCTTCTCTCTTGTTTCGAGGTAGTGGGATACCCCATCGGAACGCACTTCTGGCAACACGCGTGAAGATACTTTCGTATTCAGTCTTCATGCGTTAGGACGCGTAGCGCCACGAGATAGGATATACGTCCTAACGATGTACCGCGTGAAGCCGAGAAGGTCTAAATTTTCCTCTATGCCCTTTGGGGTCGAACGGTAAAATTGCCATGCAGTGTCCATGAAGACGTTCAGAAGGAACGCAATTAAGAGGACCGTACCATTTCTCGTTTTTGATGCTGATGCGGTACAAGATACATTTTGATCCAATCGATCGACGCTCCCCATGTGCATATTATGCAGAATAATACATGCTGGCTGAATTACTGTTATGTATTTCATTTCAGCATTACCGTTGTACGATTTTCACTTATTTTTGTACACGTCAGTTCAGCACCAGCCCGGAGTTGATTGCCAGAGAGTCTGTTTATATCTCCACAAGACTCATCATCATCGCTATCTCCGTCACTATGGACAGCATTTTAAGGTGGTTCTATGTATATATTAGCATCTAGGATGTCTTGTGATTCCACCAGGTTGCTTACGATATGCTCGACGGTCAATCTGAGAAGAATAAATGAAAATTGTATATCAGTACTGAGGCAGTCCCATTCGCGCCCACTGTCGACATATGTCGACGTGGACATTTTTTGCTCTGCTAGACAAAAGCAACTATAAATTAGACATAAATGAATTCAAAATCTGTTAAAGGCATGTTTCGTTATTACGTTTAACACAACAGTCCGACCTTACTTTCAACTGTAACAATATTATAAGAAAATATTACTCACCGCGACGGAAGCATCATCCTCTTGAGTGTATACGGAATGATATTTTATACGCAGCCACGCGATAAGGCGCGAAAACGAGTGATTCTTGTTTTCGTGCTGTGCAGTATCAAACTATGAACTGTAAACAATGCCCCTCAAAAATATTATTCAGGTTTACCGATATAAGATCGACAATATTCAGATATTAACGTCGACAAATGTCGACTGTGGGCACATATGGGTTAAGGTTCCTTGTCATATACAGAATGTACCCGTGATGATGTTACAAACTTTCAGGGATGATGTTCGTCGGACTTACTGTTTTACCAGTTACAAATCCCCCGAGTCGTCTGGACAGCGTCGCAGGCAGCGAGAATTCTTTCTAAGAGATCCGCTTCAGTCCTGAAAATTGTCTCATACACAAGGCTTTTCAAACGGCCCTACAAGAATAAATCAAGTGGGGTGAATTCAGGTGAACAAGCGGGCCACGAAACAGGACCTCCTCTTCCTATCCACTTTGCAGGGAATATCTGATCCAGGTGTTCATGAACCCTCAGTCCAAAGTCCGGTGGGGCTCCATCATGATGGAACCTCATCCGTTGACGAAGGGCAAGTGGCCGGGCTGAGTGGCTCAGACGGTTAAGGCGCTGGCCTTCTAACCCCAACTTGGCAGGTTCGATCCTGGCTCAGTCCGGTGGTATTTGAAGGTGCTCAAATACGACAGCCCCGTGTCGGTAGATTTACTGGCACGTAAAAGAACTCCTGCGGAACTAAATTCCGGCACCTCGGCGTCTCCGAAGACCTTAAAAAGTAGTTAGTGGGACGTAAAGCAAATAACTAAAAAAAGGGCAAGTGGGATGTGTTCCAAGAGAGTGGGCAGTGCATCTCTGAGCACCACTGTGTACAATGCTGCGTTTAGGCGGGGAGGAAGAAGAAACGAGCCTACTACCACCGCTGACTATTCCTGCCCACACGTTGACTTAAAGTTTGTGCTGATGGCTCTTCACAACTGTATAATGGGGATTCTCATTGGCCCAAGTTACTATTGTGACTATTTAGCATACCATCTCTGGTGAAGCAAACTTCATCTGTGAAAAGCACATACGCATCAAAGTTAGGATCGACTGCAAAGCGCTGTAAGGCCCATTGACTGAACACGGCATTTTCTGCGGATGGTGGGGGTCTAGCTGCATTTCACGTAATACTCGCCACACAGTCGTTTGCGAAACATTCATTTCACGTGCATCTGCTCGAGTGTTGATTGCTGGAGCCTCATCCACGCAAGCAAGCACTGCATCTTCTAAGACGGGAGTCAGTGTAATTCGTGGTCGTCCTCCCCGATCATTGTACTGTGGTACCAATTGCCGCGTTTTACTTAATCGTTTGAACAGTCGTGGAAACAGTGTGAGCCGGATGTCTCCTAGGTGGATAAATGGTCCTGTACAACCATTCGGCTTCTCTGCTGCTTCCATTTGCTTGCCCATACACGATCACCATACCTGCAAGTTCCGTAACAGGGTACAACTCTATTTGGATAGGTCTTATCAACGTACCACTTCAACTCGTATACACAGTCTGGAGCCTACAGTACAGACATCGCACACTGATTACGTCAGTAGACATTGGAGTCGTTAAGTTAATTTCCTAGCCTCTTCTGCTCTTCGGGATTGTCTCCTCTATTCTACTCTTAGAACATGTAGTTTACAGTACATTCGGAGGTATCAGGCCAATTTTTGCTTTACATTTTGACTGCCGGTTGCGGTGGTGTAGTGGATACGGCGTTGGTCCATTAATCCCAAGTTAACGGGTTCAAACCCGACTGAGGCTGGTGGCTTATAAGGGTGTTTAAAGGTGACAACCCTATGTCGTTGGCTTCCGGCATGTTGAAGAATTGTTGCGAGACCAGCTTAATGAGACTTTGAGGATTCTTGTCGTGATTCTCGGTATTCTAACCTGAGATGTCCAACACGAGCAACTCGCAGTTCACTACTATGTTACAGCGAATTGTAGTAGATAATGGAAATATGAATATTTTAGGCCTATCATGCGGGAAATCGTGTGGTTAGTTGTACAGAGTTTGTTGTGGTTCAATGTACAACAGCCTAAACAGCTCACTTAGCGCTAAACTACAGCGGGCTTGTAATGAATGTGTCCGTTTTATGCTAAATATGCCTTGGTACTAACATGTATATCCCTGCCTTGAGCAGCTGTCGTGGTTATACTTGGCAGAAAGAAGAAACTCCATTACTGTACAGTCTCGGTCTTGCTTGTCCCGAACTGGTATTACACAAAGTTATTTGAAAACGGATTTGAAATACACGTCATTCCCAGACAGTATCCCTACAAGGTCAGAAACCTCTTCCCTGCTGAGTTTTCCAATTTACCGCGCGTCAAGTTAACAGTAATTCATTCATACCTGCACCTGGAATTCGCTTCCGAATGTAATTAGAGACATACTTCGTAGATACGTATTTATGATGTTATGCTGTAAATGATATATGGACCTAAGAAATTACCGTATGGTCGTTGAAGAAACAAAACCTCGCATGTCAGAGTGCACTTCCTATAAATTATTTTTCTTAAGACTAGGCACGCCGCCCAGCCACACATGGATATGCAGTCCATTAGGACAATTTTCGTTGTGTTCATATTCCTATACATGTGTGTAAAGGAACAATTAACCTTACCGTGCCGTAATGTAGGAATGTATGTTCCTGTGATGTGTTTAATTACTTCCACGGTATACTGCATTCAACGTTCATTTTCCTTTACACGTTTTCGTAGGAAAATGAACGCAACGAACATTGTTCTGATGGACTGTAGATCCATATGTGGCTGGGAGGCGTGACCAGTCTTAAGGAAGAAAATGGATACGAAGTGCATTGGGAGATACGAGGTTTTAGAAGTAAGCCATCGATATAAAATTTGGCCGAGATGTAACCAATAGTGTAAGAGAAGATTGAAAACAAAACCTCTTCTTGTCTTTCTGTAAACCCCCATTCTATTAGTGATTTTTATATGATAAGCATATTGAAACCTGCTACTGGATGAGTAGACTGTAAATATGAAGTTTAGTCGAGATATAATCAGTAGTGTAAGGAAAATGGAAAATAACTCTTCTGGTCTTCATATAAACTACCTGTCTATTCAGTTATTTTTAAATGATACGCATATCAAAACCCGCTCCTGGATGAGTAGACTCTAAATATGAAGTTTGGTCGAGATCTATATAGCCGTGATGGTGGAACAAACAAATATACAGACACGAAAGTTAAAAATTACTGATACGAACTTGAATTTTCTTGAAACGGATAAATATATCAAAATTTGGCGAAATAAATGACATTGCAGACAAAGGACTCCCTAGAATTGTATTTATAATATTTTCCTCTGGACTAGTATAAACGCATCAGACATTATAAAGGAAGCTGGGAAGTTGACAGAAAACAGTAAAATATCCATCCTCTTCGTCTCCTAAGTCACACTATGTTTGATTTATCTCACCACAACTTCACCAATGACGTTCTCGAGTTTGTGTTTCGACTCATGAAAGTTTCGTAGTCTTAAACCTGTGCAACTATGCTCAGTTAAATATTATTTTCATTAAGTTCAAATCGATGGCTTTCTTTTAAACTCTCGTATATCTCAATGCTCTTCCCACCCATTATATTGCTTAAAACTGGTCACGCCTCACAGCCACATATTTATATGCAGTCCATCCTAATAATGTTCCTTGTATTCATTTTCCTTTGCAAATGTGTAAGGAAAATTAACCTTAAATACATTATATTGTAGGAGTGAGTAAATTCACCACGCAAATAACATCCCTACAATACGGCACGGCAAGGTCCATTTACCTTCCCACATTGGCATAGGAAAATGAACACATAGGAAAATGAACACAACGAAAATTATTCTGATGGACTACATATAAGTATGTCTCTGGGAGGTGTAACCAGTCGTAAGGTATTGAATGGGTAGGAAGACCAATGTTAAATACGAGGTTTCTGAAAAGAAAGCCATCGATATGTCGTTGCTAAACGTTCCATCTGAGGTTGGTTTGTTGGAGTGTAAGTCCTACTTCATACACTTCATTTTTGAGGATCACTTAAATGTAGATATATATCTTTATATTTGAAATAACGGATGACATACATAACGATTACAGTTTGATTCCTTCGCCTTCATTATGGTAAGCTACCCAGTTGTCAACTCATCTTTCCAGAACGCGTTCATCACCCACGATCTCCCTGTAATAATTATTATATGATGACGATCAATCTGACAGGTTCTGCTGCCAGCTGGAAACTGCCTTCTGCTGTAAAAAGTAAGTAGCGGGATAATGACCCAAACTGCTTGGCTCCAGTCTAGTGTCGAGTGCTCGGAAGATGCGTTGCTAATAGAGCTCAGTTTTATAGCTACCATTGCAAGACGTAAAAGTGAATTAAATTCCAAAGGTCTCCATAGTATTCAACGTCGATGGAATTTTTCTTACAAATTGTTTGAAGGGATGTGTATAGTAGTTTACATTTCAAGCGTAAGTGGTATTTCATCCCTTGTGATGGGACTGTTACGTCAATGGATGTTTTTTTAATTATTCTTAATTGGTTTGTATTTTTTATGTTACCTTCTTTATTTTATTCTTGTGTTCAATGTAAATGAGCTACACCGCAGGTATACCGTAAGAACTGCTCGAAATATTTAGAAACAAAGTTACAATAGCTGAAAAATTACAAATGCATTTACGAAGCGTATTATATAACAGCCGAAAATAAGAAAACTATCAGCATAACATAGATGAACGTATTATTCTCCCATATTGTTGGCATATTATACGCTATTTCCATCTTGAGACACTGAAGTGGCTAATCTCATCATTCGTCCTCTAGTTGAAAACATGTCCAGTACAGTACCAACAGCAATCAGTCCTCACTGACATAACCTATCGACCCCGATGCTTTGTGATTCTTAGACCTATGGCTCTGGAAGGTTACCATATACTTCCATCTGAGGGACTTGTAGTAAGATAAATTGTTGAGAGATTAACTGAATTTGTGTCCTGCCAAAATAGCTTTCTTTCATCTTCACCACATACATCTATGTACGGTTCTGAAGGACGTGCAGAAAATAAGGAGAATCTATAATACAAGTTTTAAGTGAAGGCCATTTTAGGCAAGTTGTGTACAGAAGAAAATTTGTTTGTGACCAACTCCATAACTGAATAGAATTTTGACTTGAACTACTTAGAGGACTAATGAAACACTATGGACAAAGAGATTAATCTCCCATTCGCCAACTCCTCACCGATTACTTAATTCTCTCCCAGAAAATTTACATTATTTTAAATTTACTTGAAGTACTTACATACGAATATAACGGAGAGATCATGAAGTACAGCTATGAATAGCTTCCTTTAGGCAGGTATAAATTTATGAATTGTTATACTTTGTACATCATTAACTAAATTGTTCCTTTTTCTCGGAACACCATACATTGTGACATGTGTTTGGCAGTTAATGCTGCCCAGGTAATGTCATCCCATTGACCTTCGACCTTGTTGATGCCGAGATAGTAAGGTTTGGAGAGGCTTCATTATCCGGCCATGTTGTCCGTTGGCCACAATGGAGCACCAACAGAGTATCCCATTTCTTTCACTATCAGTTAGAGGTTATTCTCATCATTCCTGACTGACTTTACTTTAGCTACACTTGTTCTCTAACAATTTCTATGATGTCGAATTTAATGTACTTTGGGAGCTCGTTGTTTTTCGGCTTTTCATTGACCTCAGTATTCCTTAATAGGTATTTCTGTTATCCTCAATCAATCAATCAATACTGATCTGCATTTAGGGCAGTCGCCCAAGTGGCAGATTCCCTATCTGTTGTTTTCCTAGCCTTTTCTTAAATGATCCTAGTTAAGACAAAATTGAAACAGGCTGGTCACATCCTCTTAACAAGTAATCAGCGCGTAAAATCTTGACGTTTTAGAAAGACCTTGTTCTCGTGTCCTTGGTTGAAACTACCAGTGTCGTAACGATGCCCAATTGATTGCTACCACAGCAGGAAGAATTAATCTGTTCTTACTCCCGTTACTGACACATACACTTTTACCATTTCCACGGCTGTATTATTGTAGATGAGAAAAAGGAGGCGTTTCGTAGTTTACGGAACATTTTGTCTCAAGTGAAAGTTACGTCCTCCAACTGTTGCAAGTTAATGGAAAATTGTAAATATCTATAAATGTGCATTTGTCATCATTTACCTTGAATTCCAGAAAATTCAATATGAAATGAAGGGAAAAATATCCATCTTCCCTAAAGAAAATGAGATTCCTTCTTCATTTGGGTCCTAATTGGTTAGAGTGAAAGAATTTAACTGTCAACTTCAGTAAATCCATATCGTCTCGCTCATAATCGGTATGTCGCCGAAACATCCGCTCGTGTGGCAATAATTTACCTGGCCACGACCTCTGTTAATTGCCACCATACCACTAATAGGAACGCCTGTAATGGCCATTGTACCGGTATCCGCGTTACTTGCGTTAACAAAATCCCTAACTATGCTCAGCACGCCAGCGTTTACGCAGAAGCGAAGACCTTGTGTTTAAACGCATTCACAGCTTACAGGCGGATAAGCGATATCCCTTCTCCGAAATAACTGCTGCGCGACATCGTGCAAGACAGAACATGAAATCTAGTGTTCTGAGATCTTAATTCTTAAGCAAGCGAAGCTCTCAACTGCCCGTGTTTAACCGAAGGATTCATTTTATAAAATCTCTCTACTCTCTGCTCCGTTCAGCATACAACACCTCAAACAGATAAATGTCTTTTAGCATTACTTCAAGGTAAGATATTATTTTTCGTTGCGAAGCTGATTTATTGAACGTCACTGACGAATTTCCATTTATCTAATTTAGTTGTTAATAGGAATATTGGATGGCGAACATTCACGACAAAACATTAGCATGCTACAGCCTTTTTATTTAGAATTACGTTTCGTATTTCAATGAAGTAATTCAGAATAAGTTTTAATCATGTGCGTAAAACGTATTTTTATCATAATCGCCTTTCAGACATAATGTCACTGCGCGAGCAATACCGCGTATCTTACAATGGTCATCCTATCCACTATTTTCCGTAAGAGAGACCACGCTCCCAGCCGCATGTGGATATCGACGGTTTTCTTTTAAAAGCTCGTATGTCCCAATGCTCTTCCTAACCATTATATTCCTTAAAATATGTCACACCCCCCTAGGCCACATACTTATATGCAGTCCATCAGAATAATTTTCCTAGTGTTCATTTTCCTATCCTAATAGATCATACTTAGTGGCTCAGTGCGAAGGAAGGACATACGGTAGATGGACTTGGTGTATGTGGAAACGGACTGCTGGATAGGAGACCGAGACTTCGCGGGGGACGGACTGCACCTGAACCGGCGAGGCTCCTACGTGTTAGGAAACCTACACGAGAGAGTCATCGAGTCATACCGGCAAGGATGAGGAAGACCGGAGTCGGAGAAGGCCTGCCAACTGGAGCTGACGACGGAAAATGAGCAGCCAGAGATTATAGACTATGGACGTAAGACCCTAAGACGACTGCAGGTGAATTGTCAAAGCGTGCAAAATAAAATTGTTGAATTTTGGAATCTTACTGAACCATACCACGTGGATATTGTCATTTGTGCAGAGTCATAGCTGAATGGGAATGTAAATAGTAGCGAAGTACATCAGGGTGACTTCTTCATACATAGAAGGGAAAGGGAGTCTAGAGGTAACGAAGTATTTATCCGTGTGCGAAAGAACATAGGTAGTTCTTTAAAAATGGGTTGATGAGGATCGCGAAATGCTGAGTGTTCAAATCATGGATCAAGGAATGCCAAGCCCATTCAAATAATAGGAATATATAGGGCGCCTAGTAACAACTTCTCGGTACTCGACAGGCTGTACGATGCTACGTGTGAAGGCAACAATATGCAGAAATGTTTTATGATTGCAGGTGACGTAAGTCTTCCGGACATAAACTGGTCTGGCCAAGTGAGGAAGGGGCTACAGTCAGGTCACGGTAAACAAGATAATTAGAGATGGTGAAATTACCTAAGGAGTAGACTTTCCTACTATAGGAAGCAACATTTTAGATGTTTATCTTGTAAGACCCGATGACTTACACATAAGTTGTATGGCAGTAACATGAATTAGCGACCACTCTACTGCAGAATTAAATATTAGATATCCCTTAAATACTAAACTAGAGAATGAGGAGAAAATAAACGTACACCGGTTAAGTAAAGTTGACCCCGTCAAATTCCGCAGTTTAATCCGAGGGAAAGGCCCGAATCATTTACTATGTAACCTATATTTCTAAAATATAACTTCTCCTTTAACTTCATGAAATCTTTAACAGTAGACCAGGGATAGAGAGTGATGTACCCTCTCGAGTTCCCATTCATCTTGGTTTGAGGTGGCTACGTTTTAACAACCTTTCGTTTATGTAATGTATTAAAGTTATTTCCATCCGTGCCACCTCAAGTAATGGCCTCTGCTTCATCGGCCGAGAGCCCTATAGGTTTTAATGTGTCATTATCCGGGAGTGCAGTGTACGCCTCCACTCAGGTTGTGTTCGGGCCGTTTATATAACATGTTTTTCGTCAAGGCCCTGTAGGTTGGGTACTAGATACCCCTATAAAACATAATCTTTTAATTTGTAAGTTGTGCCTTGATGGGTGAGTGATTGTATTTTCTGATTTTGCCTTGAATAGGCTAGAAGATACTGAGAGCGTTTTTGTAAGATTAAGCAGTTCCACTGGAAGGCTAGATATTGTAATTTTGGGAGCAAGTGCTCTTGATTTGGGGGACTTGTGCCCTAACTTAATGGTTCCCAAATTTTAACTAAAATTGTGTAAACTGAATCCGGTATCTCCGGAATTGTAAAACTGGTGACTTAAGGCCCAAAGTATTAAGGTTCTGAATCTTGGATTTTTTCCCAATCTTGTTTAATGATTGCTACTTGTACCTGTAATATCGTCATGAAAAATATTCTTAAGTTAGAAGTTCTGAAAATATAACCTTCAGTTTAAGTTTTAAATTCAATTCTTGACATTGTACTTAGACCCATTCAGCCCGGCACCTTCATTCACCTCTGCGTTCCACAGATATCCCGGAATAATAATAATAATAATAATAATAATAATAATAATAATAATAATAATAATAATAATAATAATAATAATAATAATAATAATAATAATAATAATAATAATAATATCTTTCCTCTCCAATAACAATATTTGACGGTTTTCGGAGACGCCGAGGTGCCGAAATTCAGCCCCGCAGGAGTTCTATATACTAGTAAATCTATCGACACAAGGCTGATGTATTTAACGACATTCACATACGATGGGACTGAGCCAGAATCGAACCTACCAAACTGGGCACAACACAACAGATTATATGAGGACTGTTCTAAACTTTCCTGTTCATTACAAAATACGTTTAGATGTTAAATTTATGGACAGGTAAGATAACAGAATGGCGGAGTATGGTTCATCGGCTAGAGGGCTGAATATTATGATAGTCACGACGCCTCAGTCATGAGGCAAAACGAAGAAGAAGAAGAAGAAGAAGATAACAGAACGTTTGAGTTATCCACAAAGCAAACGCAGCTCATTAGGTATTCTTGCTGGGTGAGCCGGGATTAGAACCCTAGCCACCGGCTGTGGCAGCTAATCACAACAACCACTACACTACAGTAGCGCACAAAAATAATAAAAGTAGTAATAATAAAAATAATTCTACGGTTCTCCACATCCTATTGAGCTATGGAGTACACGAATGGACATAGCACACGCATTGGACTAAGTAACACCAACTTCTAACGTAGTGAAGACACCAACGGAAAAATTAAGCATTTACGGACACACATCCTTTACACAGCTTTCATGTACCTATGTGTTTTAATTCTGCACACACTTCGATCGGATTTTCTGTATTTCATTACTTACCTCATACTTACATGTTTAAAAAAATAAGAGGATTAATCATCTTATGAAATGTTGAATGTAAACTGCATTGAGTTTATATAAGAAATGAACATCTCTCCAACAAAACACACTGTTAGGGCGAGGAGCGGAAGCGAAGATATTAAATTTCGCACTGATGGCATTAATCAGCACAGCGGTCTGCAACTACTCTGGCGCTCCATGAAAGAATCACGCTTACCATACTGCATGAAGGAGACTATAATTAAATCATAAAAATAATTAATAGTTACTATTTAAAACGTTAGTTTGTCCAACCCTTGTCCCGTTTCTCTATAGTGTTGAATATGTGGTGTGATGGAAACTGTCGAGGCTGATGTTATGATGATGGTGATGCTTGCTGTTTTAAGAGGCCTAACATCGAAGGTCATCGGCCCACACGAATTTTATGACCCGATGCCCTTCCTGACGTCAACCTCATCAGAGGAGTTGATAAGATGAAATGAATTGAAGTGGTGTATGCTAACAGGAAGGGAGAGGGTAAAACTCACTGCCGACACATAGCCTACATATGGTGAATGGCATCAACAGGTCTGCTCAAGGCTTCATTTATTATTATTATTTTTTTTTTTTTGCTAGTTGCTTTACGTCGCTCCGACACAGATAGGTCTTATGGCGACGATGGGACAGGGAAGGGCTAGGAGTGGCAAGGAAGCGGCTGTGGCCTTAATTGAGGTACAGCCTGGTGTGAAAATGGGAAACCACGGAAAACCATTTTCAGGGCTGCCGACAGTGGGGTTCGAACCTACCATCTCCCGAATACTGGATACTGGCCGCACTTAAGCGACTACAGTTATCGAGCTCGGTCTCATGGCTTTATGTCTACATCCAACAGAGAGAAAAATCATGTATATAGTTCATTTCCTTTACCGAAGTGTGTCTGAGGTGTATGTGCGGCTTATTTGATGCAGATCTATTTGACAGCCTGTGGGTAACCTAGATGTGGGATGTTGATGATGGGGGTGGGGAGAGGGTGACACGTGGTGTTGGTACATAGTCTACTCCTGTCGAATAACATCAAGTGGTCTGCATAAGACATAACGTCTCCATTCAACGAATGAATCACTGTTAATCGAGATATATGATGTATTCGTTCCATCTAAACAATATGTAATGTTATCTAGACTTTTGGCACACAACTTCGTGAATAGAGCCTGAACGATCAGGTTACTATGCGGACAGAGGTAAATGGATTCTTAAAGGACGGAGAAAAAGCTCATGGAACACTCCATATCGTTTGATGTTATCATGTAAAAGATCTTCGTTAATACATTTACTGTTTACTCGACAACATTAATAAACTCAGTTATAGATCGCGCAACAGAGAATCCGTTCCTCTACCCTCCGGCTTAGTATAACTGAATGGAAAAAATGAACATATTGGGATCCCAGATGGCGTCAGTTCAAAATGCCTGCAGAGAAGAGCTGTGGCCATATTATTATTATTATTATTATTATTATTATTATTATTATTATTATTATTATTATTATTATTATTATTTCTCGGATCTGAATGTCCTAGTAAGTCTGGAAATGGGCATACATTAATTCCATCAAATACTGAAATATGACTTTTAAAACTTCTAATAGAACGCAAAATTAAATATTGTCAAAGGATGTCTCGGGTTCGATTCCAGAACGTGTCGGGGATTTTAATTTTTAATTAGTTAATTCCTAGGCATCCTAGATTGTAAAAAATCCAAATAACTGCACTTGGTAGCTGAGACCATACGATTACTATTATTATTATTATTATTATTATTATTATTATTATTATTATTATTATTATTATTATTATTATTATTATTATTATTATTATTATTATTGTTGTTGTTGTTGTTGTTATTATTATTTTATTTCCACGTCTGTGGTGTAGTGGTTAACGTTATTAGCTGCTACGCCCGGGACGCGGGTTAAATTCTCCGCTCTGCTACGAAATTTGAAAAGTGGTTCATGGCCTGAAACGGGGTCTACACAGCGTCGGGACGTCAACTGAGTAGATGGGTGGTTCGATTCCCACCTCAACTACCGTCGAAGTAGTTTTCCGTTGTCGTGGTCGGAAAAGAGCAGGAGTTAACCGGGAGAGGGAGGATAGATGAAAGTAAGGAGTCTTGCACAAGTAAGTACTGTAGAATTACCGCCAGGAATCAGCTAAGTGCTCCGTTGCCGCCAACCCGCGCTCCCAAGTTGAGTGCGCCTGGGAGCCCTTTTAGTCACCTCTTACGACAGGCAGGGGATACCGTGAGTGTTATTCTACCGCTCCCCATAGTGCAACAAGCCGAAGGGTCATGGCCTACCAAGCGACAACTGCTCAGCCCCAAAAGTCTGCATATTACGAGGTGTCGTGTGGTCAGCACGACGGATCTTCTCGGCCGTTATTCTTGGCTTTGTACACCGAGGTCGCCATCACACAATCAGATAGCTCTTCAATTTTAATGTGAATTATTAAATTACGATTCCATTTGATTAATAATAATAATAACAACAATATGTCTACCTTTCCTACACCTGTGAGAACATGCGTTGCACGTGTGGATTTGACTCGGTTTTTTTCTATTTGCTTTACGTCGCACCGACACAGATAGGTCTTATGGTGACGATGGGATAGGAAAGGCCTTGGAATGGGAAGGAAGCGGCCGTGGCTTTAATTAAGGTACAGCCCCAGCATTTGCCTGGTGTGAAAATGGGAGACCACAGAAAACCATCTTCAGGGCTGCCGACAGTGGGGTTCGAACCCACTATCTGCCGGATGCAAGCTCACAGCTGCGCGGCCGTAACCGCACGGCCAGCTCTCCCGGTGACTCTGTTTTTACGGGTGGATGTTACCACCTTCAAGTCATCCCACTAGTTTGCCACACTAGTGCGATATTTGATATGCAGCAACTCACAAAGATGCTGCAAGAGTGAGCGCGGTTGCAGATAGTTACTTCCCATGTCCCCGAGTGAGTGCGCTGTACTCTCACGTCCATCCGTGAATATCCTGTTCCCGCACTATCGCGACATTTGAAAAATGTAGTAACTCACAAAGAGGCCGCAAGAATGCGTGCACGATGACTTCCCAAATCTCCCGCCTGACTGCGCTGTTCACCCACAGTGGACCCGCGCAGGCGCTAGTCTCCCACTCCACGCGCTCCCCCCAACCGCACGACGGGGCAATAAAAGTCGCTGCACACTTTTTCTTTATCGGGTGGTCCCCGAAGCCCGCTCCCCCCGCGTGACCATCGACTCAATCTACATGGCCTCCGACATGCTATTATTTCTAAGAAGAAAGAGATAGCAGGGAAGAGTGAGAAGTGATACAAGTAGTATCTGCCGGTTTCCGAGTCAGACTCGCTACTACAGCTACAGTTTGTTTTGGTAAAGTGGTGTTAAGGTGTGGTATTGAAGGGTCAGGTGAAAACCACATAGGCAGAAAAGAGCCTACATGTAAAAACATCTTGTGATAGCACATGCAAGGATGTGGGCTGGAAAGGTCCAGTGGTTATGTTAGATGAGAAGAGGTATCATCAACTCGTGATCCATCGTCTCACCATTCCATCTGCCAGGGGATCAATCCGCCTGAGCACTGCCAAGACTAGCGCGGGCCTTGCCGGTTGCGGAGCCATGCTTCTAGTACCACTAAGCCTGCCACACAGCTAACCTCCTTGGGGTCCCTCGTATCCATTCTCCGATCCCGAAGGATGACGCCAAGCCCGCCGGTGCGGGGGCCTCCTGGACGGGGGAGGGTCATGACGCCGGGCCTCTTTCCTCTCTGCCCGCGCCATGGCCCAGTAAACAGGGCAACTGCTTTGGGAGGCCGGGTGTCCTCCCGGCGCAGTTTACACACACCGGCGCCTCCCCAACAGTTGCACCTCACTTGGAGCCCACACATCTCCTGCCGGTGGCCCCACATCAAACAGCGGAAACACTGCAAGGGCTGTTGAGGTAGACGTTTCGATCTCACCTGATTGCCGCCACCGGCTGAGGTCCTCTCCTGATTGGCTCCTCGGTCAGCTGCTGTCCTGGGGGCAGTCCTGGATGGCGGCTGGGCGGCCTTCTCATGGCCTTCCTCCTGGTCTGGGGGCGGCGTCGTCTTCCAGGGATCTCTTCTCGGCAGGCGAAGAGGCTTCTTCCTGGTGGCCTTCCTCCCGGCCTGGTGGCCCCGGGGTAGCGGGTGGCTCCGCTGCGTCACCGTGTTCTTCTTCCTCCTGGCTGGCGACGGTGGCGTCGGTCAGTGCTAACACTCGACTGCATTCCCTGTCCTGTGGGGCGCACATCGATGTCTGCAGCTCGACAGTTACACTGGCAGGCTGGGACTGGACAGCAGCTTCTGAACGCCAAGGGAAGCCCTCCCCACTGCTGTGCTGCCGTCCGCCGTCACGGGCGTTTCCTGGATTGCGCCTGGGTTACAGGCCCTTCCTGGTGGGCCTGGGTCTTCGTCCACTTCGCCCTGGCAGGTGGTCGTTCTTGGTTGGCGGCCTTGTTGGTCTGCGTGTACTTCGTAAAGTACAGCGGTCCAACTTGGGTCGCGCCGTCGCGACGCTCGGGGGCATCGTCGTCGTCCTCGATGCTCATCTTCGTCTGGTTGGCTGTATCCTGGATTCCTGAGACGTCCAGCTGCTCCCTGAGTCTTGGTAGTCGGAAGACCTAGAAGCGTTGGGATATCAGCCTGTCGTAGGCGAGAAGGCGGCTTGCGTCCTTGGTGTAGATCAGGACTGCCCAGCCGGGGATCACCTCACCGATGAAATGGTCAACCTGCCCATCTCCGTTGTCCTCCACAATCGATGTGAGGAGATCGACTATAAGAATCGTCTCCCGGTACACGTCTTTCCTGCACTGGTTGCTCACCAACAGCGACGGGAGTCTGAAGTCGGGGGCGGGCGCCAAGCTCAGCTTAGCTTGGAGTTCCCTTGTGGCTGCCTGGCAGTCGTAGTCGTACGGTCTCACTTGGACGGTTATCATCGCCATCCTGGTCCTCCTGAAAAAAATAAATCCTGAAAGAGAAACAGCAAGCGAGCACTGAGAAGTGCTCAGCTCTGACAAAAACTCTTTCCAAATTGTACTAATAAGTACAGCTGCCTGTCTAGCACTTAGAAAGTACAGAGCGCCTGGCGAGGAGAGGGACAGCTGAGCGAGAGGCACGTACGTCCTTACGCTACAGCAGCCAAGCTCGCCCCCCACCCGCTCGACGATGCAATAAAAGTCGCTGCACATTGCGAACCCTTGTCACCCTCTCGTACGAGAGGTGATCGTGCTTGGCTTCTTAGCCGAGCAATATTATTGGTAGAGGACCACCAAGGAGGTGGACATCTAGGGGGAAGAGAGAGAGAGAGCGATTTCTCACTCATCCATCCCCTATTTTTGGTAGGTTCTGGGAGCTGGCCCCCAGAGAGGGAGGAGGGGACCACCCCCACCCACGCAAAAAACAAACCCCTCGGCCCCTGATCTAACCCAATGAGGTTAGGTTAGTGTCCGTTGTTACAAGTGAGGTCATGATGTCATTATGACGTTACTGACCTGACGTCTTTGACTAGGGGTCAGTGATCGCATCAAAAATGCTGACTCACCAAAAATTCAAATTTCCCTCCACTAGAGGTCAATGACCTCGTGGGAAAATGCTGACGCTTCTAGTACCACTAAGACTTCTACAATGGTGGTGTTCTACAATATTGTAGATTTCCTCGGGAACAGTCGAAATTTTCTTCTGAAGACGCGGAACAAATTTCTCTGCGAAACGTAAAGAGTTTCATCCTGTGTTCTGGAAACGGCATAAGCCCAAAAGCCCATATCATGTCTGTGTCGAAATGTTTTCATACTTTCCCCCTCAAAGCACTTAGTTCACAACAGCAAACGATTTATCATGGTGAAATCTGTGTTCTTTAGCGGCTTAGTTTCAGCAATAATGCTCTACTGTAATTTGACGGATCGAATTCATGGATGATAGTTATTGATAGTTGTGGATATATGGTGATAAAGGGATTTCCGCACTTTATTCAGCATATTTGTTGCCATTGATCAATGCTACGACCACAGAATTTTCTTGCTACTCTCGCGTACTCACCAGAGAAAAATTGAAGAAGTAAAAGATTATGAAGAGCAATTTCTAAATCTTCTGTTTCTACGCTAGAGACAAACTGGGAATGCGTTATTTGTGCTGAGCTGAATGTTCCACAAGATTCGTAACTCTCTTTCACACTGCCGTCTGATCTACAGTATATTCCTCGATTGGTCAAGGCTAATTAGTTTATCAAAATAATAACTTTTAATCACATGTTTCTCAAATTGTACTCGGAATGGTTATACTATCGCTTGCAGCACGTGTTCTCATCCCTTAGTGATTTATTGCTGTAGAGGGGACGATAAAATACAAAGTTGCCCGTAGTGGGGATCGTAACAACACAGTGGTTTACCTTACACAGACGGAAGTTTCCGTTGTGTTCTAGGCTCTGAGTTACAGTCTCCTCAGATTCACGTACCGAACAGCACAAGCACGCTTCTAGTGTAGATTCAGTGTGCAGAAACGTATATTATGACAGGAAAGAGAAATTTTTCTTCCGGTTGTAACTTCATTTATAATGGTAATGAAATGAAATGGCCTAGCCCTGTAGCTTTTAATGCCAGGCAACGGGCGAGTTGGCCGTTCGGTTAGGGGCGCGCAACATTCAGCTTGCATCCGAGAGATAATGGGTTCAAACCCCACTGTCGAGAGCCCCGAAGATGGTATTCCGTTGTTTCTTACTTTCACACCAGGCAAAATCTGAGTCTGTACCTTAATTAAGGCCACGACCGCACCCTTCCCACTCCTAAGCTTTTCCTGTCTCATCGTCGCCATAAGACCTATCTGTGTCGTTGCGACGTAAAGAAAATTCTAAAAAGAGGAAGAAAGTAGTCTCAGGAGTGTCCGAGACCACATGCACGTCCCGATGAGAACGAAATTATGATGACGGCGACACATGCAGCCCTGCCAGCGGAAATAACCAATTATGGTTAAAATTTCCGACAATGTCGGGAATCAAACCCGGGAACACTCGGACCGAGCGCCAGCACGCTAACCATTTAGCCATGAAGCCGGGCATTTATAACGGTATGCTTCATTAACTGACAGTGAACAATAAGTTATCAAATACTTCGCTTTCAGTGCTATGGGTTGCAGGTTCAATCCAAGCCTGGAGAAAGGAGTATCGAAATGTCATATTTGCAGGGAGGGGGATGAATATTTCTCTACATGTTAATTCCTAGCTGGGAAAAGTAGATTTTTCTTTAAACGGGTTATTTGTAGAATAGAAATAGAAATCCACCCTATTAATTCAGAATAATTACTCGCAAACTTTGTGCCTAATGTTTCATTAATGGGAAATTCACTGAAGAAATCAGTCAGCATGTCGTTTAGTAATCGAATACCTACATTTGGAGTCGTAGTCCTCTGAACGCCTTGAGTGTCGTCATTGAGACCAGAGTACTTAATTATTGCTGCATGTTTATGCAGGAACTAAAATGTTTCTATGAATGAGATAGTTAAATATCGATTGTTATCTTACCTTTCGTTTTACTGTACATATATAATGATCATCACAGGTATCTCATTTGAAATATGAAAAACATTTTTTCCAGGGATAGTGCAGGATATAATTTAAGTGCTTTTCTCAATGTGCTATGATTGCTACGACAGTCGACATTTGACCACCAACCAGAATATATTGCAGTGGAGTAGATTATAAATAAAATAAAAACCGTCCACCAAACTGCAGCTGTTGTCTTTTGGCTGTGATACCAATTTAATTTCCGTTTATACCCACGTCAATTCCGTGGTGAGAGCGTCTGGAATGTCGTTGACAAAAATTCACGAGGCAAAATTGATGAACTGTCTACTGCACGAAATAGAGAGGTTGTTATTATTGATCGAGTCAAGGGTACATAAGGAGAGTTACAAGTTATTTAGAGTAAGTATAATACTGTATATACCACGCAATAAATACAAGTATGAATGTTATTCGTGGCTAGGCTGTTGTATAGCGGAAATCAAATACGTTCTGCCCAGTCGCAAGCACCGTCAATTGCCACAGAGTTAGTAGCCATCAGATCTGCAAGTGTGCATTGCTTTTGAGCAATTGTACACTGGTGCAGGTGATATGTAATCTGTTCCACATTATCCACTCTTTCAGCAGAAGCAATAGAAAACTAGTATTTCTTCAGAGCAACCTTAGATCTACTGATGCCTATATGAATCCCGTTGTGTGTACCCAATACACTTTATGTCTCGTTGTGCTCAGCAGCTAGGTTCAAAGATGGTCTTATATCTTAGCCAATGTTTTGGTGAGCTATTTACCCACATCTCTACGATGGAGATTTGCTGATTGGTGGCGGCCGCTCCGCTCACCAATTTTGTGTTGACTTAGGACGTTGCGGAATGATCAGGTAATCATGATGGGGTGTCGTTCAGATTTCACCTTTAGTTTCCCCATCAAAGGCACTGTTTCTCATCGGATATCCTGAGAATCCTGAACAACAGAGAACTAGATTGCACCACACAGGAACTGATGAATGACACAAGTGCATGGTTGATTTTCAGGACTGCACTCTCAGAAGTGTTCGAAATCACATCTTGGGTCAACAGGGAGACGGACCGTCACCGATGTCATTCAGCATAGCATTGGACAAAGTTATCAGACAATGTAGAAGAACAAATAACAAGATGGGGATCCAAAAGGCACATGGGAGGAACAAGGAGGATAAAAAGGCACAGGTAGACTGCCAACCCCTTGCGAACGACTTAAACCATAATAAGCGAGACGGAAGAAATTGCCAAGAGACTACTCGACAACATGAGCAAGTCAGCGAGAAGGTTATGACTACGGATCACCTACGACGAGGCAAAGACTTTGAACACCACCGACGACTGGAAAACACCGGAAGGCACCATGAAGAAGGTAAAAGAAGTTGATTTTAACAGGAAGAAACAGGGGCAGCGAGAGCATAAAAGAGAAGGTGAGAAAGATGAGTACGACCTACCTTGCGACCAAAGAAGGACACAATAAAGGGACACATATCAACGGGCGGCACTACAAGGGAACAGTGAGGAACACGTTAACGTACGCGGCCTAGACGGTGACACAAGGAAGGCATGGGACAAAGCAACTGGTGAAGTAAGAGAGAAAAATCCTGAGGAAGGTACTGCAACGAAGAAGGGGAGGTGAAAGATGGGAACGAAGATCAAGGGACGGTGTGTACTGAAACATGACGAAGAAATTAAAGTAAAAAGGACAAGATTTTCTGGGCATGTAATCAGGATGGGCATAGGAAGAATGACCAGAAGAGTAAGGAAGACAACGCGTAGGATGAGACGGACTCTGGAAGGCCTGTATTGAGATGGGTATAATGGTGGGAGGTACAATGAACTGAAGAAATAAATATGCATCAACCAATATGTCAGAGATCAGTGGCAGAGAAAGATACAAGAAGAGAATAGAGAAGCACCAATGGAGGGGGGGAGACAAGAGAAGAGGATCTTGAATATCTCTAGTGAAGAATGGGAGAGGAGAGGGAGAATGAAAATGTTCTGTGTGGAGATGAAGAAAACACAAACTACAACAAAGCTACTAGTGATCCTAGAGAGGCCGTGCAGAAAGAAGAAGATGAAAAAGAATACATTGAATGTAAGTCAAATTTGTTGGTTTAAAATTGTTAGTTATAAAAATAAGAATAAAGCCTCTTTCTCTTCTATTATAAACGTGTTAGGAAACTTTAAACAACAAACATCATCATCATCATCTATTATAAACTACGCTCTTTTGACAAAATCCAGCCGCTTAGCACATCGGTATGTTTAAGTGTCCCTCATCTTGTGAACACTAACAACAAACCGTTATCACTGAGGTGAGTATTGATATGGTTTCGTGTTACCCGTATTTTCTGGATGCTGCGTTAATATGAACGCTATAATACGTAGTAATACGTAGTTTATGTTTATACCGCTCAGTAACGTTCATATACTCGTATCTTGCTGTGTATTTCTCTCTGTTATGACTGGATGGAGCAGATGATAACTCTGCTCATTGTTTTGTTCTGTTTGTTGAAAGCAAATTACCCTATGAGTTTGATGTCTCAGAATATGTGACAGTTCATTATTTAAATACGACTGTGCAATGTGTTTTAGATGAAAGTGTAGCGGTTCCTCGCAACGCAGCGGCTATCATGCTGGATGGTAGTTGTCTTCCTTATCCGTGCTATTTCTTTCTCCATCCTAAAAACAAAGGAAGATTTGGCCTTTAATATTTTATTGTATTCAAATGAACAGGACGAAGGCTGTATTTAATAAACCCCTCGTTCGAGGAATGATCAGTTCCGCCTGAAATAATAACAAAATTTGGAAGTGATGTATAGTAAGTTCTGGTATGAAATTAAAACCAAAGACAGCCAAAATCAGAGCTCTTTCATTCAATTAATATTGGAAAATAGGTTTCAGATCGATAAGTTGTTTCTTAATCGATAAAGAGAATGGATATTTCAGTTACTATTAGAAGTTATTTAATTATAAAAATTATGACAATGATTTCGTATGACTGTTAGGGATGGAGCAACCCTTGTAAGGATGACCCTCCGGCCTGTGAGGTGAGAAAAATTATGTGTGTCTGTTTTTCGAAGGGAATAGTGTGTGGCGCATGAATTGCAGTAATGTTGAGAATGAAACAAACTCCCAGGCCTAAACCACAAGAAATTATTAATACTTGGTAAAATCCCACGGGAATCGAACCTTGAACACAGCGTTGTGTAGATCAGAACACAAAACAAAGAGCTACGGTATTAGACGTTTAAACTCTATTAACAAAAGGTAGATTATACTGAAAAGTTTCAACACTCCCAATGTATATATTTATGTCAACACCTGTTAAACTCAAGAGTGGATTGATCTTGTAATAAAATTTTCGGATATCGTAAGAATACAACTGCATCTGATTTAATAATGAATTATGGAATGCTGTAATTTCAGAAAGGTGTCAGTTGATATGAAACAGTGTGTCCGAAATTCTTACCTTGTTAAGAATTGTGGTAACATAGGTTTCCGCTATGCTAATGTAATATTCAATTCATTTTAGACAGGAATAAAAATTATTACAAACCAAAGGAATTACACTCGTATTTACAATCGAATGGCATTCTTTTAATAATGAATTACACACATCCTTCTTCGAACTTTGGATTTTCCCCTCGTGCCCAATTCGTGTCTCGATGTAAATGGAAATATCTAATGAAAGAATTTTTCTAAGCTTGCCGAGTTATTAACATGGCGAAGAGATCACAGGGGGGTCTTATTATTAGCTTCTGTGAGGAGTCCGCTCTTGAATAACCCAGGGGGCTCCACTGGAGTTCACCCGTACAATGCAGATCTCACAGTCCTCGCTTCCATGAATGTTTTACGTCAACGTGCAGCCAGGGATTCTATTTGACTTGTATTGTGCTAGAATTGAATTCAAGGGAAGGTCGGCTTTCGTTTTTCTCTGAGTCTCTCAGATCTTGCATATATATCTATATATGCCCACAACGTTAGGGTTGAAAACCTTGCCTGTCACAAGAGGGCAGAGAACAATCGCTCTTTTGTTACCAAGTCTTTGCCATCACTCCCCTTCATTCGCCTTTTCTACTGCACCACACTACCTTATAAGCTGCAGGTCTTAGTGCTCTAAGGACAAGGAAAAAGTAGGGACATCATGGTCGCTGGAGAGAAAGCAAGTAACATCCAAACAAGAAGTTTGGCTGCAGAGTAGGAATCCAAATTTGAGCTGATTAGGAACTGTTTAAATTTTCATTAGTTATAATTTCAGATCATATTTTTTTATGAAGTAAGAATGAAAACCTACTGAAGATTGCAGTCAGGATCTCATTGACAACACAGCGGATCAACGAAGAGATTTTCTTAAATTGCAGCGGTACATGGCATTGAATCCCCTGCAATTTATGCGACTCTCCCAAAATACGAGTTGAACGGTTGAAAGAAAAATAAATGGTCTCTAACTTTCTCATCTCCTTCTCAATTTTCCGAGATAGAACTAATGCAAATTAAGCCTAGATTTACAGCCTGGTGCCCTTTCTGACGATTACCCTATGTGAAGGGGTATATTCACTTTTACCTGCTTCTGAGGTGCTTGGTAGTGTGGTGCTTTGTATGTAAATGAATATGTCTATTGGAACAATCACAAACACCAAGCCCTAGAGCTAGAGGAGATAACCAGACATGGCTAAGATCCCCCACCCAGACGAGAATCGCACTCAGGCCTTCATGACGCGAAGGTCACTACATTGACTATTTAGTCAACTGCCCTCTTAAACTATTACTGCAAATATCCAGGTTCTAATTACAATAGTTTGCGAATAAAAGAGATAATGGATGTTAATATTTCACAATTAATAAATTAAGTGTTTTTCACATGTACTGTTATAGTATTCGGACTGACGGATATATTGAAGCGGGCCCCGCGGTGTAGGGGTAGCGTGCCTGCCTCTTACCCGGAGGCCCTAGGTGCGATTCCCGGCCAGGTCACGGACTTTTACTTGGATATAAGGGCTGGTTCCAGGTCCACTAAGCCTATGCGCTTACAATTGAGGAGCCATATGACGGTGAGATTGCGGCCCCGGTCTAGAAAGCCAATAAAAACGGATGAGAGGACTCGTCGTGCTGATCACACTACACCTCATATTCCGCAGGCCATCGGGCTGAGCAGTGGTCGCTTGGTAAGCCATGGCCCTTCGGTGTGATATACTGAACATGAATTTCAATTAAATGCCCGGTAAACAATGACATTCTGTGCAAATCACATTTACACAAAGATTGTAATTGAATTTGAATCTATACTCATGGAAATTCTATAAATAACGTACATCAGGAGAATTATGCAAGACTAAAACTTACTTTCTAGGTGCTTAACGGTACTTGAACTACTATCATTCTTTAAAGAGCTGAAATACTGGAATATTTCTCTGAGTTGTGACTCATTAGCGTGTTTGCTAATCGGATTTTTACCGGGCGAGTTGGCCGTACGGTTAGGGGCCCGCAACTCTGAGCTGCGGGAGATAGTGGGTTCGAAACCCACTGTCGGCAGTTCTGAAGATGGTTTTCAGTGGTTTCCCAATTTCACACCAGAGAAATGCTGGGGTTCTACCTTAATTAAGGCCACGGCCACTTCCTACCCACTCCAAGTCCTTTCCTATCCCTTCGTCACTAAAGGACATATCTGTGTCGGTGCGACGTAAAACAACTAGCAAAAGAAAAATAATAATATCGGGTATAATCGCTCTCAAATTCCAACCGACTGCGACAGGATTTATTTCCGTACCTTGGAGAGAGAAGGCGAGTGCCTAACCAATTGAACAAAGCAACAATCATATTAATACAGCATTTTAAAACCAACAATCCACTTTGTAATCTTGTACTCCATTCACACAGTTGTTCTTTGATATAGATAGATAGATAGATAGATAGATATATAGATTGATTGATTGATTGATTGATTGATTGATTGATTGATTGATTGATTGATTGATTGATTGATTGATTGATTGAAATCCGACCGACGGTTAAAAGATTGGAAGAGTCCTGCAAGGAAAGAAATAGAACTGGAAAGCACAGAAACCGACGTGAATACTGGATATATAATATTATGTACCTAACGCACACGAATGGCCGAATGAAATGCTACGCTCAGCTGAGGCCTTGTAGTAGCAGTAGTAGTACAAACACATTCTCAGATTTATTGACGTATGGATACGGAATCATCCCTGAAGCAGAAGAAGAAAAATAAAGGGCTTTATTCTCATTTGCAAAGGAGGCTGAAAAGAGATAAAACAGGTCTAAGACGACAAAATGAAAGTATTAATCAACCGCATAATCGCAATAAATTTAATATTATGAAATAATTGGAGTACATTGAGGAAGACGGAATAAGGAAGATGGAACAGATGAGCCTAACCCGATATTTATCACAAATTCTCCATAAATTTTATATCCTTGCGAGGAGATATTTGACTAAATGACTAGCATTGAATGACGTACTTCATAATAAAATACAATTTCATCCACGATCGAATCTGAAGAGAATAAAGTAGTATAAACAAGAATGCAGTCCATTCTCGTATTGATATTGTCAACGTAAAACTATAAATGTACGCACACAAACTCAAAATAATATGTAACTTTAGTATAAAACAAACTCATTAATTTCAAAGTATTCTTGCACTGAGTAACAGGATTGAATGATTAACCACGATTAAGATTATTGCTCAATATTATGTGGTATTTCTTTTCAAATGTAAGTTAATTAAACATTTTTAATCGAACAGTGAAACGGCTTGAACCTATCTTATGCAACCTATAACGACGGGCATCCGCTTGGTTAACTATCCTGTTATTATTAGGGCTCACATGTTTAGTAAAAGTCATATTGTTCCTATGCCTCTATTTTATTGCCTGATTGGATTTTGGTGCAAATCATATGATTATCGTAACAATTAAATGATTTGTATTTATCATATAAATGCATATTTTGGCTATTTTGTGTCATAAGATCATATTTTGAGCTATTTTCGATGGAACGTCATGTTTTGGTCATATTTCAGCGGCTTGAGGACAGCTGTAGCTGTGAAAAATTATCCTCAACTTACAGAATGCGAACTAGTGTTCACAAAACTGCTTCTCGGTATCACATCTGTAGTCAACACAAGTGCAATATCCTTTGTATAGAATTAAGGTCATAGACATCACTGCATGTTTTACCCCACCTGCTGTACTCGTCAACTCGGTCTCCCACGTAGAGACAGGAATAATCCTGAAAAACCCATCCCAGCATTGAGCTAATTACTTCTGGCAACCGATCACTTGTCTTTGTTCAGATGTTAGAACCTCAACCTCATTTCACTTACACAAGCGTCAGTTTACAGAGAATCGTGTCCCAGCACACATCCCAGTATGCCTAAGGAAAAGTCTTCTACTGGAGTTAAGTTAGGAAGATTTGTTAAGAAATTTAGAGAAAAATAGATCTGTACAGGCGATTAAGTTTCTTTTGCAAGGTGTGTGAAGTGAAAGTCGTGGCTGTAAAACGTTTTAGTTTGTGACAACAATATAACACGGATAAACACAGCAGCAATGTCAAATGACAACACGTCAATAAAGATGTTACACCTTCAGCGGTGAACAGATATTCAAGACTTTTCAAAGGAACTTTGTGAGATGATAATGTCCGCAAATATCCTTCTAAACAAGGTGAACAATCCCCATTTCAATAATTTCCTGGAGAAATACACAAAGAAATCTTTTCCTACAAAATAAACACTGCGAAGAAACTATTTATCGCGTTTTTACGAAGATACTCTAAATCGAAACGACACAGTGTAGCAGACAAGAAGGTTTGGAAATATATTGATAAGACGACGGTTACTGCACGTAGATACATAGGGAATGTAATTATTGGTACATTCTGTGCTGATCGCCCTGGGGATATTTTTTTACTAACCTCAGAAATTTTAGAGAGAGCAAATCAATCATCGAATGCAATTCTTTTCGATAATCCAATAAAAATGTTGTGGAATGACGTACTAAGCGGGAAAACGGTCTTCTCAATGTTACTGATGCTGCTCCGTACCTGGCGAAAGCTGCTGAAAGCCTCAAGATGTTTTATCCAGGAATAACTCCCCACCTCACTTACGTTGCGCATACTCTGCACAGTGTGGAAGAAGAAATTCGTGGAAATTTTCCTGAAATTGATAAATTAACATCTAACGACAAATTTATTTTTAAAATCACGACTACGGGTTTCGACTTTCCAGGAGTTCGTTCCTTCGACACCACTTCCTCCACAGCCAGTACTTACTAAGTGGGGGACATGGCTCGGTGCTGCCGTTAACGGCTTCAAGAAAGATGATGCCTCTTATATCAAGATTGCGCTGGAATTCCTTTCCAACAGTTTACCAGAAAGTCCGGCATATATTAAGTCTAACTTTGGAATTATATTGAATGATATTAGTCGTTTAGAAGTTCCTAGCTTAGACATTCATGCAAGTATTGAAATTGTGAGAAATGTTGAACATTCAGTACAACAATCTCATGGAATAGTTGCCGATAGTGTAAAATGAAAACTTCAAAACGTTCTTAAATCTAAATTACGGTTTTCGCTGTGTGTGCAAGGTAAATTATGCTCTTAGAGGAGAAGGTACCAGTGCACTTCAAGATGAGAGCATAGGTTACTCGACAGCATGCACGATACTGAATTGAAGAGTCAATCAAACGAATGGCGTCACCGAAGTCGCCAAGTCCACAGAAATTTCGGCAGGAAACCATTTGGGTAAAGCTTATACTGATTGAGGCATACAACTGCGAGGGTGTATCGTAGGCTCGTACTCACGTCTCATCACTGGCTACAATACGCTGCAGAAATGCGTCCTCTTCGTTGCGGTTTCTGTCCAGGTGGATGACAGCCGGAGCATACCGGTGCCATTTATGTACGTCGGTAAGTTGATGTGAAACACAACGTGGCGCAATTTTGCAATCTTGCTCATATTGTCAGTATGTGCAACACCGTTTGATGACTGAGAACCGAGCTCTATACAGCAGTCGCTCAAGTACGACCAGTATCCAGGATTCGGGAGACAGTGGATTAGAATCCCACTGTCGGCAGCCCTGAAGATGGTTTTCCATTGTTTCCCATTTTCACACCAAGCAAATGCTGGGGCTGTACCTTCATTAAGGCCTCGGTCACTTCCTTCACAATCCTATCCGTTTCCTGTCCCATCGGCGCCATAAGTCCAATCTGTGTCGGTGTGACGTAAAACAACTAGTAATAAAATGATGCCTGAGACCAACGTCTACGGATAATCCACGAACGCTGATCACCGTTTTAAAACATGCTTTAGAGCGGTGAAATCGACACTCTTCACTACAACGCCACGCAGCAACAACGCTGACAATTGGATGCCCGTCAAATGCATAAGGCTTCGGCCACAGTGCAGGCGGCGAGCGGAGCGTTGCGTTGTGTGGCGGCAAAGATAAGACTCAAACCTGCGTTAGCAAATGTATGTGGCCACAGTGCCAGCGGCGCGTCATTTTGGAGGGGAAGTTGGCTCAAGGACAACGCTGCCTGCCGCCAGCCGCTCACTCCTGTTTGAGATTTCAGCTGCGCCGCTCGCAATGACTGTTCGTGAGTTAACAGGAGAGGAGATGAAAGTGTTAATTTCTGAAGTTCAAACCTGAACTTTCCTATGGAACGACAGAGAGAACAACTTCGAAAACCTAACTGCGACAAGGGAAGCCTGGAAAGAGATTGGAACGATCTTAAATGTACCAGATAAATTCAGTTAAAAATTAATCACGGTTATGGACATAAACAATATTGTCTTTAATGCACCATATTATTGTTATTATTATTATTATTACTATTATTATTATTATTTTACGTCCTATTGTTATTATTTAATTAATATTGTTTAATATTATTATCCTTTGTAATATATTGCCGATATGAAAACTTGTGTTCGTCATTACATCTGACTTTTATGGGTCTCTGGAAGTTGGTGACTTGCTTCTGCAATCGCGCTTTACGTCTTACAAAGAAGTCAACAGTTTGAATGGACATATAAGTTATATACAGTATTTGAAAAATCTTAGCAGGAAATCAATTCAGTTCTCCATATAAATGATAAAATTCCCCACGCATTTCACGTTATTTATTTACCTACTGGATGATTACGAAATTCTCTCTTAGTCCTGCGTCGAATTCTTCAGTTTAGATAAAAAAAATTCTAAAAGCAGAGACAAACGAGAAACCTTTGAAACTGCCATTATCTAATCACCTCGTGCAGGGGAGACACCGCTCCGCTTACTGACTCTCGCTAGATGTCCACACAGGCGCTCTCTCCTCCCCACTCTTCAACTTTTCGACAGCGGCAACGCTCCGCTCGCCGCCTGCACTGTGGCCGAAGCCTAATACACATCGACAACAGCGCCACCTGACCGCTCCCATATCGTATATGCGCATGCCCGATCTCCTGCCAGTGCCTGGACTACGTAGCTACTACTTTATTTATAGCCCGTGGAATCGTCATATCTAAGAATCATGATTTTTATTTCAATTAAATACCATGACAAAGTATTTTTAACACTTACCAGGAGTTCGGTCTTGTGAGAAAAAAAAAATATCACTTACAATGGTGTGTGAAGAGTGAATTGTATTTCCAGAAACATGCAGCTTCCAGCCCCATTTTACGTTCATTTTAAGGAGCCCATGGATCTTGCCACTGAAGAACGCAGCAATTTTACCACAAGAGTAAATTGATGATTATTTTTCTCTTCAAGTTGCTTTACGTCACACCGATACAGATAGGTCTTATGGCGCCGATGGGACAGGAAAGGGGTAGGAGTGGGAAGGAAGCGACCGTGGCCTTAAGGTACAGCCTCAGCATTTGTCTGGCTTGAAAATTGGAAACCACGGAAAACCATCTTGAGGACTGCCGGTAGTGGGGTTCGAACCCACTATCTCCCTTATACTGGATACTGGCCACACTTAAGCGACTTCAGCTATCGAGTTCGGTACTTCATGATCTAATATAGAGAATGCTATTAGGGAGCTAGAATGGAAAGACGAGATAGTCTTTACTAAGTAACAATATATTTTATGTACAGATTAATTAATTAATTCATTCATTTATTTATTTAGAGGATGGCCTGTAGTAGGGGCTGCCTGGCCGAGGCGGTAAAGGCGTGCTCGGTTCGCTCGGAAGGACGTGGGTTCGATTCCACGTCAGGAGGTCGTAAAATTGAAGAAACGATATTTCCACTTCTGGAGGTGCACATGGCCCTGGGTTTCACTCAGACTACACCAAAAATGATTACCAGGTTAATTCCTGGGGGCAAAGGCGGCCGGGCGTAGAGCTAATCACTCTATCCCATCATGTGCCGAGGTAACGGATTGTGGAAGCCTTTACCTTCCACCCCTCCAAGGGCCTTCATGGCCTGTACGGAGATAACTTTGCTTTTGATTTTTTATGACATTTAGTGCCTGGAGTATCCGAGAAGATGGTCGGTCCGCCCGCTTGAAAGGCTTCCTACTTGATGTCCCTGGGCAAACTGCGCGTCTGGATATGAGATGGCTATGATAATGAGGTACGGTGTGTTTGAAAATCCGGTTGAGACACATAACTACTCCTGCCGAGTAACACCAAGGATTCTGTTCGAGGCTTAACGTATCAATCAGACGGATTAATCACCATAAATATCGTTAAACGCTCTCACTCATTATAAACATTGCGGAGAAATTCGAAACTAAATCAAAGCTTTTGGAACGCAATTTACTAAAGTTTGATAATCACAACTCTGAGTAATAACTTACAAGTTTGCACTTTCAGAACACAGTTGTAAAGAAAATTTAAAATTTTTGTAGATCCTCGAAGAAATAATGTTTAAATATTTAGGAGTAGATCATGTTCATTTCGTCCAATCCTAGTGAACAAATTTGATCGAATAGAATGTAAATCATCGATTAGGGAAAGTGCAATTCTAAACCAGTTTTCTTGAAATATCCATTTCTGAGAATTTTATTACGATAGCATTTTCTTCTGGAAAATTGGTTTAATTCCAGATTGAAACGTCTGGAACTTTTCTAATTACTTTTAACGTATATTTCAAGGATGTTCACTTATGTGAAAATATCAACCATTCGTCCAAAACGATTGTAACATTTAATCATAAGGAGTATTCTCGTAGATTCTAATTTAAATTCACATTTAAAATCTCGAATATCTGTTGATTTTAATTCGGTTGTTTTAATAACTCCTTTCCTGATAATCATGGCAGTCTTCAGGTCCCTACTTTCTGTTCACACTTTTCCTTCTTGTTCTGGCGTATTGATGTAGGTGATTCATATGCCTGCTTCCATACTTATACGGCTAAATATCTATCGACTTTCAGTTTATGAGCATATTGGTTCTTCGCTCAATATCTACCTATAGTTTTTAGAGTACCTTAGCCAAATCTTGATATTCTACACCTGATGGTATGTTCTTTCTGTCACAATAAACTTCAAAGTGTTAATCTCCTTAAACACGTGATTTAATACCGTAGTTGAAACCCGGTTATTAAAAGAGTCGCTTCGATTCCAGGTGCACACATTAACACATTCTGGACTAATTACATTTCAGGATATTTCCTACAATTCATCCATGACAATGTTTGGGGTGCGGAGTGTTGGTACGTATGCTTACCAACATTGTCATACTTGCACCACAAACATACGGTACTTAGGAAAATTTAATAGTTGTCGTCAATGTACATGTTATTAAATTATGTCACCCACAGCGCTGTTCTCACATCTTACAAGGAAACCCGTCCAACTGTAAAATCTCCGATCTGATTGAGATTTGGTACAACGACTTCAGTAGGAATGTTTTATTTAGCGATATCAATATTATACGCCTAGTCGCATATTTAGCACCTGTTTTGGGGTGTCAAAATTTGCTCCTTTAATCACCATGTAGACGCAAGTGAACGGCAGGAAGACGGTATAGGTGGGGAAGTAATGTGTGTGCGGGAGAGAGAGAGAGTGACGCATGAACTTGCTGGCCGCCCCGCCTCTAACAGCTTCCCGCAGTTCATTTATGAGTATGGGGTGCTTAAATGAGCAAATTTTGACGCCCCAAAACAGATGCTAAATATTCGACTTGACAACTTATTTTTAAATGGCTGAATATAGCATTCCTACCGAAGTCGTTGTGCCAAACCTTAATCAGATCGGAGACTTGTTAGTCATAATACAATTTTTGTTTCATGACTCTCTCATGGCATTCGTATGTATATGAGCAACCTACCGCGTATTCATTCCTCCTATATTCTTCCTAAAACACAAATCCTTCCTTTGGACGTCTTCAATAAACCATATCGGACTAGAAAGTGTTCTTTACGATTGCCCCGAGACAATTCATATGCACTGGATTTTCATTCTGCATTAATGGAGTGCTCAGTGAGACATCTATATTAATTACTACCAGTTCTCATTCATTGCTACACCTATTTCCACTCAATCGTTGCTTGCAATCAAAAGAATTTGAGTGTAAACAATTTAAGTGATTACACTACGTGAGAATTTACTTCGTAACGAATTTCATGGGATCTATCGGAGTGTTCAACATACAACGCTGAGTTTGGCCAGCTTCAGTATCTTTTGCTATGCATGATATTTTATAAGCTTGCTTTATGATTATTGCATGGAGACGATTGACGTTGTGCCCCATGCCTTTTATGAAAACCCCAATAATACGGGAATAGAGAATAACAGTATAATAGCCTATTTGCGAATGAAATATAAATTGTATATTGCACTTCGAAACGTGAGATAATTTATTTACCTTTAAGAAGATGAAGGGAAAGGTAGAACCATTTCTTCAAGTTAATCTGGTGTCAATTCGATGACTTCAATCCAATTTAGGATTTAATCAGTCTTGTATGTGTATGTTGGGTATTTAGCCCGAAGGCTGGTTTGATCCTTCACAGCTATGCCAACAGCTGTCATAGAAGGCCTGAGCATCATTGAAGAGGCGTACTAGGGAAATGAGGAGTGAGGTAGTTTCCCGTTGCTTTGCTCACCGAGCTAGAAGTTGCTCACATATCAGTCTGCCAAGCCCGCTGAAATGCACGCATCAATCAACCCTATGAGTGATATTTTCATACCATTCATAATAGGGACTGGCTGCATAAGGAATGGTATTAATAGCATCGCTCATACCCCGGTCACTTTCACACTGTCAAAGCCAAGGATGAGACTGAGACAGGTCAATCAAAGTAAAAAATTTATTCTAGCTCATGCCAGAAGACATAGTGCACTTTAAACACTACATCTTGCCAGCAAAATGAGGACGAATGTGCAATGAAATCGGAAGGTAATGACAGAAATCCAAGACCGTGACCTAATCAGCTATGGGGTTTACTAATCTTACCATGTAATACTCAATAAGAAAGTTCTTCCAAACTTGGACAATGTAGTTTCCAATAGAACAATAACGACCTTCGATGTTAGGCCCCTTAAAACAACAGGCATCATATCTGGTACCTACGGTCATTTAGAACACACTAAAGCTCACTATCATTTCGAGCGCTATAGATTTCCTCCACAAAATTAAAAAATCACAAGATTTAACAGCGGGCAAATGAAGTATCAAACGTTTTAGGCTTATATAGATAAATTCTCCTCCTGTTACCTTTCCTGAACTCTATCTTGACAAAAATATGAGAGGTAAATCCCCTGTTGTGGACACAGTATTTTAATTTGTCAGCAGAGCATGTTGTGTATATCGAGTAACATTGAAGGCTTGTTCCATGTTCGTCTCCGATGTTGTATTCATATAACACAATCTTCTTGAGTATATGCTAAACTATATTATGGAGGAGCTAATTTGTCGGTTTGAGAAGTAATCCAGTGAGCGTGATTCAAAATCTGTGTAGAGTCCAGGTATAAACATCTGCTATTATGTAAGAGCTCTTTTACACCTTGAACATGAATTCATCGCTGCTTCCTTCTCAGCGTTTGAGAAAAATCTCAAATAAATTCGCCTATATGTAACACTTGTCTCGGTGGTGAATTATAGAGGTATATCTGTAAGAGCTCTATGACCGTTACGCTCATATGAGACATGACTTCCTTTTATACGGCCTATTTCTCATTATTTATTACCTACTTCAAAAATGGAATTCAGTGACAAATTTTATCAGCTCCTTTGTTTTCCACACTTTGCCTATTATTGTTCGGTTATCAAGTATCCTACTAATCGCCAATGTAGAGTATCGAAGCTGTTTGTCCTATTTTCAGTGGAATTTTGCATGTTATTCAGTAAAGTAGTTCTACAAGTTCCCGCACAGGACAAACACTAACGCCTCAATGAGGGTTGAACTCTCCCCGTGCAGTCAATTTAAAGTACCAGTTAATGTAACTTCCAGCTATATCATTAATTTTAATGAACTTCAAAATGAGCAACGCGCCTAAAGCACCATACAAAGCCAGTCTTGGAGCAGTCGGCCGGGGGTTCGAATATCTCCCTTGTGGACAACTGTGGGAGGAAGTTTCATTGGTGACGGAGCACGCCCTCTGTGCACGGGATTGTTCATGAAGTGTCTAAAATCTCAAAGGTCCACCATATCACAAACTGTTGACCTAATTATGTAACAGTCCTCTTTACGAGCTTCGGAGGAATGTGCAACAAAACAGGCAAAACGATCATGAGTTAAGATTAGTCCGCCTCTCTGGTGTAGTGATTCGCCTGATTAGCTGCTACCCCCGGAGGCCCAGGTTCGATTCCCGGCTCTGCCACGAAATTTGAAAAGAGGTACGAGGGTTGGAACGGGGTCCACTCAGCCTCGGGAGGTCAACTGATTAGAGATGGGTTCGATTTCCACCTCAGCCATCCTCGAAGTGTTTTTCCGTGGTTTCATACTTCTCCTCCAGGCAAATTCCAAGATGGTACCTAACTTAAGGCTTCCTTACTTCTTCCTTGTCTATTCCATCCAAACTTCCCGTCCCACCTACAAGGTCCTGTTCAGCGTAGCAGACGAGGCCGCCTGGGCGAGGTACTGGTCGTTCTCCCCAGTTGTATAACCCGACTCTAAGTCTTCCGCTCCAGGACACTGCCTTGGAAGCGATAGAGGTGGGATCCCTCGTTGAGTCCGAGGGAAAAATCAACTCTGGATGGTAATCAGATTAAGAAAGGCGTAAGAAAGGAATTCTCGATGTGATGACCGTTATGTTTCATGCAGGTAGAAACAGGTTCCAGGAAAGGATCATTAATGAACAAGGGGAGTCGTCAGTATTCAGTCAGCAGTATGTAACGGTATTTATCTTTCATTTTTTCTAGCTGCCTCTGTGGATCCGTGGTAGAGTGTCGGCCTCCGAATTCCAAAATAGCGGGTTCAAACCCGGCAGAGGTAGTCGGATTTTTGAAGGGCGGAAAAAAGTCCATTCGACACTCCATGTCGTACGATGTCGGCATGTAAAATATCTCTGGTGATAAATTTGGTATTTACCCGACACAATTAATTAAATCTCAGCCATAGACGCCCGAGAGAGATCCGGTTTACTCTGTCTGCCATCTAGCGGACCTAGAGTAAAACGGAACGTCGAAATTGACGAGCAGACAGCCAGATGGCGCCAAATCGAAATCTCTGCACACGGTAGCTGAGGCCATACGATTATTATTATTATTATTATTATTATTATTATTATTATTATTATTATTATTATTGTTTTTCATTTTTTCTTAATTTCTTAATCCATTTATCCTCCAGGGTTGGTTTTTCTCTCGGACTGAGCGAGGAATCACACCTCCAATGCCTCAAGGGCAGTGTCCTTGAGCATGAGACTTTGGGTCGGGAATACAACTGAGAAGGAGGATACGTACCACGCCCAGGCGGTTCACCGGGGCCTAGTTGGGAGATAGGAAGATTGGAAGAGATAGACAAGGAAGAGGGAAGGAAGAGGCCGTGGACTTAAGTTAGGTACCGTCGCGGCATTTGCCCGGAGGAGAAGTGGGAAACCACGGGAAACCACTTCGAGGATGGCTAAAGTGGGAATTGAACCCCCTATACTCAGTTGACTTCCAGAGGCTGAGTGGACCCCTTTCGAACCCTAGTACCACGTTTCAAATTTCGTAACAGAGCGGGTAATCGAACCCGGGCCTCCGGGGTTTTCAGCTAATCACACTAACCACTACACCACAGAGGCGGAAAATGATATTTACACCGTGTGATTCAGCCGCCTCTCACAATGTATTTTTATGCAACCCAATCTGGTTATAAGGTGACGATTCCTCTGCAGGCGTACTGCGTGGTACTAATGCCCAGCGAGCACATTTTGCACACTATTCTGAATCCTACCAACAGGTTTTATCGTCCGCTCGCACGACGCCTTTAAATCATGTAGCGTCTGACCATGTAACTACATCAATGTGCCGTGCCACGTGACCGGGTATAACGAAGAGGGGAATAAATGCGTAAAACTACAGAGCAGTAATTAATATCTTAAACACCGAACCGGATGGCGTATCTACTCTATTCTCGTCGTACTACCAGCATTCTATCAACAGTGTAGCGTAACGGATGTGGTTAAGCGTTAGCCTAGCAATCGACGGAACGTGCAATAGGCGGTTCGAATCCAGCGTCGTTCCACTATTCTTGCATTGGTATGATGTTTGAATACGTAAACACAGGCCCTCGTTTGCCACATTCAAACAGTAGAACGACGCTGTTATTCATCTTGTACCCTGTACATACCCCGCTGGTTAGAGCTTGAATGTAATCTGTGCTGTCATTCGGCAAGATTTCCACAGAGAAATATGTTGACCTGCTCCTCATTTATGGGTAAGGAAGACAAAACGCGTGCGAGGCACTACGTCTGTGCCAGGAACGGTATTACGACAGGCGACACCCGGCTATTACGTCATTCCGCCGTGTTGAAAGAAGTCAAGTACAACAGGCTCGATTTCCAAGCAAGCAGCCGACAGTCCGCGATAGGCACCCATACATCGGGTGGAATAGAAGATGCCATTCTGGAGGCAGCTCGTAATAATCCACACATCAGTACAAAGGCGGTTGCATAGGCGAACATCAGCCAGCCATCCGTCTGACGAATACTGCATGAAAATAAATTTCACCCATACCATCTTGAGCTGCACCAACACCTACATGGGTGGGATTTCGAAGCTCAAATGGGGTTCTGTCGGTGGCTATTGCTGTAGGCAGGCTGGACAATGATGCAGCATTCGTATCGCACATTTTGTTCCCAGACGAACCGAGCTTGCAAAATAATGGGAACGTCAATCGCTACAACATGCACTATTGCAGTCCGGACAATCCTCATGGGTGTTACAGGCGGCCCATCAAGTACGATGGGGAGTAGATGTGTGGTGTGGGATCCTGGGGGATCGCTTGATTGGACCTTTTTTCTTTGAGTGCCATTGGACAGGCCCACGCCACCTGCACTTTCTGCGTCAGAAACTCCCACTGCTGCTGTAGGATATGCCCTTGTACGATCATTTGACTATGTAGTTGCAACCGGATGGAGTTCAGCAATATTTGACTTTACCCGTTGGTAACCATCTGAACGAGGGACTGCCAGGGAAATCGATATGTTGAGGATGCCCTGTTTCTTGGCCCGCCAGATCACCGGGTTTAACGCCGGTAGACTTCTTCTTGTGGGGGCAATTGAAAAACTTCGTTTAGCCTATATTCAAGCGCCGGAAAACACAGACAAGCTCCATTAACTTCTCACGAATGCCTGCCGAGCAATTACACCTGGAATGCTTCAGCGCGCAAGACTATCTATTGGACAACGGGCCCGAATGTGCATAAGCCGTAACGGTCATCACATCGAGAATTCCTTTCTTTCTCCTTTCTCAATCTGTTTACCCTCCAGAGTTCCTTTTTCCTTCGAAATTGGCGAGGAATCCCACCTCTGCCACCTCAGGGGCAGTGTACTGGAGCGTGAGACTTTGGGTCGGGGAAACAACTGGGGAAGAAGACCAGTACCTCGCCCAGGCGACCTCATCTGCTATGCTGAACAGGGACCTTGTGGGGGGATGGTAAGATTGGAATGGATGGACAAGGAAGAGGGAAGGAAGCGACCGTGGCCTTAACTTAGGTACCATCTCGGCATTTGCTGGAGGAGATGTGTGAAACCACGGAAAACCACTCCAAGGATGGCTTAGTTGGAAATCGAACCCGCCTCTACTCAGTTGACCTTCCGAGGCTGAGTGAACCCAGTTTTAGCCCTCGTACCACTTTTCAAATTTTGTGGCAGAGCCGGGAATCGATTCCTGACTCCAGGGGTGGCAGCCAATCAAGCTAACCACTACACCACAGCGGCGGACACATCGAGCATTTGCAGCGATAGAACATTGTCAAATTGTTCTTCAAATGCCCCCACAAGAAGAAGTCTACCGGCGTTAAACCCGGTGATCTGGTGGGCCAAGAAACACGGCATCCTCATCATATCGATTTCCCTGGCAGTCCCTCGTTCAGATGGTTACCAACAGGTAAAGAAAGGAGAAAGAAAGGAATTCTCAATGTGATGACCGTTATAGTTTATGCACATTCGGGCACGGTGTCCAATAGATCGTCTTGCACGCTGAAGCATTCCAGGTGTAATTGCTCTTCAGGTGTCCGTGAGAAGTTACCGGAGCCTGTCTGGGTTTTTAGGGGATGTACTAAAGGCAATCGGTGGGATATAGTGCTGTTTGTTCTTCTTCGTCTTAATCTGTTTACCCTCCAGGGTTGGTTTTCCCCGCGGACACAGCGAGGGATCCCTACTCTACCGCCTCAAGGGCAGTGTCCTGGAGCGTGGGACATTGGGTCGGCTGATACAACTGGGGAGAATGAGCAGTACCTCCCCCAGGCGGACTCACAACAGGGGCCTTGGTGGGGGATGGGAAGATTGGAAAGGATAGTCAAGGAAGAGGGAAGGAAGCGGCCGTGGCCTTAACATAGGTACCATCCCGGCATTTGCCTGGAGGAGAAGTGAGAAACCACAGAAAACCACTTCCAGGATGGCTGAATTGGGAATCGAAACCACCTCTACTCATTTGACCTCTCGAAGTTGAGTAGACCCCGTTCTAGCCCTCGTACCACTTTTCAAATATCGTGGCAGAGCCGGGAATCTAACCCGGGCCTCTGGGGGTGACAGCTAATCACACTGACCACTACACCACACAGGCGGTCGCTGTTTCTTGAAAATGTAATTTATTACTATTTGCATGAAGGCGCTATTCCAAATGAATGGAGAGTTGTAATAGAAGCTCCAGCATGCAGAGGACAGGGAGATCATCTTTGAAGTGATAATACAGGCCAGTCAGCTTGACATGCGTTGCCTGTAAGCTCTGGGGAAGCATTATTTCTAATTATAATAGACACGTTTGCCAAATTACTAACTGGTTTCATAGAAGAGAGTTCGGCTTTAGCAAATGTTATTCCAATGACGCTCAAATTGTAGGATTCCAGAAAGACTACATAAAGGAGTGGTTGAACGGGCGGTAAAATTTCTAGAAAATAGAACTCTAGAAATTAGAGTATATGAAGAGTTGTCTTGTCCTGCAATGATTAAGAGGTGGTTCCCACAGGGTGGTGTTATTGGATCTTTATGTTTCTTTATATCAGGGCCTCTCAGGGTGCAGGCACCAGTGCATTGCGCTGTGCACGGTCCAAAATACTGTTTCGCGTGGTTGTCCAGAGTGCAGACCCCCACTCCTCGATTTGGAGCAATAGCGCTGTCTCTCTCTTTCCCGCACGCCTGTCTCGCTCGCTCCGCCTCTCTCCCTCTTCCTCACTTGCTCCGTAGCGCTCCAAATACGAGCCGAATAGAGCCGAGCTTAGCCGAGTCGCCCCGAGACGACGCGCTGGTTCTAGCCGAGCCGAGTGGGACCGATGGACTGTGCACAAGAACTCTGCGCCTCAGTTTGCACGTATGAGATTTTGGGCGTTTGAGAAACCCTGCCTTATATGTACCAGGTGGTCCACCAGCGCCGTACATTCTATTTATAACATTCGGGACACTAATACATAGATTGAACGGGGCTGGAGGGCCTCCTTGTGTAAATTATATGAGCACAGAACAGGAATCACAGATGAGGCATTTTGTGGATAATTTTATATTTTATAGAGTAGGAAATACGTTAGAGAATTGTGAGCGACTACGAAAGACCTGGACAATATTGTGAGATGGACAGCGGACAATGACATGATGATGAACGGGATGAAACTTCAGGTCTTAAGTTTCATCAAGAAGAAAAGTCGTCTCAGTTTTAATTATTGTGTTGATTGCACTAATGATGAGTGGGATGTCTCGTAACTGATTTTCACATGAGTATACTGCCCGCAAGTTAGTTACGTTAGAATATGAAGAGGGAACAACCGGTCGGTCGCTGGCTGCATGTTCCTCAGCGCTGTCATATGTGGCCCCTTGCATTAGTAAGCCCCGTTTTCGAACACTCAGTAGTGGGCTGATATTTGGTAAAGTAGCTCTGCAGTCCGTCAACATATCAACAGTGGCTGGTGTGTTCAGCAACGAAGAATACACAGACAGAAATTTAATCTATGGAGAATCTGGTCGGAATGCAGCCGAATCTCGCAGGCGGTATGCTGAGGAGTTTCCAAATAGCCACCTGCCTTCTATTCACGTATTTCGCCTAATCGAGTAACAATTAAGAGCTAACGGATCGTTCGAGGCACATGGCACAAAAAAGAAACGTTTTGGTAGAGCATACATTATTAGTTAATAAGCTACTCTCTTCATACCTTTGACTTATTTATAAATTCAGCCTGTTACAGAACGTGTGTAGTAAAATCACTGCTATTTGTGTCATAACCCAAATAGAGCACTTTGTAGCGCCCCTTGTAAATCAGCAATTAGGACTGCCATTCCTCACTAGTGCATTCGGGACACTAATACATAGATTGAACGGGGCTGCAGGGCCTCCTGGTGTAAATGATATGAGCAGAGAACAGGAATCACAGATGAGGCATTTTGTGGATAATGTTATATTTTATAGAGTAGGAAATACGTTAGAGAATTGTGAGCGACTACGAAAGACCTGGACAATATTGTGAGATGGGCAGCAGACAATGACATGATGATGAACGGGATGAAACTTCAGGTTTCAAGTTTCATCAAGAAGAAAAGTCGTCTCAGTTTTAATTATTGTGTTGATTGGGGGATAATACGTCATAGGGACCACAGTAAGTGTGTATGTGTTAATATAAGGAATGATCTTCATTACGGTGATAACATCAAAGTGGTTGTAGAGAAAGGATACAGATCTAGTAGTATGGTTTTGATTTATTTAGGGGTCGTAGTAAGGATATAAAAATGTAAAGGTGAGGGCGTATAATTATGGATTGGTTCCATATGGATGGAATACACACCAGGATTACCTTGTAGGAGAACTGAACATAATACAAATAAGAACAGCACGATTTGTTCTGGGTGCTTTCTGACAAAAAAAAAAAAAAAAAAAAAAAAAAAAAAAAAAAAAAAAAAAAAAAAACAGTATCGCGAAAATGTTGAGAACTTTACGCAGAAGTAATTGGGAGTAAGAAGATGAGCTGCTCGTCTAAGCGGTATGTTCCGAGCTGTCAGTGGAGAGATGGCTTGAAATTACATTAGTACACGATAGGGCTGGTGTGGAGCTGAGATTGGATAGTTAGCGACCTTAGGTTTTATTAGGTACAGCCCCAGGTTTTTCTGGAGTGTAAATTGGAAACCACGGCAAACATCTTCAGGGCTGCCGATGGTGGGATTCGAACCCATCATCTCCCGAAGGCAAGCTCGCAATTATACGTCACTGGAGATTTTAAAATTAGGAAGATCATAATACGAAAAGAATGTTTGAATTTAATTGGAAGGGACTAATAGGAGTAAATAATTTATAGTACGAGGAAATGATTAGCTTTATTTATCCATGGATATGTTCCATAAATTCCAAATTCTTTGAAAACATTTAAGATAAGGCTAGGTAACCAACTGATAAGGGATCTGCCACCTGGGTGACAGCCCTAAATACATATCATTGATGATTGATTGGAATAGTTGGGTATCGAAGCGAGATCCTCCATGTTTGAGTTAGGCACGCTATCCCTACACCACGGGGCACGAATAATATATATTGTGCTAGCAGCTTATTGGAGAATCAGTACCAATTTATTGAGAATGTACAAACAAACACTGCCCTGAAAATAATTTGCAACACCCTGCCTGTTTATAGTCAGTCACTTCATCCATGATTCAGCTGGTATTATGTGATAAACAACATAGATCAAACTAAGCAATACACTCTATGTACTGAAGGTGCATAGCGCCACATCAATATACAGAGTGCTCCCTTCGAGGAGCCACAGTGGTTTTTCTTTTAACGTAAAGTTACGCTCCTCAAAAACGGGTTCATGGAAAGAAAAATATTAAGACGCTTTTCGTGTTTGGGTAGAACGCATATACCGTCGAGCGTTTTCAAATTACGATTATGTCCAATGTATCAATTGGGAGATAAAAGAGAAAAAAAAGCAGAAAATTGAAAATAGCTTTAGTACGGAAAGGCTGTGCTAAATATGTGACGTCACACTCATACTGTGTTATAAGACGGCGCTGTGTTGACTCGTGCGCTCATTTCGAGGTTAGTTGAAACAATGTAATAAATAAGTACACGGAACCATCAAAACGTGCGGCCGTTGCAGCCACCATCTTTAAAATTGTTTTTCTTTCGCCAAGTAGCCGTGCAGCCAGCAAAACAGCATGCACAAATATATAAAATACGTACCATACATAGAAATGACGCTGTATATGAATTACATGTAATATATTTGTAGAAATATCTGAATACTAAAGAAATCATAACTCAGTTTAGTCACTTCGCAGCGCAGGCAAGAACAACCTTCGAAGATGAATGTCTCATTTAAATCTCTAGATTGGTATCCTGTAAAAATCATCATCATCATAGGTTATTCTGCATTCCGCAGGTCCAATCATGGCTGTGACCTCCATATCTCTCGATCTTGTGCCCTTTTCTTCACTTCTGCATAATCTTCCTTTCTTTTTCTAATGCTGTCTAATAACTGATATCGTCTCCTTCCTCTTCCTCGTTTTCCTTTTATCATCCCTTCAACTGCTACTCGTAGTAAGATGTTTTTATTATATTATTACTTATTTCTTAATCCCTTTACCCTCTAGGGTTGGTTTTGTTTGCCTCGGACGCACCGTGGAATCCCACCTCTACCACCTCAAGGGTAGTATCCTGGAAGAATTGGGTTTGGGGTATACAACTGGGAAAAAGACCAGTACCTCGCCTCACCTGGTATACCGAACAGGGGCCTTGTGCGCGGATGGAAATATTGGGAGGGATAGACAAGGAGTAGGAAAGGAAGAGGCCGTAACCTTAAGTTCGGTACCATCCCGACATTTGCCAGGAGGAGAAGTGGGAAGCCTCGGAAAATCACTTCGAGGATTGCTGAGGTCGGAATTGAACACCGCTCTACTCAGTTGACATCCCGAGGCTGAATAACCCCGTTCCAGCCCTTATTCCACTTTTCAAATTTTGTGACAGAGCCGGGTATCGAACCCGGGCCTCTGGGGGTGGCAGCTAGTCACACTATCCACTACAACGCAGACGCAGACATCAGAGTTTCTTAATAAGGGGCTTGAATAAGGGCCAGATTTTGGGCATGTCGATAATTATTGCAACCGAGAAGGATGTTGTTAAGATAGGCAATTTTGTCCTGGCCGTTGTCGCACGAAGGTGATGTAGCACACTGATTCTATGGAGATGATTTTGGATATCAGCCCGCAGGTGCTTGTATTCTGGTATTTAGACGATCGTGCAGGAGACGATTATCATCTTCTTATACACTGTTCCCAGACCTGTTGTCACAAAAATGCAAAGTTATAATTTCGCCGTTCAGATTTAGTTAAACGTCGTCCAATTATTTCCAAAAAAGTTCAATGGGAGAGAGATCCGAGGAACCTGCAGGTCAGGGCGGTTGTCGAACACCACGAAGAGTACGTCAGGTAGTAGCAGTATGTGGACCAGCATATTCCGCTGCTCGAAGAGTATACCTATATTCTGTTGCAGTAATGGGAACAGAATGGGTCGAACAATGCCCTGGGTGTAGTACCAACTGTTTGACGTACCTTCCGCATGCACAAAATGTGAATTGTAGCTTATTGTGCCTCATACAGTGATTTCATGAATTCGGCCCGAATGTCGGAGACTGATACACTCTGGAAAATACATTCGACGTTGCACACCTGAACGGCCATCACTTGCTTCAAGGCTGCGCCAGCTTTCATCGCTAAACCCAACAGAACGACGTCTTGAATACAGTGAAGACCTTTCTCGTTTTCTTGAGTGGGTTCTTGTATTTCTTCCTGAACCGAATATAAGTAGCTAGGTCTTCCGATTACTGCTGGATTTTGCTATGTGGAAGGCTTGCAGGATTCTTTCTTTTTATCTAAGTAGGATGTATGCTTGATTTTCTATCTTTTATTGTGGTACTTTAAGATTTAATGGTATCCTCTAGAGCACAGGTGGCAGAGCCAAGATCATTCTCCTTTATTCTATTGCTACAATGAGCGAGTTTGTCCACACATTGCTTAAGTGCGCTTTCATCTGTGGCGTATGCTGGGATCAAGACATGGGATACCACCAGACTTACGTTATCCCTTTTCGATACTTGGTTTAGTGAACGTCAGGCCTTAAGCGTTTTGAGTTACAGCCAAAAGCCAATGGAAAAGCCTGCTGTGTTGCCAAAGCTGTTTCACAATCTACTGCCCTGGCTTTTCCACTGCCAATACTCAATACTTGATCAGTGGAGGTGGTAGCCTAAGGTTTAGCTAATGAACGTCCGGCTTTGTGGCTAAATGGATAGAACACTTGCCTTTGGTCGGATGGCTCGGGTTCAATTTTCAGAATCAAACTCTCGTACTCTTAATTCCTTTGGCTTTGGGACTGGGTGTTTATGACGTCTTCGCTATTCATTTCATCCTCATTAGGTCGCCACCAAGCCTATACAGATGTCATGCACTATTACGATTATTATTATTATTATTATTATTACTGTTATTATTATTATTAATAATAATATTTAGAATTTTACAGCATTACCAGCGGCCGCACCCATCGTTTACCGGTTTATTAGCCTCCTCAAGAGGTCCGTGGTAGTGTCCGACCTATGACCATGGGTTCTAATCCAACCAATAAAAGAGAGCACTAATCCTGAATGATCGTATTTCAGTTTAATATATATACCTATAAAAAGGAAAAGTATGTTACTCCTATAGCAGCAGACTTGCAGGGTCTTCCCGCTAGGATGTAGAACAAAACTAGAGTGGAATGCCAGCACTCTTTTATCTATATAATTAAGTCAGAAGTATGAGATGAGGAAGTATATACGGTGAGTAACGGATTGTTTATGGCAGTGGCGACCCGATGGAACGAAGCCTAGCACCTACATTATCTGACATTCAGTAACAAGCTGCGTGAGGTGAGTCCAGGGGAGAGGGATGCAGCGCTTGGACTGCAATTATCACTTTCCCATGCCTTGCTCTCAGAAATACGTGTGAAGTCTTTTTCTCGTCGCTTTCAAGTTTTGTAAATGGAACATTGTATCAGATACTTATATAATAATGTGCTTTAGATTTCCTCCGTTCTCATATGAGGTTTGGGCTTAACCGATAGCCTTGGTAGCCCTCACTATACGCCACTGGCCTTCATTCAGCTTTCTAGAGATATTCCCTGCAAAGCTACCTCATTATTTACTATTGTACGACCAGCTATTGCGAAGCTTGCTGCGAAAGGGCAATGCTCGTTAAGTGATGTTTTTGATCTTGTGTAACATACTTAGATGTTAGTTAATTTAATCTCGAAGAATATTAAATCTATTGTGATACTGCATTGTATGCGAAACACGTTTTGTCCTTTTCATTTCATTTCCACTTCTTCGTCCATTAACAGTAGTAGCTCCTTATTTGAAGTATTCGACGATGATTGTGCTGTTTCCGTGGGTTATTTTCGTTAGTTCAGTCATGATTTCTGTCATGAAATCTTCTAAGACTCTTAATATTTCGATGAAATGATCTGTCACATTTAAGTTTTCTGATATGTGCATTATAGTGTCCTCGTCACTGTAGGCGGGTGATAACTACTCGAGGCAGGGTTTGAAGTAGCAAGATAAACCCTGTGTAGGTTTTCATTTTGGTCCTTGAGTGGCGAAGACATGTTCTGAGTAAAATGCATTAAAGTCTATTGCAAAGACTACTTCAGTCAGGATGAGAATATAGTCTTTATCTACAAGATCTCTAGGGCTATGTCGAAAATGCTTTTTAATCCTTACACGTGCAATAGGAGTACATTAATCCTCAAACGTTACTCGTTGCTCTCGGGGGCGAAAACAAACCATATTGTACCGTATCCTGCCTCAAATTCGGCCTAGCTCAGGGTAGAAGGAAGTGGAACATCCAGATGTAGGCAATAAAATCTCTACTGACTAAATTATACTAAAATATATCGACAGGAAATACGTACATATAAACTACTGAATGAGAAGGCATGTATACCGGTAAGACAGATTTAGTAATCTAAAAACGCGAATTGAAACCATATTATTCAAATAACAAAATCAAGATAAACGAATAGTCGACCGTAAAATTGGTCAGAGAAATTAATACGTACATTTACATGAATTGACATTTAACATTCATATACACATACGAAACCCGGGCAACGACCCATAAATGTGATTTTAAGTTACATGGAATCGGTATGTTACATTAATTCAATTGGTTGACTGCTTCGTTAAGTCCCTAAGTCTTTTGCACGTAGGCTCGATCTAAATCCGTCCATAATATGCGATAATAACACTCGATACACTAGTAATTGGCCTAATTTACATATGTACATTACGATTACTCGGACTCAAATATATAAAAAACACTTGTTCAAGGCTGCGTCTAAATTACCCATCCAAAATAGCCCAGACTCTAATCATATGGGTCGGTACCCATGAGCAAGGAATAAGGGCAGAAACTTGATTTCCTAAAATTAGCTGACGGAATAATATATTCCCGTTACTAAAGAAAGGACAACTTCACTAGACAAAAACAATAAATGCACTGGACAATAATAAACAACACAAGGTATACAGAGTGTTAGGGGTATACATGCAGATATTAAGCTAGTCGGCAAAGAAAAACACATCTCATAATATATGCTATGTATTTTTTACCTTGTCCTATTAGTTTGCCCATAACTGAGCCAAATATTTTAGGACCTAATGTGTTTTGAACGGCCGTAGCAGGATATGCCGGTTACGTCATTCTGTCCACGCGTAGTGGAAGTACAGTAGCAGAGCATAGGGCTTGTTGAACCTGTTTCTTATCGCAGGCCAAAACATGTTGTTGAGAACTTCCCCTAGAGGCTTGGCAAGTAGGAGAGGATGACTCACGTGCCAGACCACTTGCTGTACTCGAAAACCGGTCTAGGGTACTCTGTGTGAAATGTACACAGAATCCTTACAGTGACCTCGAAGGTACGTACCAGCACATACATGCGAATCAAGTATTGTGTAGTTGTGTGTGATTTATAAGACGTCAATGGTATTACTCAGTGATCCAAGCTGACCAAATGAAAGGAAATAGTTAATAACTAAATGAAAAATGAGCGCAACATTTCTGTGCTGTTATTGCGACAGTCTACGATATATTTCTGACAATAGACAATGCGAGTTGTCTATGCTTATTCATAAACTTTTCAGGTAAATGAAAGGACGGTGGACACAGAAAGAAAAGTCGATAAGTATTGTCATATTGTTATTAATGAGACAGATTTCAAAAACCGTAGTTGCAACCATGCGTGAACATTGCTCGAAGGAAAAATAGCTACTGTGGATTTTTTCTACTTGCTTTACGTCGCACCGACACAGATATGTCTTATGGCGACGATGGGAGAGGAAAGGGCTAGGAATGGGAAGGAAGCGGCCGTGGCCTTAATTAAGGTACAGTCCCAGCATTTGCCTGGTGCGAAAATGGGAAACCACGGGAAACCATCTTCAGGGCAACCGACAGTGGGGTTCGAACCTGCTATCTCCCGAATACTGGATACTGGCCGCAGTTAAGCGACTGCAACTATCGAGCTTGGTCTACTGTGGAATTGCCGCCGGGCATTTCTAATAGAAGGCTTATTTTTCTTTTTCCTAATCTGTTTAACCTCCAGGGTTGGTTTTCCCTCGGACTCAGCGAGGGATCCCACCTCTACCGCCTCAAGGGCAGTGTCCTGGAGGGTGAGACATTGGGTCTGGTGATACAACTGGGGAGAATGCCCAGTACCTCGCCCAGGCTGCCTCACCTTCTATGCTGAACAGGGGCCTTGCGGGGGAATGGGGAGATTGGAAGGGATAGACAAGGAAGAGGGAAGGAAGCGGCCGTGGCCTTAAGTTAGCTCCCATCCCGGCATTTACCTGGAGAAGTGTGAAACTACGGTAAACCACTTTCAGGATGGCTGAGGTGGGAATCGAACCACCTCTACTCATTTCACATCCCGAGGCTTAGTGGACCCCGTTCCAGCCCTCGTACCACTTTTCAAATTTCGTGGCGGAGCTGGGAATGGAACACGGGCCTCCGGTGGGTGGCAGCTAATTGCACTAACCCCTAAACCACAGAGGTGGACAGAAGGCTAATTACTGGACAGTAAGTGCCGATAGGTAATGTACCGGACCCGTTTAATTAAAACTTCAGTAATAATAATGTTACTACTACTACTAATATATTTACGTTCCACTAACTAATTTTCACGGTTTTCGGAGATGCTGAAGTGCCAGAATTTTGTACCGCAGTACTTTTTTAAATGCAAGTAAATCCACAGACACGAGACTGGCGTATTTCAGCACCTTCAAACACCACCGAACTGAGCCGTCATCGAAACGGCCAAGGTGGGATCAGAAGACCAGCGCTTTATCGTCCGAGCTGCGCAGACCGGCATTGGAGCTTAGAGTAAGTTGATCGTGCGGTTAGGGGCGCGCAGCTGTGAGCTTGTATTCTGGTGATAGTGGGTTCGAACTCCACTGTCAGCAGCCGGGAAGATGGTTTTCCGTAGATTCCCATTTTCACATCAGGGAAATGCTGGGACTGTATCTTTCTTAGACTTCGAACGCTTCCTTCCCACTTGTATCCCTTTTCTCTCCCATCGTCGCCGTAAGACCTATTTGTGTCGGTGCGACGTAAAACAATTTGTAAGTACATGTTTCGGTAATTTCGGAGACATGTCTGCAATTATAATATTAATAATAATTCAGACCTGTTAAAAGTTCACTATTTTCTTTAGTGTTTTCTGACAGATTACGAGCTACGAAGTTTGAGTGGGGCGATTAATTTTTATTTTCATAATAGTTAGTAATAATAGACGAACACAGTTTTTATAATAATATTGTTAGTGGCTTTTCGATGGATGCAAGCTGACAGCTGCGCGCTCCTAATCGCACGGCCAACTCGCCCAGTAATAATAATAATAATAATAATAATAATAATAATAATAATAATAAATCTTTACGTGCCAATGGAGACGCGCGGTGTCGGAATTTTGCCCACAGGTATTCTTTAACGTGGCTGTAAATCTACCGATCAGAAGCGGTCGTATTTGAGCACCTTCAAATACCAGCGGACTGAGCCAGGATCGAGCCTGCTAAGTTCATGAAACCAGTGCTTGAAACGTCTGAGCCACTAAGCCTGGCAACGTTTATTTTGATACGTTTAATAGGTACTGCAAAATCAGCAGTAAGCTAGAAGGCTTTCATTTGCATTTAAACATGTTCTCTTCGGTTGGAAGCACGAAAGGAAGGTACGTTTAATTAATTTATGTTTATAACATGTCCATTACTGGTATAAAGTAAAACGTTCGATGTGTTTTGACATTTCAATTCCGATACTACTCACTTGGAAATCCTATCGCATGCATTCTTTCGTTGACGTAATAAACTTTATTTACGTACACCTCAACACGGGATGTTTCTGCACACGGCGAGTTGGACTCCCAAAAGACCATGATATTGAAATCGCACTGTGGGAGAATATTCCACGTAAGCACTTCGACAAAAGCTCTAGACCTGTCACGTGACGGTTCGGTTGTCTGCTGTTCCTAGCGACGGGAATGTGGCTGGACGGGTTCCCCGCCACTACATGAAACCGGTCTGTCTGACCTTGACCTAAATAACAGCTGTCAGAGATGCGAATTATCGTCCGTACTAGTACGCGAGTTACTTCGTAGTAGTAGCATCAGTAATAGTATTTGAATAATGCCAGTGTATGAATACCACGAATACCGTGATATGCTGCTAGTGTATCGTGTGGCAGAACAGAACACGGGTCGCCCTTCATGAATCTATCGGGAAAGGCTTCGAGCAATTTATATTTTTTTCTTATTCACTACGAGAGCTGCATCAAACCAGTCTATGGACTGATGACTCAAACTACAACATTCACTACGAGTTAAAACAGAGGACACTTTGCGTTTTTAAGGGCCGATGACATTAAGACAGCAATCATCATCATCATCATCATCATCATCATCATCATCATCATCATCAACATCATCATCACGTATAAATATTCAATTAAATAATTGTTTTATATGCATCATTACTGAAATAGGAACTAGAAGTTAACATTTAACTTAAGAAGGTTGCCTAGAGTGTTTTGTTAATTTACAAAAGAAAGTTTAAAATTTCTTTTAGTGCAAGGCAATCTGTATGCTTTTGTTTTCTAAACTGTTGTTCTCTAATGTTTAACATAGGTACAGTTTTTTGTTCACAGGCGTTTTCCTGTACGTTCGTAAATCCCTACTTTTCTATTCGAGATAGTCTTGTTACCGTTCACCTGGAATTACGGAGGCCGTACTGTATGTTAGTTCATAATTTTTCTACAACAGTGTGTTACTAATGCGACTGTAGTTCCTACGACCACGCCACTCTTATGTCTGTGTCACTAATGTGCGCTTTGTTCGGCTCTGTACTGCTTGACTATATGGCTCTCGTTACCTTCTTCTTCCTCTTCTTCTACTGCAGCCTTATGTCTTAACAGGTATACTGTATTCTACCGACATCATCTTAACACGCAGTAGCGTAATCTGCTGCAATTTACCGAGCTCGATAGCTGCAGTCGCTTAAGTCCGGCTCCATGGTTAAATGCTTAGCGTGCTGGCCTTTGGTCAGAGGGGTCCCGGATTCGATTCCCGGCAGGGTCGGGAATTTAACCTTAATTGGTTAATTTTGCAGGCACGGGAACTGGGTGTATGTGCCATCTTCATCATTTCATCCTCATCACGACGCGCAGGTCGTGGATGCAGGTGCTTATGTACCACAACATCACCGGCTTTCAGGCCGGCTCCACGGCTAAACGGTTTGCGTGCTGGTCCTTGATCACAGGGGTCCCGGGTTCGATACGCAGCAGGGTCGCAAATTTTAACCATCATAGGTTAATTTTGCCGGCACGGGGGCTGGGTGTGTGTGTTGTCTTCATCATCATTCCATCCTCATTACGACACGCAGGTCGCCTACGGGTGTCAAATCGAAAGACCTGCTCTCTGGCGAGCCGAACATATCCTCGGACACTCCCGGCACTAAAAGCCATACGACAGTTCATTTCAGTGTGGCCAGTATCCATTATTCGGGAAATAGTGGGTTCGAACCCCACTCTCGGCAGCCCAGAAGATGGTTTTCCGTGGTTACCCATTTTCACACCAGGCAAATGCTGGGGCTGTACCTTAATTAAGGCCACGGCCGCTTCCTTCCCTGTCCTAGCCCTTTCCAGTCCCATCGTCGCCATAAGGCCTATCTGTGTAGGTGCGACGTAAAGCCAATAGCTGCTGCGATTTGCTATTAGCACCATCATAGTAAAATGTAATATAGTTGTGGCGGAATCTTCTTAGATAAGTTCGCCATCTGTGGATTGTGTATAATTTGATAACTCATCTGTACTCATGAAAACGACCGTCGGCCTGGCGTTCAGGTTAATAGCTACATGTCTCTAACGTGTAACCTTGTTTATGTTTCTTAGATTTGTTGACGTGTATGTTTGATGTTTATACACAATACGAGATTACAGCTGACTCATCCCCACGAGCTTGACCTGGTTCTCGTCTTACGCATAGTAATCTGTTGGTAACTACTGCGACCGATGCTAACTCACGTGACATATATTTCATCTTGTTTCCTCTTAAACCACGCATATTTCACTATTTTTTTCCACGTATTTCAGCTTTTAATGAAATAATAATAACAATAATAATAATAATAATAATAATAATAATAATACTAATAATAATGTTAAGTGCTTTACGACCCACTAACTACTTCTACACCGAGCTCGATAGCTGCAGTCGCTTAAGTGTGGCCAGTATCCAGTAATCGGGAGATAGTGGGTTCGAGCCCCACTGTCGGCAGCCCTGAAGATGCTTTTCCGTGGTTTCCCATTTCCACACCAGGCAAATGCCGGGGCTGTACCTTAATTAAGGCCACGGCCGCTTCCTTCCACTTCCTAGGCCTTTCCTCTCCCATCGTCACCATAAGACCTATCTGTGTCGGTGCGATGTAAAGCAAAATAGCAAAAAAACTACTTCTACGTTTTTCTGAGACGCTGAGGTGCCCGAATTTAGTCCCGCACGAGTTATTTTTATGTACCAGAAAATCTGCCGGCACGAGGCTGACGTGTATTTGAGCACCTTCAAATACCACCGTACTGGGCCAGGTTCGAACCTGTGAAGTTGCCGTCAAAAGGCTTGCACCTCAACCGTCTGAGCCACTCAGCCCGGAAGGAGGCGCGAAATATAGGTACGTTTAATTTATGTAGTTGTATAGCATGTCTATTATTCCTTTGAAACTAAACGTTCGATGTGTTTCGATAATTCAATTCCGATGCTACACATTTGGGCATCCCATGCCTGCTTTCGTTGGCGTTAGGAACTGCCATCGTTCTTCTACCTTTACGCAATGTACAACGGGGATCGTACCGTATTTCACGTCCCGGCGCGCTTATCCCAACCAATAATTATATCAGTCGTACAGGTCGCGCACCGATACAGGTTTTCAGGTCATTTCCGTACTCACTAGACCACGGGGCTGATGACCACAGTAATCCCAATCCCCTAAATGAGATAACAGCAAATGAACCAGTATTAACGCTGAGTATTCGGTACATCTACAGGGTCCGAAACCGATGACCAGGATTGTCTGAAGCCCCTAAGACGGAAACTAAATACTGACAACAACGAAACGACTCTGGCGAGAATGTAACGAAATATGGCATACACTACTGTAGTAGCCACCTTCAGCTGTTATCGTAGCTCAGTTGCTCTTAACATAAAACCAGTTTGACAAGTATGTTACGTAACATCTCGTGCATTGCATAGGTAGCGTTCAGCGGTTACAGTACACATGCTTGAAAACATAAACAGAAAACAGTTTGGCACGAATGGCGCGTGACTCGCCTGTTCTCAAAGGGATGCTATTCATTCACAAGAACAAGGCATAATACCTATTCTAAAAACATCGTATCTTTTTGCTCTCGAAAATAACTTCCGAGGATTACTAAAAGTTTGATGTATAGTGTTTCGTCACATCGTTCTCTATTGCTAGAAGAAATATCTGCAGGTATACACCTAACACCCTGTATATACAAAAGTGACACCTGCAAAATAAAAACACAAAAAATAATATGCAATGAAGTTGATAGAAGCGGCGGGATTCCATTCCGACATATACAGGCTCTGAAGATTGCATGTCTCGTAAAGACACAGCACTGCCGTGTCTCGTCACGGCATGGGACATCAGCTGGTGAGCAACAAATATTTATATAACTGGGGCAGATATTCAGAAGTTCGTGGAACTAACGGGATCTCTCGTAAAATACTTTCACTCATAGTGGGCTCACAGGCTTGAGCCGAATTAGGGTTTCTCTATCTGGGACCTAACAATTGGTCGGGACCTAGCCGACTTGCTTGTCTCTGCAGTCTCTCACAACATTCTTTCTAAGAGATATAACACATCACGTGCATAACCACAGGCTGTGTTATCAATACCCATATAAATCAGAGCCCCCAGTAAAGCACTATAGCTTCATAGTATTTCTCTCAATATTTCAGCCCCGTCAACTCATCGCGGCAATTCTAGCCTCTCACATAAAATATCCTTGGTTCGATAACCGTTAAATTCTTGAAATTCCCTGCCACCAAAGTTGAAGATACTGCTCTGCATTCATCTTTGAATATAACTCTACAGTACAACTCGTTGCAGCTGAAATACTCATGCTTCATGCATAGATAAATATCCTGATCTTATGCTGTCTCTAACCTACTCCGGATAATATCTCAACGCTGACGTTTGGCATTACGAAGAGTTTGCCCTCTTCCAAAATCATCTGATACAATAATACAATACAATTAATACAAAAAACACACCTATATCTAACCTATATTATCCCTTGTTCCCATCTATTTGAAATACAAACACTTAGCTCGGGCCTTAAACATGCATTGCAGCCCTGAACGTTTTTAATTTTACTAAAACAGAGCAAAGCAAATGCCGTACTGGCTTGAATTTAATAATTAATTAACTGACTTGAGAAAAACCTATAGTAGTGCATGAATGTTACTTCGCATGCTTATAGAACATAAGAACTTAACTTAGCAGCCATCTGTTCAACAGCGACGAATCACATGACCACATGACCGCTATGTCATGCGTGTTTAGCTCATGGTAACAGCAGTCAGCACGGGGTTGACGGTCGTCGCCTCGAGGTCTGGATACACCATGGTTGTCGTCTGCTTGATCCTGGAATCATCTGGAATGGTGATTTACTTCAGAACATCTGCATCATCGCTTAGCGTGATCGAACACGGGATTTCAACCTTACTATAGCGTCCGCACAAATTTTTTTCCCGATCTGTACGTCAATAACTATGGGAGGTAGCCTGGTTGAAATCAGTCCTTCACAGTCCTTGTGTTCTTAATTATTTGTAGAGTCAGATCTGTGGCATTTAGCTTAGTGGTGGATTTATTGATTTAACTTCCGATGATTCCAGCCCTGGGAAAGAGAGGTTTATCAACCTGTGACAATAGTTCTGTAGATCACCCCGTTTAACTTTACATGGCTCGCACACGTTTTATAGCGGTCCGCGTACGCGTTACAAATGTTTGTGTTACTTCATATTGTTATTAGCTCTTGTGAGCTAACTCATGGCGATTGAATAATAGTCTTACTATAGTTTCCAATACGTTTGTGAATTACGCCATGCCGCACTGGGCGTTTCAGAACAACGAATGAGTATCAACCGAGAAACTGACTATCAAAGGGTTTCTGTAACACGACTGAGCGAATAAGTCTAACAGAATTAGACACAATGAGACTAACAGAATGAGACACAATGAGTGCTGTGAGTCACTGAGATGCGAATGAGACTAACAGAATGAGAGTCATTGAATGGGAGAACTTCTCCCTTGAAGCAAGCTTTGATAGCCTAAAAAGGACGCCGAGGTCGAGGTAACTCCCCACCTAACAGAGAGTTCTCCTTTGTATCGGCCCACCAGTTGTCAACGACCGCGCCTGTAAATAAGTACCTCTCCCAGCAGACCACATGAAATAATATTAATGACTCCTAGCATTCGATAATTCTGTTCTTAATTATGTGTACAGTCAGATCTGTGGAATTTAGCATAATGGCGGATTTATTGATTTCAATTCCGATGATTCCAGCCCTGGGAAAGAGAGGTTTATCAACCTGTGATAATTGTCCTGTAGATCCCCCCGTTCAAATCTCATCCCCTCCATGTTGCAGCGCTTGGGCTTGGTGATGTAGTAGGGGTCTGCATGACTGAATTCACGGCTTGCGGCTCAATCCCAACTCGAGGTATTCGTTCCTTCTGGCCCAATACGGAGTTTTCACGGCGTATGGCGCAGCCATCCAGGGTCGCTGTCTTCACTCCCTGCGACTCTATGACGCATTAAATAAAATTATGTCACAGTGCTCTAATAAATAAATTGAGGAATATCACGATATGGCTCAATATCGTCTGACAATTGGGCAAAGTTCCCGGGAATATCATGGTGAAGGCTTAGAATGAACGTTTGGACTAGAGTTACTCGTATTCCTGTATCTCGGTTACTTGCAGATTCTTTAAGTATCACTTAACCCTCTCTGTGGTTGTACAGTCAGGTGACTTCAGTTCTCGCCAATGAGATTGATCCTGAGTTGCTGACTAACTTTACAAATATATTTAAATCTGCATTTAATTTGACAAATCTGAATATCTGCGTTTAACATGTAAATTATGAAAATTAACATTTATTAAATAAAATACACACTCGTCGAACCTTGTACTCACACTTACTAGTTACCTGCTTACTTACACATACGTTATTTGAAGGGCGCCAGCTGTCACTCAGTACAGCAATAATAGAATGAGACTCTTGACCATCTCTAGGGTGTGGGGTAATAAGCTTACTTTTGACAACATACCATATAAGTTCTTGGAAAAGGAGATTGGCGTTCGGTTTCCCCATTAATTTTGAGGTTAAGATATTTTACTTTCAATGAAATGAAACTATGAATTCGTTTGATAGAACAATATATATTCTTTAAATAATATATCAAAAAATAGTGAGTCTTGTTGCGATAAAACAGATGAGAATATGAAATTATGACATTGCAATTGAAAGAAACTAGGCATGAATTTGAATTCTTCTCGACCGGACATTTAACAATTTATACGAAATATTTCCCTCACTGATTCACTTGACTGTACCTTCAACACTTTGAGTGTAATTACGACGTAATCCATTGCTCTGGTGTTTACTGTAGATGTGTCACGCCTAACGTGGTGATACATCCTTGCGACTGCTTCTTCTCCATATCATCTGACTTCTTTGTAAGTCAATATGGTATGACCTCTTGGTAGGTCCAGGGTTGCCCTCTCTGACTCCTTGGTAAGCCTTGCGTCCGCGTCTTCCACTAAGTGACGGACCAACCATTTGGTCTCACTCTCTCAATGACCAATAATGGCTCACTGAGTCTTCACCATCTCTCGTTCACACTGGTTGGCTGACCACCTAAGGCCTCTTGATCTAGTAGACTACTTCACTGTACTGCATCCGTATAAGTAATGACTGACGCTACAATATGGAGCTACCTTATATAGACGTTGGTTGACACAACTACGTAATCTCCAGAAATAACAATGATATACTCCCACCTACGCGACAGATATTACACACAGTGGTGAAATAGCCCCGCGGCGACGAGTCCGTGCGCGCATAGCTAAATAAATACGATGACGTAGCCAAGGCGCGGCGATGACTTGGCAGAATCGCCAGTGGTGTCGCAATATAACAACGTCACTTCCAATCTCTGATATATACAACAATTCTCACTGTACAGGTATTGAGTGTTATACTACACATACGTATATATGTATACATCTAAGTGCAATCTTGCAAGCAACAGGCAATTGCAAAATTGAATAAAACGGATAATTACAATAATAGTACAATATCACAGATAACATAATAATAATACTGACATAATAATAATAATAATAATAATAATAATAATAATAATAATAAAATACAGATAAAATCATACAATAATAAATATACAGATATCATCTTGTAACGGGATTTGAACCGTTACAATTCGCCTCCCTCATAAATAAATCGAAGAACAAAGAATCGATTGATTTATGAACAAAATTATATATATAACACTGACACATATAAACACTTTAAATGAGTATACAACAATAATTTTCTTTTTCAACATCCATACATTTTATAAAATATCACAAATATGAGAATTCTTCTCGCACATTGCCATCGTAGATAACTGTCCAGTGTCCTATTCTCTCTCTTTCTCTCATACAAATCACAAGAGTACAGCACTCAATTTAACACATACACATAATTTTAAATGATTACACTACATTATTCTTTTTTTTTAACATATCAAAACTTTTTGTGAAATATCACTTATATGAGAACTGTTCTCGCATATTGTTATCGCAGATAACTGTCCAATGTCCTGTTCACCGTTTTTTTTTGTCACACAGTACATGACAATGTAGCACTTATTCTTCCAATACACCAATACGACACTTGGTTCTCACGCAAATCGCAGATGTTAATTTTATTTTGCCAGTTTCTCACAATTTAATCATCTTACTCTTATTTCAACAAATCTCACGTGAAATACTTCTTTACATATATAATACTACAAATACCGACAATATCCCTTTCCTGATCGTTTAAGGAATATGCACACTTCCCGATACGGTTCACAATAGTGAAATACCCCTGATACAAAAGAATAACTTCAAGATATTTCCCGCCTCTGCAGATGATGAAATGGAACTCTGAGTAGCACTCTGTCACTCAAACTGAATCAATTTTGCCCTTATTAACTTACATATCTCAATAGATCACATCCTACTTGGCAACAATAATTAAAGGTTCAATACCATAGCTACAAGATGGTTCAATTATTCCGTAATCCAGCATAATGTTTATTTGTTCTTAGACGTCACTAGCATTTTTAAGTTGAATGGGGTACTTACCTCCCACAAACGATCTATGGTCATTTACTACAAATTTATGTTCATATACGTGTTCTTCCTCACTTACCACTAAATACATTTCGATGCTTACCTAACATCGAACACAATTACACCTCCTGTAATTCACCCAAATTACCTCACGTCACTGCCTCATACCGACTATCCCTCGGATACTGGTCGTTATAGACACCTGACACACTTCAACACATTTCCTCTCACTAGGAACAACTTCACTTACCTCTCATATATTTCAAAGAACACACGTCACCGACACTCTTACCTCAGACCATCATAATTAACACGTACTTCTTTGCTAGTTTCCTCCCAGAACAAACACACACTACCTAAATTAAAGTCTACTCTACTTCCATGATTTGCAACCACGTCAGCTCCTAAAATCACTGGATACACAAGATCTGGTACAACAAGGCTTGGCTGAAACTTACAATTATCTTCAATTATGATTGGTACCGCTATCATTTTATTTACTCACTTTGACTCACCCAACGGCTGTTATAAGATCTGATAGTACCTTCACTTACCTTCTTCATATCACAATTTCCATCATCGGAGTTATTCCCTCATTACTTACATCACATTATCGGCATTACAAGTACTTACATCACTTAACAGAACACTTCTTACGTCTAACTTACCGCTACCATCAATTACTGCATTATCTACGACTATGTCATTACTTAAATATCTTACTTAACATTACTTAGGTCACAATCACACTATACCCTTAAATCTACTTTCACTACATAACTACTTATACTAAATACCTGTTCATCTACTACCTTCAGCCTGTCTACTTACCCGATTCCCTGTGAATCTGAAATACTCTGACTCGATAACGACACTTGGATAACATTCCTATTAAGACTATCATAGTCTCTCCGATAACTCAACTCCGTACGCCTCCCATCTTCCGATTCTCTCTGATTACTCTTCTGACCTTCTCTTTCATAACTCAAATCCATACGCCTCCCATCTTCCGATTCTCTCTGATTACTCTTCTGACCTTCTCTCTCATAACTCAAATCCATACGCCTCCCATCTTCTGATTCTCTCTCGTTACTCTTCTGACCACTATCACCATCAACACAACTATTAATCCTCTGCGGATCACGATCACCCCCTCTCCTCTGATACACGGCTAGCATTCTTCCCTCTCTCTCTACTATACTACTTTCCTCAGACATCATGAGCTCTCTCTCGCGCGCGCCCTTGCACACATCCTTTCCAATGCCTATCAATGAACACTTTAAACTCTCCTAAATTAGACATATTATTCCAGTATACTCGAAACCATATTCTACTTTCACCGACAAAAACATTAGACATAATCTCCAACACATATTCCCATTCAATAATATTATTCCTCAACTTACTTGCAAATCTTTTCTCAACTACTTTTACAAACTCTATAGGATTAAACTGTTTTCCAGAAAACTTGGTTAAATCACGATCCCTACTGAACAAACCACTCGCTACTATCACCTCACCAGCCGACTCACCTGCAAATTCAAATTCCTGCCGTATCACTTCCTGGCAACTCAAAATTTCTTCTACCGCTACTCTCTCAGCATTCTCTTCCTCTATTCTCACTTCTTCCTTCAATTCTTCCTCTCTTTCTCTTACCTGCTGTGATAGCGTTTCCTGTTCGTTCCGTAGTTCAGTGACCTCCACAAGTTTGCTTTCAACTTGCTCATTTCTACTAACCTGTTCCCCCGTATCTTCTCCAACTGCATAGCAAATCTTGTCCAATCTTTTCTCGACTACCTCATGAATTTCTTCCCGATTACTAGATATTTCATTTCTTAATTCTTTGATATTCTCTGTACATGTTCCTTTGACATGCTCAATTTGAGTATGAAGGTCGCTCCAACTCGACTTCATTTCTTCTCTAAGGTCAACACACTCTTTGTTTAACTTATTTTCTAACTTGCATATTTGACCAGTTACCTCTACTATCTTAGTATCTATTTTGGAATTTAGTGATTCACTTAACCCATCTATTTTATCATTGATCACATTAAGATTTTCGTTACAACTACCAATCATTTCCTCCATTTTACTACTTATGGAGTCAATCTGTTTATTACAATTTTCATTATTAGTACAAATTAATTCTTTCATCTCTTCCTTACTATTTTCGTTACTACTAATTACTTGTTCCATTTTATTACTTAGAGAGTTAATCTGTTTATTACAATTTTCATTACTACTATCAATTAATTCTTTCATCTCTTTCTTATTATTTTCACTCATCTTCTCCATTCGTTTATTACTATTTTCGTTACTATTACTAATTAATTCTTTCATCTCTTTCATCTCTTTCTTATTATTTTCACTACTATTACAAAATAATTCTTTCATCTCTTTCATCTCTTTCTTAATATTTTCATTATTAGTACTAATTAATTCTTTCATCTCTTTATTATTTTCACTCATCTTTTCCATTCGTTTATTACTATTTTCACTACTTGTATTTATTTGTTCCTTGAGCCCGGTCATTTGGGCCAACAGCAAATTTAGAATATCTTGGTTCATCCCCCCCACGATTTCCTTTTGAGTTTCAGTGTGCTTCTCAATTTCTGCACTTTCCTGAATTTCCTCAGAATTTTCCATCGTATTCACCTGCTGCCTACTCTGAATTTCACTTTGGATGTCCGCAGAAGCAATGACCTCGTCGTCACATGACTTGTTATTGTCTTCCTTGTCCATCTTTGGTTCACTAGTGATAGTACGCGATCTCAAATTAATTTCCCTCTTCAAATCCCTTGACATATCCCCAAAATACAAATATATATCACAAAATTACACTCTTGACATTTACCGGTAATAATTTCCGTTGGCTTAAATGCGCACACTCCTCCCAAAATGAACCTATGATATGCTGTCATTCAGAACAAATTCTGAATTTATTCGAGTCCCACGTTGCGTCGACACATTGAGATTGATCCTGAGTTGCTGACTAACTTTACAAATATATTTAAATCTGCATTTAATTTGACAAATCTGAATATCTGCGTTTAACATGTAAATTATGAAAATTAACATTTATTAAATAAAATACACACTCGTCGAACCTTGTACTCACACTTACTAGTTACCTGCTTACTTACACATACGTTATTTGAAGGGCGCCAGCTGTCACTCAGTACAGCAATAATAGAATGAGACTCTTGACCATCTCTAGGGTGTGGGGTAATAAGCTTACTTTTGACAACATACCATATAAGTTCTTGGAAAAGGAGATTGGCGTTCGGTTTCCCCATTAATTTTGAGGTTAAGATATTTTACTTTCAATGAAATGAAACTATGAATTCGTTTGATAGAACAATATATATTCTTTAAATAATATATCAAAAAATAGTGAGTCTTGTTGCGATAAAACAGATGAGAATATGAAATTATGACATTGCAACTGAAAGAAACTAGGCATGAATTTGAATTCTTCTCGACCGGACATTTAACAATTTATACCAAATATTTCCCTCACTGATTCACTTGACTGTACCTTCAACACTTTGAGTGTAATTACGACGTAATCCATTGCTCTGGTGTTTACTGTAGATGTGTCACGCCTAACGTGGTGATACATCCTTGCGACTGCTTCTTCTCCATATCATCTGACTTCTTTGTAAGTCAATATGGTATGACCTCTTGGTAGGTCCAGGGTTGCCCTCTCTGACTCCTTGGTAAGCCTTGCGTCCGCGTCTTCCACTAAGTGACGGACCAACCATTTGGTCTCACTCTCTCAATGACCAATAATGGCTCACTGAGTCTTCACCATCTCTCGTTCACACTGGTTGGCTGACCACCTAAGGCCTCTTGATCTAGTAGACTACTTCACTGTACTGCATCCGTATAAGTAATGACTGACGCTACAATATGGAGCTACCTTATATAGACGTTGGTTGACACAACTACGTAATCTCCAGAAATAACAATGACATACTCCCACCTACGCGACAGATATTACACACAGTGGTGAAATAGCCCCGCGGCGACGAGTCCGTGCGCGCATAGCTAAATAAATACGATGACGTAGCCAAGGCGCGGCGATGACTTGGCAGAATCGCCAGTGGTGTCGCAATATAACAACGTCACTTCCAATCTCTGATATATACAACAATTCTCACTGTACAGGTATTGAGTGTTATACTACACATACATATATATGTATACATCTAAGTGCAATCTTGCAAGCAACAGGCAATTGCAAAATTGAATAAAACGGATAATTACAATAATAGTACAATATCACAGAAAACATAATAATAATGCTGACATAATAATAATAATAATAATAATAATAATAATAATAATAAAATACAGATAAAATCATACAATAATAAAAATACAGATATCATCTTGTAACGGGATTTGAACCGTTACACCAAGCAGATATCTCCAAAGTCGGAGAATTCAACAACAAGATTGGTCAACTCGTTCAGAACATCAACGTAAGAATTGTATTTTATATCGTATGGTGGTCTTTATTGTCAACTTAATATTATTCTTCAACTTCTTACCCTCCTGATCCTTTTCCCTCACCTTGGGGGAGTCGCGATTGCTCTCTAAGACGCACCTGTGGACTCCTTAAAGTTTTACGGCCAGATACCCTTCCTGACTCCAATACTACGTGAAAAATATCATCATAACACATAATGTGCTTATGGATGATATGGCAGGATATTATGCCTGTAAATGAAGAGAACTGTATTAAAACATTCATCAACGCCCATTTTCCGAGCTGGAAGAAATGACTAGATAGGGTTACAATACTCGAACTGTCCGACTCGTTGGCTGAATGGTCAGCGTACTTGCCTTTGGTTCAGAGAGTCCCGGGTTCGATTCCAGGCCGGATCGGGGATTTTAACCATCATTGGTTAATTTCAATGACTCGGAGTCTGGATGTTTGTGCTGTTCCCAACATTCCTACAAATCACACACCACACATAACACTATCCTCCACCACAATAACACGCAGTTACCTACACATTTCAGATGCTGCCCACCCTCATCGGAGGGTCTGCCTTTACAAGGGCTGCACCCGGCTAGAAATAGCCACACGAAATTAATTAATACTCGAACTGGACTACCATAAACTTTTCTTATTGAAACATTATTTTGAAGAATCCGGCTCCATGGCTAAATGGTTAGTGTGTTCGCCTTTGGTCACAGGAGACCCCGGTTCGATTCCCGGCAGGGTCGGGAATTTTAACCATAATTGGTTAATTTCGCTGGCAAGGGGGCTGGGTGTATGTGTCGTCTTTATCATCATTTCATCCTCATCACGAAGCACAGGTTGTCTACGGGCGTCACATCTAAAGACCTGCATCTGGCGAGCCGAACTTGTCCTCGGACCCTCCCGGCACTAAAAGCCATACGCCATTTCATTTTGACGATGTGTTAGTCCTTGAAAATAAAGGAAATTTTTCTTTCCCTTCCCTGCAGTGATATCAAACAATCTCGTAACAACATATCATTTACTTGCTGGTGGATTAAAAAAACGCACAGTGCAGTATCCATCGGCATAGCGATTGAAATAGAGAAAATGCAGGATTTTACGCTTCATGTTACTTCTTTACTTGATCTATTCTGCTGTAGTCAGAGGCCTAGCCCGCGCTCCCCCACTGGCCACCCCTCCGCTAAGGCTCTTACTCATTCAGTTAACCTCCCTCATTCGTCGTTTTTGTTTGGAGCAGCGGAAAATTGGGAATAAGTGGATAAAAAAACGGCAGTGTTAGAGGAGGACGGGAGATGTGGACCACCTGGGTTTGTTGTAGCTTTGTGCAGTAGACGGGAGTAACATTACACAAGCCATAGAGCTAAATAAAACATGCGTGCCTGTGACTCTGGCGGTAAAGACCAGATACAACAAAGGGAAACCTCTGCACCAGTACATACGTTCATTCAGTATTAAAAAAATATCATTCGGTGCGTAGCTGGAGTTAGGAATGACTCAGGTATAATTTAACCTTCGCATGCCCTGCGAATGACATTTTTGCTGACAGTACACTGGGGGGTAGAGAATGCATTCGATTTCCTGTCGAGTCTTTGTATCAGTCATCCTAATGAGAGAAAGCCTGCGGTTGGAGACAAGCTTGTAAAAATATACTTTTTTTTCTAATGAAACAGGTTGAATTGTGTGTTAAACATTGGAATACTTTAAGTATCTTTACAAAATTACGAAAAATAATTCCTTCAATTGCTACAGACATCTTTTTACAAATTATTTTATGTCGCACCGACACAGATAGGTTTTATGGCGACGATGGGATAGGAAAGGGCCAGGAGTGGGAAGGAAGCGGCCGTAGCCTTAATTAAGGTACAGCCCCAGCATTTGCCTGGTGTGAAAATGAGAAACCACGGAAGACCACCTTCAGGACTGCCGACAGTGGGGCTCGAACCCACTATCTCCCGAATACTGTCTACTGGCCGCACTTAAGCGACTGGCTGCAGGCATTATATGATACGGCAAATGTCAGTATTTTATCTGGCTGGAGTTCTTAAATGTTCGGAATCCCACCAGCTTAATGCGAGATCGAAGGACGACTTTCGAAACTGAAGGACAAAGCCTAGCCGACTTTGTCGACTAACAAACAAACTAGAGATTAGCTGTATTCTTTTATCTCGGCCGAGCTTAGTATTTCCGACGAAAGAAGTGTTGCCCTCCTGAGCCCATGATCGCTGATTCAACCCCGGCTCACTCAACCGGTATTTGAAGTTGCCTATTGTGTGTAGATTACCCAGCACGTAAAACGACTCATGAAGAACAAAATTTCTGCACCTTGACATCTAAAATCTAACCACAAGCTCCCTGGTGCTTTAAGTGCTGATAGGCCTTGGCCTACCAAATGACCGCTGTTCAGCCCGAAGGCATGCAGAATACTAGAAGACGCGTGGTCAGCACGAGGAATACCATCGACCATATTTCTAGGCTTTCTAGATCGGGGCCGCATGCTGATCACCTGACAGCTCCACAACTCTTCTCACGTCGGCTGGGTGGGCTTTCAACCAGCCGTCAGATTCAGGTAAAAATCAATGACCAGGGAGGGAAAGAAGCCAGAGATCTCCGAGTGATGATGATGATGATGCTTGTTGTTTTAAGGGGCCTAACACCTAAGGTCATCGGCAGCATTTCCGAGTGAGAGGCAGGTTCACTACCCCTAGACTGCTAATACTCCCAGGACGGGGACAGGGTCTGTGTTTGTCTCAATACATATCTACGTACAGATCACACTACTAACCACCACAGAACAATGCAATAGTGAATAAAGCCTTCCACGTGTGTGGTTGGCAACAAAAAGGGCATCCGGCCGTAAAACCGGGTCAAAGGTCATACACAAAAAGGCCTATATATTTCCTCTTACTATATTTAATATGTTTCAATTTCATTTAATTTAACTTCATTTCATAATTTGTTTGTATTTTTAATTTAATTTGTATTTAATTACATTATTGTAATGTAATATATTTCAGTGCCTGTTTAGATGGAAGAGAATTCCTGAAGGCCTTTATCTCGGCAGGTAGAATTAAACATTACTTACTTACATTGCTGGCCTCAAGAAATAGGGAATAAGTCAATGAAGAAGAAGTTTAGAGGAAATAAATGTGCTTCATCAGGACTTACTGCAGCTGTTGATTAGTTATTGCCGTGCCTAAGGTTCGAATTCGGACGAATTCGATAGGGAAGTTCAATAAAATCATCGACGGTGATGCGAGGGATAAACTGGCTTTTAACCACATACTAGCCCTAATTTGAACCTCGGTGCTTCACTAACTACACGGAAGAAGTGGAAAGATGGCATTGAAGAAATATTTCGCTCATGTTATATTAATTATTGTTTTTAACTATAAAGGATTGGAATAGACCAACAGAACTACATACCTGTTGTTTTCTCCAAATGAAATTAATTTTAATATTGTCAAATGCTTCTTTACTAAGCATATGCTATCTCATAAGGGACAGATAGTCTACATTTTAGGCACTCCAGTTTCTCAGTTTATGTTAAAGAACAATTAAATATTCGTGTTATCAATTTTGAATCATTTTAATGTAGACCTACATTATAGAGGTTAATTCGGTGATACTCGTGTATATATTTCTGTGCACTGCATATAACCAAATCAGATGTAATAAATTGTTAACAGTGTGTGGCCCCCGAAAAGACCTGGCATATATTTTTTCCAGTTGACGTCCGTGTAAGAATCGGAACCTATCTATGGTGAAATGTAAAGTGAAAATTGCCAAGTCCCCGAGCTAGAGGAAATAACGAATGTAAGTTAAAGTCATAAAATCGAGCCTGGACTAAAGGACAGCATGCTGAGCAATTAGCCATTTAGCCGGGCAAATAATAATAATAAAATGCCGGGCTGATTGGCTCAGCCGGTTGAGGCTTTGACCTTCTAATATTAACTACGGAGCTTGATAGCTGCAGTCGCTTAAGTGCGACCAGTATACAGTATTCGGAAGATAGTGGGTTCATGCCCCATTGTCGGCAGCCCTGAAGATGGTTTTCCGTGGTTTCCCATTTTCACACCAGGCAAATGCTCGGGATGTACCTCAAATAAGGCCACGGCCGCTTCCTTCCGACTTTTAGCCCATTCCTGTACTATCGCCGCTATAAGACCTATCTGTGTCGGTGCGACGTAAAAAACTTGCCTTATGCCTCTAATCGTAACCTGGCAGGTTCGATCCTGGCGCAGTCCGGTGGTATTTGAAGGTGCTCATATACGTCAGCCTCGTGTCGTGGGACGTAATAATAATAATAATAATAATAATAATAATAATAATAATAATAATAATAATAATAATAATAATAATAATAATAATAATAATATGCGTTTGATATTTCCTCAGCTACTATCGGGCTATTCTTTTCTTTTCCTGAAGTGACATCTTGTCGAAATGTGACCCTAAAGGAAGTTTATCTAACGTCTACACAAATCAACTACGAGGTTTACTCGAATTTAATTACATTCAAGGGCCAATTGGCTGCACCAAGAATTCTTTTTTACCAGTAATGTTACGTCATACTGACTCAGACCGATCTTGTGACGACGATGGAATAGGACAGGACTACGACTGACCAGAAAGCGATTGTGGCCTTAATGAAGGTTCAGCCCCAACATTTGCCTAGTGTGAATATGTGAAGCAATAGAAAAACACCTTCAGTGTTATTGATATTAGGGTCAAACCCACCATCACCCGAATGAAAACTAACAGCTCCACAGCTCAAAAAACCGCGCAGACAACACGCCCTGTGCAAAAGAAATCGGTCCCGCTATATTAAGCACAGAAAAGGAGCTTTTAACTAAATACAATAATTAACCAAGATATGAAACTTCTCTGTGAACTTCGGCATACAGTGCATGATAAACATTAGAAACGAGGATGCCGTATACACTGACTAATACGTACTTAGTATGTTCCTGAATAGCAACATAACCAGCTGTTTATTTACAATTTATAAAGGAAAGGAGGCTGTGTCAGGGGAGTTGCCACAATATTATGGCGTAGAATACGTCTTTTTGGACATAAATTAAGGACATCGAATTTGATGAGTCGATAAAGATGCGGTAAAAATGCTGGGCTGTTCGTGCTGCTACGCAGCGCATCCACTTTCTTGCTCCGCTGGTACTCTCTGTCACGTTCTGCTGCAGACTTAATTTGTCCGGAATGAGCGGCTCAGACGGTTGAGGCGCTGTGGCCTACTGTCTCCAACTTGGCAGATTCTATCCTGGTATTCGAAGGTACTCAAATACGTCAGCCTCGTGTCGGTAGATTTACTGGCACGTAAATAATCTCCTCCGGGAGAAAATTTCGGCACCTCGACATCTCCAAAAACCGTCAAAAGTAGTTAGCGAGATATAAAATCAATAACGTTATCATTATTAGACTTCTTTAGCTTACCGAGCAAGTGGCCGCACGGTTTGTGTCACTTAGCTATCAGCTTACACTCGGGAGATAGTGGGTTCGAACTCCACTTTTGGCAGCCCTGAAGATTTTTTACCGCGGTTTCCCGTTTTCACACAAGGAAAATGCGGGACTTTACCTTAATTAATGCAACGGTCACTTCCTTCGAACTAATAGCCCTTTCCTATCCCATCGTCGCCTTAAGACCATTATGTGTCGTTGATCGAACCTGCCAAATTTGGGTTAGAAGGCCAGTGCCACAACTGTCTGAACCACTCAGCCCGGCCACAATACTGTAATGGCATGCATTTGACGTCTAAGAAATTCCTTAAAGACGTATGGAGTACATTAATTATACATCAAATTTCATTCAGTGATGTTAGGGTTTGGATAACTTCTACGTAAGATAAGTCAACACCATGCACATTGGCAGAAAACGGCTCACTAAAGTGCCACTGACCAAACCTCTAAAGACGCTAACCACCACGTCACGTGACGCATTAGGACTTTGACTAATAGTGAGATCACTGAAATTTGACACCTTGCTAGTTAATCGCAACTGTGTCGTGTCCTACAACGGAAATGAACAATCTAATTTCATGGGAAATTTTAACTTTTTAGTCTATTGCTATACATAATAAAATTAATTAACAACGGATAGTATGAGAGCTCTAGGAAACCTCATTTACTTGAGATTTTGTCAGGGGTACGACATGCGGAGGTCATTCATTAATACTGAAATTCAAATAGTCCATCACACAGCGTATCAGCTAGTGAAAGCACTTGTTGCTACTGGAATGTACGTAGAGTTAGGATAGAATCGAAGGGAGTGCTGGTATTCATACTGATGACAGAATAATTTATAAACTATGAAATGCTTAAGGATGACAAACATGAAATATTAAAAGTAAGACTCATCTGTACGGATGATAGGCAACTTGATGTTGTGGGGTGTGCAGGCGTGGCAAAGTGACACTGATGCGGAGTTATTTGATAAGATGATCAGCAATGCCTGGAACGACACACAAAGGATGGTGATTATTGCGGGTGATCTAAATTTACCAAATGTTAACTGGTAAAGCAATGTGAATGACAAAAAACTATGACCAAGAAATTGTAAACATTTTAATCTGGGAAGGAGCGCTGAATCAGAAAGTGATGAAACAAACCAGAGGGAGGCATATTCTAGAAGTGATGCTGATTAAATCAGATGAGCTGTAATGAGAAGCTGAAGTGCTTGATGGTATAAATGATCACGGAGTTTTCTGAGTCGTCGTTAGAATTAAATGTTGTTTAGCTGACTTCTTTTTAAAATTAAATTTCCTTGAACGCTTCTTAACTCTATCTTTATTCACATAACCATTCCTAGCGCCTTTCCTTTCTAACATGCACCTACTTGTTACTCTCTTTGTTTCTCTGTTATAATATATTAGGCCTTGACAGTTCTTTAAAGTTATATACGTTTTCACACTCCGCAACAATTCCTTTAAACCCATCCTATAGGCTGTTTATATTATTTATTTAACATTTTTCACGAATTATAATTCAACCACCCCTCTTTTATCTACCTTGTGGTACTGTTTAAGAGCCCTACATTTAAGACCTGTCATTCTAAATGCTAATAACAATTGGCATTCATATGTGTTTTAGTAAAAAATTGAAATGTATATATAGGTACTTTCGTGCAGAAACAAGAACTAGGAAGGACATTCCAGGAATTGTTGATGAACAAGGCGAGCATATGAAGACGGATTTACTTCAAACGGAAGTGTTTGGTCAGCAGTAAGTACAGGTAGTTGGATATGAGGATCATGTCGTGGTAGAGTAGATGATTAACATCAGCGAAGTACTGAAATTTATCATACTAACGATACTTAACCGAGTGGACAGGACGTGCGTGCTAACGCCATACGGTTATGGAACCAAACTCTGCATTCGGGAGGCGTACGGGTCCTAAACCCACCCTCGGATGTCCTAAGAACGATCTTTTGCAAATTCCCGTTTTCACTTCGAAGCAAATACTGGGACAGTTCCTATTCAAAGGCTACAGCCAATTTATCCCACCGCCTTACCCGATTTAATCCACCATTATTCGTTTCATCATCATTGACCGCTCAACTGAGGTTGGCGTCAGGAAGGGCACCCGCCTGAAATAATGCCATAAACTTTCGTCTCACATCATCCCCGACTTCGCATGAATAAAGCGGGACTAAATGGAGACACAGATACATACTGAAGATATTTGCAAAATGATACAACAGTTGAAAGCTAAAACACATCTGGAATTGATAAGACATCAATTGGCAACGGTTTGCGATCTACTAAAATTGCGTAAGTAAGTTTAACTATTGGTTCCTGTTTGCATGAAGGAACTAGGCTTTTCGCGAGTGACGTTATAACTTACTGTATAGAGTAATAAACATACTAAGTTACATGACTGTGAGAAACAGCAAAAGTGTTTGGACAAGGCTGTAAGATGTACAGCAGACAATTGTATGATGGTGAAAGGGGAGAACATTCTAGTCGTTAGTTTCACCAAGAAGAATGGCCCATTCAGTTTAATCACTGTGTTGGTGGAGTGGAAGCACCTTCTTTTTTTTTTCTTGCTCTATATCGCACCGAGAAAGATAGTTCCGGTGTCTAAATGGGATAAGAAAGGGCTAGGAGTGGGAAGGAACCGATCCTGGTCTTAATTAAGGTATAGCCCCAGCATTTGCCCGCTGTGAAAATGGGAAACCAAGGAAAGCTATCTCATAGGCTTTCGACAGAGGGGTTCGAACCCACCATCTCCCGAATGCAAGCTCATAGCTGCTCGGTAAACTCCCTCATCTGCTCGTCTCGTAGGGATCACAGTATCTAGGTGTTTATATGGGTAATTATCTTAATTAGGATAATCACGTAAACCAGTTTGTAAGCAAAGGTTACAAATCTCATCATATCGTTGCTTCACCGGTAAAAGGTTATAATCCACAGAGCTCTTCCTATCGATTATTCTCCTTAAGACTGGTCACGCCTCCCTGCCACATATGGTTATGCAGTCCATCAGAATAAATTTTGTTGTGTTCATTTTCCTATGCCCATGTACAAAGTAAGATTAACCTTACTGTACCGTACTATACGAATGTATCCTTGCATTACGCATTTACGCACTCCTATTGTATAATGCATGTTAGGTTCATTTTCGGTTACGCGTCGGCATACGAAAACGAACACAACGGACATTGTTCTGATGGACTGCATATCCATATGTGGCTGGGAGGCGTGACCAGTCTTAAGGTGAATAATGGATAGGAATAGCTTTGTGGATTACAACCTTTTACCGGTGAAGCGACGATATGATTATGAGGGTGTTTAGGGGTTAAAAGAGGAGGCGTTTTAAACCACTGGTGAGTCCCCATTTACAGTGTGGTTTCAGAGTATGGGTCCCACACCAGTGTTACTCGAATCTAGAACTGGAAAAGGTCCATAGGGAGACAGCGCATTATTCTCTCTGGGCAAAAGAGTAGCGTTACGAAAATAATGCAAACTTTCTGCTGGGAAGACCTGGGAGTATGGAGACGAGCTGCTCGACTAGGCAGCATGTTCCGATCTCTCAGTGGAGAGATGGCACGGAAAGACATTAGTAGACGAATAAGCTGGATGAAGTTTTTAAAGTACGAAATATCATAGTACATTATGAAAAAGAAACTGGATTTCAAGAGGAATCATCTGGGCAAATATTCGTTAATAGAAAGAGGAATTAGTGATTAGAAAAATTTACTGCACAAGATGTTCGATTACTTTCAAATTTCTACTCAGTCCTGCTTGAATCGATCAAAAGCAAATTTATCAATTCGGATCTCATTCTATTTTTGGCTTTACTTTTAATGCGGTTGTACTGATTACAAATTCTCTTCAGTTTCGCATTTGACCTTGCCAATACTAGGCGCTGCTGTGCAATAGATTGGCAGCTCCTGAAATGGACTGGTTTTACTTGGATCGCAGAATTTCATCACATTAGACCAGAATTTAGCTGTGTCCATAGCTAGAGGCACGTATATTTAAGAGATAGTTCATCGTTGCGCTGGTGTTCCATGATACATAAAGGGGAATCAATGACTCTATAACAATCAGAAGTGCATTTGACCTGTTACTACGAAAGGAAGATGCATTGAAGCGTTCTTTGCATCCTACTTTTTTATAGGAATGCCCTGCATCTTAGCTCCACCCAGAGTTCAGGCCTTCCTAGGCTTACCTTTTGTTGGCATCACGACGGTAAACATTAATTATTACATTTCTATACTCTCTTATCATATTTCATAAAACATTCGCTGAAAACCCACCAATATCCCCTACCATAAACATGAAAAAAGACTAGACGTGCCACTGCCCACCGTGAGTCAAAATTTATCCACTGACAAAGATTAAAATAAACTAGATTTAGGGGAAAAACCACCGTGGAGTAATTACACAAATCGGTATACAAAATGGTGCGATATATCAACAATAAACAGAAGCATGAAGTGCTGACTCAAAGATTCGATAAAGCGTAGCGATATTATTAACTCATATAAACTAACTCGAGGCTACTGTACAACAACGCCATTCATGCTCGCTTATTTAATTGGCATTAGCATTTCCCCCCCCCCTCTCTCTCTCTCTCTCTCTCTCTCTCTGTCTCTCTGTATATATATTGAAACCTTATGGTCCTTCGTAGGATACCTACCTTCCTTACTTATTAGTAAATCGGCGTGATATATTTCTCTTGGGTCGTCTACGGGTTCTTCGTCACTTGCTTAGGAAAGAGACGGGTTTCAGTAATTTAAACTGTTTACTGAATGAGAGGAGTCCAGTCAAAAGAAATTAATATTTATTCATTATTGACGATGAGGTCGAAGAAACTTATGACATTATTATCATCCCTAAACAATGAACTGAGCCTTGTCCATAAAAAATGATAGCAATAATAACGATGATGATGGACACGGACTTTTGAGACCTTAATTCAACTGCCTGAGACGCAGCCTTACTAGAAACCACTGTCTTAATTTAAGAATGAAATAAAGAAAGTCTGGAGATCCCTAAGATCGGTTTTCATGTGAGACTGCATGTACTACAATAATAATAATAATAATAATAATAATAATAATAATAATAATAATAATAATAATAATAATAATAATAATAATAATAATAATAATAATAATAATGGCGTATAGCCTCCGGAGAGGACTGGTGCAGGTCTCTTTCTAGTAGACGGCATATTAGGCGGCCTGCATGTCTGTGATGATGAGGGCCCTACCTAGGATGATTTCTAATGTTGAATACGCCACACACACCCAGCCCCCGAGGCATTGGAATTAACCAATTAAGGTTAACATCCCCGATCCGACAAGGAATCGAACCCGGGACCCTCTGCACCGAAGGCCAGTACGCTGACCATTCAGCCAACGAGCCGGACAACACCATAATCCAGCTCCCGTAGCATGAGCTCTGGACTCTTGGTATGATTAACGCAATCCAATCGGTATGTGCCACACAGTGGTTGTACAGCATGGACCGTTAACTGAATCGATGCGACCTGTGACTATGTCATGGACAGGCATCCAAGTTTGTTATTTACATTACAGTCATTGTGGATGATGACCGCAAGGAAAATAATGCTATAATGGTTGATGACCCCATGACCGTTCAAATGTCTAAGCTGAAGGCAGAACCCAATTAAGTTACAGTAGTTGATGACCAAGGTTTCCTCATTAACAAATCCCCAGCACATCTCATACTTAACAAATAAAAATAATAACAACAACAACAACAAACGCTCACAACACTTGTGGAAATAAAGTCCCTTTGCCATCGGACATGTCCCATTAATCGTTACGTTTATAAGTTGAGATTTTCCAGCAGATAAAACTCAGATTTCCAGAATACATTTTCAAGTTAGTCACTTGGTTTCAAGCCAATTCTCAAATACAGTTTCACTGAATTAAATAAATTAATAAATGAAGTAATCTCATAACCCTAGTTAACAACAAATTTGATCTACCCCGAACGAAATATTTCTTTAAAATCCCTAATTACCGAGCTCGATAGGTGCAGTCGCTTAAGTGCGGCCAGTATCCAGTATTCGGGAGATAGTGGGCTCGAGCCCCACTGTCGGCAGTCCTGAAGATGTTTATCCGTGATTTCCCATTTTCTCACCAGGCAAATGCTGGGGCTGTACCTTAATTATGGCCACGGCCGCTTCCTTCCCACTCCTAGCCCTTTCTTGTCCTATCGTCGCCATAAGACCTATCTGTGTCGGTGCGACGTAAAGCCACTAGCAAAAACAATCCCTAATTATTTCATTACATTATTGTGTTAATCGGACTTGTTTATCAGAACCGAAATCTTGATATAAATATTGTTTTATGCTCATACTTTTCTTCCTCACCGCTGGTAAACGGGATACATTGTCAGTACTATTTTATTTATTTATTTATTTATTTATTTATTTATTTATTTATTTATTTATTTATTTATTTATTTATTTATTTATTTATTTATTTATTTATTTATTTATTTCGTTACTGAACACGCTTACATTATAACACTAACAATTATTAAGAAACTAGCTTGGATAATGCTAATATTAAATATTTCCAAACCGAAACTCACAACTTTACTTACAAAAATGTTACCGTTATTTTCCTCTCATCAATTTTACATTGATTTCAACAATCTTTGGAATAGCAATCCCCTGTAACAAATTTTACCGGTCTCACCTCGTAACCCTTTACAAAATTTACATCGCCGATCACAACGGTGTGCCTTCTGCGCCAACTGACACTCCAACCATTACCGCGCACTCGCTCTAAATGATAAACCACGGATTACGCTTACATGAATTTCATCTTTACACCGAACAGAATTTTATGATAAACTAATTTCTTAACTGTGGCAAACCACAAATGTAGAAAATGAATGTATGGAAATGATACTTTATTTTTGACATTATATTCGTTTCTCAACCATCAAATTTGCTACTATACAACACCTCACACATTAGTTTCGCGACTTCCCGATTATCCATGAAACATAAAAAAATACTTTTTCTCATATTCCTCTGATATTTTCACGAAATAAAAGGGTGACGAAAATGCGTCACAGATGCACACCAAAAATGGTGACATCATGAAATAAATAAAATCACTTTATAAAAGTGGTAATTCACATACCATTATTACAGGCTTACCAGTCTCTCTCGGTATTTATTTATCCACCTTGCCAGATAGTGGCATTAAAAACATACTTTTCCTTTGTTGTTATTCACCTGAAAGTAATGACTAATGACATAAACAAAAAAATTCCCTTCACACGTTCTCTTCCTCGCGAACCGAACACGTTCGTCAAAACACCGATCCGCAGACGCAAACGAAGTTAAATAAATATTGGTTAATTTAACTGCAAGACTTAGGCATTACAACGACCATCTGCTGCCTTGATATGAATTTACCAGACGGTCCACATGGGAATAACGTTAACTTGACTGACAATCTTTCTCCACTTGGATATGATATTATGTAGCCACCTTTGGCCACACTGCCCTCCAGGTGGGGACTTAGTCTGCACAACCGATTTTTACTGTTGTTCTGAGTAGCGTGCGATCACTTCAAATTCTCTGAACACAATGCGGGATTGTAAAATGGCGCATCGTTCTTTTATAACATTTACTGCTACTCTCATGCCGTCTGCATGTACAGCGAAAAATTTACAGACACTCTTTCTACCCCATAGAAATGTACTTTCGACAACCTTCTGGAGCTATTTAGTGGTCTAAAGCGTTTACCATTAATAACCAGTTTATTTCACTTACAATTTCCTGACGTTTACTGTGGCAGCTTCGTCGTCAACTCTTCTTAGAAATGTACTTTTATTAGAAAAATAGTCCCGACATGTCCCTGCACATTCAACACGTACGGGTGAGGTAATTTCTCTAGCGTGAGAATGAGAATCACCACCTGTTCTCCACGTGTCGTCTCCTGTCAGAGATAAAACAGACCCGAAGGGCCGTCTCTTACCAAGCGACCGCTGCTCAACCCGAAGGCCTGCAGATTATGAGGTTTCGTGTGGTCATCACCACGAATGCTCTCGGCAATTATTCTCGGCTAGGAACCGTCGGCGAAAAGAAAGAAGAACCTAAAGCAAATAAATAATTAAGGAAAAACTTTGCAAAACATGCATTTTTATGGAAGATTGTGCAAAATACCTAATAAACAATGAAATATATGAAAATAGTAAAATGGAAGGGGCTGCCTGGCTGAGGCGGTAAAGGCGTGCTCGGTTCGACCGGAAGGACGTGGGTTCGAAACCCAGTCAGGAAGTCGTAAAATTTAAGAAACAAGATTTCCACTTTCGGACTGCACATGGCCCTGAGGTTCACTCAGCCTACACCAGAAATGAGTATTAGGTTAATTTCTGGGGGCAAAGGTGGCCGGCTCGTAGAGCTAACCACTCTACCCAATCAAGTGCCGAGATTAAGGACAGTGGAAGCCTTTACCTTCCACCCTTCCAAGGGCCTTCATGGCCTGTACAGAGTAGACTTTACTTTTTGCTTTGCTATATAAAATGGAACTTGATTATCAGAATGCTCACACTTCAATTCTTAGACATTTTCTGGTCGCATGTGCCCTCATATAAAGGAATAGAACATGTGAATTCATAAATATCCAGGCTCTACTAATGATTTTAATAATTCTTATTACTATTTTCTGGTGTTTTAATAAAATGTTTTCTATGAAAAACTGATGTTGCGCTGTAGAACCTTAAAATTATCAGAGAGTGATAACAAACTGAAGCTCGTGTGTCATATAATCTCACGTTTTACCTAATAAGGGAAATCGTGCGGTGGGTGGAAGGGGCTTCCGAGGTTAAGATAAACTGTAGTTTTCTGATGTAGAGGAATTTTCTTATTACATGTTATCCTTAAACCATAGCATCACGCCGATGTACTTTTAAATTACACGGATGAATATTGGGCATTAAACCAGTGAGAAAGATTTCTGGTAGAAACAAGTGGGAAGAATGGCAGATGACATCACAGAGGTGAATTAACTCGTCGAGTGGCCGTGTATGAATCCACTTAAGCGTTGGAACGTTCAGAGTAAAAGCGGAATACACAGCCCTGAAAAGTAAGAACAAGACGAATTGACCTTATAGGTGATGATAGTCTTCACCCAAGTACTAGTTAAAAGGGATAATTTGGTGGATATCTAGAATACATATTTAGCTATTTTCAATTGGGTCTTTTTTCTGTCTGAAGATGAGAAATCCCTGTTTACTTATAATTGTAGGTTGTAACGTATAAACTGTTTGAGCATCCACATTCGATCAGTCCTCAACAGGTTTGGCTTTTCTACCCTGAGCTCCTGATTGTAATATCCTGCAAATTGAAGCTTTCTAATTTCAGAATGAGAAATTATTTTTCTATAATCAATTATAAATCAGTAAATCTGTAATTCGGTGCTAATACAAATTTGCTGACATAATAGTGAAGTGTTTCCACTCGTTTGTCGCAGTCTGGAATGATCACAATTTCAAAGACATTAAATGGTAGTTGAAATTTGTTCTGTGCGGCATTCCCTGTAATATTTTCGAAATTGACTACAGTATAAAACCAATATATTCTATTTTTACTGTGTAATAGGTGTGATTGTGTCTATATTATTGTCATTATTCACGACAAAAATTTCAATATATTGATTGAAATAATTTTAAAAGATATAGCTAAAAATTTGTCAATAAGTTTTATGAGAGAGATTCTTCCCTATGCCTCGCGTAATGGTCAAACGCCAAATGCCCGTGTGCTCTTCGTAATAGCTCGGAGACCATCTATTTTATTTCCGAAGACACATTACTGCCCCCAGAAAGAACTACCTCAACATTATTAAGTTAGCTGGAGTGGATTGTTGCAATATTCAGGGACTCTAAGTAGAGCGTCTTCCTTAAACCCTGAAATGACTTGTTGAGTGGAAGATGTGACGTGCACATCTGGGATCTCCTACTTTACGAGTGTACTTCTCCGAGTCTGCTCACATACAAGGCATTATTCTTTTCACGTCACGGATATCAGCAATGGTCATGCAATCCTCCAAGTTACAGCATAAAGTAATAAATGGATTATAACGAAATTGCAAACTGCGAAACTAATATCTGAGTTCATGGCATAATAAAAAAATTAGAAATTATACTCAATTTTAACATCTGGAAAGGCAATTCCTTTATATTAATTCGATTATGGTATATGAAAACTTTTGAGTCCATGAGAAAATGCGAAATTTTATACAAATTTTTAAACATTGAATAAGCGGTTCACCTGTTTGAACCGGTGTGATGACTCGATGGCATCGTCACGAGCTTTTCAGGTGAGCAACCGTGGCTCGAATTTCTGTTGATGAATGTCAAATATTTGCGCACTGTCCAAATGGTTCGTGGCATATGTTCATCATATCGACAATAATGTAAAACTCAAACCGATTGTATACCCCAACTGCACCCCTGGATCTAAGGATAAAAGAAAGACGACTTCCGTAAGAGATAGGGTCAAGGTGGTAAAATCTGTCTCAGTTTTTATGGACAAAATCAGTATCATACGTTCAGCATAGCTTCTCGAGTGTCCTGACACTACGGAAGAACACTTGTTCGAGTTACCACAACTTAAACAGAACATAACTTTACCATGACCTCCTTGACAGCAGATGATTTTCCTAACCACTGGCACAAAACGATCACTTACTTTTACTGAACAGTTCTCTTACTGGCACAAGAACCCATTGGTAAATGAGAGCTAACTTCAGGTACTTCTTCGATTAAATGTGTCAGCCCCAAAGCATAATGACATAAGGTGCGTTCCATATTTATAAGACCACTGTGTGCTTTTGGTGAACTGACGTAGTAAAGAGTCCTAGTATGAATCCGATTACGCAAAGTAAACAGGTACACATGGCATTTATAAGACATTATTTGTTACTGGTAAACTTTAATAACTGTATGTACGTTCTTACAGCGCCAACTAATATTGCTGAATGATAAGATCACTCGCTTTCCTTCTTAGAAATACTGTTTCTATTTGAATTCCTTCTCGGCTGTAGCACCAGCATGAGCTGTCTTGTGTATTTGTGGTTAAAGGCCAAAGTTAAATTAGTTGTAAGTCACAATTTTCCTACTTCGAGCAGGGACTGATAACATCCTATAAAGAAGAGAGGTTATCTTGCCGCAAAATAGCAAGGAGAAGTGTCACAGTACCTTCTTAATTTAGAAATAAATAATTGGGGAAAACAAATTGCTTGGAAGGCCACAGACATTGACACCAAGAAAGAAATGACCAAATTATTAGGAAGCTTAGTGCTGGTGAAAAACGCTCGGACATCTCTCACAAGATCCCACTGTCGGTGTTCGCATTTCCTGGATTGTCAGTCGGAGAGAAACATTTTGAAGTATAAGAAAGAAAGGAGCAGCCCCGTATGATAGTAACACATAACGTTGACAGATTTAAGTGGGTTAGGGAGCATGTGACTTGGAAGAAAGGATGAAAATGTACGATCTTCATCGATGGACAGAAACTTAATTTAGGTGATCCTGATAGTTGGTCATACTATTGGAATGACCTTAGGGAAGAAGAGCAGATATGTTCTAACGGACAGCAAGGGAAAAAGGCTCTAATGGGTGGATTCTGTTAAGGAAAGAACACTATCTTTCTTCCCCATTCAGGCTACACGATAGCCGCAGACTATCAAACCTGCTTGTAGATCATCTTTTACAAGTTTCAGAGGAGAATGGTGAAGAGTTCTCGGCATTCCTACAAGGCAAAGCATCAATCAGTCCTGCCAAATTCACCAAGAAATGGTTTCAATGGAAATAAGTGTTAATGGAATTGAGTTGCCAACCAATCTTCCGTATCTTAACTCTATTCAAAACTTTTGGGAAATACAGTACTTTGCAGAACTGTATATGAAGTAGTATGATAATGTGAAATGAAGGCAACTATAATTTCTGCCTAAAGGAAGATTAACATGTCTGTATTAATAAACATTTAAAAGTGTATGCCTGACCATGTGATTCGGACAGCCGTAAAAATCATTGGTAAGGCTTTGAAATGAAGTATTGCAACATTATTTGGCACTGTGAGTGCAAATAACGTGTTACTGAAGTTCGACAAGTAACAATAAAAATGTGGCAACGCTGTATGTCGTATATGTGCCGTGTATTCCTGTTTATATTTCATAACCGGATTAGGATTTATAACAACGGCTGCACATAAAAAACTTAGTTGTCTTAACAATAAATTATCGTCTACTTAAGGTTCCACTGCCGGTTCCGTGGCATAGGGCCGGAATGCCTTTTCCCCACCCGGAGGTCCCGGGTTGAATTCCCTCCCAGGTCAGCGAGTTTTACCTGGTTCTCAGGCCTGGTTCGAGGTCCACTCAACCTACGTGATTACGATTGAGAAGCTATTTAGTAGTGAGATGGCAACCTCGGTCTAGAAATCCAAGAATAACGGCCGAGAATATTCGTCGCACGGGCCACGCCTCACCTCGTAATATGCATGCGTTCAAATTGAACCGCGGTCACTTTGTAGGCCAAGGACCTTCATAGATATTGCGCCATGGATGGGGGCGGTAAGTGCTTCTAAATCTCTAATCCTTCAGTCTCCCTCGCCAGCTATTATTATCGCATTTCAGCACATCTTTCCACGGAGAATTGCTCAAATACACTGTCTGATCTATAGAATCAATTCCTATATCTAATCATTATTCGTATCTCCCTGTCATGGTTCCACCTACTTATTTACGTATTTAACCATGCCATTTACTGTAAGTTACCTCCATTGTAAGATAACTCTCAGTTTCAGCTCTTGTAAGAATGTTAAAACTTCTGAATATTGAACTAAAAGGGTACAAAATTACCGTCTTTCAGAAAATTGTAAATAGTAACCCATAGTGCAGTCTATATAAGCCTTGACGTAGAGTAATTCCCTACCCATCGTGATACCGACATTCTGTAAGTCAAAAACAGTATATTACTGATACTGTATGCGAAAACCACGTCTGTGATTGTGGAGACGGTTTTATTCCCATTCCTCTTTTCAGTTATCCTCATGAAGCTTTGTGAACCGTGTTCCAATATTTACGCCAGAATTTAATTCTTCGAGGTCGAGTAGGGAATAAAACACTTTTCCAGTAGGACAAGAAAAGTAAATTGTTAACTGACCTAGGAGACAGATGATGGTAAAGCAAAATATCCGAAGAACAGCTGAAATCACAAAAGTAAAACCCGGTAATGATAAACGGAGTGCACTAGAGAAACAATAATTTCTTGAATTCAATACAGTATTGTTAATCCATAGAAACTTGCCCATCTTCCACGAAGTAAATGAAGAACAAATCAAACGAAATTCAAAAGTAGGAGAGTAAGGAAGAAATATAATAAATTACGTCCGTTTATGGTCGAAAGCAACAAAATAGTTCAGAGTATTTAGTGTAGCAAGTAGGGGTGGATGGAGTCCCCAAAAAATGATGTCCCACACAGTTAACCGTTTACTTTCCTACGATACTGTAAAGTGTAAGTGGTTGTGTCAACTAAAAGTTCTGTAAGGTGAAAGCGGGTGAGTACATGAACAGACAACCTGTAGCGTTTACTCTAGCTAACTAGTGACTGCTTATGCAACTACACAGACACACAATTACAACAGTTCGCACTCTCTCCCTGTTCTTACTATCCAGTCACATTAGTCATTCACTCAGACGCTTACAAGCCAAAACCATTACACTACACATAGGCTACTCCTGCAACTGTCATTTTGACCCTAGGGCAATTCACGATAAAAACTCACTGTACAATTATCGTGATCACATAGTTCAAAGTTTGCGCCAGGGCAACACAGTATCATAATTCTCACCTTGACACACAGTCCATACTCTCGAGGCGGCCTTCATTCACTGCCCCTCGACACGCAGGTGCATGATTCCGCATTCGCCATCAGTTCACACACACACACACACACACACACACACACACACACAGCGCTAACAGCACTCAGTGGAGACTGTTACTGACTGACCCACAGCTCCACAGCGGCACTCCTCGACAGCACTCACTCTCAGACTGAATTGGCAGCACTGCACTCCAGACTTGTATGGTCCGCCTTAAATAGGGACGCCAGTGGTTCCAGAACATCCCGAAGGCGGGTACGTCCAGAAAACGTTCGGCTGCCAGTCTTCTCGAGGTTTCTGGGAGAGGTCGGCTCATCCCACTACAAGACCCTCCTTCCAGAAGTGGACGCGCAGGCAGCGGCCAATAGCGTAGCTATGACGTCGCTCGCTTGTGCGCGGGGCCAAACCAGCTCGCTGCTGTCGGCGCGGAATCAGTATGGCGGACATGGTCGCAATGTTTTCTTTCCGTTTATATTCTACATGTGCACAACAACATCCGCACTGGAGAAAAAAGACTAGCTTTATCCTGCTGAAGTAGTAAATAAATACGTTGTTTCAAGAATATCAGCAGGACAGGAGAAATATTGTCCTGGATATAGGGCAGACTGTTTAACGGATCCTCCAAAAACACCGAAGGTGAGTGTGTTTGTATCATATTGCGATCCACACTATGTTTCAAGGATATGGGCCAATATGTAGCAGGTGAATACATCCTGAAAGATGATGCTCAATAGCTCAACGATTTACACGTAAGCTTGCATGAAGGCAGAACCTGCATTCATCGCTAATTACAAGAAAGTAGCATTCCGTTCTGCTGACGATTCTCACCAGTCACCACAAGAGGTGTACGACAGTGTTGTGACAGAAGATGAAGTTGTATCTAAGGAACATGTATTTCAAGTCTTGCTCCGATGAGATGGTTCCATCTGATGTGTGTGCGTTGTGGCCTACGAGCGATGCCTTAACAATAAGCAGGACCTTAACATACGCGGCCATCCCGAAATTGGTCTATGGGTGTTAGCTTGTTCAACTGACCATCGCTGATAACATCGCGACACTGTTGACGCATGATGATCAACGTATTAGTAACCCATCGAAATGTATATACCATCCGGCGAAGCTCCACAGCGCGACCCCTCTCAATCGGCTGTAATTTCAGAACAGAAACACGTAATCCTCTGAGAGGCATAGCTATAGCATGACTGTCACACACGTAAACAATGTTCAACCTTATAACATTTTGCAGTGCTGTGCGTTGCTGGACACGGTGCAAAAATGTGAATAGTATCACACCATCCGTTGGCCAATGTCCTTCAAACGTTCATCAGTCTAATTACAATCACAGCGTGTAAAATAATAAGTGTACGGTCTTCTCTTTTCAGACACAAGCCGGCTGAAGAGGTGGTGGTCCTTCTACTAGCGGCAACATCATCGCTGAACCGACGGCAGATGAGACTTGATATTAGTGAGCGTTATATTTGTGTCAATTTTTCGGAATTTATATTGCCCTCTCCTATCACTCCTAACAGATATAGGCAGTTTATATTATTGTTGTATTCATCAGTCAGTAGTGCGAGTGGTGGCATGTCTTACAAACAGCTGTTTACATCGCTATTGTGCTTCAAGGCAGCGTGTTTCAGTGCGGGAGGTCATGTCGCAACATGTCCACGTGTTTCGTAGCGTGCTGTAGGTCTGGATATGACCGACTGCCTTCAGGTAGGTATTTCGTAAGACACGGTAAATAGGGTAGTATTTTCCAGAAACGAGAGAAAGCTGTCCGAAGAAAGTACAGAAAACTGACTCATAATTTTTTCGTTATTTTCCGTATTCAAAGTTTGCTCTCAACTCACCTCTGCCAATTTGCATCCTAATTCGTCTCAACGAATTACTGTAAGGCTGACATTTCAACTATTCAGTAGATCTGTCGCTAATGGTATAGAATTCTATCGGGGTATTAATTCCGACGATTTGTAACACGGAGAAACAAAGGCTAATTTCTAAAATGATTTAAACTGGCCGAGTGATGCATTAAATTCATCCATCCCGACTCAAACACCGAAGCACTGTATCAAGGATCACAGTCACGTAACACTTTAGTGAAGTGGCGGAATATCCTCACAGATGGTCAAAATACATTCGCTATGCAAATAACACTGGAGTTCCTGACAGGTACCTTAGAAAGCACTTTAGAAATATATGAATATTTGTGTGAAACTACTTTTCACAGGGAAAATTAATAAAGATTCCCTATAACGCTATTTTGTTACCCTAGGATCACTATTGTGCAAAGATCATCCGTCCAATGCTTTCTACATTTACATACGTTGCAGTCCATTTATGTCCCAATTAAACTTGGTTTATATTCTATCGGAAACTGTGAGAACTGAGCCGAATTCCCCGTAATATCTCTTGTTAACATACGTCAATTCTTTCAAAAGCAATTGAGTACAAAAATCGTGCAGTGATAACACAACCTGAATGTAAAATTTGGGAAAAACGGTGAATTTCAAAGATTAAATTCAAATAACGCACTGGGAAAACAATTTACCTGACTTAAGTGAGCAGATTTTGCCGATAAAAGCTCAGTATATCATTTAGCCGCACATATTTTGGAAATATTTCAAAAGCTACGCAATGTAAATTATTAAACCCTTTCCACCATGCTGAACCGGCTGATAACTTAATGCACCGTTACCTGCCTCGCAAGCATTAATTAAAGATTAGGGGTCTACATGGAGGTGCAAATACCTATGCAACGGTAAATATTTATAATGTGCTGTTGCTCGTGGAAAAGTTTATTGAAAATTATAGTACCTATGCAAATAATTCTTAGGAATATATGTGTATTGAGTGTTTGGATAGCTTAGATGTTGTTAAAGAGAAGTCATCGCAGTAGGGATGTTGTGAAAATCATTTGCTTCTTGTATTTCACTACTTGAAGTGCCGATCATTCTTACGCACAAGGGAGATACGATGAGAGCTGGTTACTTGTAAAACGGTTAAACAATCTCGAAAATACTGGAAACTGTCCAGCTGTGGAAACCATATTTAAACCCGAGTTGTACGGTATATATCAGTTTATTACGCAGATAGATCCAATGACAGTACTGTATGTATGTTAACGTCCAGGACAAAAGTAAAAAATAAAAATCATAAAAACTACAGTTTCGATATCGGGTATAAATAATGATTATTATATTTTAAATAGCAATAGAATCTTGCCTGTATCAAAATAATTTGTATTGCAAGTGACGGTCCTGGCGATCCGTTAAAAGGGGATGGGAGTGTTCTATTCTATTCTATTCTATTCTATTCTATTCTATTCTGGTAATCTATAATGTATATATGCCTCTATTAATTGCACGACGCGGCACAGGTTTTGCCCATGCCATCTGTGGAGCGATGCACGGTAACCCGTGGAGAGCTTACACAGCGTCGTCTTTACGCTATGCTACAGTAATTGAGCATGCAACTATTGCATCCACGTTCAAATGAACATCACACTCCTTGGGTGTTGCAATATCTTAACCGCAGAATATTTAAACTTCTGAAGCTGTAGGGAAAAAAGTGAAAGTATTGAAACGAATTATTTTCTGTTTTCCTACAAAGCATAATTCATAATTCTAATTTCATAATTCTGACATGGGTGAATACTCGAACGTCTTTTGTTGCACCTTGAGGTTATTTGTATGTATGGTAATGATTTCTGAATGCATACGGATTTGATTACATTCTTATGGAGATAATTGTATGTCTTATGCCTTACCTCACATGAATCATGAACCAATCAATCAATCAATCAATCAATCAATCAATCAATCAATCAATCAATCAATCAATCAATCAATCAATCAATCAATCAATCAATCAATCAATCAATCAATCAATCAATCAATCAATCAATCAATCAATCAATCAATCAATCTATCTATCTATCTATCTATCTATCTATCTATCTATCTATCTATCTATCTATCTATCTATCTATCTATCGTGATTGATTAGCATTTTGGGCTAACACCAAGGTGTTTACCTAGTAATTCCGTAAATGATTTCAAAGAACTTGGAAATGTATGGAAATTTTTCCTTGATAAATTATTCCATTACCTCATTCCTCTTCTTATAATTTAATATTCATCCCAATTTGTCCTCTTGAATTCCAGCTGTATGTTCATGTTATGATCTATACTACATTTAGAAGTTCCATTCATGCTTATCCGTCTGCTAATCTCATTCAATGCCATCTCTCCACAGACAGCATGGAACATACCCCTTAGTCAAGCAGCTCTTCCCCTTACTCTCAAGTATTCTGAGCCCAAAGTTTCCAACATTTTCTTAACACTAATCTCTTGTCGACAATATACACAAGTAATCGCACTGAATTTCTTTCGATCTTGTCCAGTTCTCCTATCAAGTAACCCAGGTGAGGTTTCCATACACTGGAACATACTCTATTTGGGGTCAAACAAGAGAATTATACGCCCCTCTTAAACAGCCTTAGTGCAACTCCTTTTTTTCTTGCTAGGGGCTTTACGTCCCACCGACACAGATAGGTCTTTTGGCGACGATGGGAGAGGAAAGCCCTAGAAGTTGGAAGGAAGCGGCCGTCGGCTTAATGAAGGTAGAGCCTGGTGTGAAAATGGGAAACAACTGAAAACCATCTTCAGGGCTACTGACAGTGGGATTCGAACCCACTATCTCCCGGATGCAAGCTCACAGCCACGCTCCTGTAACAGCACGGCCAACTCGCCCGGTACTGCAACTCCTAAATGGCCTCATAACTATATGAAGAGACCTGTATCCTTTATTTACAATCTCGTTAATGTGATTTACTCTTATTCCTTTCATGCAATTCTGATCCCACAGGTGCATACAAAAAGTTTATAATGACTAGTATAAAAATGAAGTAACTGAAATATTCGCCAGTCTCCTTGAGTTAGAACAACATTCAAAACTCTCTATTCTATCCAGTTCAAAATCCCACGAAGGAAACTAAATTTCAAGCCGTTTAATTAGCGCTGTTATATCCAAGCATGTACCTGACAATGTCAAATTATATATCAACAGACGAAGACGTTTACAATAAAAGGTCCGTATTCTTGAACGCAAAACTCACACATTATTGCACTGCCTTAAGACCAGAGGCTTTGTATGCATCAGAATGCCTTGCTATGGACAAGAAAGGGCCTTCAGAAAAACTGGAAATTAAAGAAAGATTTTAAGGAAAATTCTTGGCCCAATTTAAGACAAAGATCGATAGACGTCGGCATAATCATGAGCTTTATAATCATATCCAGAAGATCTCTGATGTCATGCGATGAAGGAGAATTGCATTTTATGACCACTTGCGAACAATGAAACCCACAATCGAACCAGTTCTTTACCTATTTTGAAGATAAGAAGACCCAGCCAACTTGATTCAAGGAGGTGGAAAGGGACCTATAGGAGATGGGGAAAACTTATGAAGATATATAAGAATGCAACCCACTCAGGAGGAAGCTAAAAGACCACTAGGGTTTTCAAGAAAGGCCAAATATGAAGACGGGAAAGACGTGGCTGGGGGAAAGAAAACAGCAACACCGGCAACGAATGAAGGAGCACTGGGAAGCAAAGTCTAGAGAAGACTTAGGCCGATACGAGCAAAAAGAAGGAATTCACACATTATGAAGTAAAGGTTCTGGGTGTTACCTGAAGGACCTGAATTCGATTCCCAGCCTGTTCAATGACTTTAATCCTGGACTGAGGTCAGGAATATGGTAGATTCAGCTTCCTGAGGCCAACTGAGCTACTGATATGGGAGGTATCCGATACGGTGAAGAAAGCCATGCACTACAGCTGAGAATGTCACCACTCCGGCTACATTAAACGACTTTGTGCTTGGATGGGGAGCAGTCATCAAATCAGACCAAGTTACGATGGCCTAGAATGAAAACCTCGTATCTCACAAAGTTCTTCCTATCCCTTACTTCCCTTAAGACTGGTTACGCCTCCCAGCCACACATGAATACGCAGTCCATCAGAACAATGTTCGTTGTGTTCTTTATTCCTATGCCGACGTGTGAAGGAAAATGAACCTTATTGTACCGTACTATAGGAAAGTATGTCTGCGTGACGTATTTACTGACTCCTACAGTATAATTTTATAAGGTTCATTTTCATTTACGCATCACCATAGGAAAATAAACCCAATGAACATTGTTCTGACGGACTGCATATTCATGTGTGGCTGGGAGGCGTGACCAGTCTTAAGGGAAATAATGATTAGGAAGAACATTTGAGATACGAGGTATTCAATCTAGGCCATCGAATTGTCCAATAGTGTTCTCTGAGGGTGTTTAATACATTGCTATATAAAAGTACTGTACATGCCATTAAAAAGAATGTACTATTAAAATGAATGGGGTGAATCCTAACAACTATATAACATATATTTCAGAGTACCAGTGTGCATGAAATTAAATGGCGTGTGGCTGTTAGTGCCGGGAGTGTCCGTGGACAAACTTTTGCTCGCCAGATGCAGGTCTTTTGATATGACTCCCGTAGGCGACCTGCGCGTCGTGATGAGGATGAAATGATGATGAAGGCGACACACACACCCAGCCCCAGTGGCAGCGAAATTAACCAATGACGGTTTACATTTCCGACCCTGCAGGGAATCGAACCCAGAACCCCCGTGACCAAAGGCCAGGACGCCAAGCATTTAGCCATGGAGCCCGACGCCCTGGTCGATAAAAATATGCAACTCGCTGTGCGTGTGACGTTCTGATATCTGTAGACCAGCTGACTGAAGGGCCCAAACTTTAAATGTGTTTTTGTTCTTAGGATAATGTAAAAAGGGAAATGGCGTATGGCTTTTAGTGCCGGGAATGTCCGAAGACATGTTCGGCTCACCAGATGCAGGTCTTTTGATCTGATACCCGTAGGCGACCTGCGCGTCGCGATAAGGATGAAATGATGATGAAGACAGCACATACACCCAGCCCCCGTGCCAGCGAAATTAACCAATGATGGTTAAAATTCCCTGCCCTGCCGGGAATCGAACCCGGGACCCCCGTGACCAAAGGCCAGCAAGCTAACCATTTAGCCATGGAGCTGGAGGATAATGAATACATCTGATGTATCAACTTACGTACCTGCCATTACGAAGTACACGAGTAAAACATTCAAACTGAATATCGCAGTGATGCCTTGGAACTGCGTAACGTACATCTGGTAGGATAAGTCAATGGCAATTCTTTATGCCCTGTTCATATGTTTCGTAGATATAAGAGCAAGGGCTATCATAATATACTTATTTGTATCAACTAACTAGCCATTTATCATTGTTCACGTATGGCATATCTGGGAGCTCTTTCACTCAATATATCTCACGTCCTTCGTACCATACTTATGTCTCCCCTTGCTCCATTATTTTTTCCTTTTATTTATCTGGTGCTGGTGGAGAGACAGAAGTATTACATGTCCCAAGTGGGGTGAGGAGGAGACAGCAGGACACGTCGTGCAATGGTAAAATATCTGCTCATGCACTTTGAACGAGCTGTGTGGACTCAAAGTCTAGGCTACTCTATAATTGATGAGCCGAACCCGTACAGTAAGCCCTAACACCACAGATGTAATCCTCGTGGTCTCCTGCTCGTAACGTACGATACAAGACTACATCGGAGCTCTCTCTCTCTCTTCCTCACACTCCCCACCCTGCCCAAAAAGGAGAAGATGAAAAAACATCTGGGGACCCATTGGACGTCCTCTCCACGCCGCCGGACGTCCTACTTTATGAGGCTGGCACCCTTCGACCACCACCTTAGTTCATATAAACTATGCAGGAGAGAGAGAGAGAGGCAGAGAGAGATCAGAAATAAATATTTTATATAGCGACCTGAGTAACCAAATACTCGGTAGCCATCGTGGAAGGAAAAGAACAGTCCAGTACACAGCCTTAAACTTACCCACACATAACGTTCAATGAATACAGGAAGATAATGAGGAGCATGGTTTCCGTAATATTATTCTGTTCAAGTCATTAACCCTAGGATCATAACTCAACTTACATTAATATTACATACTACAAGGCTGGTTTTCTTTTGGAACCCAGCAGAATCTTTATTTAGGTACTATTTGTTTTCTTCTAGAATAGTTATATCGACGGACTTTTGTGAATAATTTACTGAACTGTGGAGCGTTTTAAATGTATTCCTTAAATCACAGGATATTCGGCAGTTCAATGCTAACAGCTAGAATATATCAGCATGATAGATACTCATTTTATCATATATCTGCCTCAACATATGCCATGAAAAACTGACCCATAAAATCTGTTCAACTGCACATGCCAGTGAGATATGTTCAGATATAATTCGTCCTATGGTGAAACTGTTTAGGAGTAACTATCAATATTCTTGGAACCCAACTATGAAAATAAATTATGAGTACGTTCCTAGTAGACGATCGAGGTACTCAAATGATCTTCCTACTTTAAGTATTTCGTTTAAAGAAAGGGTGATATAATTCTTCAATGTCACCCCTGGAATATGAAGATTAAAGTAACATTAATTTAGATGCGGTTGTGTTGCATCATACTGATACAGCCGCGCGGGGGTAGATTCACTGCAATAAAAAGTACAGAAATTTCCATTTTGATAAAAGTACTTTTAATAGGACGCTCTCTTCAGCCACCTGCTGCCCCTTTTTATACCCGCGCTCGTTGTCCGGGCTAGGGCATTACAGCATGCCCCATGCATTCAGGCTTCTGAGCGTCTACATTTACCAAACGTTCCTTTTTACTGTAAGATCGATCGTTGAAGCGCTTTGTTCATTTTATTCCATTCTACACCCCAATCCAGCTGTGTCAGCTGAAACATATAACCATATTGTATTATTTCAAGAAATCCATTACTATCAATTTTTAAAAAAACTATTTACATTCTCTAATTCAAGAGTGTTTTAGACGGTTAAACGGGGCCAATTGCCCATTCAGCCTGATTTTAAACCATAGGGGCGTGAAATTTTATTTGAGGATGTTTAGTTGCCATAACTTTCAACTTTTATACTGTAAAGTGTCGTGTGAACCGTAATTATTATATTTTGTTACTTTCGATGAAATGTTTTGTTTTTATTCTGTAGAATTTGCGTGAATTCCTATGCAATTGCTTGTAATTGTCATATTGTATCATTTATAGGTAATGCTTAATCTTCATGTATTTTAACCGTTACTATTAATTACTTGCAAATTATGCAAATTCTTGTAAATTATGTAAATTATTTCGCTATTTTTTATGTATTTTTCTTATGTATTCTTATAATTCCTTTATGTTGTCCCACTGGACCTTACGTTAAAACTCATACAAACACTTCTATTTCCTATCTTTGACTACTGTGACAGTTTATTGACTGACCTAACCTGTGAACAAGCAAAAAAGCTACAACGTGTACAGAACTCTTGCATTCGATATGCCTTCCAACTCCGACATGATGCTCATATAACACCATACTACAAAACGTTGGGATGGCTACGTCTAAATGACCGTAGAGAAACGTACCAAATGACCCTCGTCTATCAGTTGCTTTCTTCAAACAGCCCCACCTATCTGTCGTCCAATTTTAGGCTTACGTTTTCGTTCCACGAAATTAACACTCGTTCCCGATCACTACGTGAAATAGCACCGCATCGAACAAATACCTACAGCCATTCATTCCTGGTCTCTGCTTCGAGGTTATGAAATACGATCCCGGAAGATATTAAAAAGTCTTGCTCGTCTAGGACATTTAAAACAGCCTACCGTAAATTCCTCCAGAGTACATACAGCTGACCAGAATGAATGTAAGAGTGAATGACGTGTGAACGAAACCAAAAATTACGTACTAGATCTAAGTTCCTAGGCTATCCCATTTACGTTCTTACTACTCTCATTTAAGGCTATAGACTTTTCATAGAAATAGACTACATAGTAACATCGATTTTAGTATACTCAGATTGTAACATACTAATATTAAGTTAATTAATTTTAGTCTTATATGTGAATAAGTTTTCCTTTAATCTAATTGTAGATATCGACGGCTTGCTTCTAAGACCTCATATGTCCCAACGCTCTTCGTACCTATTATATTCCTTAAGACTGGTCACGCCTACCAACCACACATTTATATGCAGTCCATTAGAATAATTTTCTTAGTGTTCATTTTCATGTGCTAATGTGTAAAGGAAACAAATAGGAAAAGTCCTCTCAGTTTTAATTACTGCGTTGATGGGGTGAAAGTTCCTTTTGGGGATCATTGTAAGTATCTAGGTGTTAATATAAGGAAAGATCTTCACTGGGGTAATCACATAAATGGGATTGTAAATAAAGGGTACCGATCTCTGCACATGGTTATGAGGGTGTTTAGGGGTTGTAGTAAGGATGTAAAGGAGAGTGCATATAAGTCTCTGGTAAGACCCCAACTAGAGTATGGATCCAGTGTATGGGACCCTCACCAGGATTACCTGATTCAAGAACTGGAAAAAATCCAAAGAAAAGCAGCTCGATTTGTTCTGGGTGATTTCCGACAAAAGAGTAGCGTTACAAAAATGTTGCAATGTTTGGGTTGGGAAGAATTGAGAGAAAGAAGAAGAGCTGCTCGACTAAGTGGTATGTTCCGAGCTGTCAGCGGAGAGATGGCGTGGAATGACATTAGTAGACGAATAGGTTTGAATGGCGTCTATAAAAGTAGGAAAGATCACAATATGAAGATAAAGTTGGAATTCAAGAGGACAAACTGGGGCAAATATTCATTTATAGGAAGGGGAGTTAGGGATTGGAATAACTTACCAAGGAAGATGTACAATAAATTTCCAATTTCTTTGAAATCATTTCGGAAAAGGCTAGGAAAGCAACAGATAGGGAATCTGCCACCTGGGCGACTGCCCTAAATGCAGATCAGTATTGATTGATTGATTGAAACTAGACCTTATCATACCGTATTGTGGGGATGTTGTTTGAAAGCGAATTTGCACACTCCTAGGGTATAATGTATTTAAGGTTCATTTTTCTTTACACATAACCATAGGAAAATGAACACAACGAACCTTGTTCTAATGGACTGCATATCAATATGTGGCTGGATGGCGTGACCAGTCTTAAGGAATATAATGGATAGGAAGAGCATTGGGACTTAAGAGGTTTTAGAAGTAAGCCGTCGATATATTCCTTACGTTATAAGTTGATATTCTATTTATCCTATAAATTTTCATCAGTAGTAACCTTAATTAATTGTACTTTTGTAATTCCTTATCTGACTCACATATCTCAATAACAGTAATTGATTACAATGATATTTTAGATTAATACTGTAAAAATAAAAATTGTATGTGGTTAAGTGTAAGAGAGGGCCATGAGCCCTAACTTCGCCACTTAATAAAGACACAAATAAATATTAATTTTTTTTCAATTGTTGTTCTTCCCATTTTCTTTCCTCTTTGTCGCTATACATCCGTAATCAGGCAATGGCACAGGATTATTTCCCAGCTGAAGTTTTTTGTAGGCAATTGCTGAAAGACGGAGACGAGACCGGTTTTCTCATGATTTTCTGATTTCCTCGGTTACACAACCGTGCATTTAACCCTTTTGCCATCACCGTGAATAATTTCTGGAAATTGCTGTAAACTTCATGAGCTGCAGCCCCATTATAATATACTTGTAACTGTGTTGCTATGGTGTCCTCCTATTTTTAAGTGTGTATTTGTGGTTAATTAGACCTGGTGGTGAGAAGTTAAGTTCTGACACCAGTAGTTAAATGTGATACAGCACAGAAAACAAACGTATGATGTCCGAGTGTGGGATTGAAATCCATTTATTTTCTCAGTTGTGTTTCCAAGCTTGAGTATGCATCGTCCTAATCCCAAGTCTGCGATTTAAGTCCTTCCTGGCGGAACTGAAATTGACCCGTGGCGAACTAATTTGATGCTAAGGCTGCATCATCTGACCTGACTATATCGATGGCACTGACTTGTATTGCTTAACGTATCAATGATTCACCAAATTCACTAATATCCACCAATCTAACGTGTATTCAAGTTAAGGAATTGAAATTGAGAGGTTATGAAATATTTCAATATGATAAGCTCCATGTGTGGTTTCGTGGTAGTATATTGGCCTACAGACCCTAAGATCACGCGATCATACCTGGCAGAAAGTGTCAAATTTGTATCCACCTCTCTAGAAGTGATCAGCATATCGGTTTTTGGTCACAAATTTGGTTTTTAGCCGAGTGTTTAGCCGTATTTGGTTAATGTCTTCAGCGTCCGACCTGGGTATTCATGTTTGTCTTTATTCACACTTCCTGATTGTCACTCCACTTCACTAGGAGTCACTGCAGAGTACATCATTCACCTGGAGTTGACGTTAGGACGGGCACCTGAGCACATATGTATCACCTACAGTATATAAATAAATTTCAAAATAGAAATACGCGTTCTAGAGGTAACGAATATTTGATATTGAATCTAAGACCAACGTTTTGGAATGAGAATTTAAAAAAAAAATATCCTGTGCGATGGCTGAATAATTTATTTCCATAAGAACATAAATTAATACTGGAACTTGTAAATTTATATGAGGCCAATATTTGGCCAGACTATCGTAAGGCAAAGAGCCACAGTTCACTGAACACCAGTCGAGGGAGATTTGCCGTTTCAGTTTTAGTCCCATTAGGAACGTAATTGCAGCATACGATATAAAATGGTAATATGTAAACTGCACATGCGATTAGTCATAAAATGGAACATTAGACCATTTGTTTCTCTGACATCAACAACTTCGCTAAAGTAACCTACCGCGTGTCCGCACTTAAACTGACGGTGTTCAGCGCGGTGCAGCACGAGTTATAACGATTGTCGGAGTCTAAAACTTCGTAGTTATGCTAACTACGCAATGCGCTCGCAAATTGTGCCAGAAAAAAATTATTTCCAAGACTTGCCACTAGGCAAAATATGGCGCTGCAAGCAGTTAGAATGTGAAGTTTTCCATAACTCTTAGTCAGAATGTTCTTCCGGTGGAATTATGCTGTGTCAGTTCTTTAGCTGTTACAGGAACATCCATTGCATTCAGCTTGCGTGACTGTTTGGTGTGGTTATACATGCTCCTTGATTCTTGCCCGTTTTTCTTTGAGGAGATGATCCCTTGTGGGCCTATTAGATGTTCAGTGACACCTGCACGTTATAGAGACCTCCTTGTGAAACATGCGTTTCCAGATTTGCAAGAACGCAACTGTGACAACACCGTTACTTTCATGCAAGATCGGGACACACCATATGTCGCTCGCCAGGTGAAAGATTTGCTGCGAGAAACATTCAGTAAGGACCGCATTATCTCTGAGCATCTTCCAGATGCGTGACCTTCAATATCCCCCGACCTAAATCCATGTGACCTCTGATTGTGAAGATATTTGAAGGATCGTGTCTGTGAGGGATATATCCGGTCTCTGATCTAAAGGCTATCATACAAGGACATGTCACTCTGATTTCATACGATATGTTGCGGACAACTGTCGACAATGTCGTGTTCCGGATGCAGTGGTATTTAGCTGTACAGTACATACATAACGTTTGGTGACAAGACTTGGAAATAATAATTGTGTGATATAAATCGCGACCGCTTTACTTACTTAGCATATCTACGAAATTTCAGACTACTACGATCATTACAGTCCGTGTCGTACCGCGCTCACATCGTCAGTTCCTTAGCAATACACCTTTCTGAAATTAATTTCGTAATAATTTGCCCATATTACATGAAATATAAAAATATTACTCTCTTACACCACAGGATATTTCTGATAACGGGTATAGTTCGTTATATATTTTTTCTAATATCGATATTCCTTAGTAGACTGTTCAAGTCTTGAAGGATAATAGTTATAAAATAACTTTCTGCACTTCATAGAGGTGCCTGCCTCTTACCCGGAGGCCCCGGGTTCGATTCACAGCCAGGTCAGGGATTTTTACCTGGACCTGAGTGCTGATTCGAGGTCCACTCAGCCTACGTGATTAGACTTGAGAGGCTATCTGACGGTGAGATAGCGGCCCCTGTCTAGAAAGTCAATATGCAGGCCTTCGGGCTGAACACCGGTCCTTTGGTAGGCCAAGGCCCTTCCAGGCCTGTAGAGCTATGTTTTTGGTACTTCATAGAGTTTGTGTAAACTACATCAGGAAATATCGCGAAACCAGCCGTGTACCATGGACACTCTGCCAAGAATGACAAGTATTTAAGTAGTCTTTCTAATTTTAGAACACCATAAAACGTAATGTACAGCATTTACTGTATAACTGGCTTCATTGTCTTGAAAACCAGTGGATGACTTTTGGAGTTACTTCACGAGAATTCTGATATGTTTGGATGCAAGAAATGTTAATACTGTAGGTATAAATTTTATAAACCGTACATGATACATATAGATAATAAATGTGAAATATTTTTATCATTCTTTCTCGTAAAAGTAGTTCTGTTCAAATTAATGTCAATTTAAGCAAGAAGCATCTGATTGACCCCTACTTTCAATGGATTCCATTAAGATGTTCGTGTAAGCTTAAAAGGTGAATATTTGTATCAAGGAAGAGCTTCTTTGAGTTGCAGAGGCTGTTCGGTCTATGATAACAATCATTAACACCTTAAGTTGCAGAAGTTAAGAGGATGTAAGCTAAACTCTGTACTGACTTGCAGATAAAACGGGAATTATATTACAAGAAGATAAAATTGTCTTCGATTTGAAGGCAGCGGATTTCTGCTCACTTTCAACCAACCTGCAGTGGAAGATGAATATTATCTTATTAAAAAATAATGGCCCTCTAACAATAATATTCACTAGGTCATATCACTTATGCAATTCCAAGCCCTGTCCCATAGAGCAGCTGTACGGTATGACGTTTTCCTACTGATGAAATTGGATTCACAGTGGTACAGACAGATATCTATATGCATTATTTTACCAAAACTTCATGATTTGGGGCACAGTTTACATTCCCTAGAACGGATACCATTTAAATGCAGCCATATGTTAAGCGATCGATCAGTTTTATTTCAGTAGCAGATATATTACAGACCCACAGCAAAATAATGAATGTATACGAAGAGAGAACCCTCAGGTAGTAGTTGTGTTTACGTACCTGATTCACGCCTCAGGCTTTCCAGATTGATTGATATTTGCTTGTTCTGGTCACCAGCCAGCCTGCTACGGTTGGACAACCCAAAGTGGAGAGCGTATCTAGACCCAAACGAAATGTTTGTGGAGCTTTGAAAGACGTCCCGTTGGAGATCAAAGTGTGGCTTTAACTGTTCTGGAAATGCCGTTCAGGAAAAGATTACGAACATTAAGTTAATTTAGCCTACTCATATTTGGATACAGTTTTGCGGTAAGAGAGTGAAATACGTAAGTGAAAAAGCATCCTTTTTGCATGGTAAATATGTTTCAATAAGGAGGATAGTAACCCATCCTAACACTGATGACGTCTCAAAACCAGATCGTATTGTATAATGTACCGGTATCCAAAAGTATATCAAAAACCCCTACACTTCTTCATCCACAGGAGAAGTAGAAGTGAACAAAATGAGAAGTCAATTTGTGGAAAATATGTGCATTCTAGATATTTGTGTCAAATATGTAGCATTTCTACTCGAATCGTTTTAATTACCATTCCCTTTGTTGTTGTCATCGAGAGGAAGTAAATAATAAATTATGAGTATATAGTTTTTATCCTTAGTCTACTGAGGTCAGGAAGCAGATTATATTACGTTTAAAAAGATTCGTTGAACATTGATCAGTTCAACGTCCCTGTTCATGATCATATGATGGTTCAATATCAAGAAAAGCTATGCTTGAAACCTTTTAAAAGATTTATAAGATTATCTTAATACTAGCAAGATACCCGTGCTTCGCTACGGTATTATATTGAAATTCAGAATTGAATGCTTATTTTTTTATATATAATCCGCCGAAATTCGCGATCTGATTTCTTTCTAATAGATTACGTAAGTTTCCTCCCATTTTTCAATCTTTCTTCCCAGCAATCGATTTCATACTTCCCGGGCTAGGTCCAGATATTCCACCCGGTCAGTTGGGTCCCTAAATCTTTGCCACCTTTTCCTAGAAGCATTTTTAATATGGATCAAATCCTCAGGAGATCCAGCGTCGTGTCGTCTTGGGTGCCTTGGCGATACTGAACCCGCGGCCGGACTGCATTCCTAGTTATTACCCGTCCAGGACTCGCTTCGAGCGCGGTCCGCACATTTGACCACGGTCCAGAACATTATTATTATTATTATTATTATTATTATTATTATTATTATTATTATTATTATTATTATTATTACTATTATATGTTCTGGACCCCACAGCAAGATGCAAGACCGCTACTTGGTGGTAAATTACATCTGCTGCCATTGTCGTTGTTGAGAAGGTGACCAGCACCATTGTCGCGCTTAGGCAAGTGTGCGGGATTTCTGGCGATACGAATGACGTACTCCCGTGCATTATTGACCTTGTTATAGAGGTGAACAATTGGATGGTCAATCTCATTCCTATCGTTTACTTCAAATGTGTTTAAATTTTTATTTATATACCAGGAGAACCCACTGTAATCTAAGTTCTCCAAAGGAAGAGATAGCTCTTGAAAACGACCCCAGGAAAGATTAAAAATGATCGGTTTACGATCAGAATGAGTACATCGAAGATCTACAGCCTGTTTCCAGTCATTCGACAGGGTCAGGAATGGAATGAATAACCTGTCGCACTCCTCTGGAGCAATGATTAATGAATGACAAATGAAATCAAATTATACTGGACAGTGTTGCTGGAATGAATGATGACAGGGAAAACCGGAGTATCCGGAGAAAATCCTGTCCGCCTCCGTTTTGTCCAGCACGAATGCCACATGGAGAGACCAGGATTTGAACCACGGAACCCAGCTGTGAGACGCAGGCGCGCTGCAGCCTGAGCAACGGAGGCTCCTTATAAATACATTATGAACAGTAAAATCAATTTGTCTCACCTCCTTTTACACCCCACCGGCATTAATTTTATTTACCCCCCCCCCAAAAAAAAAACTAAAAGAAGGCGTGTTTCTTTATGTTTAAAGGAGATTCCAAACACCAATGTTCACGTCTATTACCTTCAGTTTTGAGATAAAGATAATTCACTTGTTTCACTTTCACATTTCTCTCCCCCCTTCCTCCCCTAAGGGAATTTTCCGGCAAAGAATACTTGTTTCTTTAATAGTAAAGGATCTTCTAAATACCAATTATCACGACTCCAACTTCTTCAGTTTTTGATTTACGTGTCCTCATGAAAGGAATTCAATTCCTTTTTCACTCCCGCCCCCCAAGATGATTCCAACCCCCCCCCCCAAAACGGGTTTTTCTTTGTTTTTAAAGGAGAACCAAATACCGATTTTCACGTCTGTAGGCCCTAACAACTTTAGTTTTTATAGATATCAGTATTCTCATACAATTATTTCAATTAATTTTAAATTCATTCACCTCCCCCGCTTCCCATTCATTGGATTTTCCGAGAACAGGTGTTTCTTTACTTTTAAAGCAGATTCCAAATATCAAATTTCACGTCTGTAACATCTTCATTTTTGAGATAACAGTAGCCTAATTAAAAGAATTCAACACCATTTTCAGTCACTTTTACCCCCCTCAACCCAAGTGGTATTTCCGAAAACTAAAATTACACGTTTCTTTATTTCTAATAGAAATAAAAATACCTTTTTTCACTTCTGTAACATGTTAAGTTTTTGAGATATACTGTATAAATTCTCATTTTAAAATTTCACCCCCTTTTTATTTCCCCTTAAGAGGAGTTTCTAAAAGCAAATCACCTATGTTTCCTTACATTTACAGGAGATTCCAAATACCACTTTTTACGACTGTAACATTCTACGTTTCTCAGATATTCTGTAGATGTAGTCTTTCAAAAAATTCACCCCAATTTGTCATTCCTGTTTAACCGCCATTAATTGGATTTTCCAAAAACAAAAAAATACGTGTTCCTTTATTTTTAAAGCAGATTCTAAATAACAATTTTTACATGTGCAAACTTTTAAAGTTTTGAGATGTAGATACACACATTTTAAATATCTAACCACTTTTTACCCCCTCCCCCCCAATATTTGGATTTTCCAAAAGGAAAAAAGTGTTTCTTTATTAAAGGAGATCCCAGATACCAATTTTCAGGTCTTTAATATCTTCAGTTTCTGAGATATAAGTATCCTCATTAAAGGCATTCAATCCCTGTTTCACCCCTCGTATAGGGATTTTCCGAAAACAAAAAAATGCATGTTTTTTTAATTTTTAAAGGGGATTATAAATACCAATTTTTACATCTGAAAACCTTTAAAGTTTTAAGATGTAGATACACTCATTTTAAAAATTCACCCCCATTTTCACGCCCCATTATTTGGATTTTCCAAAAACGAAAAAATACCTGTTTCTTTATTTTTAAAGTAGATCCCAAATACCAATTTTCAGGTCTGTAATATCTTCAGATTCTGAAATATAAGTAGCCTCATTAAAGGCATTCAACCGTTTTTTCACCCTTTTCCACCCTTCCTACTGGGATTTTCCGGAAACAAAATAATACGTGTTTCTTTATTTTTAAAGGAGATTCTTAATATCAATTTTTACGTCTATAAACTTTCAAAGTTTTCAGATATGGATACGCTCGTTTTAAAAATTCACCCCCCTTTTCATCCTCCCATTAATTGGATTTTCCAGAAACAAAAAAATACGTGTTTCTTAATTTTTAAAGGAGATCAAAAGTACCAATTTTCAGGTCTGTAATATCTTCAGGTTCTGAAATATAAGTAGCCACACTAAAGGCATTCAACCCTTTTTTCACCCTTTTCCACCCTTCCTACTGGGATTTTCCGGAAACAAAATAATACGTGTTTCTTTATTTTTAAAGAAGATTTAAGTACCAATTTTTACATCTGTACACTTTTAAAATTTTGAGATATAGATGCACTCATTTTAAAATTTCATCCCCCTTCTTACCCCCTTAACGATGGAATATCCAAAAATCCTCTCTTAGTGAGCACGTACATCTTAATATGAATATATCCCCAAGATTTAATTTCTTTATGTCCAGTAGTTTTGGCTCGGCGATGATGAATCTGTCAGTCAGTCAGGACACTGCTTTCTTCCCGTTCATGTGTTGATTGTAGTTTAGAATATTCAGTATCATGTAAACCAACATACGTTTTCTTTTTATTTTTGCTTTACTTCGCACCGATACAGATAGGTCTTATGGCGACGATGGGACAGGAAAGGCCCAGGAATGGGAAGGAAACGGCCGTGGCTTTAATTAAGGTACAGCCCCAGTATTTGCCTTTTGAGAAAAATGGGAAACCACGGAAAACCATCTTCAGGGCTGCCGACAGTGGGATTCGAACCCACTATCTCCCGGATGCAAGCTCACAGCTGCGCTCGGCTAACCGCAAGACCAACTCGCCCGGTCGTCATCTTTTTGAGTGAGACTCTGAATTAATGGAAATAATCAATGGTGTTGCAGACACATATTGCTCCAAACCTATCTATTACAATCTCTTTAAAAGCAATCGTGCCGGGCTGAGTGGCTCAGACGGTTGAGGCGCTGGCCTTCTGACCCCAACTTGGCAGATTCCATCCTGGCTCAGTCCGGTGGTATTTGAAGGTGCTCAAATACGTCAGCCTCGTGTCGGTAGATTTACTGGCACGTGAATGAACTCGTGCGGGACTAAATTCCGGCACCTCGGTGTCTCCGAAAACCGTAAAAGTAGTTAGTGGGACGTAAAGCAAATAACATTATTATTAAAAGCAATAGTAATGTTTTAAGTGATTTGTCAGCCTTACACTACAAAAGTAGTCAATATGTAGATTTACAGATATTTGTCAATAGTCAACACTCTGGAAAAGATTTCCACGTATAAAATCTATAAATGGGTGTATTTATCTACTTTCCAGATGATGAATCCAATGGAAAAAATCAGATTTTTATTTCATTTGGAATTTTCAAGACAAACAAAACTAACACACAGACAATAATATAGGCTGGATGAAATGTCATGTTAAATGTACCAAAGTAAAAGTATGTGTCCAATACGTGCACCGGCTGTTTAATGACATAATTCAATTCAATGCCCCCAGTAGCGTAAGGCGTTTTCTAGTGTGGGAGTGATTTTTGAAAAGGCGCCCATTATCGCTTTTTAAGTGGCCCATGTTGTTAATCTTTCCGGTCGAATTCCGCAGCTGTTTCTCGGCATTTCCGTCCACCACTAGTAAAATGACTACCACTCTTCCGTCTCTCGTCAACATGTCAGAAATCTAGGAAATATAGAAAAAACTAAGGTTCACCTATGTAACCCAACCTTTGGTCCACGCTTTATTAAATTTAGCACGTATTGAGCACATTAGGTATCAGCAAGAAATTACATTCAAAACTCTCTAACGTGTGGTTGGTAACAATAAAGACTCGTGTAAACCAGCGAAATCCCTACGTTAACCCACATTAAACCAAGATGTTAATGATTACAACATAAATGACTAAGATAAGGAATAGTGGTGATTTCATATGTACGGCGCCCCATTAACTCCCCTGAACAGATACCAACAATAAATCCCTCGCCGAAAGACTCCAATTTCCTCACCAGCGATGTAACATTGTAAGGATATCTTGATGAAAGTGTCCACCCTGTTCACCACTAAAACCATAATTATTTGGGACAAAATCTAGGTGCAAATTTTGAAATTTGAATTTCTAGTGACAAGATGCACCTCGTATGCCTGCAGTCACTTAAATTACTACTCAATATGTACCACATTTATTATCTATGTTGCCAAAACAACTGTATTAAGAAACGACCGTGTCAGCCACTAAGTAGTACGAATACTTTAAACACCAAATATTGGCGGTCTCTTCATATTTTAGTCTCCTCTGCAACAAGCCACGTTTTTATGTGTTTCTTTTATGTCCCCTGCATAAACCAAGAGCACTTATAATAGTGTGTTGACATTACGCAAAACCAGTGCGTTGAGTTTATAATGTCAAAATATGCAACTAACGGTTGAAATTTCTTGTCCTAAATCTTGAAATCTTCGTTTATAGGATTTTTTTTGTACATTCTGATAGACAAATTGCACATCTCGGGCTTATGTTATGGCCTGGAACATGAAGGGGATTGACTACCAGGTGAGTTTGGTGGGCCGTTTTTTGTTTAGAAGTTTCATACAATGCTGGTGTTTGTACATTTATGGTGTAAACTTACCTATAGACATCATTTCCGTTAATGATTCATAGTCTGCTCAAAGGCGTACTAAGCTCAAATTCCTCTAGCTGACCCACTTCATGGACCTCACATATACATTGTAGAAAGTGAATGTAAAAGTATAACTGTGAGGGCAACCATACACATCAGCACTATTCGACTGAAGACCTAGCGATGGATAAGTACACTTATCGATGCAAATGATGAAAATTCCGAGAAGTTTCCTTTCTTAAAGTCACGTACCCTGCATTTTGAAGGCTTTACCTGTCCCTTTTTCATTGGCCATGTTAGCTGACAGACCATGAACGTATACTAAATTCAGAGTGAAGGGAAGTATGCAAGGATACAACAACAATACACGTTTTTAACATACAATGAACGTCAGGTCAAACGTGGGTAGCTAACTGTCGTCTGATTTCCAAAGGCCGCATCATTACTTAGAAGTAAGTTTATTTTCTAGGTTTCATTTCTGTTCCTCATTCCATGAAATTAGAACCCGTTCTTGCTTCCTACTTGAAATTCCACTAAATCGAACGATTTCCTACAATCATTCTGATTTAGTTACTGCATCGAGACTCTGCAATACACTCCCAATGGACATTCGGCACGTTATTTCCTCTCATAAATTCAAATCTGCCTACCCAAAGTTTTCCTGGGAACATATAAGTGAGTTGTGTGAGTCGTCGTGTGTATGTTGTATGAATCGGTTTCCTTGTACCTATTATGCACTTCAGTTATTATTATTATTATTATTATTATTATTATTATTATTATTATTATTATTATTATTATTATTATTATTATTTAGGATCGTTTCAGACCTCCTATGTTTTACGATTGCATAACTTCCTTGACTGTTGGTGTTATTTCCATTTACACCAATACTCCTTCATTCTCCGGCTCACATTTGCTCGTTCCTCACCCGAGACCACCCTTCTTTCTCTCCTGGGTTTCTCTACGAACAGGTCCGTCGCCTCCGCAATTTCCATCTGAACACTGTTGTGTTTGTAATATCTCCCTCCTCAATGCTACATTTTTAAGATCCTGATGAAATTCTTTCAACCATGGCACTTGGGTCTTTCTTCCTTCCTGGAAGATGATGATCTTATTTACTAGGCGTTCCGGTACCAATTTGGTTCATTTTTCACATGACCGTACTCGCAGTTTGATGATACATTTATAGTCACACATTTCAAATCTCGGCAGCTCTCTTTTACTATGAACGTAGTTATTTATATATGTAAATCTCACCTTAAACTTGTTCATAAATCAAGTAGCTATTCAATCTGGAAAAATATAAGATCACCCTTGGCGTGTGTTCATGACACAGGTTTAATGGAAACAATTTCCTGTGCTTTCATGGCAGTTAGGCTGACCCTATGGTCATTAATTCCTATTTTTCTTATTGGCTACTATCACCTGGAAATGTTGACCACGACATCGATAACTTTCACGCTGATTGGTTAGTCTTTTTGATTTATTATTTAATCTTTTCTAAATTATTTTTTGAATGTTATTACTAATATTCCTTCAGGACATTCTTCGGATTGTTTTGTATTTTTGTAGTCTGTTATTATTCCCTGCAGTAACTTAAATGTTAGTTTTCTAGCGCTATTTTTCTTCTTCCGCCTCGGGGACATTCCATCCCTCTACTTGCTAGCTTGCACTCAGCCATCAGAAGGTCAACCACTCGCAAGCGCATACGCGTGCTTTTGCTGCAGCTCTGAGTCACACCAAAATGTCTTGAAGCAACAAACATAAACAACAGTTGCCACCTGCGTGGCAGAGTTTTTACGTTCAACGAAGAAACGCAGAAACATATCGGATGGACTCTGCATTTAACGGCGATTTATTCGTCTGCCCTTCTTCGTATTCGCCTGTAGCACTGAATACTCATGGTTCTGATTTTTAGAAACATTGCTGACAACTGGTTCGTCTAGCCGCCGGTGAAGATATGTTCACCTGAGCTTTTGCTACTATCATCGACATTTTATGGCTGAAGGCTCTAAATGCTGTTGTCTGGTTTTAAAAGTTTTGATGAACATTTCCTCACTGGAGGAGTTCTACAAATATTCTTTCTTAAAGAGCATCTAATATAGTCAAATACATTTTGTGAATTTATTTTTGTCAGTCAATTTTCTTTATTTAAACTTAACGTTTTCTTGTAATCTTTAATTAACTTTAATATTTTCTTGTATATCAAAACTTTTCTAACTTAAATTATCGTTCGACATCAGTCAGCCTGCAATATAGTTTATGTATTTATTTCGGCATATGCTGAATTTTTCTAGATTCAATAAGACATCAGTCTTATTTACTTTAAACATTAAAAGTGCAGTACCTGTGGCTTTTAAGCTCAAGTTCAAGCACTTATCTCCCTTTAATGATTGTAAAATTTTTGCTTCTTTTAATGTGATAATTTATTCTTAATGTTGTTAAAATAAATTGTGTGACTGCTGTTTCTTATAATCCGATTTTCTTTTCTCTCTATATCTCCGAAAACATTTCATCCTTTCCTAAGTTTCCTCCATGATGTCAAACCCGGGAGAGTAGATTTTGTATTTAAAGCAATATTAATACCAATTAGTAACTGTTTCAGGTTTTTATTGTAGGTTCAATCTACTCCTAGTCGCAGAGATGCATCCTGCAGTTGCCCCAGTTTTTCCGGACGTCAGAATGCTGCCTGAGGACAAACTGGTTAGGGCTCGCGCTGCGTACAAAGGTTAACTCAATTTTTTCGTAAGTTCCTTTCCACATGGGAAGCTCAAACTAGCAATATTGACAATCTCGTTCAAAGGTTAAAGAGTTATGAGGCAGCTTATATTCGATATGATGAAACTCAGACTAAACAGAAAATTCAGTCTCTCGAGCAGACAGTGGACTGGGGGGAGGTTGATAACTTATATTTTTGAAGGTCACGCCCAGGCTGTGTAAATTATTAGGCGAGTTACTCAAACTCTAAAACAGGAAGATTTATCGAACTCAAATCCTAATTCCGGTTTACTGGAACCCCCTATATTTAAATCAAATCAAATTACTTTATTTGCAAATGAGGTATCAACCTTGGTGGCAAATGGTACACAAAAATACATTATTCTCAACAACTATACTTTAAGTTAAAAAGAGAAGAAGAATTTTTTCCTAAAATACAGTAGTATGCAATTTACATTAACATTTTTCTATTAAACATACAGCTCATTTTTAATAAATTTATATTATTTAAAAAATTCTACGCATAATATCATCTGTACTTACACACATAATCAACTCATATAAAGTATGTGGAATCACTTCAAAAAATACTATTTGCTATATGTTTTAAATGCACATTGATTTTTTACCCATTTTGGTACCTAAGATGTATAACGACCAGCTGCGTCTTGACAAGAGCCCCTTTCGCCACTGCTTTTCAGAGTTCCAGCTACCATAGCGGTCCCATGGCCCTCTAAGTCCCCACTGTACTTCACCCCTACAGGCAGCCCCCTAATTCAGCTGTCCAGTCTCCACAGACAAGGGGATAGAATTAGTTTATTCACATAAATATTTTATTAAAGTAACCTACCTATTTTCTCTGTTGCCGTTTATTCTTTTCTTTAATATCTGTAAAGATTTTTGAAAAGGATCAAACACTTCCCCAGGTAAATTATTCACTTTCTTCACTCCCTTCTAAATGAATGAAAATTTACCCCAATAATTTCTGCTAAAATCCCATCTAATTTTTTACTTGTGATCAAACCTGCCGATATAATTATTTTCCAACTGAAGCCTCTCACGGATTTCTTCCCATGCTTCCTCTCCTGTATAGGCTATATATAATCCTATAAGTCTAGTTTCCTCCCTTCTCTTACTTAAAGCTTCCCACCCAAGTTTCTCTAACATTTCTGATACTGTACGTTTTCTGCTGAAATCTCCTGTTACAAATATTGCTGCCTTCCTCTGCATACCAGATATGTTTTAATTAGGTATTCCTAATGAGGATCGGAAACACAGTTTAAATATTCCAATAATGGACGAACCATATTTAAGTAACCTTTCTCTTTTAATTCTTTGTTGCATCCTTTAAGTAGCCTCATTATGATATGTAAGGATGTGTATGCTTTTCCAACAATGTCATCAACATGAAACTTCCAATGCTAATTACTTTCATATCTCACATCTAAAAATTTTCATTTGCTATCATTTGGGACAATTACCTCAGACAAAGTACATTTCCATTCAGTTCTTAAGCTCCTGTTTGTAAATGCTGTGACAATTGATTTGCTTCTATTAATCTTCACATTACTCTCTTCAACCCATTGTTGGATACTGTCAAGCTCCCTTTGTAATTCTGTACAACCCTCTATATTATTTATTTCCCTATATCAAATTATATCATCTGCATCCAATCTTATTTTTGATGTTATATTGTTCCCTAAATCATTTGCATTTATTAAGAACCGTAATGGGCCGATTTTACTTCCCTGTGGAATTCCCTTACAAACTTTCTCTTCCTGTGATACATGATTTCTTACTTTGATTTTTTGAACCCTTGAATTTAGAAATGTTCTTATACAACATATAACCCTTAAGTCCAATCCTATTCCCTCCAGTTTCTTTAATAATATTCCATGTTCCACTCTGTCAAAGGCCTTGGAAAGGTCTACGGCTGCGCAATCCAACTGGCCTCCCGAATCCAACTGATCTTAAATGTCCTGCTGAAATTCCATCCGTTTTGACTCACAAGAATATCTCATTCCAAATCCACATTGGCTCCTCATGAACCAGTTTTTATCTTCACATACCCCTCTAATACAATTTGCTATTAAACCGTCCAGTATTTTGCAATCTATGCTGGTCAGGCTGACAGGTTTCCTTTTATCACACATTCCTTTATAAATTAGTATTATTTTACTGTAGATTCCTTCTATTCCTTCGGTATTATACTATTATTTATGATATAGTCAAAGAGAAATTGTATTAAGGCACTAGGTACCACCCCACTGTATTTAGTACCTGCCCAGTAAATTGATCACTCCCTTCTGCTTTCCCTTGCTCAAGAAGTTGGATTTCTCTTAAAATATCCTAACTTGTGAATGAGAAGCTTATTGCTTATTGTTTCCTTATGTCTCTCTACTTCTCTATCTTCTCTTTTGGTTTCCAACTCCTGACAATCTTCTCCTGAATCTATGAATTCCCTACTAAAGAGATTTGCTTTCTCAGTATCTGTTGAAAGCTATTCACCCCTTTTCCCACCATTGTGGGAATTTGGATTTCTTTTCCCTTTTGATTCCTACTATATGAATACAGATTTTTCTATTTCCCTTTATGGCGATTACCGTCATGAAGTATGCAATTCACGTAATTGTTTTGCTTCCTTCTTCACTCTATTAACTTCCCTTATTAGCTGTTTTATAGTTTCTCTTTCTCCCTACCCCATTTGATTTTCCTGTTTGCAATTCTACATTTTATTTTTATTTCCTTATTTCCTTCGTATAATAAACAGGGTCTGAGATCATTTTACCCTTCCTAACAGGTAAAAATCTCTTCTCTCCTTCCCAAATAATTCCTATAAAGTATTCCCAAAGTGTATCCTCATTACTCCCTTTACTTATCCAACAACTGAATTCTGATTCTTCAACTGTATATTTTTTGTACGCTTTCCTATCTTGTGTGACCTTTTATTAAACCTTATTGGCAACAGTCCTATATCCAGTACTACAGCCTTATGGTCATCTACGTATCCCTTCAATTACCTCAGTATTATCAAAAATTTCCCATTGTTTAACCAAGAATACATCTAGTAAGTTATTGAGACGAGTTGGTGCTTCTACTGTACTACTTGTGTAAATCCGCCCTCGCAAATTAACTTATTTGCCAGTTTCTGTTCATGGGCTTCACTTGCAGCTCCAATCCATTCAACTTCAGGAAAGTTTAGATCTTCTCCAATTATAACCATATCATTATTATGGTCTTTATGAGTATAATCTATTAGTTTCGCAGATAATTCCATTCCATTCCATGATAATTCCAGGCCTATACGTTGCTATAATTCTCACCTGCTCCATAATATCACACATTAATTTTATCCCTAATATGTCATCCCGTTCGTCGGTAAACCATTCATGTGAGCAATAAGTTTCCTTCCCCAGAATAATATCCCCTCCTCAACTCCTCCTCAATTTCTACAGAAGTTTATCTACCTAAAATACAACTTCCACAGTTTGATGGAAGCGATGGGATACTTTTCTAATTATTCGACTCTTAGTCAACAAAAATGAAACACTTCCCAACATTCAAAAATTCCATTATCTTCGTTCTTCTGTTAAAGGTTCTGCCTAAACGCTTATTGAGACTTTAAGTCTTACTAGTGATAAGTATTCTACTGCCATGCACTTATTAAAGGAGCAATAGGGTGGGCAGTTTCCTACTGCATTTAATTTCTTCTAAATTTGATCCAGATACACAAAAGATTTGTGGACTTGAAATTTCTTACATATAAGTAGTCACTTATAATGCAATAGTACAGTTTCTTAAACAAAGGTGTCAGATTCCTTCAGCTGTTGCTTTTCAGATGAGCAACCATCCCTTTAGTTCGTTTTATATATCTCAGCATACTCATAAGGATTCTAAGCTTAAATCCTCTCCTAAAACTGAGATTTTTACTGCATAAACTAAATCTTCTGAATGTGTACGTTGCTCTGAAAACCACCTTTTGTATCATTGTCCTCAATTTAATTCATTGTCCATAGATGACAGGAGGAAAGTGCTTCAAATAATTAAGCGATGTTTCAATTGTTTATCTGGGAATCATCTATTAAATTGTTGTAATTCTATAAACTCGTGTACACATTGTGGTGTAAAGCACCATTCTTTAATGCATAGACATAATAATAATCGCTCCAGTTCCGGCACCTGTGAGTCTAGTCAAGGCAATGTTCCATGTAATAAGCCGCAGACGCTAACCCAATAGACTTCGTCCCTTGGGAATTTTCAAGTTTTGCTATCCACAGCAATTGTTAAGGTGAAAGACTCTAGTGGTCGATGGACATCGGACAGATGTCTGTTAGACAATGCTGCTACCCTTGATTTCATAAGTGAATGTCTAATAAAACGATTGGGTTTGAAGAAGAATCCTATTGATGTCGAAGTTAGAGGCATTAATAATAACAAAACTACTTCAATTGGTTTTGTAAGAATTTGTGTTAAAGATTCAATGGGACATAGCATCGTCATAAAATTAGATTGCTTAGCAATTGACGCCATAGGCAATAATACGCCTGTCTATACCTTTAACATACGTAATTGGATTTTTCCATCCCATGTTAAGCTGGTTGAACCTACCTTTTTCAAAAGTGCTCCAGTTGAACTTCTCTTAAGTGCTGATATTTTCTGGAATCCGAAAAGGTTAGAATTTCACCTACTGTGTTTGCAAGGCAAAAAATTAGGTTGGATTCTCACAGGACGTCTTCCAAAAAACTTGGTGCTGTCTAAGTCTCAATGCGATTTCATCACAGCTAGTGACCAGCCTAACTTGGACAGATTTTGAAAATTGGAAAACTGTTCTTCAAAAAATGAAATGGCTTATGGCTTTTAGTGCCGGGAGTGTCCGAGGACATGTTCGGGTCGCCAGGTGCAGGTCTTTTGATTTGACTCCCGTAGCTGACCTGCGCGTCGTGATGAGGATGAATTGAGGATGAAGACGTCACATACACCATCCTGTCTGGAAAAATGAAAATTATTGTGATAAAATTCGAGTGGTTTGGAATGATTCCGCTTTGGATTCCGAAGGCGTTTCCTTACATTATCCTATTCTGATTGGTCCTCTAATTCAAGATGATTTACCTACTATTCTTCTAAATATTCGTTTGTTTCCTGTTGCGGTGATAGCTTATATTCAGCAAATGTATCGTTACATTTTAATTGATCCTACACGATAAGATTTGCAAACAAGTCTTTGGCGTGAGGGGAGATGTGTGCGTCCTACACCACCTCGTCAGCATTTTTATTGCTGAGATACCACCCGAGGTCATTGACCTCAGCCATGGTCATTGACCGTGACGTCATCACCAAGTGCTCTTGTTTGTAAACAAAGCCACGTGCTTTTTTGACAGCTGTCATCCGCCATCTTTAAACAACAACGCATCGCAAACCTCAGTGCTGCGCTCCTTACGGTACTAAATCTCGTAGTTGCCACCTTAGCTACGTGGTGGCGGGAAATTTGAAATTCCGCATGCTTTTTTGACAGCCATGTGCTTTTTGACAGCTGTCATCGGCCATATTTAAACAAGAACGCATCGTGCTGCCATCTTTACGCCACTAAACCTTACGGGCGGGAAAATGGAAATTCCACGTGCTCTTGTTTGTAAACAAAGCCAGGCGCTTGTTTGACAGCTGACAGAGGCCATCTTTAATTAACAGGGCACTATGCTGCTATCTTCATAGCACTAACACTTATGGTTACCACCTTAGGCATGTTGTGGCGGGCAATTTGAAATTCACCGTGCTCTTGTTTGTAAACTAAGCCACGTGCTTTTTCGACAGCGGCCATCTTCAAACAACAGTGCAACGTGCTGCTATCATTACGGCACTAAACCTCATACTTAGGCTTATGGTGGCGGGAAATTTGAAATTCCCCGTGCTTTTTGACAGCTGACAGCGGCCATCTTTGAATAACAGTGCACCGTGCTGCCATCTTTACGGCACTACTATCATGAAGGGACTATCTTTAGTTTTACACAAGATGTTGGCTATAAACAGGCTGTTATGGCCTCCTCCTCCTCCTTTTCTGTCTACGCATAGCTTTTTCAAACAAGTTTGAACATGCATCATGAAAGCAAGAGTGTGCATGGGTTACACAGATGACGTAATCATAGTTGTGCATGTTTAGGATTGTTCGTTTTCTCAAGCCTTTAGAGTAAGTGTAAGGAATGCAATAAGTACGATATTTTGAATGCAATCAAATATTTATTTACAATGTGCTACAACAGCGTTCGTTTTGCTTCTGACAAGGTTGTAATGCTTCTTAACAACGTTGTGCGAAGAGACAGCATGCTTCCGAAATTGTAATGAATCCTGCAACAGTAAAATTAAACAAAACATTTAGAAATATATTATATAAGGTATGGTATGCTTTACAACGAAGATAATGCAATTCTTAACTTGTTGTTATTCCTTTTCTGAATCATCGTCATGAGGTACTGGAAACGTTCATCCATACACTGTGTACAGTGTTCAATCCTCGGATTTGGTCCATCCCAATCATAATCACCATTTACCCCTCGATGCTTGTAATGACGTTGACAGGTTCTGCATAAAGCTACATCGATTGACATCTTACTGTGTAGAGGAAGGATGTCCCAAAAAATTAAGTACGTAAGGGCCAGCGTACGTAGATAAAAATCCTGGCGGTAAATATTGAATGAGATGTTTTGGCATCAAGGTTCTATGTTAATAGAACATCTTAATAGCCTCACTTACTCGTGTAAGATAAATAAGATGTTGCGTATGAGCATGCAAACAGCATGCACATTCACAGTTTTGTTTGTTGTTTTGTTCCATAGCGTACGATATCGAAGCACACACTCTTGTTGATGATAAAGGGCTATCTTTATTTATAGTCTGGTAACAATATTCGTTAGCGGTTGGTAAGTAACATCACTCATATGAATAATAGGAGAATAGGCTGCTGTGTTAGCAGGAATGTTTCAGATGTTTCAAATTCTAAACGAATATCAACAGGAGATTCTTTTATAGATTCTTCATGATAAGAGCATTCTATAACTACAATCGGTGCTTTATTTTTAAATTCTTGAGGCGAAAATAGCTGACGATCTTCTTTCTGATAATACAATGATTGGAATTTACAAAACATGTCATTGAGCATCCCAAATTTATTTTTCTCAAAGTTAATGTCTAAGTTTTCGTAGGGATATGTCATTCCGTTGAGATATAGTTTAACATATCTTAATTTACAGCGATCAAACAGTGAGCTATCTTTTTCGTGATAGAATTTACGATTGGTTTGAAATCCAAAAATAACATACACGGGCTTCTCAGTCAAACGTGGCGTTTTAACAGCCCAGCTATGCTTGTTTGTAGGTGGTAACACAGCATACTCATACAGCTCCCAACTTCGCAAACGTATAGGTAACGGTGTATCATTTTCCACAATCTTCAGCAATCGAAGTTTTTCACGATCAGATAAGGTTACATGTGGAATCCTCCACAATTTACGATGAAGTGTAATTTTTGAATCTACTGGTGTTTCTGCTGCTTTATGAGAATTGTAATCACTTCGATCACGGATCAGAATAAGCTCTTGTTTTCCGTTGATTATAATACGTGTAAAGCCTTCTGCGAAGCCAAAAATATGTTTCAGTGATAATATATCCGTCAAAGTTCCATCCTCATTAATCATTCAGTTGTTAGTAGCTTTTAGGCATCATCCTGCCATCCGCAAAAGATTACTTTCTTCATCACAAAAAGAAGGGAAGAGTTTCATTGCAATTGTAATACCAACATTCTTCGTTCTATCCAATTCAATATTATTTACTCAATATCGCGCTTCAGAAAATAGAAAAGCTAGAGCAAGGTTGTTTAGTTGCGATGTGCTCGGTCCACTTCCATCCGACTTATCTAGTCGTCCTTCAATATAGATGTAGCTTTCGTGTGGCAAGGTGTATACATCTTGCTGATTAATAATAAATTGAATTTCATCATTGTTATTTAATCCAAACGTAAAAGGTTCATAGGAATGAAGCTCATTTCGTACTACTCCTTCACAAGTTTCTATTGTATTCATAATGTCTAGCATTTCCTCCATTCTGCTGTAGTGGTGTATAACCTAAATCTTGGAGTATCTGCTTATGGTTATCTGTTAACTCGATGAGTCTTCGCACACATGTAGTACGTCTTCCGAATGTACACTGTGTTTTATAGATGTTTTTCATACCGGGTTGAGATGAAGTTTGTAAGCTACGTACTCGTGGGGATCTAAATGAATAAGCTGATTATGTTTGTTTACAAGCCGAAGAGTGGTGTTACTAATGTATGTTACGGACACAGGATGATAAAGAACTACTGCTGGTTTTTCACGTTCCTCTGTAATCCCAATAGCAGGGGTGTAAAAGGGTGAAAAATGGGTTGAATGCCTTTAATGAGGATACATATATCTCAGAAACGAAAGATATTACAGAACTGAAAATTTGTATATGGGATCTCCTTTAAAAATAAAGAAACACGTATTTTTTAGTTTTGGAAAATCCAATTAATGGCGGTTAAACAGGAGTGACAAATTGGGTGAATTTTTGAAAGACTATATCTACAGAATATCTTGGAAACGTAAAATGTTACAGACGTAAAAAGTGGTTGTTTGTAATCTCCTGTAAATCTAAAGAAACATAGGTGATTTGTGTTTGGAAACTCCACTTAAGGGGAACTCAAAAGGGGTGAAATTTTAAAATGAGAATTTTTACAGTTTATCTCAAAAAACTTAACATGTTACAGAAGTGAAAAATGGTATTTTTTATCTCTATTAAACATAAAGAAACGTGTATTTTTAGCTTTTGGGGGGTAAAAGTGACTGAAAATGGTGTTGAATTATTTTAATTAGGCTACTGATATCTCAAAAATGAAGATGTTACAGACGTGAAATTTGATATTTGCAATCTGCTTTAAAAATAAAGAAACACGTATTCTCGGAAAATCCAATGAAGGGGGGGGGGTGAAAGAATTGAAAAATTAATTGAATTAATTGAATGAGAATACATACATCTAATAAAAACTAAAGTTGTTACAGGCGTGAAAATTCGTATTTGGATCTCCTTTAAAAACAAAGAAAAACGCGTTTTGGGGGGAAGCCATCTTGGAGGGCGGGAGTGTAAAGGAGTTGAATTCCTTTCGTGAGGACACATAAATCAAAAACTGAAGAAGTTAGAGTCGTGATAATTGGTATTTAGAAGATCCTTTACTATTAAAGAAACAAGTATTTTTTGCGGGAAAATTCACTTGGGGGGGTGGGCAGGGGAGTAGTGTGAAATGAAGTGAAAAAAGTAAACTATTTTTATGGGGATACTTATATCTCAAAACTGAAGGTAATAGACGTGAACATTGGTGTTTGAAATCTTCTTTAAACATAAGAAACAAGCCTTCTTTTATTTTTTTTGGGGGGGGGGGGGTGCCGGTAAATAAACTTAACGGCGGTTGTGTGTAGAAGGAGGTGAGACCAATTGATTTTACTGTTCTTAATGTACTTATAAGGATCCTCGGCAGCGCGCCGGCCTCTCACAGCTGGGTTCCGTGGTTGAAATCCCGTTCACTCCATGTGACATTCGTGCTGGACAAAACGGAGGCGGGACAGGTTTTTCTCCGGATACTCCGGTTTTCCTGTCATCATCCATTCCAGCAACACATAATAATAATAATAATAATAATAATAATTAATAATAATAATAATAATAATAATAATAATAATAATAATAATAATAATAATAATAATAATAATAATAATAATAATGTTCCGGACCGTCGTCAAATGTGCGGACCGCGCTTGAAACGGCTCCTGGACGGGTAATGACTAAGAATGTAGTCCGGCCGCGGGTTCAGTGCCTTCTAGGCACCCAATATGACACCACGCCGGATCTCCTGAAGGATTTTATCCATATTAAAAATGATTATAGGAAAAGATGGCAAAGATTTACGGACCCAACTGACCGGGAGGAATACCTGAGCCTAGCCCGGGAAGTACGAAATCGATTGCTGGAAAAGAAGATTGAAAAATGGGAGGAAACATGCCGTAATCTAATAGAAAACGAGTCAGACCGCGAATTTCGGCGGATTATATATCTAAAACAATAAGCATTCAATTATAAATTTCAGTATAATACCGTAGCGAAGCACGGGTATCTTGCTAGTCTATATATATAAAATAACTTGTCCTGACTGACTGACTGACTGATTCATCATCGCCGAGCCAAAACTACTGGACATAAAGAAACAAAATTTTGGGGATATATTCATATTAAGATGTAGGTGCTCGCTAAGAGAGGACTTTTGAATATTCCGTCGCTAAAGGGGTAAAAATGGGCGTGAAATTTTAAAATGAGTGAGTCTATATCTCAAAACTTTAAAAGTTTACAGATATGAAAATTGGTATTTAGAATCTTCTTTTAAAATAAGGAAACACGTATTTTTTTGTTTTCAGACTATCCCAATAGGAGGGGTGAAAAAGGGTGAAAAACGGGTTGAATGCCTTTAATCAGGATACCGGTATTTATATCTCAGAAACTGAAGACATCACAGACCTCAAAATTGGTACTTTTGATCGCTTTCGAAAATAAAAAACATACTTTTTGGTTTTTTTATAATCCCATTAATGCGAGGGTGAAAAGGGGGGTGAATTTTTAAAATGAGTGCATCTATATCTCAAAAGTTTTAAAGTTTAGAGATGTACAAATTGGTATTTAGAATCGTCATTAAAAATAAAGGAACACGTATTTTTGTTTTCGGAAAATCCCAATAGAAGGGGTGAAAAGGGGTGAAAAAGGGGTTGAATGCCTTTAAAGAGAATACTTATATCGTGGAAACTGAAGATATTACAGACCTGAAAATTGGTGTTTGGGATCTCCTTTAAAAATAAAGAAACGCGCATTTTTTTTTTAGAAAATCCAATTAATGGTGGGGGTAAAAGGGAGGTGATTTTAAATATGAGTGTATCTATACCTCAAAACTTTTAAAGTTTATAGATGTAAAAATTGGTATTTTAAAATCTCCTTTAAAAATAAAGAAAGAGGTATTTTTTGTTTTCGGAAAATCCTAATAGGAAGGGTCGAAAAGTGTGAAAAAGAGGTTGAATGCCTTTAATGAGGCTACTTATATTTCAGAACCTGAAGATATTACAGTCCTGAAAATTGGTATTTGGGATCTACTTTAAAAATAAAGAAACAGGTATTTTTTCGTTTTTGGAAAATCCTAATAATGGGGTGAAAAGGGGGGGGGTGAATTTCTAAAATGAGTGTGTCTACATCTTAAAACTTTAAACGTTTACAGATGTAAAAATTGGTGTTTAGAATTTCCCTTAAAAATAAAGGAACACGTATTTATTTTTTCTCTTCTAAATCCCAATAGGAGGGGTGTAAAGGGGTGCATAATGGGTTGAATGCCTTTAATGAGGATACATAGACTATATCTCAGAAACTGAAGATATTACAGAACTGAAAATTTGTAAATGGGATCTCCTTTACAAATAAAGAAACACGTGTGTTTTTGCTTTTGGAAAATTCAATTAATGGCGGTTAAACAGGAGTGACAAATTGGGGTGAATTTTTTGAAAGACAATATCTACAGAATATCTGAGAAGCGTAAAATGTTACAGACGTAAAAAGTGGGCATTTGGAATCTCCTGTAAGTGTAAAGAAATATAGGTGATTTGTTTTTGGAAACTCCACTTAAGGGGAACTAAAAAGCGGTGAAATTTTAAAATGAGAATTTTCTACAGTATATCACAAAAAACTTAACATGTTACAGAAGTGAAAAATGGTAATTTTTTAATTCTATTAAAAATAAAGGAAAGTGTATTTTTAATTTTTGGAAATACCACTTGGGTAGTGGGGGGAGGGGTAAAAGTGACTGAAAATGGTGTTGAATTCTTTTAATTAGGCTACTGATGTCTCCAAAAAGAAGATTTTACACGCGTGAAATTTGATTTTTGGAATCTGCTTTAAACGTAAACAAACACGTATTCTCGGAAAATGCAGTGAAGGGGGTTTGGGGGTGTTAAAGGATTGAAAAAGTTAATTGACTTAATTGTATGAGAAAACATACATCTAATAAAAACTAAAGTTGTTACAGACGTGAAAATTGGTATTTTGATCTCTTTTAAAAACAAAGAAAAACGCGTTTTGGTGGGGGAAATCTTGGGGGGGGGGCGGGAGTGAAAAGGAGTTGAATCCCTTTCATGAGGACACATAAATACAAAGCTGAAGAGGTTAGAGTGGTGATAATTGGTATTTAGAAGATCCTTTACTATTAAAGAAACAAGTATTTCTTGCCTTAATATCACTTTGTGAGGGGGGGGGGGGAGTGTGAAAGGAAGTTAAAAAAGTGAATTTATTTTAAAGGGGATACTAATATCTCAAAACTGAAGGTAATAGACGCGAACACTGGTGTTTGGAATCTCCTTTAAACATAAAGACACACGCCTTCTTTTAATTTTTTGGTGAGTGGGGTTAAATTATTTTAACGGCGGTGGGGTGTAAAAGGAGGTGAGACCAATTGATTTTACTGTTCATAATGTACTTATACGGAGCCTCCGTTGCTCAGGCGGCAGCGCGCGGCCTCTCACAGCTGGGTTACGTGTTTCAAATCCCGGTGCCTCGAAGTAACATTCGTGCTGGACAAAATGGAGGCGGGACAGGTTTTTCTCCGGATACTCCGCCTTTCCCTGTCTTCATTCATTCCAGCAACACTGTCCAATATTTCATTTCATTTGTCACACATCGATCATTGCCCCAGAGGGGAGCTTCGGCAGCCGGCACAATTCCTATTGTCGCCGCTAGATGGGGCTTTATTCATTCCATCCCTGACCCTGTCGAATGACAGGAAACAGGCTGTAGACTTTCGATGTACTTATTCTGATCAGAAACCGATCATTTTTAATCTTTCATGGGTTCTTTTTCAACAGCCACCTTTTCCTTCGGAGAACGTTCTTAGATTACAGTAGATTCTCCTGGCATATAAATAAAAATTTAAACACATTTGAAATAAACGATAGGAATGAGTTTGGCCGTCAAATTGTTCACCTCTATAATAAGGTCAATAATACACGGAGGTATGTCATTCGTATCGCCAGAAATCCCGCACACTTGCCTACGCGCGACAATGGTGCTGGTCACATTGTCAACAATGACAATGGCAGCAGATGTAATTTACCGCCAAGTAGCGGTCTTGCATATTCCTGTGGGGTCCAGAACATATAATAATCATAATAATAATAATAATAATAATAATAATAATAATAATAATAATAATAATAATAATAATAATAATAATAATGTTCTGGACCGTCGTCAAATGTGCGGACCACGCTGGAAACGGGTTCTGGACGGCTAATGACTAAGAATGCAATCCAGCTGCGGGTTCAGTACCGCCAAGGAACCCAAGACGACACCACGACAGATCCCCTGAAGGATTTGATCCATATTAAAAATGCTTATAGGAAAAGAAGGCAAAGATTTAGGGACCCAACGGACCGGGTGGAATACCTGAATCTAGCCTGGGAAGTACGAAATCGATTGCTGGAAAGAAAGATTGAAAAATGGGACGAAACTTGCCGTATCTATTAGAAAACGAGTCAGATCGCGAAATTTGGCGGATTCTCGCAGAAAACGAGTCAGATCACGAATTTCGGCGGATTATATACATAAAACAATAAGCATTCAATTATAAATTTCAGTATAATACCGTAGCGAAGCACGGGTATCTTGCTAGTAATCTATATACACTGACTGACAGAGCAAATGCAACACCAAGAAGGAGTGGTCAGAACTTTATGCCAATTGCAGGGTAGACTGACGTCACTGAGGTATGCTCATGATGTGAAATGCGCCGCTGTGCTGCGCACGTAGCGAACGATAAATGGGACACGGCGTTGGCGAATGGCCCACTTCGTACCGTGATTTCTCAGCCGACAGTCATTGTAGAACGTGTTGTCGTGTGCCACAGGACACGTGTATAGCTAAGAATGCCAGGCCGCCGTCAACGGAGGCATTTCCAGCAGACAGACGACTTTACGAGGGGTATGGTGATCGGGCTGAGAAGGGCAGGTTGGTCGCTTCGTCAAATCGCAGCCGATACCCATAGGGATGTGTCCACGGCGCAGCGCCTGTGGCGAAGATGGTTGGCGCAGGGACATGTGGCACGTGCGAGGGGTCCAGGCGCAGCACGAGTGACGTCAGCACGCGAGGATCGGCGCATCCGCCGCCAAGCGGTGGCAGCCCCGCATGCCACGTCAACCGCCATTCTTCAGCATGTGCAAGACACCCTGGCTGTTCCAATATCGACCAGAACAATTTCCCGTCGTTTGGTTGAAGGAGGCCTGCACTCCCGGCGTCCGCTCAAAAGACTACCATTGACTCCACAGCTTAGACGTGCACGCCTGGCATGGTGCCGGGCTAGAGCGACTTGGATGAGGGAATGGCGGAACGTCGTGTTCTCCGATGAGTCACGCTCCTGTCCTGTCAGTGATAGTCACCGCAGACGAGTGTGGCGTCGGCGTAAAGAAAGGTCAAATCCGGCAGTAACTGTGGAGCGCCCTACCGCTAGACAACGCGGCATCATGGTTTGGGGCGCTATTGCGTATGATTCCACGTCACCTCTAGTGCGTATTCAAGGCACGTTAAATGCCCACCGCTACGTGCAGCATGTGCTGCGGCCAGTGGCACTCTCGTACCTTCAGGGGCTGCCCAATGCTCTGTTTCAGCAGGATAATGCCCGCCCACACACTGCTCGCATCTACCAACAGGCTCTACGAGGTGTACAGATGCTTCCGTGGCCAGCGTACTCTCCGGATCTCTCACCAATCGAACACGTGTGGGATCTCATTGGACGCCGTTTGCAAACTCTGCCCCAGCCTCGTACGGACGACCAACTGTGGCAAATGGTTCACAGAGAATGGAGAACCATCCCTCAGGACACCATCCGCACTCTTATTGACTCTGTACCTCGACGTGTTTCTGCGTGCATCGCCGCTCGCGGTGGTCCTACATCCTACTGAGTCGATGCCGTGCGCATTGTGTAACCTGCATATCGGTTTGAAATAAACATCAATTATTCGTCCGTGCCGTCTCTGTTTTATCCCCAACTTTCATCCCTTTCGAACCACTCCTTCCTGGTGTTGCATTTGCTCTGTCAGTCAGTGTATATAAAGTAGCTTGTCCTGACTGACTGACTGACTGACTGATTCATCATCGCCGAGCCAAAACTACTGGACATAATGAAATGAAATTTTGGGGATACATTCATATTAAGATTTTGGTGCTCGCTGAGAGAGGATTTTTGGATATTCCGTCGCTAAGGGGGTGAAAAGGGGGTGAAATTTTAAAATGAGTGAATCTATATCTCAAAACTTTAAATGTTTACAAATGTAAAAATTGGTATTTAGAATCTTCTTCAAAAATAAGGAAACACGTATTTTTTTGTTTTCAGAAAATCCCAATAGGAGGGGTGAAAAGGGTGAGAAATGAGTTGAATGCCTTTAATCAGGATACCGGTACTTATATCTCAGAAGCTGAAGGTATTACAGATCTGAAAATTGGTACTTTTGATCTCTTTTAAAAATAAAGAAACACGTATTTTTTGTTTTTGGAAAATCCAATTAATGGGAGTGTGAAAGAGGGGGTGAATTTTTAAAATCAGTGTATCTATATCTCAAAACTTTGAAAGTTTACAGATGTAAAAATTGGTATTTAGAATCTTCATTAAAAATAAATAAACACGTATTTTTTGTTTCCGGAAAATCCCAATAAGAAAGCTGGAAAGGGGTGAAAAATGGGTTGAATGCATTTAATGAGGATACTTATATCTCAGAAACTGAATATATTGCAGACCTGAAAATTGGTGTTTTGGATCTCCTTTAAAAATAAAGAAACACGTATTCTTTGTTTTTGGAAAATCTAGTTAATGGGGGTGAGAGGGGTGAATTTTTGAAATGAGTGTATCTATATCACAAAACTTTTAAACTTTATAGATGTAAAAAATTAGTATCTAGAATCTCCTTTAAAAATAAAGAAACACGTATATTTTTGTTTTCGGAAAATCCCAATAGGAAGGGTGGAAAAGGGTGAAAATGTGATGAATGCCTTTAATGAGGCTAATTATATTTCAGAACCTGAAGATATACCAGACCTGAAAATTGGTATTTGTGATCTACTTTAAAATAATAAAGAAAGAGGCAGTTTTCGTTTTTGGGAAATCCAAATAATGGGGGGTGAAAAGGGGAGTGAATTTTTAAAATGAGTGTATCTACATCCTAAAACTTGAAACGTTTACAGTTGTGAAAATTGGTATTTTGAATCTCCTTTAAAAATAAAGAAACATGTATTTTTTGTTTTCAGAAAATCACAATAGAAGGTGTGTAAATGTGTGAATAATGGGTTGAATGCCTTTAATGAGGATACATATATCTCAGAAACTGAAGATATTACAGAACTGAAAATTTGTATATGGGATCTCCTTTAAAAATAAAGAAACATGATTTTTTTTTTTTTTGGAAAATGAAATTAATGGCGGTTAAACAGGAGTGACGTATTTGGGTGAATTTTTTGAAAGACGGTATCTACAGAATATCTGAGAAACGTAGAATGTTACAGACGTAAAAAGTGATATTTGGAATCTCCTGTAAATGTAAAGAAACATAGGCGATTTGTTTTTGGAAACTCCTCTTAAGGGGAACTAAAATGAGAATTTATACAGTATATCTCAATAAACTTAAAATGTGACAGAAGTGAAAAATGGTATTTTTATCTCTATAAAAATTAGGAAACGTGTATTTTTAGTTTTCGGACATAGCACTTGGGTGGAGGGGAGGGGGTTAAAGTGACTGAAAATGGTGTTGAATTCTTTTAATTAGGCTACTGTTATCTCAAACATGAAGATGTTACAGACGTGAAATTGATATTTGGAATCTGCTTTAAAAGTAAAGAAGCACAAATTTTCGGAAAATCCAATGAATGTGGGGGGGGGGGGTTGAAAGGATTGAAAAATTAATTGATAATTGTATGAGAATACTCACATCTAATAAAAACTAAATTTGTTAGGGCCTACAGACGTGAAAATTGGTATTTGGATCTCCTTTAAAGACAAAGAAAAGCCCGTTTTGTGGGGGGGATCATCTTTTGAGGCGTGAGTGAAAAGGAGTTGAATTCCTTTCATGAGGACACATAAATCAAAAACTGAAGAAGTTACAGTCGTGATAATTGGTATTTAGAAGATCCTTTACTATTAAAGAAACAAGTATTTTTTTCCGGAAAATTCACTTGAGGAGGGAGGGGAGGAGTGTGAAAGTGAAAAAAGTGAATTATTTTAATGTGAAAACTGAAGGTAATAGACGTAAACAATGGTGTTTGGAATCCTCTTTAAACATAAAGAAACACGCCTTCTTTAATTTTTTTTGGGGGGGGGGTAAATGAACTTAACTGCGGTGGGGTGCAAAAGGAGTTGAGACCAATTGATTTTACTGTTCATAATGTATTTATAAGGAGCCTCCGTTGCTCAGGCGGCAGCACGGCGGCCTCTCACAGCTGGGTTCTGTGGTTCAAATCCTGGTCTCTCCATGTGACATTCGTGCTGGAAAAAACGGAGGTGGGACAGGTTTTTCTCCGGATACTCCGGATTTCCCTGTCATCATTCATTCCAGCAACACTGTCCAATATAATTTCATTTCATTTGTCATCCAGTAATCATTGCCCCAGAGGAGTCAGAGGAGTGCGACAGGTTTCGGCTGCCTGCACAATTCCTATTGTCGCCGCTAGATCGCTAGATGGGGGCTTTATTCATTCCATTCCTGACCCTGTCGAATGACTGGAAACAGGCTGTAGATTTTCGATGTACTTATTCTGATCATAAACCGATCATTTTTAATCTTTCCTGGGTTCGTTTTCAAGAGCCATCTTTCCCTTCGGAGAACGTTCTTAGATTACAGTAACTTTTCCTGGCATATAAATAAAAATTTAAACACATTTGAAATAAACGATAGGAATGAGATTGACCGTCCAATTTTTCACCTCTATAATAAGGTCAATAATGCACGGACGTATGTCATTCGTATGGCCAGAAATTCTGCACACTTGCCTACGCGCGACAATGGTGCTGGTCACATTCTAAACAATGACAATGGCAGCAGATGTAATTTACCGCTAATTAGCGGTCTTGCATCTTGCTGTTGGGTCCAGAACATCTATAATAATAATAATAATAATAATAATAATAATAATAATAATAATAATAATAATAATAATAATAATAATAATAATAATAATAATAATAATAATAATAATAATAATAATAATAATAATAATAATAATAATAATAATAATAATGTTCTGGACCGTCGTCAAATGTGCGGACTGCGCTGGAAACGGGTGCTGGACGGGTAATGACTAAAAATGGTGTCCGGCCGCGGGTTCAGTGCCGCCAAGGCACCCAAGACGACACCACGCCGGATCTCCTGAAGGATTTGATCCATATTAAAAATGCTTATAGGAAAAGATTGCACAGATTTAGGGACCCAACTGACCGGGTGGAATACCTGGACCTAGCCCGGGGAGTACGAAATTGATTGCTGGGAAGAAAGATTGAAAAATGGGAGGAAACTTTCCGTAATCTATTAGAAAGCGAGTCAGATCGCGTATTTTAGCGGATTCTCCCAAAAAACGAGTCACATCGCGAACTTCGGCGGATTATATATCTAAAACAATAAGCATTCAATTATAAATTTCGGTATAATACCGTAGCGAAGCACGGGTATCTTGCTAGTATGTAATAATAAAGTCGTGCAGGACGTACGAAGGTTGTAGATTATTATTCAAGTCTGTAATAATATTACAAGTAATGTTGTCATCATAATCATCGAAGAGTGTTATTGGTTGATCAGACTCGTAACGTACGTTCGGTAGGAGCTCCCTTGATGAAAATCCGAGCTATGGTCCAATCGAATCAGGTTGTCATTTGAAGTCAATCTTAAATGATGATTCAATAACACATTTATGTGTAATGTTGCATACAGTAATTTATAACTTGTTATTATGATTACTTCAATTCTCTTCTCCAAACAGATCAATTAACGTACTTTCAATGCAGTTATGAATATAGTCTACTGAGTAAATGCCTGATGGTAGCGTTAGCACATGCTCATCGTAATAGAACTTGTTTACACTATCACGCACATTATACATTTTATTGTAGCTTTCAAGCGATACTAGTCTAAGACTATGCAGCTGATATCCAAGTTCGATCGGCGGATTAAAACAGACGCTTGTTTCAAGTCCTTCTTCACGTACAAAAAACGTTCTTTCACTGTTAGTCAACACGTGCTCACTAATGCTCTTTCTCTACTGTCTGGGTTTGATATAAGAACATAATAGATTTTATTGTAGGTTTCAAGCGATACTAGTCCAAGACTATGCAGCTGATGTCCAAGTTCGATCCGCGGAATAAAATAGACGGTTGTTTCAGGTTCTTCTCCACGTACAGCAAACGTTCTTTCACTGTTAGTCTTCACGTGCATACTAATGCTCTTTTTCTACTGTCTGGGTTTGATATAAGAACATAAGAGATAATCATCCGCACGTGCGTGTATGGAAATTTTGCACATGGTTTTCATTGTAAACAATGTCTGCACTGCTTCCGAAATAACGCATGAGCTCAAAGGGAGGAGGTAAGTCTCCATAGGTATCAAAATACAACACTTTAGATTTCCTTTTCACATAAGCAACGTAATGAGTTCCAGGACCGCGACTATTGTCTAAGTTAATTACGGCACTTTCGCGTTTACGTGGGTACGTTGGTAGTTGATCGCGCATATACGCACCTCGAAAATAACGAATTCCTAGTTGTTTGGCAAACGTAAAAACTTCTCCATGCATCAGATTTCGATGTGGCAGTGCATTCAGTAGACGTTTTTTGGAGAAATATAGATGACAAGCCCTTCCTTGTATGGTGCTAGCTTCAGGTGTACACTTTTGCCTCGTAATGCAATTGCCACCGTCGTCGTGTTATGACGTTCACTCTCTTTCAACAGTTGTTTCGCTTCTTCTACAGCTTTGACAGTCCTTGCTACAGAACTAGCACCGCTCAGCAATGACCCTAAGGCTGCTAGGCCAACAAACTGCGCAGGAAGAAATCCTCCTCGTTTTGGTACAGGAACAATTCGCGCACGTTTACTAAACATTGCTCTGCACTTTGGAGAAATTCTCGCTCTTGCTGCGCGTAGTGCCTTAGTAATAGCTACACGAGGATTGTATTCCCCTCGAATAGCTTTTTGTGCAGCGTTGATAACATCTTTCCATCCAAAAGTTTTCTTCTTCATTTTCATATCGTGTGGATATCCTTGTTTCACCATTCTGTACACGACTTTACTCGTGAAGAGCAAATCATAAACTAACTGATACCTCATGTTTGGTTTAATACTTGTGACAGTTCACAACGACACCTATAGCATGTCATGATACCCAGGAGATTAAATATGCCGTTTTCCGCGTCATTCTACGATAAAAACTGACCAAGTTAGAATTTTTCCACCCGCTCCGGGATACGATTTGCAGTATCCTGAATCGCACGACCCATCTCTAGTTGCTGGTAATTAGCAGCAAGGCGGTGCAAGAGCGCTTGTACTCGGAGTTTTCTCACTCCAACTACGAACAAGACAGAAAGAGACGCGTTATCACGTGACAGAGAATCTAGGCCACTAGCCGAGCCCATGGAGTACATCCAACGTGAGAACTAACATTATACACTATTTCCCTCATTCATTCACCACTGCTAACTCATCGAGTTAAATTGTTTTTCCCTGTTAATTTTTATAGATCGCAAGATATTCAACGGTTAATCACGTGTAAACATTCATTCTAATCAGGGAATTTTACGCGTCATGATGAGACAGAGAAGTGCTCTTCATAATTTAAAGAACGGTAACTACGCCGTAACCAGGGCTCGTTTTAATGGTTACCGGATGTTGGACCCCAACCGTGGCAGCGAGTTCAAGGATTCCGTTAGTGTTCGTCATCATTCACCGACAGAGACAAAATGGACGCTTTTAAGTTTGCTTAAGAATCTACGAAGCTATTTTAATAACATTCATTTAGAGAAAATGGGAATATGGGAGCTATAATTTGATATCCTGTTCGCCACTCTACGTTGCGTATTACCGGAGCACATTTTCAGAAGGCGTTGCATTTTCCCGCCACTCTCAGCATTCTGGCATCTCGCCTATATAGGAAGGAGCTGAGAGGCAGACATCACCAGTGCATTTTCAGTTCAACGTCAGTTCGTTACTAGTTAGTCGTGATGTGCCAGTGAGTCCTTTATGAAGAAATCATTTGTAATGTAGGCAGTGTAATGCATTGATTTATTAAAGTCTGTGAATATATGTGGAAATAACAACAATCTAAGCAAGCTGTTTACGAGTACAGTGTGCCGCTAACAAATATAGTAGGAACGGCACGAAACCGAAATGATCGCTGTCCGTGTGTCGAAGAGGTCGTGCATCGAGCCTCATACATGCCTAAAATTATGCGGCCAAATTAACATAAATAGGCACGTATTTAGCGAAGTGTGTGGAGCGAGCGTGCTCGATATGAATGTGAATTACAGAGAAAGTGAATGAACGGCTCATTATCGGCATGATTAAGGGAAGTGTCACGTTAAATCAATTTCTAACGCAGTAGAGAGCTCGACTTACGACTAAGTGCAATAGAATATGCCTGAATTATCGTCGTGAAATGCGAGAGTGCTAACGCATTAGTGACCAAACCAGTGACGTTTACTAAGTGACCCAGTGGAATTTCAGGGCCTAGAGTAGCTGACTTTACGGATGATAGGTAGATGAGAGGTGAATAATTTCGGGCTTCAGTGACATTACCGACATTGAGTTAGAATGCTTGTGCCATTGAGCAGATCCAACCAGGTATTTTATCTGTGATGTGTAATATAAACTAACGCATTCACATGATATAACTTCCCCTCATTTACATAAGGAGTCTACAAGAACGTCGAAGCGAACGAGACATCTAGCTGTCAGCCGGAATTTTGCCTAGTGTAGCAGAGACCGTCTGGAACGTCGCACGAGTTCAAGCCATCATGTTCGTGACTTGCAAGTTGATCACCAAAGAACTTCACATCGCTGAAGACGTCTTGATGTCTGAGTAATTCATGGGCGTGCCCTCCTGTAAGGCTGTGTTCGTGGTATCCTGAAGGGTAAGTATTTTTCCAAAATATTAAGTAGCTTTGAAAGTCTTATTAATTGTAAACATAGAATAAATTTGCATGCAGACGTAACGTAGATCGCCAATATGCAATTTCAGAGGGATAATAATAATTTCACTTCTTATTAATGGTTTTTATGGAACACCTTCATCATGGTTGGGATAACCATATTTTACTTCCATTTTTATATAAGGGTTTCGTAATGGATGACGTGAATTTAAGGACCTCAGATTATATAAGGGTGAAGTGCTGTCAAGTAATGTGGGCTTAAATATTCTTTAAAAATGACTCCAGTTATCATCTTCTCTATAGCAAATATGAGTCATCAAAGATCTCTCAGTAATTGATTTTTTTTTGCATTTCACAAGCTCGTAGGGAGCCCTCCTAACTAGTAATTAAGGCTGCTGTGAAACAACGGATGGAGACATGGGGTATATATCGTCGTATTATTTAGCTCATGAATGCGTGAGGTAATTTGGACACGTGTGGCAGTGTTTCATCTTTGAATAGCATTGTAGTCAAGGTACCGAGAGGTGGAATGTGATGGCTGGGCAGGTTGTAGCCTTAAGGTATATTGTGAAGTAAAGATGTGAAGTTACCCTGGAATCTGTTATTAATATGTGCGAAGTGGATACCGCGCTATGAATATGTTGATTATGGCCGGATATAGAGCCGATATCAAATGTGATGCCATTGTGGCCAGAAAGAAAAGAAGCGAGGTCATTTGCCGTGAAGCTATTGTATGTAAAGACTCAGTGACCCGCTCTTTGGAAGTGTGTCGTGGGTGGCTAACAGCAGGGTAATTTATGAGCCCGCCTATAGGGACTAACAGAAGTGTTTTCTCCACTGAAAGGGAACAAAATACAAATAGCTGTTTCATTCTTCTCGGCACAACGATTACGTGCATCAATTTAAATATGGCCAACGTCGCATAAATTCCGATGTGCATTAAAGGAATTATCCCTCCAATTTATTTGTTAATTATTCGCAGCGTGTAGGGAGTTTCAGATTAGATATACCCCTTCTCAGAAGATCCTAGGTTCATTCCATGAGACAGTGCAAGCTTACTCTTACGAACAGCGGGTGGCTTGTGCCATCTGTGCCTCATCGTGTATGTTTGGAGTGTATTTGCCCTCGTCTATCTCTTACAGGAAGTGCTATGATACTCTGCTTATGATGTTTGGTATTGAAATCGCTTTATGCTTGACCCTAGGTAGCAACGTTCTGCAAATAATGTCCTGTTATGTGTATTGATAAAAATCCTAACGAAAAGAGCGTGTTTATTAGATTGCTTATTCGGTAATGCTTACCTTAGGGAAGTGTTGTGATACGACTTTCAAAGGATTGGGAGTGTACATACACTGACTGACAGAGCAAATGCAACACCAAGAAGGAGTGGTTCGAAAGGGATGAAAGTTGGGGAAAAAACAGAGTGGGCACGGACGAATAATTGATGTTTATTTCAAACCGATATGCAGGTTACACAATGCGCACGGCATCGACTCATTAGGATGTAGGACAACCGCGAGCGGCGATGCACGCAGAAACACGTCGAGGTACAGAGTCAATAAGAGTGCGGATGGTGTCCTGAGGGATGGTTCTCCATTCTCTGTCAACCATTTGCCACAGTTGGTCGTCCGTACGAGGCTGGGGCAGAGTTTGCAAACGGCGTCCAATGAGATCCCACACGTGTTCGATTGGTGAGAGATCCGGAGAGTACGCTGGCCACGGAAGCATCTGTACACCTCGTAGAGCCTGTTGGGAGATGCGAGCAGTGTGTGGGCGGGCATTATCCTGCTGAAACAGAGCATTGGGCAGCCCCTGAAGGTACGGGAGTGCCACCGGCCGCAGCACATGCTGCACGTAGCGGTGGGCATTTAACGTGCCTTGAATACGCACTAGAGGTGACGTGGAATCATACGCAATAGCGCCCCAAACCATGATGCCGCGTTGTCTAGCGATAGGGCGCTCCACAGTTACTGCCGGATTTGACCTTTCTCCACGCCGACGCCACACTCGTCGGCGGTGACTATCACTGACAGAACAGAAGCGTGACTCATCGGAGAACACGACGTTCCGCCATTCCCTCATCCAAGTCGCTCTAGCCCGGCACCATGCTAGGCGTGCACGTCTATGCTGTGGAGTCAATGGTAGTCTTCTGAGCGGACGCCGGGAGTGCAGGCCTCCTTCAACCAATCGACGGGAAATTGTTCTGGTCGATATTGGAACAGCCAGGGTGTCTTGCACATGCTGAGGAATGGCGGTTGACGTGGCGTGCGGGGCTGCCACCGCTTGGCGGTGGATGCGCCGATCCTCGCGTGCTGACGTCACTCGGGCTGCGCCTGGACCCCTCGCACGTGCCACATGTCCCTGCGCCAACCATCTTCGCCACAGGCGCTGCACCGTGGACACATCCCTATGGGTATCGGCTGCGATTTGACGAAGCGACCAACCTGCCCTTCTCAGCCCGATCACCATACCCCTCGTAAAGTCGTCTGTCTGCTGGAAATGCCTCCGTTGACGGCGGCCTGGCATTCTTAGCTATACACGTGTCCTGTGGCACACGACAACACGTTCTACAATGACTGTCGGCTGAGAAATCACGGTACGAAGTGGACCATTCGCCAACGCCGTGTCCCATTTATCGTTCGCTACGTGCTCAGCACAGCGGCGCATTTCACATCATGAGCATACCTCAGTGACGTCAGTCTACCCTGCAATTGGCATAAAGTTCTGACCACTCCTTCTTGGTGTTGCATTTGCTCTGTCAGTCAGTGTATTAGAAACCTATGCTTATTTCATTTCATACGATTTTTCAGACTTATATCGTAGCTTGATATAATTTGAATGTATTAATTCTCGGCAGGTAAACAGGATTATAGCAGGGTATGTCCATACTGATTAAATATGTGTCTAAAGTAATAAGTGTAAGTGTAGAGTGAAATAATTCGAGAGGAAGCGCCTCTCTAAGTCTGAGATAGCGTAAATAGTTCAAGAGGGAACGCCTCTTTTGAATAATTGAACGTATAATGAAGTGTAGAGAAAGACTACCGAACATTTAAATGTCATGATCACCTTAAATATCATATGTAAAGTGCGCTGTATGGCATATCCATATTAATAAGATGCGTTTCACTAGTATAGTAAAATTGTTATACAAGGTATTGTTTCTCTTCTCGTTACTAATGAACTAGTATTCCCCTCATAAAATATTCACCAGGTATAAAAATTATTCGAAGATCACCGCCCCATCGGACGGTCCATTCAGTCCGATAATGCCCACCGACTCAGCTAGCGAATTATTTTAAGTAGGGGAGGGTGAGACTTCGACAACCGGGCTGAGTTCGAGGCTCACCGAAGGTGCTCCATTCTAATGTCATATTAGTGAACAACGGTAATTTGTTTATGTACTGAAACCTTGGACAGGTACAATATATATATTACTACTGCCTACTTTAAGATTCGGTTACCATGGAGATTATAAAGCAGCACGACCCACTATCTGTTAGCGGCATTGAGCCACATCTATTACCTAGTTCTAGTACAACTACAAGAAAACGTCATTTAACGTTGTTTCCTTTAACTGTTCGATGTATTATATCAGGCCAATCGGGATGCGGGTAAAACAAATCTCTTACTTACACTCGTTACTTCTTCAAATTGTATACGCTTCGAGAATATTTACGTTTTTGCAAAGTCACTCAATCAGCCGCTATATACTATTCTACAAACTGTAATGCACGATCTAGTTAAAGATGGAATAATATATTTTAAATTTAAGTCACATGAGCAAGTACCATCACCAGACGATTTGCTTCGTAATTCTCTTATGATCTTTGACGATGTCGTAACAGAACAGCAAAACGTTATTCGTGCATTCTTTAATATGTGACGACATAAATATGTTGGTTGCATCTATTTATGTCAAACCTATTCCCGTGTGCCTAAGCAGTCGATACGCGACAACCCAAATGGTATTGTGCTTTTTCGACAAGATGAGCCCAACGTGCGTCACGTGTATGACGATCATGTTAACACTGATATGACATTCAATGACTTTAAACGTATGTTTGCTACATGTTGGTCATCACATCGTTACAGCTTTTTAGTTATTGATAAAGAAAATGATGTTCAGCATGGACGTTATCGCATGGGTTTCGATCATTTTATATGCGTTAACGCAGAATTACAATGACTACTTGATCAAAAACCATCATCACGTTAACATCTAACAAGAAGATTACAAAACATATCATCCAAGCTCGAAACAATTTTCGACGGAAATTTAAAGAGCTTAAACGTATTCAAGCAGACACGGATTTATTTTAAAAAACAGAACTAAGTACATCACTCAAATAAATATTTAATTCTACTTCATTGTCGCAGTCTACTTCAAGTTTTGCTTCTATGCAAACATCATATGATAAAGAGAAGCATGAAGAAGAAGAGAAGCATAAACAAGAGAAGCAGGATGAGGAAGAGAAGAAGCAAGATGTAGATCAAGACGAGCAGGATAAGGAAGAAGAACTTAACGATACATCACCATCGAAACGTGTTGAGTTTTTAACTACAGATGTTATTGCTGAATCACATACTACATCGACACAAGATCTACCATCTTTGTCTGAGGTTATGATCACGCCAGTGTAACGTAATCAGTTCAGACCTTTTATTGAAGATACCTATGGATCTCTCTTTGCACCTTATACAGAAAACGTTTTACAGGGCAAACTGACACCACCTACGGTATTCGCTACGAAGACAGCTGTTTCTGGATAGAAAATTCAAATGTTAAGATTAATAGCAACAAATTTATTGTGAATGGTGTTACCTATGAACCTACAAAATGACTCTTAAAACTTCTTTTCTCACGAATACCTGACAAGGATGTAATTTTACAAGATAATCGTAAAAAATATAAAGCAATACTTTTTGCTACTGACGCAACACGACGTAATTACAAGATACCAGAAACTTTAAATGCAAATATGACTTACAAGTATCATGAGTTTATTTCTAAGCTGTTTCCGACTGCACGTCGTCTTGATGTTATCAATATTAACAACTTTAAGAAGGAAATCCAGATCTTTGGAACCCTACAGCTTCACAATCGCTTCCATATAAAGTTACCTTCAGCCATAGTTACTTCTTCATGTGCAGTGAAATCACGTTTTGGTCGGTCAGTACCTCACACGTTACTAAACGAGCCTGCCATGAATGAAATTTATGTACATCCTGTCTATCGATATAGAAGATGAATAATGTAATTTGCGAATTTTTATACGCTCTCCACAGTCAATATCCCATTCCGTTTTATGTTTAAATGCACATGATAAGCCTCATTCATAATTTATGGAGCTGCCTTTAAACTACTGCAATTATTGTTTTTGACAGCATTAATTAATTTATGGTTCATATTAATGGAAATGTTTCTTATAATTCTAACTCTTCCATTGTAACATCAAATCGGACTATCAACCTATCAGTTGAATTAATTCGGCATTTCTCACAAGTTCTTTATGCCATAACCTTGCCAATGTATCGAAAGCTCTCGTTAAATCCACCACTTAGAAGTAGTAACCTTCCTCTCTGAACTCGTGTATAAAATGTTATTGATAAATGCATACCTACGGAAACAACGTACGTTTAATATAGCTTCTCTATCCTCGTTTCCTTCTTTGTGGCATCACGCGTGCTTGACCTTCAATGGAAGACAGTGGGCGATATATTGACTACTAAGCCTCATAATCCTTCCTCACACTGTATAATATTTCCCAACGTTATCATTCCGATTCTATTTCATGAGATTGATCAACCAGACAGGAGACGTTTAGAGAAAAAGAATCGTTCCCTGCCATAAACGAGCAGCTTTCATCCAGTCAGAGGCTTAAAAGCTTTCTTATGGAATGGAAGGCTGAATGAGAGTAGACACGATTATTTATGTAAGAAATTTTTAAACCCTGAACCTCATATCATGTACTTTAAATGCCATAATTGCTTGAGGTATTACTTCAATTTATTCTTACCAGCATTATTTTACACACTTCTGCTATATACTTTCCCTGATATTACTGAAGCTACTTTTTCCTTATAACGGCTGTTTAATTTCCTTTGTTTTGATGTTCAGGCGAATCATGAATCCTGCTGATTTACAACTCTGATGCTTTATGTCATAAGGGTACTCCCCATCAGAAAGCCATCAAATTGTATATCCCGAGAAAATATGAATTTATTCATTTCTAAGTGATATTTTTCTAATAATGAAAACAATTATATCGAAAATGCTATTCAATCAAACAGGTTGCATAAAATGGTATGAGTATTTATGTTCTGAAATTGAGTAATCAAAGTCCAGGGTAGGACTGATCTCCTGAAAATGAAGACACGAAAAATAGTTATTTGCTAGTCAAGTACATGAATGAATGACGTGATTAGAAGGTATTTATTACCATTATTATGATCATAATATTGTCAGTGCGTTCATCACGTAAAACTGTAAATTAAGTGAGGTAACCAAGTTCCAAGTATCACTGTGTGATATTGTTCTGACGGTCCACATTGACGTTAGTGATAGAGTAATATGCGATTTCAATATCGGGACAGGAAGTAGGGGAGAAAAGTGCGTGGAAGTAACGAGCAAATGTAAACAGAGAGTATGAAAGCAAACTGAACAGGAAGAAGCTTAATTATGGTGATAGTGTAAATTAGCAATTTCCAAATCATACTACAAGCTTTAGTCGATCGTTACACTTAGGAAGATTCAGGGTATCAGTCAGATATAAGTTAAATACTGAACCTACCATTTAGAAGTCTCAGACACGAGAAATCTATTGTTTCATAAGGTTGTGTAATTGTCAAGGAAGAACGTCATTAATAGATTCTGGAAATTTCTGTATTCAGTCGTCTTCTTAAGGTTGGAGATGTCTTTTTCACCCTATTCCCACTGTTGGAACATTTTCGATACACCAGGCAAGCTGAGCGGATTGATATCGCCGGAGACAAAAATATAGATTTCGGGACTCTCAAGGTTTTACACGTCTAAATCATTTTATTTTGGAGATTTGAAGGTGGAATTTGTGATGGCAGGATGTTTCCGTGTACTTTGATTACCATCACGGTAACGAGCCTTTTTTTAAAGATTATTTTGGAATAATTGCTCCACAGATTTTCGGCTGGAAGCAGTCATCAATATATTTAGCCCAGCCATGTTCGTGGGTGTCCTTCAAAGGAAGATTTTCGAGGTGACAGCACGTCAGTTTGAAGCAGCTCCATGAGGCTGAGATTTGTTATTACAAGCGATAAGTAGATATTTGGACTTAGAATTTGAGCGAGTTGTCCCATGGGGATGTGTCACATAGTACAAGTTGTCTTGTAACTGTTACTACAAGGAGATATATTTTAGGAGAGAACATTAGCACTGCCTTGCCAGTTTCATTTAACCGGGCGAGTTGGCCGTGCGGTTAGCTGCGCACAGCTGTGGGCTTGCATCCGGGGGATAGTGGGTTCGAACCCCACTGTCGGCAGCCATGAAGATGTTTTTTCCGTGCTTTCCCATTTTCACAAAAGGCAAATGCTGGGGCTGTACCTTAACGTAGGCCACGGCCGCTTCCTTCCCATTCCTTGGCTTTTCCTATCCCATCGTCGCCATAAGACCCACATTTGTCGGTACGACGTAAAGGAAATAGCAACAAAAAAGTTGCATTTACCGCAATTGAACTACAAGTTAGGCTGTGAGAACGTAGTCATTGTTCATCAAGGAAAAGGAGAAGACTCTCTACAATATTACGGTTATTCAAATGGTGGGCACTGCCGTATCGCAGGAAGTGAGTGAGATATGCTGTACGAAGGTGTCTGTTTTTATTTCACACAGACAGAGCTGAATATGCAGAAGACACTGTAAATAGTCAACCAGGAGTGCGGGTGATAATATGACGCTCGGTTCCGAAGTGCGTTATTTTCATGCGAAGATTTGTTAGAGTTTATTTGTATGTGCTTTGTAGATATCTCAGATTCGTCGGTTAATTAAGTCAAGAAATAAGAATCGTAAAGATGTCGAATGTCACACTGGAGATGTATGTAATGGAAACCACCATTTACATGATGTGTAATTAAACGACCAGAGACCGCTAGCAAAGCAAAGCAAAGTCATCACCGTACAAGGCATGAAGGCCCTTGGAGGGGTGGAAGGTAAAGGCTTCCACTATTCGTAACCTCGGCACGTGATGGGGTAGAGTGGCTGGATATACGCTCGGCCGCCTTTGCTCCCAGGAATTAATCCGGTTCTCATTTTTGGTGTAGGTTGTGTGAAACTTAGGGCCATATGCACCTCCGGAAGTGGAAATCTTGTTTCCTAAATTTTACGACTTCCTGACGGGGATTCCAACCCACGTCCTTCCGAGCGAACCGAGCACGCCTTTACCGCCTCGTCCAGGCAGCTCTACTAGAGACCGCTGGCAACTGAAAATGGGAGCTGGAAAGAGTTTGAGATGATCTGTGCGTTAAAACATTCATATCATGTAGTCCTGTGTATTTTACTATGCTAATATTTCGTTGTGTATGGGACTGATTTTGCCTATGTTTCATTTAGTGGAAGTTACCACCTTTTCAACAGTTTCACTTGAGCGCGGACAAGAGGCCTGCGTATGTAAAGAATTTCACTGTGTTAAAATAGAATTTTGTCTTTTTTTCTTCTTTGTGGAGATGTCGATTTTTTATTATTATCAAGGGATTCATGTAAATGTATTTTGGAACGTATTTTACGTAAGAGCAGTGAAATATAGAGTCGTTTCCGTATATTGTGACGTACAGGGGTTTCTTCGGTATGTTATCTTTCGATATCTCATGTCATGTCCATAGTTGTAGAGTCAGGTTTTTATGCGAAATGCTGGTTTTTGTTAATTTTCATTTCAGTAGATGTAAATTATAATAATAATAATAATAATAATAATAATAATAATAATAATAATAATAATAATAATAATAATAATAATAATAATAATAATAATACCGGGAGGTACACACCAACGCCGCGCATTCAAATTCAGCGCCTAAACGAACTCCTCTAGTGGTAAACCAGTGAAACTGAAACTACACCTACTTAGAACATGACTCAGAAGATGTCACCACAGAAATATGATGGAATTTTGTTATTATGAAGTTTCCTAAACTGACTGAATTTCTACTAGTCTTGTTTGCTATTCATCAAGAAGTTTGGACATTCCTCTACAGATGACACTACTAAAAACTACGGTCATGCTTCCTGGTGCAAGGTGGAAGAACTTATCACTTAAAGAAGTTTTGTATTTTTGGTTTTTCTTTACTGATTGATGTTCATTTATTTTTGGGTTGGCAATATTTCCTTTTGATTTCCGCCAGTTTTGAATCTAGCCAATCCCTAATATCTGTAGTTAATTTTCCACCTATCACAGGTTTCTTGTTCGATTTTGAGTGTTACTTTTTGAATGGACCAATTAAATTGAGAGGGTGTGGCTGGTGTGGTCTTGAATGATCTCGAACCTTACCTGAGGGTATATAAACTGCGGCTTTTCACGTTTCATGGCAAATTGATGGTCATCTTTCTGAGTGTGCGTGTCAAAGCACGAGGCGGGCAGCCTCTTTCATCGGTCAACAGAACAACTACAATGTAATGGCCACATAATGTCCTTCTTCTTGCTACCTCCGCAGTTTAACCCGAGGGAAAGGTCCGAATCTTTAACTATGTAACCTACCTTTCTAAAATGTAATATCTTCCGGCTAATGTAAAAGGTTTCATAAAGTCTTGGATTGTAAATCGGGGATATAGAGTGCTGTACCCTCTCGAGCTCCCCTTCATCTTGATTTGAGGTGACTACGTTTTGTAACTGTTTTTCTTCCTTTCCGTAATGCATTAAATTTAACCTTATACGAGTCACCTCAGTAGTTTGGGAATAGCTCCTGCTTCATCGCCTAGAGCCCTTTAGGTTTTTTCATTATCTCGGAGCGCAGGTCGCCTCCATTCATTTTGTGTTCGGGCCATTAATTTTAAATGTGATTCTTATTACACGAAGGCCCAGTAGTTTGGGTATTTAATACCCCTGTAGAAATAAGTTCCATTTGTAAACGGTGGTCCCGCGATTGATGTAATGTTGCCTCGAGTAGGCCTGGAAAACTGAGAGCCTGTTAGCTCCTTTTTTAAGTTTTGTAATTGTAAAGAGTGCCTCTAGAAGGCTAGAAATTGTATCTCGGGAGCAAGTGCTCCATGAATTAGGAGATTTCCGCCCTTAACTAAATAATACTTCTTCCATTTGTAAAATTGTAAAACTAGGGACTTAAAGCCCAAAGAGTTAAGGTTCTATATCTTGGATTTTTCCTAATCTGGGTTCTAGATTGCCATTGTACCTGATTGTTATTTTTCCCCGTGGAAATTTGTTGAATTTGTTTTTTTTAATGAAAAAATATAACCTCTGTTAAAGTTTTAATTCAATTCTTGACATTGTAGTTAGACCCATTCACCCCGGCACTTTCTTTAACCTCTATCTGCTCCACGAATAACCCCTTAATAATAATAATAATAATAATAATAATAATAATAATAATAATAATAATAATAATAATAATAATAATAATAATAATAATAATAATAATAATAACAACAATAATAATAATAATAATAATAATAATAATAATAATAATAATAATAATAATAATAATAACAATAATAATAATAATAATAATAATAATAATAATAATAATAATAATAATAATAATAATAATGTGTAATCAAACACGAACGAATCACTATCTTTGTGGTAGAAGTCGGTTTGTAAAAGATCAGGAAGTGACAGTGTCCGAGTTCAGTCGGTGAGATCTGAGGTTAAAGTTGGAGAGTGCCGCGTATTATTCAGGGCTATTACATTGTCGTGCGATGGTTTCTAATGCAAAGTAGTTTTGCCAATGTGCGATGCTGTAGTTTTGTTAATGTTAGAGATGTTGTATTTGGTCCAGCTAGTTGTGGATCCCTGCCACCCAGGTAGTGAGTTGTATTCTAGGTTGATATTCCTGGATTTTTGTGCGAACAATTCACCATCACAATGAATCAGGTGCCTACAGGCGTGTGTCTAAATCGACGGCTTAGCGAACCGAACTGCATATGAAGCCATGGAGCAAAGAGATGGTCACTGCACCCAGCTTACCAAAGGGTTTCAATTTGCATGACAATATCCACATTTTCACTCTTCTCATAGGTGAAGTGAAGCCTTCTCCGGTTAGTTTTGTTTTCTTCCCTATCGAACGGAGAGACATTGGCGTGTCAGACAAGAAATGGTAGAGTGTTTACTCTACAACTATTGCTGGAAGAAAAAAAAGCTAGCTGTGGCTTACTTATGTCCAGAGAATATTTTCGTAGCATTCTCCGAAACCACTTAAGCTTGTGATAGGAACAGTCGATACATTTTATTACAAAAGCATCCTTACATATTACTCAGACCCACACATGCAGATGGTCTTCCCAATGGCGGATGCTATCTTCCATCAGGACAATGTGACATGTTACAGAGTTATTTGAAGAGCACGAGCATGGCTTGGCTGTACTTCCTGGATACCTGTTTGCTGTACTTGGACTTGTGAAAACTGGCACTTTGTGGAGTGGCTCTCAGCTGATATTCGTGCTGTACACAGTGGTTACTTTGAATATTAGCTAGCGATCATCATGATGTGATTCGGCTGTGTATTACACTTATAGCACGTTAATGGAGTATAAGAGGTTGGTTGCATTGCTTAATATTCTCAAGTAACTGTCTTTACACATTGGGGACATTAATCCATCCGGACAATAGATAGCAGTAAAAGGAGGTAAATTCCAATTGTGATGGAAGACTTGAAAATAGTGGAAGGCCAAGAACGAGAAGGCTGTGATGTAGGAGAAAGCAGACCGGGACAAAGGAATGAATGAGGAAGTCCGCGGGAGGAATTTCTCTCTAATAATCATAATTATTTTCTTGCAAACATTTGGTCCACAAACCAAAAATAACGTCTGTGTACACAGATATTACCTGAATATATGGAAGATAACAAGTACATTTCTTTATGGTTGGACAAAGATTCAGCAACCAGTAGTTGTATTTAAAGACTTTCTTGGAGCAGACGTGGACGCAAACCACAACTAGGTGGCCATTAATTGCGTCTGAATTTGAAGAAATTGAAGTAAGTAAATGTTGCAAAAGTTATAGGATGTGAATAAGTTTAAGTAAAAGGCAGATGGGGTATTTTTCAAGGAATGTGCTACTAACGGTCTAAATGCAAAGTGTGAAACAAACACAATAGACCAAAAGTGGTCAGTCCCGAACAAACGGATCATTAGTGATGCTAAAGGAAATTTAAATGACAGGCAAGATCAGAAAGAAATCAATGGATAACTCAAGATATACTAGATATGACTGGCGACTGTGGAAATACAATTATGCTGAAGTTAGAGGGCGAAAAATAATGCAGGCTACTAAAGAATGAATTGGATTGGAATTGCAAGACAGCTAAGAGAAAATGGTTGAAATAGAAGTGTGGAAATTATCAACAATTCTTTCGAGCTAATTAAATATATGATAACGCACTGAGAATAAAAACTGTGGATGCTGATGAAAAAGACCAATTTTGGAATCAAAATTTCATAGGGCATTGAGAGACAGGAGCAGGATTAGGGCTCCTGGAATTGATGATATACCATAAGAGTTATTGAAAGGCTTGAGAGAAACTGGTATGGCGAAGCTATTCCTGTTAGTGTGCGAGATACGTGATACAAGTGAATTCCTAGGCGATTATGGAGAACGTTGCTATTCCTATCCTCATGAAGGCAGATACTTTCAAGCATTAAAAATTCCCAAACATTAATTTCCTATATCACCTTTGCAAAATTTCAACACATACTATTTACAGAAGAACGGAGAGGCAAGCTGAAGTAGAGCTAGGAGAATATCAGATTGGCTTTGGGAGAAATTTATGAACTCTCAAAGCAATACTGACTATACGTTTGATCTTATAGGATCGAATTAAGAAGAAGATGCCCAGGCACATGGTATTTGGGGACGTAGAAAAGTTATTTAATAAATTTGATTGGACCTATCTACTTGTGATTTTGAAGGTGATCAGGTTCAAATATCAAGAAAGGAGTGTTGTCAGTCTGCATTGGACACAACTGTGGGCTATATAAAAAGAAGCTGCTAACCAGAAGGGTGTAGGTGATGACTACATTTCGTCTCCCATCATGTCAATGTATACATCGAACAAGCAGTAATGTAAATCAAAGATGAATTTAGAAAAGGGAATCACAGCTCAAGTAGAAGAAATCAAAACTACGCTAATGATTCTATTATTTTAACTGAGCCTGTGGGAGATCTTGAGAAATTGCTGAGTGGTAAGGAAATAATCTTTGGGAAGATGTACAAGATGAAAATAATTAAATTCTAAACAGAAATGCGAGGAAATATTTGATGATGAAATTATGTCTTGAAGGAAACAGATGAATTATGTTACTTGGATAGCTGATTACCCAACGATGGCAAAAGTAACCAGGATACGAAGTTCATAATAGCACATGCAAGGGAAGCGTTTCCTGAGAGTTGAAATGTGTTTACTTCTAACATAGATATGCGTATTAGACATATGTTTTTGATGACTGGACGTATCAAAATACAACATATTCCTGATTGGAGAGGTCACGAAAGTTCGGGCTCCGTTGGATAAACTGCTTATTTTATAGAAGTTTAGTGAAACTTTCGGACCAATGCGTGCTTAATTCAGAACCAGAACGAATTAACAGCAGGTGATGAAAAAGAAATGAAATCATTAATTCTCAGCATTATGCTGGAATTATGGGGAAGATTTGAACATTTCGAGAGATAGGCAAGGTAAGGCTTCTTGCTACTGGAAGATAGAAATCGAGAGGCAAGGAGAGTTCTTCGTCTTTGCATTCACAGATATAAAAATCGAACGAATATTCTTCACGCAAGAAAGGGGTTCCAGTTTTATTAAGACAGAAAGTACATATTATGTGGAAGTAATCAACACCCACTACATTTTGACTAAAACTAAAGGCATCACTTATGAGAACGCTGATGGTATTCCTGTTCCAAAATTAAAATTCTAGGACGTGACTTAAGGAACAACACAACTGTTATCACTTGGTGGCACTGATCTTAAGAAAAATTGATCACGTATGAGGTCTAATATGAGGAGAGGAGGTGGTTAAATAGCCACTTGATATGTGAACGTGTTAATGCAGTTAGGTTAAGTTGAGTAATGGAGGGCAGCTTGTACAACGGATCATTACTAAATGCAGTAGACGGCCGTATCAAAGTAAACCATATTCTCCATTTGAGAAATCGGTAAAATTTGCGCTTCTTTGGAAAACCTGCTTGTTGTAGGCCTATAGACGTGAAGTGAAAAACTTCAGATCAATATGTTCCCAATGCATAACCAATACGAATTAACAGCCAGAAATAAAAAAATGGATGAAATAATAAATTCTCAATAGTATTATGAAATGATAAGAAGGTTCGGAACATTTCTAGAGTTAGGCAAGGAATGGCTTCTTGCAACTGGAAGACAGAAATCGACAAAATCCTGAAACGTTCTTCGTCTTTGCATTAACAGGTATGAAAAACCGAAGGAATATTCTTCACACGAGGAGGGGGATCCCGTTGTATACACAAAGAAGGTACATATTAGATGGAAGTAAACATCTTCTACATTTTGAATGAAGCGAAGTCATCACTTATGAGTACTCCGATGGTATTCCTGTTCCAACAGTCAAAATCTAGGACGTGACATAAACAACAATACAAATCCTATCATTTAATGTCACTGAGTTTAATAAAAATTTATAAGGCAGGTTTCTCTGAACTGTAATGCGAGGGGACATTACTACACCGGCTCAAATCTCCATCCTTACGAAACTAAGTGGAAGAGCTGGATGTTTCAAAATGTGTATCAATCTATCTCTTCTTTTGGTCAAATATCCTTTCATTCAGGATGAATTATATCTCATCTGCAAACGAAACTATGGTTCATATAGTTCATTAAGACCTTGTTGGATAAACTCTTCGTGAATTCTTGGAAGAAAGATCGAAATTTAAAATTTTACTGTGAAACTTTAATTGGAATGGTGACATCTTCAGTGGACGAAGTCCGTGATGCTGTTAGTAAACCTCGTGATCAACATCCTCCTCCGTATTTTGCAAGAAATCAGTGGTGGCAGATGACCAATGTGTGCAATAAAGCCAGAAGTGTGAAGAATAGTCGATATTTTGTGTTAAAATATGCTGTAAGATTGTTAGAGAAATTGCCGTCAAAAACCAATACAATACAACAATAACATATTTCTGCCTTCCGAATTGAATGAAAAGTGATAACTGTAATATAATCAACAAATTTTATAAATCAGACTCATTATGGTGATATTTTCATAATAATAATAATAATAATAATAATAATAATAATAATAATAATAATAATAATAATAATAATAGTAATAATAATTGTTACCGTGTTTTAGTGGTAGGTAGAGGTGAAAGAAGGTGCGGGCGTGAACGGGTCTCAAACTACGGAATCAAAGTTAATGTAAAATTTAACAAGGTTATATTTTCTTTTCAAAAACAAAGAAATAACAAGCATGGCAGGTACAAAGTAGCAAGTCCAAAGGGTAGTTACAATATTTACAGGATTTGGGCTTCGCGCCCTGACTTCACGATGCTTGGGCAATCAGCTCAGTTTTACCCCAAACACAAGTTTCAACAGAGGGGCAGAAAACCCCATTCATGCCTAGGAGTCCTTGCTCCAAATTACACTGAAAAGCCTCCACGAGGCATACAACACTCAATTTTCAAAAGAGCCACACGCTCTCAACTTTAAGCCTCTCAAAGGCCACACCAAACTCCACCTTCGAGTTGTCCTCACTGGACATAGACACAGGGGTAAAATACCCAACCTACTGAGGTCTATTAAATGAAAAGGGGCAATTACATGACCTCTAAAATAACAATTTGAGAGGAGGCGATCTGCACTCCTAATACACTTGTTTTTAAAACCTAATCTGGCTCTAGGCCACTAATGCAAGGGCTAATCCCATACTACAGAGGTGGCTTTAGAAAAGAGCAATTTGTTTTACGTTAACGAAGAATAGGTTGAGAAAATAAGTTCACCTCAAAACAATGTGAGTGGGAGCTCGAGAGGGTTAGCACTCTCTATCCCAATATGCAGCTTTAAAAGAGAATAGATGAAAAGATTGGTTACATTTTAGGAAAAGGTTACATGGTGGAAACGCTTCGAACCCGCTCCGAGAGTTAAACTGCCAACCTAGCAAGAAAAGAAGTTATTAAGAGGCCATTACCTGGTGTTGAACAGCTGGAGAAGAAAGAGGCGCTTCCCGCCCCCTGCTATGTACTTTACACACTGAAAGATGGAACAGAAGTGGCCCGGAGACCCAAAAATCAGCAGTTTAAATACTCTCGCGGAAGGTTCTAGGCGTTTTAGGGAAGAGAACACCCGCCCACAATCACTTTATTGGCTAGGGTACAGAAACATATCCAAGTTGGGGGAAGATACATCGGATTGGTCGGAAATTACTAAAAGAAATTCGGGATTGGATAAATCTAAAACAAGGGGAAAAAGAGGGGTATACAGCCAACTTAAACAATAACAGAAAGAAATTTAACAAGAAACAAACTTTTGAAATAAGAACTTCTCCAAAAAAAATAGTTCTTTCACTCCGCACTAGGGTGCACTATTGTTGATCTTCAGTAGTGTCCCCTAGAAGAGAAAGTTCACACTTCTTACTACAAGCAAAACAAAAATACGTCGAAAATGACAGAGTTCAAAAACTCCAAAATTTCCAGGTAGAGACATCTTCTGAGAAACTTGAAAATTAATACTGTCCATAAAGTTCAGACTTCCTCCAGCAGAGGAGTTTCAACAGGCGCACATTTTAAATTAGCGGTGTGGAGGTGTTCCGCCCGGTACAATAATAATTGGTAATGTTTGGAAGGCAGTACGGGCACATACATAGAAATACGTGCACAGTAATATACTTCACGTATTTCTGATCAAATCGGCTGAATATAACTACAAAACACATGACACATATTGAAAAACTTTCGATAGTTTGTGTTTATAAAATGTATAAATATATCTCCACAAATTATTTTTCATATTTCACCGACTTATATTTTATGTGTTCCCTTTTTGCTGTTTTCTTTTGGTTCATTAGTCACCAGACACATTCGATTCAGTTCTTCATACTGCTGTATTATTTGTGACAGTCCGTGTGTACTGTAGCCCACATCTGCTCAAATCTCCATCCATACAAAACTAACTGAAAGAACAGGATGCTTCAATATGTATATCATTCTATTTCTTCTTATGGTCATATATCATCATATTAATTCAATATCCTTTCATTCGGGAGGAATTATATCTAATTTACAAAGGAGCCCATGGTTCACATAGGTCATTAAGACCTTGACCTACTAAGATTACTGCTGACTAGTCAGATGGCGTCTAGATATTGGTGAGTCACGTGAGTAACGCCACGACATCCTTAGTCGTATTCTTTGGCTTCCGCACCGGGTCCGTTGCCTCTCGTACCCCACAGTTCCCCGTATTATATACAAGGCTGAGTGAACCCCGTTCCAGCCCTCAGCTCTCAGGTCAGGAATATAACGCGTGATATCAGGTAAAGAGGCATGCTCGGGGATGGTAAACTTATCTAAAATATTAACGAGTTCCTTCCTCCCTGTGCCCCAGTAACTAACATGGCTTCATCACAGTACAAAGTTATATTCCATTAAAAAATGTTTTTGAGAACTAATATGCATCTTTATAGCTATATTACGATAGTCGGAGTGTTTTGAGGAATCACTCTGACAACAGTGCGGCTCGTACCTACCGCGAAAACTGAAGTGAATGCCAACAAGTCGGGAAGAACATAAAAGGTGTACATATCACGATAAAATCCGCGGGGAATCGGAATCGTATGGACGAGATATTTCATTTCGAAAATCCAACATGCATTGACCAGGGTTCGAGCTTTGATCTTGGTGAGGAGTTCGTAACATTATCACTTGGCAACATTCACCTCCTCGAAAGAAAGAGAAGTTCGATTGTCATGAACTCCTCCATATGCAATGCGTAATGCTGGCTACATTGGGATAACTTTTCAATGGAGATATCAAAAGTGTACAATTGGCATCATGGATCTCATGTAAAGGAAAATGTATTACATGCCAGGTGACAAAACATAGTATATCATTCCTAACAGTAGGAGAGTCGATTAACTGCAGTACTTACATCGACTGTCTGTTGGGCTAGGACGAGATATTCTGGTTGCGTACTTTCTCAGCCGTACGCATTACCTACAGTATATGAGAACATAACATATCGACGGCTTACTTCTAAGGCCTCGTATGTCCCAACGCTCTTCCTACCCATTATATTCCTTAAGACTGGTCACGTCTACCAACCACACATTTATATGCAGTCCATCAGAATAATTTTCGTAGTGTTCATTTTCCTGTGCTAAAGTATAAAGGAAACTAGGCCTTACCAGACCGTATTGTAGGGATGTTGTTTGCAAGCGAATCTGTGCGCACTCCTACAGTATAATGTATTTAAGATTCATTTTCCTTTACACACAACCATAGGAAAATGAACACAACGAACATTGTTCATATGGGTTGCATATCCATATGTGGCTGGGAGGCGTGACCAGTCTTAAGAAATATAATGGATAGGAAAAGCACTGGGACGTACAAGGTTTTAGAAGTAAGCCATCGATATCTGCCATGGCCCTTTTCGCCATGTATATTTCTGTCATTTGATTCGCTCAGTGTGTATATCGAGGAGAGTGTCATCTACTGACTCATTACATACGACATCCGGCAACGTCCTCCTCCTAGAAGGAAAGAGACGTTCAACTGCCATGGCTTCTTGAAAGAGTTCGCGGTATAAAATTCATCTACGACCTAGTAACACGAAGGAAGGAACTTACGGTCATTATTATTAAGCATTACCAATAAACATTTGAGACCTGAAACATACTCTAAAGATGATGATGATGATGATGATGATGATGATGATGATGATGGTGATGATGATGATGATTGCTTCCTAAAAATGCCTAACATCTAAGAGAGAGAAGCTCTTGCACAGCGACTAAAATACCTCTTTTAGACATCTTATCACTGAGTAGAAGGGGTCGAAATATTTTCTTAACTGTAATATTAAAGAAAGTTGCGGGATTTGTGTCCCAGTGCTTCTCCAATTTTAGGACAATCCGAGATACCGGAACGATTTTTTTCATGGAAATCCTTTATGTGCTAGTAAATCTACCGTGCAGTTGCATTTTCACTTTCTCTCAAAACAATAATCACCAACACCACCAGGAACAGCAGCACCACCATTAAACCTATAGACGTGCGTATTTGAGCGTATTTGAGAAAATTCAAATACAACCTGTCAGGGACAGGATCGAAAATACTGCCAAAATTAATTATAGAAAGCCATGTTCTACCACTTGGAGCACTGAGCCCAGCTGCTAAATACCTTGTAATAGTTCAGTGAGATAATTTTACATAGATTACACTTCAAAATATATGCGGAAAGACCCTCGGCAAGCACGGTTTGAGTCCCGCCTGAGCATGTCGGATTCATAAAATGAAATTAAAGTCACCGTGGTTCATATTCCACACAAAGTTGTATGTCCCGTGTCTATCATCAGGATATTAAAAATCACGCAAAAGTATAAGCTTGCTTTTAGATTACAAGTAATGGACTTCATTCCGGTTCCGTATGGACTTTAAATATCTAAGATGAAATTCTAAAACAATTTAATTGTATAAAGTCCACCTGTCCAATACACGTTTGCCATTTAATAAATGGTCCGTTTGAAAAGCTACATGGCTGTTTAAAAACTACCTAAGACAAGTTTTGACGTAGCCTAGAATCATCATCAGCTAAAATAACATAAAGAAGGAAGACATAAAAAACAGTGATACATAAACATCCGAGACAAAATACAATCAACAAATGCCATGCTTAAAATATCCATAGCTGCAGTATCAAAATACACTCAGCAAATACAATGGAAATCTGTGTTAAAATGTACATAGATTCAAACTTGGACGAATTTAGTTGTAAGTGTGGGTCCAACCGTATTTAATACAATATTGGTTGGCTGGAGGAAATACTTAAAGAATTGTGAAGACAGATGTTGTTCTAATTTGTCATGCTTCTGGAAACGGATTTAAGTTTTGAAAAATCCGTTACATTTCTACACGAAGAATACACGTATGGGCAGGATCTAAACGTGGAAACAAAACGCCGAGTATGAGATACTGCTTTTAGATATCAGGCTGGTATTCTTACTATTTAAAAAGAAATTAATATAAAGGTATGTCTGAAAAACAATTACATATCGCACATTGCGATATAAATTGTTGCTCTCTCTTAAGAAGAACCGATGAGAAGTACGCATGTATCATTTACTCTATCTATGGCATATTTCACGGATTTTGTGTTTTTATAGACAAAATATTCGGGCAGTCTTTGTCATTTAATTTTAAGTCCTTGAAAGGGGCAAGTTAGACTGGCTTCAGCCGCGAGTGATGTCACCGAGATCGGGTCCCTTTTTAAGGCAGGCTGGACGAGCTTTAGAGGTTCCGGTTGGGTTCAGCATGTGTCAGTCTCTGAGTGAGTAGGTGTTGCTGGAGATTACTCCGCTGGAGGTCACCGTCAGTCAGTCAGTCAATGGTTCAGCGCAGATCAGCAACGCAGTGCAACGAAAAGAGTTCTGTGCATGGAGTATTCGATCTTAGTGTCTGTCACCGAGGAATAATATCATGTGTTCGGCTGTCGTGAGTGAACGTTGTGTTTATTGAGCAGCGTGAGAGTTTTCGTCTAGGTACGGCAAGGGACAGTGAACGAACTGCTCTGAGTGTGCGGACAGTGTACCGATATACGTGATTGCGGGACTGTGTTCTATGTGGGCTGTGAACTAATTGGCCGTTAAAGAATACATGGAGGAACTGTGGAAGTAACACAGTATACAAGCGTCAGTTGGGGAAGAGTGTATAGTGTGATTGTCTAGCTTGTAAACGATAGGGTGATAAATTGGTGGACCGTGGAGTGAGAGCTGCGAGAAAGCGCGAACTGGTGTAATTGTGTGTTCTGTGTCAGCCTCAGTTATGGTCCTGGTGGGCCTGTGTAGTTGTGTAAGCAATTAATGTTAGTTAAAAAATCCTAGAGATAACGAGACCAATTGTGTGTTTATTTACCTAGCAACCGCCGTCACGTTACAATAATACTGTACTTTCTTAATGTCAACATTCTGAAGCTCAGCTTTCTGAATGTATGGATCAAATGCAAATAGTAAAAGAGTATCCTGTTATAAATGTCATTATATATTACGTGGTAGCTATTCTGTAACAACCCGCTACGTTTCTCTTTTCCCGGGGGTTTTTAAGAGCATATGATATAAAATTTCATTTCAGGGTCTATGCGCTGTGGGGTGCATACTAACTATTTAAAATTGCAAACGGCGACATCCAATATGTTTTCTTGGGAGGTCGCCGGAATCCATTAGACTTGGAGGGGGTTGATATGTGTATTGTTAAGTATATGTGTCTCCGTGTGCGTAGGCGTTTGTGTGAGTGAGGGGTGTTTCTATAATTTTACCCCTCTGTTAGTAAAGGCGGAATGGTAATTGTTCTTTACCGCAACAAGGGTGCATAACTCAAAATATCTTTTGTGAAGTCTTGGAGTGAGTTCATGGTGGAGGGTAGATCGAGATATATTTCTTTACACTCCTCGCCACCCTCAGGCGTAGTGACACTTGTAATAGTCTGTATATAATGTGTGATTACGGAAGAAATTCGCTGTTTATAACAACGAAGTGAAATTGAAATGCGTAATGGAGCGAGGTTTGTCACTACGTCATAATAAAAAAAAGGGAAATGATAAATGGATGTCTGCTCCTATACAGAACAAATTTTGGGAGACATGTGTTTAAAGTGAGATTCAGCTGAGTACTTTTATTTTCAACGACCAAATAAGATATCCAGGCATAGGGTGGAAATAATAAATCGATACATCCTAGTATTAGCACCAATGATCGCAATTACGCCCACGAAAATGTTATACCATTAAAGTGGAAAGTAACGTTATAAAACAATTAGGCCAACTAGCCGCAGCAAATATGCATATATAATTTCACGTGGAATAAGCCAGTTACCACTGCTCAGCAAAAAGCCTATATTTAACAAAATTAAAATAAGAGGATTTGATGATTTGGAAGTGGTTAGTTAACTTTGTAGATGCGTTTCAATATCCTATTGAGTTATGTATATATATATTTAATAAGAATGTATGAAGAACTACCTTTTCAACTTATTTTCTTGCTGGAGAATCAATGATCATAATGCATGTCTAAATCCCTGTCTTCTAAAGGGTTACAGTAACTAGAAAATAAAGGAATTAATAATTTAGCTGAGTCACTTAAACCAATTTGGCTGGGGTTGGTTCCTCAGCCGGATAAAGAGCTGGTTTTCTGAAACCAAGTTGTCAGGTTCTATTCTATTCGATTATCTATTTTGTCTGGATATTAGAATTGGATCCCGGCTTTGATCGATTGTATTTCGAGTGTGTCTAAATGAAACAGTATAATAACGGTATATCATCAGGAGTTAAAAATTTGTTGTGACACTTCAAATAACCTTAGAACGTATACATTTCCGATTAAATAAATAAAAATGAAAGAATGAACGTAAATTTTATGGAGTAGTTCGGTAAAATATGACTAACTCGCATCTCATGGCACGGGCGAGTTGGCCGTGCGGTTAGAGGTGCGCAGCTGTGAGTGCGCATCCGGAAGATAGTGGGTTCGAACCTAACTGTCGGCAGCCCTGAATATGGTTTTCCGTGGTTTACCATTTTCACACCAGGCAAATGCTGGAGCTGTACCTTAATTAGGGCCACGGACGCTTCCTTCCTATTCCCAGGCCTTTCCTGTCCCATCGTCGCCATAAGACCTATCTGTGTTGGTGCGAAGTAAAGCAAATACCAGAGGAAAGAAGCATCTCATGTCGTATGAACTTGGGATTCACCACTTAAGTAATGCGCACCCTGAAGGCAAGCTTATGAAGGCAGGGTGAACTAGTCTGTAAGGGGTGATTTTACTGTATATGCTGATAGGATGATAGCCTGAGAAAGATATTTTCCAGGGTAAAATTGCCAAACAAAAAACTTTTGCTTAATTTGACGATTAGAAGAGGTGAAGAACAAAGTGACCTGCATACTGACCCAGCTACTTCACCAAGCTGCAATGGAAACCAGAAGTCACCAACTTTCAACGCTTTTAGATCGAGTATTAATGATGACGAAAAGATACATAAAGTCTAATTACCGTCTTTATAATATAAAAAAGAAAATATCGATGAAGAACTGCCTCGTATAAATAAATTAGATACTACTAAAATATTTGAGATATTACAATTAATTCTTCCTAAAATGTACAGGCGTTATTAGGGAAGCAATTATGCTTCAAAATCAGAGCTTGATTAATTAACCTTGAATTTATGAAACACTTTAATTTAAAATCTGGATGTTGGTAGAAAAGTGTCATGTAATCTGTCGCACATTCACCAATATATTTATTTGTCTTCAAGATGGCTACGATATCATGTAGAGGCATATCACTTAACATAAAGAACCTATACAGGATGTTAGGAGTATACGTGCAGATATTTCTTGTAGCAATAGAGAACGATATGACGAACCACTATATATCAAAATTTAGTAATCCTCGGATGTTATTTTCGACAGCAAAGGGATACGATGGTTATAGAATAGGTACTATGCCTTGTCCTTGTGCATGAAGAGCTTTCCTTTGATAACAGACAAAATGGTTTCTGTTTGTGTTTAAGAACAAATGTACTACTGTAACAGCTACTTATGGAATGCCACGAGATGTTACGTAATATACTTGCCAAACTGCTTTCATGTTTACGAGGAACTGAACTACGATAACAGCTGAAGGCTGCTACCAGTGTACACCATGTTACGTTATATTATCGCCAGAGTGGTTTTGTTGTTGTTAGTATTTAGTTTCCGTCTTAGGGACATCAGGCAACCCTGGTCATCGGTTTCGGACCATGGAGGTGTTATCGAATTGTCAGCGTTAATACTGGTTCATTTTCTGTTACGTACTTTAGGGGATTGGGATATCTGTATTCGTCAGCCCCGTGGCCTAGTGAGTATGGAAATGACCTGAAAACTTTTGTCGGTGCGGGACCTGTACGAGCGTGTGATATAATTATTGGCTGGGATAGGCGCGCCGGGACGTGAAATACGGCATGATCCCCGTTGTGCATTGGTAGAAGAAAGAAGGCAGTTCCTTACGCCAACGAAAGCATGCGAGGGATAGGTTGTCCAAATGAGTAGCATCGGAATTGAATTATCGAAGCACATCGAACGTTTTGTTTCAAACGAATAATGGACATGTTATACAACTAAATAAATTAAGCGTACCTACATTTCGTTCTTCCTGTCGGGCTGAGTGGCTCAGACGGTTGAGGTGCCGGCCTTTTGATTTCAACTTCGCAGGTTCGAACCTGGCCCAGTCCAATGGTATTTGAAGGTGCTCAAATACGATCAGCCTCGTGTCGGCAGAACTCCTGCGGGAGCAAATTCCGTTACCTCAGTGTCTCCGAAAACCGTGAAAGTAGTTAATGGGACGTAAAGTAATTATTATTATTATTACTATTATTATTATTATTATTATTATTATTATTATTATTATCAGATCATTAAGGGATGAAATACGTGGAAGAGAATTGTAAAATATGCGTGGCTTGGGAGGAAAAAAGATGAAATTACGTCACGTGAGGCAATATCGGTCGCAGTAGTTAACTACAGATAAGTATGCGTAAGAATTGAAACTGGTACAGCTCTTGGAAATGAGTCAGCTGTAACCTCGTGTTGTGGTTAGCCCAAGAGGACAAAGTGTGACAAAACAAGTTTTGTGTACAAACATCAAACATACACATCAACAAATCTGATAAACTTGAACAAAGTTACAAGTGGGAGACATGTAGCTATTAACCTGAATGCCGGGCCGACGGCCTCTTTCATGAGTACAAGATGAGTTATCAAATTATACACAATTCACAGATGTAGAACGTATCTACGAGGATTTCGCCACAACTACATCCTACATTTTACTATGATGGTGCTAATACAAGATCGCAGCAGATTACGATACTGCGTGTTATGATGATGCCTGTGGAATACATCTGTTAAGACATAACGCTTGAGTAGAAGGAGAAGAATAAGAAAAAGATGGTAACGAGAGTGACATAGTCAAGCAGGACAAAGCCGAACAAGGCTCACATTAGTGACAGAGACATGAGTGGCGTGGTCGTAGGAATTATATTCGTAATAGTAACACTCTGTTGTAGAAAAGAATGAACTAACATACAGTAGGGACTCCATAATCCCAGGTGCACGGTAATAAGATTATCTCGCATAGAAAAGCACGGATTTAGGAACGTACATGAAAAAGCCTGTGTACACGAAAATTTACCTATGTTAAAAACTTCAACACAACCGTTTAGAAAACAAAAACATACAGGTTGCCTTACACTAAAAGAAATGTTATATTGTCTTCTGTAAATTAAAAGCGCCCTAGGCAACCTTCTTCAGTTAAATGTTAACTTACAGTTCCTATTTCAGTAGCGATGAATATAAAACAAGCATTTTATTGAATTTTTAAATGTGATAATGATGATGATGGTGATGATGATGATTGCTGTTTTTAGATTATTGGCCCAGAGAAACGCAAAGTGTCTTCTGTTTTAACTCATAGTGAATAGAAAATATATAAACTGCTCGAACACACGTAATGAACTCAAACCACGTGAAGGGTAAGGATGAGGAACTGCCGAACTGCGTTCAAGGTCAACGTCTAGCGTTTAACAAGCACGTCTTCCGTCTGTTGCGTTCAGCTTTCGCCACGTACAAGGCACCCGCGCACTGAAACTCTCGATTTATAATTTTTGTTACAGATACATCAATTACTCTGCTCGGATTTATGAGAATATCGAACTATCGAGTCTCAAAATACTATATCGATTCTGTACTGCACTCCCAAGTAAATACGCTGCAGAAATGGCGTAACATCTGACATACCAAAGTGAAGTTCGTAGCACTTGTTCACAGTGTCCCCCTGGGCTTTTCTGAAGGCTTCAGTTCTCCGAATCCAGTTGCGACGCATTCGAGCCAAGACACCAGTGTACCGAGCTCGATAGCTGCAGTCGCTTAAGTGCGGCCAGTATCCAGTATTCGGGAGATAGTAGTTTCGAACCCCACTGTCGGCAGCCCTGAAAATGGTTTTCCGTGGTTTCCCATTTTCACACCAGGCAAATGCTGGGGCTGTACCTTAATTAAGGCCACGGCCGCTTCCTTCCCACTCCTAGCCCTTCCCTGTCCCATCTTCGCCAAAAGACCTATATGTGTCGGCGCGACGTAAAGCAAATAGCAAAAAGAAAAAAAGACACCAGTGTTGTTCAGAATATCCTCTGCTGCTTAAAAAATACGTTCACGGAGGTCATCCGAAATTGTTACTTCAGTTCGATATACTTTGTTTTTCATGTCCCCCAGACATAAAAGTCCATTGGAATAAAGTCTGGAAATCTGGCTTGCCAATTGATAGTTGAGGAAATGTCTGCACCATCGTGTAAAATCCACGTGGTTCGGGGTAGTTGAAGCGACACGTCCTCTGAAAGATCCAGTAACGTACTGTATCTACAGGAGCAAGATAAGATTAATGAAAAGGTGATTAGTCCATGTAACCGACCTCCAACTACAACCATCCAGATATTAATTCAGAACCGTTGCTGAAAATTGCCTTGTCCTACTGAACGGGGATGTTCCACAGCTCATGAGTGGGATATAGTGGGTTCGAACACCTCTGTCGGCAGCCCCAAAGATGGTTTTCAGTGATTTCCCATGTTCACACCAGGCAAATGCTGGTACTGTAAATTCATGAAAGCCACAGTCGCTTCGTTCCTGATACTAGCCCTTTCCTGTCCCATCGTCGCCATAAGTTTATGCATGTAAGGTGATTGGTACCGGTCTGAGTGTCTGAAACGGTTGAGGCCTTGACCTTTCGACATCCAACTTGGCAGGTACAATCTTGGCATAGTCTGATGGTATTTGATGGGGCACAAATTCATCAGCCTCGTGTCGTAGAAATACTGGCACGTAAATGAATTCCTGCAATATTAAATTTCTGCACCTCAGCGTCTCAGAAAACGGTAAAATAATTTGTGGGTCGTAAAGCAAAATAACGCTAATAAAAAGACGATTGGTCAAAGAAACCGAACTCCCACTGAATCCATCGAGTTATTAATTGAGTGCCGGTGCTAGAAGTTGCCTTGGGTTACTGATAGGGGATGATCCACAGCCCATGAGTGAGTTATGTAAATATTAAACACTCCCTGTGTAAAAATTGCCATTGTGTCACTAATACACTTGACAGAAATTCTGTATTTAGTTCTTGATCAATTATCAGCGGCAGAGATTCACTCTTAAATCGTCACCGAGCTTGATAGCAGCAGTTGCTAATGTTCGGCCAGGTTCCAGTGCTCGGGATATAGTGGCTTCGACCCATCTGTCGGTAGCCTTAAAGATGGTTTTCCGTGGTTTGTCATGTTCACACCAGGAAAATGTTGGGGCTGTACCTTAATATAGACCATGGTTGCTTCCTTTCCGATCCTAGCCCTTAGATATATCTGTTGCCGTAATACCTATCTGTGTCGTGACGACGTACATCAACTTGTAGGAAAAACTGGTAATCGGATGGTGAAAGACACTGTACCCGTTAAATGTGGTCAGGGTGCATTCCATCTTCATGCAGTGTCCTAGGTATGGTCCAAGTTGGTATACCAACGGCACGTGTTATACTACGCGTACGGCGCCCGGGATAATGTTCACCATTGTCAGGATGTCTTTTTCCGTGTCTAGGATTACACGTGGCGGTTTGGCCCTCGCTTTTCATAGCGTGATGTAACACAGCCTGTACCGCGAACACGCTGCAGTAGCCTACAGCAAGTATCATTGCTGGATTTGGCACCTGTCTGTTGGGAAGGCTTTCCCGATAGATTCATGGAGCGCGACCCGTATACTGTTCTGCCACACGATGCACTAGTAGCATATCATGGTATTCGTGGTTTTCATACACTGACATTATTCAAATACTACTACTACTACTACGAAGTAACTCGCGCACTAGTACGCTTATCTGACAGCTGTTATTCAGGTGAAGGTCAGACAGGCAGCTCATACCTCTAGTCCGGTTTCATGTAGGAGCGGGAAACCGTCCAACCACGTCCCTGTTGCTAGGAACAGCAGACAACCGAACCGGCACGCGACACGTCTAGTGTTTTGTCGAACTGCTTACGTTGAATATTCTCCCACAGTGTGATTTCATTATCATGAACTTTTGGGAGACCAAATCGCCATATGCAGAAACACCCCGGACTTCATATCTTCATTTTGTTATAGTTATAATGCAGAACATAGCTCAAACACAAAACCTATAGGATGTACGGTTAGTCTGCTAGGCAAAAGCGTGTTGACGTGTACGTAAATAAAATTTCTGACGTCAACGAAAGAATGCATGGGATAGGATGTCCAAGTGAGCAGTATCGGAATTGAAATGTCAAAGCAGATCGAACATTTTGATTCATACCAATAAGGGACATGTTATAAAAATAAATAAATCAAACGTACCTTCCTTTCGTGCTTTCAAAAGAAGTAAAATGTTTAATGGTAAATTAACGCATTCTAGCTTACTGCTGCTTTTGCAGTGCGTATTAAACGTATCAAAATAAACCTTGCCAGGCTGAGTAGCTCAGACGGTTCAAGCACAGGTTTCGTGAACTTAGCAGGCTCGATCCTCGCTCATTCCGGTTGTGCTTGAAGGTGCTCAAATAAGTCCGCTTCTGATCGGTAGATTTATAGCCACGTTAAAGGATACCTGTGAGCAAAATTTCGACACCGCGCGTCTTCGTTGGGACGTAAACATTGTTATTATTATTATTATCGGGCGAGTTTGCAGTGCGGTTTGGAGCGCGCGGCTGTGAGCTTGTATCCTGGAGATAGTGGGCTCGAATCCCGCTGTCGGCAGCCCTGAAGATGGTTTTCCTTGTTTGGTTTCCCATTTCCACACCTGGCAAATGCTGGGGCTGTACCTCAAATTACGGCCACGCCCGCTTCCTTCCAACTCCTAGGCCTTTCCTATCCCATCGTCGCCATAAGACTTATCTGTGTCGGTGCGACTTAAGGCCACTAGAAATATTATTATTTTTACTATGATAACTGTGTTAGTCTTATTACTAACTATTATGCAAATAAAAGTTAGTCGCCCCACTCTTACTTCGTAGCTCCTAATCTGTCAGAAAACACTAAAGAAAGCAGTGAACTATCAACAATTCCGAATTATTATTAATATTATAATTGCGGACATCTCTCCTAAATTACCGATAATTGTTTTACGTCGCACCGACACAAATAGGTGTTACGGTGACGAAGGGAGGGGAAAGGGATATAAGTGGGAAAGAAGCGTTCGAGGCCTTAATAAAGGTACAGTCCCAGCATGTCCCTGGTGAGAAAATGGGAAATCACGGAAAACCATCTTCCCGGCTGCCGAAAATTGAGTTCGAACCCACTATGTCCAGAATGCAAACTCACAGCTGCGCACCCCTAACCGCACGACCAACTAATCTCTAGTGCCGGTCTGAGTGGCTCGGACGATAGGGAGCTGGTCTTCTGATCCCATCTTGGCAGATTCGATGGTGGCTCAGTTCGGTTGTATTTGAAGGTGCTCAAATACGCCAGTCTCGTGTCTGTTGATTTACTTGCATTAAAATATACTGCGGCAAAAATTCTGGCACCTCAGTGTCTCCAAAAACCGTGAAAATTAGTTAGTGGAACGTAAAGACATTATTATTATTATTATGATTATTATTATTATTAGTAGTAGTAGTAGTAGTAGTAGTAGTAGTAGTAGCAGTAGTAGTAGTAACATTTTCATTACGGAATTTCTAATTAAACGGGTCAATTACAGTCATAATTTTACCTATCGGCACTTATTTTCCAGTAATAAGCCTTCTGTCCTCCTCTGTGGTGTAATGGTTAGTGAGATTAGCTGCCACCCCCAGAGGTCCAGGTTCGATTCCCAGCTCTGCCGCGAAATTCGTAAAGTGGTACGAGGGATAGAATGGGGTTCACTCAGCCTCGGGCGGTCAAATGAGTAAAGGAGGGTTCGATTCCCACCTCAGCCATCCTAGAAGTGGTTTTCCGTGGTTTCCCACTACTCCTCCAGGCAAATGCCTAACTAAAGGCCACGGCCGCTTCCTCCATCTTCCTTGTATATCATTTTCAATCTTCTCATCCCCCCGCAAGGCCCCTGTTCAGCATAGCAGGTGAGGCCGCCAGGCGAGGTACTGGTCATTCTCCCCAGTTGTGTCCCCCGACCCAATGTCTCACGCTCCAGGACACTGCCCTTGAGGCGGTAGAGATGAGATCCCTCGCTGAGTCCGAGGGAAAACCACCCCTGGAGGGTAAAATTTTAAGGAGAAGATGAAGAATAAGCCTTCTATTATAAATACCCTACGGCAATTCCACAGTTGCTCTTTTCCTTCGAGCAATGTTCATGCATGGGTGCAAATACGTTTTTTTAAATTTTTCTCATTAATAACAATTTCACTGAATACTTATAGCCTTTTCTTTCAGTGTCCACCGTGCTTTCATTGACCAGAAAGTTTTATGAATAAGCATAGACAACTCGTCAGAAATTCATCATAGACTGTTGCAATAACAGCACAGAAATGTTGCACCCATTTTTCATGTACTCATTAACTATGTCCTTTCATTTTGTCAGCTTGGATCACTGAGTAATGCCATTGACGTCTTATAAATCACACACAACTACACAACACTTGATTCGCTTGTATGTGCAGGTACGGATCTTCGACTTCACTGTAAGGATTCTGTGTACTTTTCACACACAGTATCCTAGACCGGTTTTCGAGTAAAGCAAGTGGCCTGGCTCGTGAGTCAACCTCCCATACTTGCCAAGCCTTTAGGGGTAATGCACAACAACATGAATTGGCCTGCGATAAGGAACAGGTTAAACAAGCCCTATATTCTGCTACTGTACTACCACTACACGTGGACAGAATGACATAACCGGCGTATCTTACTACGACCGTTCAAACACATTTGGCCCTGAAATATTCGGCTCAGTTATGGCAAAACTAATAGGATAAGGTGAAAAGTACAAGGCATATATTGTGAGATGTATTTTTCTTTGCCTACTAGCAGAATATCTGCACGTATACCCCTAACACTCTGTATATGTGCAAGCTTGTTCCCTAAAAATACTTAATTATCTTACTCTGGACTTTTACTCAAATGTACATTTGGTAAACACATACCTGGAAGTGAACTCTAAATGCTATCTCTATCCTGGTCGGGAAGGCCTACAGAGGACTTAAGAGTATAGTCCCGTTTCATGATGAGGGTTCGGGGATGAGGTGAGCTGAATTTGCATGGCATGTCTTACGACCGGGTGCCTTCCTTGACGCCAATCTCAGTTGATAAGCGAATGAAGGTGAAATGATTTATGTTGAACTAAAATGGAAAATCAGGTAGAAGGAACTGGCTGTGGTCTATTAATTGGAAATATTCCGACATTTGCCTGCAAGTGAAAATGGGAAAGTATAGAAAAACATTCCCTCTCTGAGATTCTCAAAAGTTTCCGGCACGTTAATATTCTCCCACGCAACAAACTTACTGCACCCAGGAGTAACTTTTACTCTATAATGATGAAAAAATTAATTTACGAATTATTGATACTAAACAAAAATTCAGCAGCAAGAATTATAATTCTATTAGATAGGGAAAGACTAGTTAAATTTATAGAGTACAAGTGTTAAAGAATCAATGCCTTTCATTGTGTATGCTGGTCCAGAATATGTACTAAATCCTATGACTACTTGGTTTCCAAGTAATGAGACCCCGAATTCAAATGCCACATAAATTCTAACCTCTCATTTGCGGACACCGTCGATTCCGAGGGAAAATTTCCGTTATTTATTTTATGAAATACTTCCTCTCATGCATAGGCTGCCTTGCGACAAAGTATACTTTTACATTTATTTTCAGAAGATAAATAGATATACTGTACTTGATAAATGTTGAAGGTAACCTAATTGTAACAGTGATTTATTAGAATTATCAGTGAGCCCCTTAAGGCTATGATGGCAATCTCCCGTAATGCTGTAACTGGCAGAGACATCTGTTTCCAGAAATTAGCGGCAAATGCGGGAATCTTTCCCCTTGCTCCAATCATCAGGCCTACTATGTCGATTTCCTCTATCTGGTATTTCTCCCTGTAGTAAGGAAGTGTTGGTAAGTAAATATTCCTTTTCTCTAGGTTAACATCTGAGGGCTGCGACTTATGGCTTTCAAAGCGAATTGTGGGGTCGATGATGTAACCTCTCTTCTTATTCTTGAAAGCAATGATATCAATCCTTCTGTGGCTTCCGTTGTCCGCTAAGCCATGAACCTCTTCAAATACCTGGAAACCATGTCTTTTAGCATCTGTTATTTCTAGGCGTGGATGCAGCAAATTGTCAGATGGAGGGACATTGAGGGATTGTAGTGAGAGAGTTATTTCTTCTTTCAGATTTCTTGTAGCACAGATGTATTCGTCACCTGAGCTTAATAGTACCTTACAGATGTTAATGTGCTGAAGATGAGCTTCCTAAGTGGCGCAGAAGAGTCCCAACCCCTTAGATTTTTTCTCAGTGTAGACCATTCCATTAGGAACGTCTGCAGGTATCTGAAGAATTTCCTTAAGAGTACTTCGAATTAGTACGTCTGTATCAGCAAGGAACTTTTTCGGAATCTTCTCTGGCTTGATAGTTTGGAATGGGTATCTGAGAGATGGGCATGTAATTGTGTTTATGACTTTAAATTTCTGGTCAGCCTGTAATAGTGGAGAAGAAACCAATTTCTCCATTTTATTCCGTAAATGTTTAAGCTCCTGTGTAGGTTGAAAAATTATTTCATTTGAAAAGTTAACTCCCAGATAGCGGATTGTTTCCCCACGTCGCAAAAACGATATATCATACCTCTTATATTCAGCTGGGTCTTCGATTAACTTTCCGCGTTCGATGAAGATTGCCGTAGATTTCATTAGGTTGATATAAAGCCCTATTTCATGAAATCTCCTTGTGACTATATTCGAGAGCTCAAGTGCTGCTCTTCGACTATTTCCTATGACAACCAAGTCATTAGCGAAACCCATGATCGTTAAAGGTGAAAGATGTGGTACTAAAGAAAATCCATAGTGGCTTGTGAGAGAGTCTTCAGTTAGTTACGTCCACCGTAAATATAAACATACATCTTCATTTAGATTATTCAAAATAATTTCTAACTAAATATTTGCCTGTGATATATTATAACTGATTTTACAGCCTTTACATTCATTACTGCTTCAGAAAATATTCATTCAGCTGGGTGTACAAATTTAGCACATTTTTCTTTACTGCACTATTCAAGAAAAGTTAATAACGGCCCTGAGTGACACACACACATTCTTTATTCAATTCACTTCAACTTTCAGGTTATTTGCCAATTTCTCGTAACATTGGCCCACCCACTCAGTCTCTTTGCTCGAACACATTTGGATCACTCATATACCAAATGTTCACTTCTGCGAAAACTGACTCCCTCTTTCATTTCATTCCTCGATTCCTATATTCCTCCCATTCACATAACATGTCACTTTTATTCTTCAAAATTGTGTTTTCTCGCAGTTTTAATTCTGAGGGAGCTTTTTCAGTGAAATTACTTTCGCACTGCATTCTTCTTATCTCGAGATCTAAACACGCTCGTTCATTCAACTCATGATTACTATGCTGTTGAAATGCTATGGTATTTCTGCTTCAACAATCAGCACGTTGAAGTCTCTTCCTTGTTAAGTTTAACTGAACTACCTGACCTCGAACTTATCAGCGATAATCTGAGTTATGGATGGAATGACGCAAGATATGCTGAAAAATTCCTCGGTAACTTGTGAGTAAGCAGTCACTGGTAGCATTCCCGGGCAAGTAAACTTCTCAGAATGTATGCCAATTAAAACACAAGACGACCCTAACGAAAGGTTTGGGAAGAGCCCTGCACAGAGCAATTAACTTCCCGGCAACTTCAGCATTCCTATGTACGTTTCAACTCTCTTCCGTGTCCGTTAGTGCAGGTTCGACTGTATCAATGTGTGCCATACAGCATGGCCCAGTAATTACACGGTAGTTTTGATCGAGATTCGTGATCTTTTAAACTCTACTAAGATAAATATTGTGTGAGATGCTTTGTAAGTTATTTGTGTAACATAGTAGACACATTTACACCTTATCATTTTGAAGCTAAACCGATATTACCAGTCTCTATCATGCAAGAAATATCTTCTCTCGTCTATACAAAGTCAGACATGCTAAAAATACATAGCTGATGTTGAAAATAAGGTTCGAAATCACCGCCATTTAGCTGGGGCTCACGTGGTATATGTACATCAATCTTGTAACTTACAATATCCTAGAATTACAATTCTGGCGTCATATCACAATCTAACAGCCTATTATGGTCACTTTTTAATCAAAGAAACGCATGATAAAGGAGATGGTATACTAAATCATTTAGGAAACATCAAATTATTAGCAGTGAAATAAGAGCTAAGGGTCTGTAAAATTTATACATTAACCGAAGACAAGTTGTTGAACAAATATGTATAGTCACGTGCACTTTTTGCCATTTTTCACTAGATGAAATGGCATCCTCAATTAGTGAATTCTTAGAATGAGACGTTATTTTACGAAGAGTCACACTTCAAACTTTCTTCTCTGAAAAGTGTATTTCATTTCGAAAATATCAATAGCATGGATGTTATAGATGAGATAAGTTTACCATCAAGGAGTCCGTTCAAGTTAAGCATCAGACTGACTGCGTGTGAGCAATTTAATGTACCTTGTCTGTGCTGACTCGATAAGGACCACACTAATCAATTTGAAAGTTTAACGTAAGCATTTCGTAAAATTCACCACAAAGTGAAAAAATACAGTTTTTTGAAAGAAAGTACGCTGAGTTGAATAGTAAAATGCCTATGAGTAAATTTTCATTCAACTAATCTCATTGGTATTATACGTATCCGTTACTAATAAGACGATCATAAGGAAATTCCAGTGAATCATAATTACAAAAGTTTAATCATTCCACTCTGTAATGGGATAGCAGGTGGCGCTGAAGTCCTGCTCAGTCAGTTCTGTTAGTTACGGACTACACTTATCAATGACCTTCCCGTTCCATGTTATGGATTATAAGGGATAAATCGCGGAAATTCCTTAATCCTCAATAAGTGGAAAGCATTATCCGTGAAGGCACTTAAAAAATAGCACAAGATGGAAAATTTCTCTAGGGATTTTAAGGATAATGGTTAGGTAGAATGACTTTGTTTTCACACAGTTTCCAAGATTTCCGTTCCGGCTCGTTGATAACCACCTTATCTCCTTTAAATAGCATCAAGATAATAAGAAACTGGTGAAGACCTCCACTCATTGTGATGAGAATAATTAAAATATTACGTAGACCGTTGAATGGTGAGTACGGCGATATAACAGAAGCATTCCCAAGTGCATCACTAATTCTTCGGAAGTGCATAACTGTGCATTTATTAACATAACTAGGTGATGGCTTGTGTGGGAAAAAACTACCTTTATTCTCGCTACTAAACACTCTTTAATGCTTAAAATAACAATATGTATTTATTTTGATTTAGCAGCGTACAACGATTCGTAGTTCATCTTTGTAAAACAACAAAAGATCCCAATCTACTCTCTTGAAGTGTGTTTCTTTGCTTATTTCAAAGCCCTCGTAAACAAATCTAAGGAGTAACAAGAATCAAAGAGGTTGCACTAACTGATCTCACACAACATTCTCCCACCTAAGTCAAATGAATGTTAACATGAATTGACTTGCACCTTACCACTTTCATAAAATATAGTCCTTAAACAATTACAAAATGATAAAATTCAATAACGTAAACCCAAAGAGATATGTTAATCGACACATATCACATATTTTAACTGTTTTGGCTTGTGAATCAATCGTCCTAGACGAGTTATTTTCACTGACTGCTTTGAAACTTGAGGACCATCTTCAGGAGAAATAGAAGAGTCACACGCTCCGGCCTCGTGATTATCCTTTATATTTTCTTCACTTGGAACAAAGTCTTTCCTTAGCTGGTTTCGGATTTCCTGGGTATCCTCAGGTGGTTGAAACTTGAGTTCTAGTGGGTATATTCTTTCAACTGGCCTCATAAGCTCGCCTGAAGCAGTGACGACACGAACTACTCTAACAGTGTCATCCTTTCCCTTCACAAACTCAACAACTCGTCCCAATGGCCAATCCATTCTTCTAGTGTGATCATTGCCAACCAAAACAATTTCTCCCAGTTTGAGTTCATGTGGCTTATCCTTGCTGGCAAATGACTTCAACTGACCTAAATACTCAGTACGAAATCTTTCTCTAAGATTCTTTTTCAGCTGATGGCGATACTGCAGCCTTTTCCGAAGATCAGTTGCTTCGTACAGGTCATACTCAGGTACTCCTACTTCTTCTATGTCATGTAGAAACATGTTTGGAGTTACAGCAGCCAGATATGATGGGTTGTCAGACAAATACGTTTATGGCCAAGAATTTATGACGGTTTCGCAGTCACAGAGGATTGTCTGCATCTCTTCATAGTTGACAGATGATCGACCAAGCACTCGACGGAGAAGAGTTTTCAGCATTCCTACTAGTCGTTCCCACCAACCTCCCCACCATGGCGAAGCTGGAAGATTAAAACGCCAATCTATCTTCCGCGCTGAACTGTATTGTGAGATTGCATTCCAGTCCAGTTTGTGACTCTTAAACCCAACAAAATTTGTTCCCTGGTCACTGTAGACAATAAAAGGTCTTCCTTGTTTGCTGCAGAAACGTCTGAAAGCTTTTAGCAAGCTGTCTGTGGATAACGAAGACACCAGTTCCAATCGAACAGCACGGTAAACTCCGCAAGTGAATAAGTAAACCCATGCCTTCTTCGAGGTTCCATCATCGGCTTTGATGTAGAGAGGATCAGCAAAATCAATTCCAGTAACTTCAAAAATTCTTGCGTCACGCACTCTACTCTCACGTAATAGTGAAGGATGAGCTGCCAACCTCTTTGAACTGTGATGTTTACAAATCATGCAGGAGTTAATAACAGCTCTAATTGTTTGTCTACCTCCTAAAATCCAATACTGTTGCTCAGAATTGACAAAAGCATCTGCGTACCAGCATGACAGTTGCTAAGATGGGCGTCCATAGTCAGTCGCTGAACGACTGGGTGATCAGCCTTTGGGAGCACAATGGGATGAAAAAAGTCCCTGACATCATCCCGGTTAGATATCTTGGTCATCAAACGAATCAATCCCTGTTCGTCAACAAATGAATGTAAGCTTTTAGTTTGGAATTGAAAACATCTATGAACACTTTCACCTGCACCCACCGTAAAATCTTCCTTTCTGCCTGACAAATTCCTCACTTTTCAGTTCACTATATATGCGTTGAACTTTGCTGATGCGACAGTTGGTCAGAAAGCGCAACATCCAGCCTACCATCCTTACAATTTTCTTGTACTGAGAAAAATGTCAGTAATACCAATCTTTACTGATGTCTTCTGAATTACTTGATATCAATGAAACGACATTCTTCGTTCTCTCCGAATTTATCTCTTCCTCGTTATAAGAAAAGTTAGTTTGTGGCCAGCAGTCTGGATTTTCTCTCAACCAACCAGGGCGCTTCCACTAACGGCATTGTATCAACTTCTTCACATAACATCCACGTGATGGAAGATCTGATGGGTTTTCTTTTCCAGGAACATGCCGCCATTCACAACCTACTGACAGTTCTCGTATCTCTTTAATTCGGTTCATGTCGAAAGCATCCCATGCTTCACTTCGCTGAATCCAAGCGAGAACAGTTGAAGCACCTGTCCAAAAAATTGCCTTAATATCGGGAATACAATAAACCTTTACAATCGATGCATATAAGCTATTGAAGCTGCTAAAGGTTCTAACCTGGAAATGGTCAAACTCTTGCCTGATTTTCAAGTTGGTGCAACTCTTGACTTGGCGGCCACCAAGTGAATCTGCCAGGCATCTGAAAAATATGTGAAGTGTCCAGGAGTCGTTTGGGCTGTTGCAGTTAGACAACCAACGAGGAATCTTGACTTGAGCTAAAAGAGGAACTTCTTCAAGCCAACTCAAGAAATTCATTTTGATCTCCTCATTGACTTCTTCATCCCATGTCAAACCTTCCCTCCAAGTCTGTTGAATCAACAATTTTGGTATTAATGCTACACTACATGTGACACCCACCGGATCAAAAATTCTATGGACAGCACTCAAAATAACTTTTTTGTTATTTTCTCGAAGCTAATCGAAATAAGGTTGTCTATGTTGATTGCTAGGGAATCGTCGGACTTGTTCCATAAGAGTCCTAACACATTGGTAGGTCCAGAAATGTCATTAATTCCGGTCAACTTCCACCCTCGAAGATACAATTACCGTTCCCTCATGACACCTGAAGCTACACCAATAAACTGTTTAGCTTGTTCTTCATCGCCCAAAATTGCAAGGCAATTATCAACATAGAAGCTATGGGTAAGAAGCTCCACAAATGACTTGGGCCATGGTGACTTCCCTTCCTCAAACAGTACTAATGTATTTTCAAGCTGAAGTTTGATGTATGATTCTAATAGAAAAGGACTTGGAGAGACTCCAAATACAACACGACAATGTCTGTATGTCTTGAGACTTCTGTTTCTGTCTAACCACAAGAATCTCAAAAATTTCTGTCTCTCTCGCGAATGCTGATCTGGAGGAGAGCTCTTCTTATGTCTCCAACAACTCCCACCTTTTTCAGTCGGAAACGTGCCAACACAGAAGGTATTTTCTCAATTAAATTAGGGCCTTTCTCAAGAAATTGATTGAGGCTGGGCTGTTTATTTTCTTTAGACGAGGCATCAAACACGGGGCGCACTGGTGTTGTTGATCCAGGTTTCACAACTTGACGATGAGGCAAATAGTGACAAAGAACATCCATTTCCTGAGGAGGCACCTCTTCTATCATCTCTTCCCTCAGCCAATCATCTAGTACTTCCTGATAAGCATCATAGTAACCTTCAGTCTTCAATCTCTTAACAGTAGGCATCAGTCTCTTCAGTGATAATTGGTAATTATCAGGCAGTGGAGGATGGTTCTCAACCCATGGGAGGTGAACTTCAAAGCGCTCTTCTTTATTGATTGATACTGTATCAAGGAAATGTTGCTGTGTAGTAGACTCAATCTCAGATCTGCTGAGTTTCTCAGATGGATCACTAATCCCTAAAGTATCTAGAGTCCACAAATCTGTGATGGTGGCTTCTTTGGTTAACATGCTAGACACCACCACGGCTAGATTCTCATTACTGGGTGTGATGTCAGGAATTTTCCCTGTCAATATCCAACCAAGAATTGTCTCCATTGCTACTAGTCCTGAACTCAATTGTACCCGTCTACCAGTCCAAAGTTTGGCTACAAAATTAGCTCCAACTGAAATCTCAATATCTGCCGAAGAGCCAACATCACTTAACTCTATATTTTGCGAAGCAAGTTCCTGTATCCAAGGGCCATCTAAAATAGGAGCAATTTGTCCGCAGATCATCCGTTGTCCAAGCACGTCAAAATGGCAATGGTATGATTTGTCTAATTTAGAGAGATAAAATGTGAAAACATTGTGTTGCACGACTTCCGTGGTAGCTTCTCCGAACAGTGAATGCTGAAATAATTCCTGAGAGCGTGGAACATACCCCATTTCAGCAGCAGTGCTGGACAATATATATGAGCGATGAGATGATGAGTCGATCAAAAATCTCGCCTTAAGCATTCGATCATTACCGGTACTTCCGACATAAACTACAAGTGTTTGCATTAGAACATTTCAATGATTTGCTACAGCTGGGAGGGCCTCGTCTTTATTATTATTATTATTATTATTATTATTATTATTATTATTATTATTATATTATTATTATTATTATATAATTCGCTGGGGCCATCAAGGACCACGTTAAGTCTTGTTGCATTTGACACTGAACTTGGCCTTCTTTAGAGCCCAAATTTCCCTCATTTTTTTCGAGTGGGCCTGCTTACGCTCCACTGTCCAAGGGGCACCATGTCTTCTCTTCGGCTGCTCGTCTCGGTTTAGCCCGTTCGTCAATATTTTCTTGCGGAAGAGATCTCTGTTAAGGGCGTCTTCAGCTGAGATATGTAGCAATTGCAGGTCTTCTTTGGTATTTCTAAACCAGGGAATTGTGGTTTTGGGGTTTGAATCAAAAAGTGAAAGATTTCCTTAGTTAACTTTCTTCCGTCCATTCTTTTCAGATGACCATAAAATCGTGCCCGTCTTTTTCTGATCGTGTCGGTAATTTTCTCTATTTTGCTGTAGACTTCCTTGTTGGATCTCTTTTGATGGATTCCATTTCTGTACTTTGATCCCAAGATTCCTCTCACAATTTTGCGTTCTCTTTTCTCCAGTTCTTCAAGGAGTCCTTTGTTGGCATTTAGAGACAGGGTTTCGGCTGCATATAGAACTACTGGCTTCAGAACTGTTTCATAGTGACGTATCTTGGTGTTTTGGGAAAGGCATTTTTTGTTGTAGATTGTGCGGGATGTTTGGTAGGCTATTTCCAGTTTGCGTACTCGCTCCTGAAGTGCTTCTTTGTCCAGTCCATTTTTCATGATGATCTCACCCAGGTATTTGAATTTGTCTACTCGGGTGATGTCCCCGTATTTTGTATGGAGTTTTGGAGGAGCCTCTTTGATGTTAGTCATTACTTCTGTTTTCTCAAACGATATCTGCAAACCAGTTTGTTCGGCAATTTCCTTTAAAATTTCAACTTGAGCTCTAGCGGTTTCTATGTAGTTTGAGAGAACAGCAATATCATCGGCAAATGCTAAGCAGTCTGTTGCGATCCCCTTGAATTTGGTTCCTATTCTCAATGGACTGTAGTTGGTTTCCTGTAATCTCACCCGCCAGGTTCTGATGATCTTTTCAAGAACACAGTTGAAGAGTATCGGGGATAGCCCATCACCTTGTCGGACTCCTGTTTTGATGTCAAAGGAATGCGAGAGACATCCGTGGAACATCACCTTGGATTTTGTATCGGTCAGGGTAGCTCTAATTAATGCCAGCAGTTTCAAATCAACTCCAAATTCATTTAAGATGTTTAGCAGGACTTCCCGGTCAATGGAGTCGTACGCTTTCTTAAAGTCCACAAAGACAGACACATACTGCTTGGACCTTAGTGTACAATATCTGATGATCGTTTTGAGATTTTGGATCTGTTCAGCTGTTGAGCGACCTTTTCTGAACCCTCCTTGGTATTCACCTATTTGATGTTCGACTTGTGCTTCCAAACGCTCCAGGATGGCAAGTGATAGAATTTTGTAAGTCACGGGTAGCAAAGATATTCCTCTGTAGTTGTTGATGTTTTTCATGCTGCCTTTTTTGTGCAATGGATGGATCAAAGCTATTTTCCAATCTTCGGGTAGGGTTTCCTTGTTCCATATTTCTTCTATTTGCTTTTGCAAGATATCAAGTGATTCCTCTGGGGCATATTTCCATAGTTCTGCTACTACTGAGTCTTCCCCCGGCGCTTTGTTATTTTTGAGACGGGCAATGTGGAGCTTGATTTCATCTCTGTCGGGTGGTCTGGAATCTGGGTACCTGAGTAAGGGTTCCTTGGTCTCAATGGCGCTTTGAGGTTTAGAGCAATTAAGTAAATTCTTGAAGTAATCTGCCAGAATGCTGCAATTTTCTTCATTTGATGTCGCCAGTGTGCCGTCCTTTCGCTCAAAGCATAGAGATGGTGGTTTATAGCCAGCGAGTTTGCGTTTGAAGGCTCTGTAGTACTCTCTGCTTTCATTCTTCCTAAAGTTTTGTTCTATCTTTTCAATGAGAGATTTTTCGTATTTACGTTTCTCAGTTCTGAACACCCTAGCTGCTTGGGCACGTTGGGTTTTGTAGGTTTCCCAATCATTTTCTGATTTCGTAGAGTAGTACTGTATCCACGCATTGAGTCTTTCTTGGAGGACTGATTCGCAGGTACCATTCCACCAGGCATGCTTTTTGCCTCTCTTGATTTCTGCAACGTCTTTGGCGGCCTCAACAAGGAGACTTTTGGCGTTGTGAAAGTCAGTATTATTTGGTCTAGCCTTCTTCTGGAACTCCTCGACCGTTTGCCGAAGTTTATAATTGTCGAAGCGTGTGATCTGTTTGGTTGTCTTCCTTGTGTTTGCGGGAATTGGTTTGAATTTGATAATAGACATAAAATGATCTGAGGCCACATTGATGCCTTTCTTTACCTTGACATTCATAATCTCAGGGCTGTTTCTCCTGGAGATTGAAACATGATCAATTTGGAACTCTCCGAGAGCTTGGACGGGAGAACGCCAAGTCATTTGCTTTCTGGGTAGATGGCGAAAGTGGGTCGACATGACCTGCAGGTTGTGATTTTCGCAAATGGACACCAGTCTTTTGCCGTTGGGATTGGTTCTTTTGTGAGCAGGGTAATTTCCTATAACTCTCTTGTACTTCTGTTCACGACCTAGTTGGGCATTGAAGTCACCCAAAAGAAGCTTGACATGGTGTTTGGGGATTTTGTTTAATTTTTCATCCAGTAGGTCCCAGAAATTATCAACTTCGTCTGGATCAGACTTGTTCTTATCGTTTGTAGGAGCATGTGTGTTAACTAGGGCGTAGGTTTTGTTCGCGCATTTAATTGTGAGTATAGACAATCTGTCATTCACAGGTTCGAAATTTGCAACCGATTTAAGGATCTTGGTTCTAACAGCAAACGCGGTTCCAAGCATCACAGCTCCATTGAGGATTCGTCTTTGCGTTTTGCTCTTGAAAAATCGGTAGCCTTCGGATTCAAAAATCTCTTCATCTGGGTACCTTGTTTCCTGTAGGGCCATTATGGATATCTGATTTTCGTGAAGAGCTTTGGTGAGGGTTTTCAGCTTGCCAGTTTGTGTAAGTGAATTTATGTTGAAAGTTGCTAGAAAGGTTTTAGATTTTGGCCTGAGTTTTTGACTCTTCGGGGTACACCGAGACGCTCCGACTCGTCTCTTGCATGATGTCGAGTCTCCCCCAGAATCCGAACGAGACTCGTGCGCCGTGGCGTTCACGACGAGGGATTTATCCGAAGATTTACCCCCTGGGGTATATTTCTTGAAATGTTGTGCCATCATGCTTTTTGACTTGACTTTGCTTTGGACGGGTACCCATCCTTTTACAACTAGGGTTGTTAGCCCTAGAGGTTTCCTCAAGATGTTTTCTGGCTTCTGGTCATTTACCAGTCTTCGCCGTAACCCTGGCAAGGGACCAGTTTTTTTCACGGTGGTATTTTATTTCCCTACTACCCTCTGACTCTGCTGGCGGCAGAGCCAGCGAGCTTCCCCAATTCCAATGGGACGCGCCCGATGGAGGTAACCGGTAAATCCCCACACGGGTTATTATTATTATTATTATTATTATTATTATTATTATTATTATTATTATTATTATTATTATTATTATTATTATTATTATTATTATTATTATTATTATTATTATTATTATTATTATTATTGTTGTTGTTGTTTTGGATCACTGGCCGAGCAACTTCATCCCCTTTGTCACATCGCTCTTTCTGAATCTGTCCACACATTAATGCAAAATGCCCCTTTCCACAAATGACACATTTGGGACGATTTTTACATCTCTTAGCTAGGTGCCCAACTCACAGACAGCAGAAACATGCCTTATTTTTATCCACTACTTGTCGTCTTTCTAATAAAGACAAGTCCTGAGCTTTAATACAATCTTGAGAAATGTGACCAGAAGAACAAAATAGGCATTTCCTCTCCTCTTTAGAGGCGGTGAGCAGCCCTGCAGCAGTGGGAATATCATTTGAAACAAATGTGGATTGCCTCACTGCACCCTTCGCTGTGGGCTTTGTGACTTTCGCTCTAGATGTATCCGCATCCCTGAGACCGAAACCAGCCATTGCCATAGAAATTCTCTGTTCACTTTCGACCTCAGATCTTAAAAAGTCCATGAGTTGTTTCAGCCGAGCCTTTCCGGGGTCCTCACCCTGTGTATTAGCCCCTCGTTGATGTGAAGCTAGAGATCGTTGCCATGCTCGTAGAAGTTATTCAGGAAAACAAGACTCCATGAGAGGAAAAAGCATTGCTTCACACCTATCCGTGGTAATCTTTAAAGTTTCCAGAGCATAAGGTCATGCCAGAGGATGGGTTACTAGCTTACAATACTAGCCTAAGCAACTCTCTAACATATACTTCAACTAGTACATCCTCTCTCCCAAAACGGGACTTTAATGCTTCCACGGCCTTAGGGTAGTTTTCAGAAGTAGCAGGATAACTACTGACCATTTCTCTGGCACTAGAGCCTTCAGTAGTGGCTTGAATAAGATACTGGAACTTATCCGAGGGATCTAAACTGGTATCCTCATCAATTTTTCCAAACTGGGCCCAAAACTGTAACCAGTCCTTCGGTTCACCGCTGCATTTTTTAAGTTCTAGGAGTGGAAGCCTATACTTTCTTTTAGTAAATGAGTCAACACTTGGGGCACTTTCACTGATAGTATTCTGCTGTTCTCTCATCTTTGTAAAACAACAAAAGATCCTAGTCTACTCCCTTTAAGTGCGTTTCTTTGCCTATTTCAAAGCCCTCGAAAACAAATCTAAGGAGTAACAAGAATCAAACAGGTTACACTAACTGATCTCACACAACAGCTTGCGAGTGTACGTTCATTACATTATACCTTTAAATTCACGTAATGACCTTCCCAATGAGAATTCAACCAGTGAAACATGGGACAATCCACACATAATAATAGTAATAATAATAATAATAATAATAATAATAATAATAATAATAATAATAATAATAATAATAAAGCAGAGTGGCCGTGCGCGCAATTCCGCTACGGCTATGGAGCCAAGCTCTGCATTCGGGAGGCGCCTGGGTTCTAACTTCACCTGAGAATGTAATTCATAAGTACTTCTCCTAGTTTATCAAAGGAAACGAACGCGTGTTAGCAAGACAAAATGAATGTCGAACAGCTGGGAGGAAGGGCACCTTTAAAGTCTGACCCAGTAGCAGTAAACAAAACAGACAGTTTATGGCAGGACGACGTAGACAATAGGGATTTGCTTACCTCGAGCACGCAGGGACAGGCCTTCGTAAAGACAATCTACTTAAAAGACCTGAACGGGTGTATCAGACATGTGCATCGGAAAGGGGTGAAATGCATTTCTTAAAGTTAACTGTGTGAATTAATTTTATGTGTGAATATAACGGGATTTGTTTGTTATTATTTTTTAGTGTATTTCCTTTTTGTGTTATCTGAAGCCATCATTTTTCAATTTGCATCCAGCCGACTTATAACTGTTAGCATCTTCAGTCTTCAGAAACTAATTTAAAATAAATAAATGTATAAAATATCTGAAAAAGATACAACTTAATTCAAATTAAAATAGAATGACTTGTTTCGCTCTTCAATGAACATCATCAGTTTTTATCAATTCACACTCAGATATGTTTAGAAATGTATAAACATTTATGTTTATTCCTATTCATACCCTTATAAACTTGAATTTCGAAACTTATCTTACTGCAGTCCTCACTGCTCTCCACCCTAGCATAGAATGTAATACCATTACTCTGTCGTTTGCATGATTCCAGCTGGCTAGTCAGTCCGTTTACCTTCCACCATGCCATGACCCCTGCACTGGTTAGGTCAATGACACCCCGTAGTTTACTTTATTTTTAGCCCTCCCCTTCTTCTTCTTCTTCTTCCTATTATTATATTTATATACATACAGGGGTTCTTAATGAGCATTTAGTTGGTTAACTATCATACCAGTATTTTTTAATGTAATTTTCCGCTTAGGTGAACTCTTTTCTCACAGTATTTCTTTTTTTTTGCTATTTGCTTTACGTCGCACCGACACAGATACGTCTAATGGCGACGATGGGATAGGAAATGCCTAGGAAGTGGAAGGAAGCGGCCGTGGCCTTAATTAAGGTACAGCCCCGGCATTTGCCTGGTGTGAAAATGGGAAACCACGGAAAACCATCTTCAGGGCTGCCGACAGTGGGGCTCGAACCCACTATCTCCCGATTACTGGATACTGGCCATTATTATTATTATTATTATTATTATTATTATTATTATTATTATTATTATTATTATTATTATTATTATTATTATTATTGTAAATTTAGTCTACTATTATTATTGTTAAAATTGTTATATTTGCTTTACGTCGCACCGACACAGATAGGTCTTATGGCGACGATGGGATAGGAGTAGGAAGGAAGCATCCGTGGCCTTAATTAATGTAGCGCCCCAGCATTTGCCTGGTGTTAACATGTCAAACCACGGAAAGAATCTTTAGGGCTGCCGATTGTGGGGTTCGAACCCACTACAGTAGCTACCGAATGCAAGCTCACAGCTGTGCAACCCTGACTGCACGACCAACTCACCCGGTATTATTATTGTAGTAATTTACATTGTTTTCAAAATTGTTTACGGGTTTTCTAATGACCTATTACTAGACTGGCTAGTTTTCTGCGATTTATCCCTTAAGTAATTTTCGTTTACGTGAACGTCTTTTGTGCAACTATATTCTTAGTTTTACTACAATTTGCGATATTTGTTACAATGTATGACGAGAAAATTTTATTGACAATCTTGTTTTTGCTTGTTGTTTAAAGGGACCTAACATCTTAGGTAATCGGTCCAGTGACAATCTTGAATAAATAAATAAATAAATAAATAAATAAATAAATAAATAAATAAATAAATAAATAAACAAATAAATAAATAAATAAATAAATAAATAAATAAATAAACTTGTGAACGAGGAAAGAACGGCAGGAAATGTTACTGCTTTACGACAGTGCCACAGCTGACTTAAATTAAAATTCTTAGACTGTTGCCGTGAAATTTCACACCTCTTCCTTCTCCCAACGTGGCCAAGCAGTTCAATAAAAGTTTAATACTGATATTAACGTTGCTGTAAAGAAAGCAGCTAATTTTAGCATAATCTGCAAAGAGTTATAACCATTCTCGAACCAATTATGTGGATGAATGGGGTACGTGAATATGTATCGCAAGACAAAATCGTTTTTCGAATGCAGGATTTCAGTAAGCAACAACTTTATAACCGGAAAGAGAAAAAGTAATTTGAAAATATTGCAGCGAGAGAAGAAAGCGCTGTCATGGAACACGTCCTCGAAGTTTGTCACAGTCAACTTCCTAACAATGAAGATAAAGGGAATTTTGACAACATATTAGAAGTCAATGAGTCATCACTGATCAGCATTTACGGCAGTCGCCCAGGTTACAGATTTCCTATCAGTTGTTTACCTTGCCGTTTCTTAAATTATTTCAAAAACTTGGAAATTAATCGGTCATTTTCTTTGATAAATTAATCCACTCACTATTTCCTCTTCCTATGAATGAATATTTACCCTATCTTGCCCTCTTGACCTCCAACTTCATCATCATATTGTGATAATTCCTTCTTTTAAAAGCTTTACCGAAGTCTTATACGAATGTCACTCCACGCCATCTCTCTACTCACAGCTAGGAACTTTCTACTTAGTCGAGCAGCTAGTCTTCCCAGCCAAGAGGTGGCTACATTTTCGAAACACCACTCTTTTGTTAGAAATCGCCAAGAACAAGTCCTGCTGCTTTCCTTGGATCTTTTCTTGTTCTCGCACCAAATAATCCTGGTGTAGGCCCCATACAATGGCGTTCGTACCAGTGACGTATACTGTACCGTGAAGGGGTTGTAGGCTGCGTCATTCAAGATATTTCAGATACGCTAAGAATAATGGTATGCATTGAAGGCCTACAGAACAGTTCGAAAGGTGTTGTGACACATTCAGACTCCTGTCTACAAAAGGATTAAAGCATGAGGAGGAAATACAATAGCAAGCACAAATTAGTGTACCAAGAAGTCTTATCAATATGGAACTGGAATGCAGCTGTTATTTCCGAAATCTACAGGGAAATACACAGCCGCAGTGCCGGCTGATACGCAGAACAAGGAAACACATCACTTAGGAATTGTTGGAAATGAATTTGGGGAAAATCCAACGCCGGGACGATGTTTAAAGCCTGAATTTGGCAACGAGAGGAATAACTTGAGATTTCACACTCCCGGTAGCGTTGAGCCAATGACGAAATTCGCGAGGAAGAAGCATCGTTATGTTATGGGAGGTGCTATACAGATTAACTTCGCGAATATAACAAATAGTTGAAAACTGACAACAGATTCAGAATTAATAAGAATTTAGAAGCATGACCTATTATTAAAATTTGGTAATTTTTGTAGGTTTACAGTTGTAATTCTTGGAAATCAGTGACGCTATTCTCTGACTGGCTAAAAGTAAGGAACGTTACATATGACGCGACATATCCCGCCAAGTAGACAGAAGCTAAATTCATAATTATTATAATAACCTGCGATGGAAATGAGTTCAGATTTCACTCAGAGGCACGAAATGAATAATAACATAGTTGGACCTCGAAGTAAAACCACAGAGAAAGTTGGAGTTTCTCACTCTAACGTGAACGTTCATGAACCCGGATAGGGGCTGAAACTGTTATAAATAGTAATGCGTGCAGCACACGAGAACCATTCTGAAAAGTGTACGGTGATCCATTATAACGACTCTGAGAAGTTTATTCAAGCTGTTACTACACTCGTTAATGCAGTGATACTGTACGGTTAGATAAGTACGCGTTACGGTCCTGGAAATCTCACCAGTAACATGACTTCGGATACCGGAGAAAGTGTTACCAGTAGTTGCCTACCGGCAAATAACTACCAATTTATAAACAGTTACGGAAGTGATTGAAAGTAAACCTAGGGTGGTAGGATAGATGTAAGACAAATTTAGGTACAGTGCAAATTTCTTGACAACAGTCGCGGTTGTTCGACATTATAAGACGCCTGTAGACATTCAGATTCTGGATGATACCTGGTCAGCCTGGCGGACGTTAGCCTACAATATTTACGGGAGTGCCGGGCCGGTGAAGGTGATACCGATGTGTCACATGTTTCTCAGGGCCGGCAAGGAATGAAGAGTGCATTGTGAAGTAGGCGGGTCAGATAAAGGGCGAGAAGTGTAAATTTTCCTTTAAATATTAGTGTATGAAAAAATGGCCAAATGTTAATTTCCAAAATTTTAAAAAGGGTAAATTTGAAAAGTGCATTGGATTACCGCTACATGCTGGCATGGAAACCAGCAGGATGTCGTGCTAAACCGTAAGGGTCATGTGGTCCTCGTCCGGTTAAGCAAACTGCAGTTTGAAATGAGTACAATATCAATTTAATTACGTAGATCTGCTAAGGTTAACGGTGGAATTATATTCTTTAATTATGTAATTTAAACGTTAAGCGGGCTGATTCCCTGCTCGCCCAATTCAGATATAGTTAGACAAAGGGACAATTAATAAGTAAATAATTGTATCAGGCACTCTTTGCTTTTCAAATGCTGGAATTTACATAGTCATTTATTTGTTGCGAAGAAGCATGATTCATTTAAAATAATTTGATATTCAAGTTACGATTGCTCCAGAGATGTTTGATTTACTTATGTCATGTTCTCGTATTTTTATATCTATGTTATGGCATGTTGACAGATTATCCAGAGGTACAGGGTTGCCAGTGGAATTTAAATATTGTTGGACAACTGATGTCCAGATGTGTTAATGTAAATATATCAGTGATTATGTGTGCCACGAAGTTCGCCTGCCGACGTCAGTAATAATAATCATTCAAAATATCTAAGTGATAAATCGGTACGGGTTATGTCTAAATGAGTGTAATAATTATACGGGCATAAATAAGGCATAGGCCTGATTTCAAGAAACATTTCGAATAAATTAAATGTGGATGTAACATGAGCAACGTGGAAGCCCTTAATTCGGGCAGTAAAATTGAATTTCATATTATTTGTTGATTTAATATTTTTCTGGATCAATAATAATCAAATTAATGTGTTTCAAAGCGATTGAGGCACTAAGGTATGATGATCACATCACATTTAAGGCCCGGGGTGGGTTGAGCCCATTTTTTATTTTGAAAGTCATGCGGGACAAAAATCCGGCATGAGATATAATTCAATCGTACTGATGTTGATGATCAAATAGTTGAATCTCGAGGCCTACAACGAAGTTATATGCCGATTCCGGTGTTATGAGTGGCAAAAAAGTCCACGCATCGAGGATTAGTGAATAAAATACAGTAATTTGAAAGTTCCGGAGAAAGAAATGGACTTCAAATGAGAAGGAAGGAACAATTTAGCACTTGCAGGGATTGGATGGAGTTTCCCAGCCGCGAGATGCCATGGGATTTCTGATGTGTCTTAGGTGGACATGGTGACATGGTATTCCCATAAATAAATTACAGTACGAGTTGAAGAAAGTTTCCTGTTCGATTACCGTTATTGTGTTCCACCGATGTGAATTCGGATCTTGGTCGAACATCTGGCATTTAACATGTGTGACTACATTCTAAACATTGGTAATTAAGATTATTATTATTATTATTAATAATAATAATAATAATAATAATAATAATAACCAAACCCCATGGCCCAAAATCCCCGAAGGGCCATGGCATACCAAGCGACTGCTGCCCAGCCCGAAGTCCCGAAGATACGAGGTGTTATGTGGCCAATACGACGGATCCTTTCGGCCGTTATTCTTGGCTTTCTAGACCGGGGCCGCCATATTACCGTCAGATAGATCCTCAATTGTAATCACGTAGGCTGAGTGGACCTCGAATCAGCCCTCAGATGTAGTTAAAAATCCCTGACCTGGCCGAGAATAGAACCCACTTCCTCCGGGAAAGAGGCAGGCACGCTTGCTCTACACCGCGGGGCCGGCCAATAATAACAAATAATAATAATAATAATAATAATAATAATAATAATAATAATAATAATAATAATAATAATAATAATAATAATAATAATAATAATAATAATAATAATAATAATAATAATAATAATAATAATAATAATAATAATAATAAATCATTTATTTTTATGGGTTAATTCGGATGAAGATGTTGACGGTGACTAGGGAAGTCAGCTGGCGAAATGACGTAGTGAATGTCAAGATGTTGTAAAGAGAAAGCTAAGTTTTATGATGATATTGATGGCAAATCCCTGCATCTAGATGTTTAGGTTAGGGTCCCTTTGTCGTATTCCTTCTGTTAACGGTAGGATATCTGGGGTTAGGAGCCCAGTATGTTATTGAACAATCCAGGCTGGATCTCATCTCGAAAAAAGATGGAGCCGACGACATATCAGTCAATACTGCTCTGCATTTAGGGCAGTCGCCCAGGTGGCAGATTCCCTATCTGTTGTTTTCCTAGCTTTTTCCTAAATGATTTCAAAGAAATTGGAAATTCATTGAACATCACCTTTGGTAAGTTATTCCAATCCCTAACTCCCCTCCTATAGATGAATCTTTGCCCCAGTTTGTCCTCTTGAATTCCAACTTTATCTACATATTGTGATCTTTCCTACTTTCATAAACGCCATTCAAACTTATTCGTCTAGTAATGTCATTCCACGCCATCTCTCCGCTGACAGCTCGGAACATACCACTTAGTCGAGCAGCTCCTCTTCTTTCTCCCAGTTCTTCCCAGCCCAAAATTTGAAACATGTTGGTAACGCTACTCTTTTGTCGGAAATCACCCAGAACAAATCGGTCTGCTTTTCTTTAGATTTTGTCCAGTTCTTGAATCAATTAATCCTGGTGAGGGACCCATACACTGGAACCATACTCTAGTTGGGGTCTTGCCACAGTCCTGTATGCCCTCTCCTTTACATCCTTACTACAACCCCTAAACAATCTCATAACCATGTGCAGAGATCTGTACCCTTTAATTACAATCCCATTTATGTGATTACCCCAATGAAGATCTTTCCTTATATTAACATCTACATGCTTACAATGATCCCCAAAAGGAACGTTCACCCCATCGACCCAGTAATTAAAACTCAGAGGATTTTTCTATTTGTGAAACTCACAAGCTGACTTTTAATCCCGTTTATCAACATACCATTGCCTCCTGTCCATCTCACAACATTGCCGAGGTCACGTTGCAATTGCTCACAATTTTGTAACTTATTTATTACTCTATACAGAATAACATCATCCACAAAATGACTTACCTCCGATTCCACTCCTTTACTCACATCATTTATATATATAAGAAAACATAAAGGTCCAATAATACTGCCTTGAACAATTCCCCTCTTACTTATTACAGGGTCTTCGTCTACTCTAATTCTCTGAGATCTATTTTCTAGAAATATAGCAACCCATTCAGTCACTTTTTGTCTAGTCCAATTGCACTCATTTTTACCAGAAGTCTCCCATGATCCAACCTATCAAATGCTTTAGACAGGTCAATCGCGATACAGTCCATTTGACCTCCAGAATCCAACAGATCTGCTATACCTTGCTGGAATCCTACAAGTTGAGCTTCAGTGGAATAACTTTCCTACAATCGAACTGCATTCTATCGAACCAGTTATTAATTTCGCAAACATGTCTAATATAATAAGAAAGAACGCCGTCCCAAAGCTTACATTCAATGCACGTCAAACTTACTGGCCTGTAATGTTTAGCTTTAGGTCTATTACACTTTCCTTTATACACAGGGGATACTATAGCAACTCTCCATTCATCTGGTATAGTTCCATTGACCAAACAATAATAAAATAAGTACTTTAGATATGGTACTATATCGCAACCCATTGTCTTTAGTATATCCCCAAAAATCTTATCAATACCGGGCGAGTTGGCCGTGCTCGTAGAGGCGCGCGGCTGTGAGCTTGCATCCGGGAGATAGTAGGTTCGTATCCCACTATCGGCAGCCCTGAAAATGGTTTTCCGTGGTTTCCCATTTTCACACCAGGCAAATCCAACCTGTACCTTAATTAAGGCCACGGCCGCTTCCTTCCAACTCCTTGTCCTTTCCTATCCCATCGTCGCCATAAGACCTATCTGTGTCGGTGCGACGTAAAGCCCCTAGCAAAAAAAAAATCTTATCAATTCCAACTGCTTTTCTAGTTTTCAAATTTTGTATCTTATTGTAAATGTCATTGTTATCATATGTAAACTTTAATACTTCTTTAGCATTAGTCTCCTCCTCCATCTGGACATTATCCTTGTAACCAACAATCTTCACATACTGCTGACTGAATACTTCTACCTTTTGAAGTTCCTCACGTACACACTCCCCTTGTTCATTAATTATTCCAGGAATGTCCTTGTTGGACGCTGTTTCTGCCTTAAAATACCTATACATTCCCTTTCATTTTTCACTGGAATTTGTATGACTGCTAATTATGCTTGCCAGCATGTTATCCTTAGCTGCTTTCTTTTGCTAGATTCAATTTCCTAGTAAGTTCCTTCAATATTTCTCCTTACTTCCACAGCCATTTCTAACTCTTCTTTCCAGTCTGTACCTCCTTCTTAGTCTCTTTATTTCTCTATTATATTAAGGTGGGTCTTTACCACTACTTACCACCCTCAAATGTACAAACCTGTTTTCACATTCCTCAACAATTCCTTTAAACCCATCCCAGAGTATGTTTACATATTTATTTACCGTTTTCCACCTATCGTAGTTACTTTTTAGAAACTGCCTCATGCCTGCTTTATCAGCCATATGGCACTGCCTAATAGTCCTACTTTTAAGACCTTCCTTTCTATCACATTTATTTTTAACTACGACAAAAACAGCTTCATGATCACTAATACCATCTATTACTTCGGTTTCCTCTATAGAGCTCATCTGGTTTTATCAGCACCACGTCCAGGATATTTTTCCCTCTCGTTGGTTCCATCACTTTCTGAATCAGCTGTCCTTCCCATATTATCTTATTTGCCTTAATTTATGTGCTCGCGCCCACCTTCCAACAGGTAAATAGTCTTGACCATATCTGATCGTGGTTTTGTCGTAAGAGTTGTTGTTTCAACCCTCGGCGATCAAAGGTTCAACCACCCTAGTGGTTGTCTATAATTTGCTTATGTAAATTTCAGGAATGTATTTGCCGGATTTATAAGCAAATAAGGATCAACAAATGTTGTGTGTTCGAGATGAATAAAAAGCTCCTTAAGCATTTAAGCCTCTTTTTTTTTGCTATTTGCTTTACGTCGCACCGACGCAGATATGTCTTATGGCGACGATGGGACAGGAAAGGCCCAGGAATTGGATGGAAGCGGCCGTGGCCTTAATTAAGGTACAGCGCCGGCATTTTCCTGGTGTGAAACTGGGAAACCACTGAAAACCATCTTCAGGGCTGCCGACAGTTGGGCTCGAACTCACTATCTCCCGGTTACTGGATACTGGCCGCACTTAAGCGACTGCAGCTATTGAGCTCGGTCCTTAAGTATTTGCAAGGGAACACTTCCAAGTTCTTGTTCCTGGAGGCTAGTAAACCCTTGGTGACAGTTAAAAATATCCGCCTTTTTTCCTAGAACGGAGCCTCCCATTTTTCTCTTTGATCTGTTTTTACTGTAATTATATTTGTTTTTATGATGAGCCTCAACGTTATTAATTAGTCTGCTCCGTTCAACCCTGTAGTACTAATTTTATTACGCCCGTATTTAAATTGGAGATTCCGTATCTTCATTTTCTTGTTTGTTTGTTTGTTTGTTTGTTTGTTTGTTTGCTTGTTTGTTTGTTTGTTTGTTTGCGTTATACATCGAACAGTAAAACTCCTGAGATAAATGCTGGTTGGGACTCAGGCTTTGAGCGGATACAATACACTCACTGCTTTACATACTTGCCACAACACCCTAACAACCCGTATGTCGAAAGAAGAGATCAGTAACCTTTCTTTACAACCTCGTTAATATGATCACAGCAATGAAGCTCATTCCAGATATTAACACCTAGCTAATTTCAAACCATCAGAACACTAATTAAACTAAGATAATTTTCTTCTTGGTGAAAATTGTAACCTGACCTTTCATCCCATTTATCATTATATACCACTGCCTGCTATCCATCTCACAACATCGTTAATGGAATATTTGCAGTCGCTCACAACCCTCCAAAATATTTACAGCATAACATCATCTGCAAGAACCCTTATCTGTGATTCCAGTCTTTGGTCATATCTATATATATAAAATAACTTGTCCTGACTGACTGACTGACTGACTGACTGACTGACTGATTCATCATCGCCGAGCCAAAACTACTGGACATAAAGAAATGAAATTTTGGGGATATATTCATATTAAGATGTAGGTGCTCGCTAAGAGAGGATTTTTGGATATTCCTTCGCTAACGGGGTGAAAAGGGGGGTGAAATTTTAAAATGAGTGAATCTATATCTCAAAACTTTAAAAGTTTACACATGTAAAAATTGGTATTTAGAATCTTCTTTAAAAACAAGGAAACACGTATTTTTTTGTTTTCAGAAAATCCCAATAGGGGGGGGGGTGAAAAAGGGTGAAAATGGGGAAAAATGGGTTGAATGCCTTTAATCAGGATACCGGTACTTATATCTCAGAAACTGAAGGTATTACAGACCTGAAAATTGGTACCTTTGATCTCTTTTAAAAATAAAGAAACACGTATTTTTTTGTTCTTGGAATATCCAATTAATGGGAGGGTTAAAAGGGGGTGAATTTTTAAAATGAGTGAATCTATATCTCCAAACTTTTACAGTTTGCAGATGTAAAAATTGGTATTTAGAATCTTCATTAAAAATAAAGAAACACGTATTTTTTTGTTTTCGGAAAATCGCAATAGGTGGAGTGTAAAGAGGTGAAAAAAGGGTTGAATACTTTTAATGAGGCTACTTATATCTCAGAAACTGAAGATATTACAGACCTGAAAATTGGTGTTTGAGATCTCCTTTAAAAATAAAGAAACACGTATTTTTTTGTTTCTGGAAAATCCAATTAAGGGGGGTGAAAAGGGGGTTAAATTTTAAAATGAGTGTATCGATATCTCAAAACTATTAAAGGTTATAGATGTGAAAATTGGTATTTAGAATCTCCTTTAAAAATAAAGAAACACGTATATCGTATATTTTATTTTCGGAAAATCCTAATAGGAAAGGTGGAAAAGTTTGAAAAAGGGGTCCAATGCCTTTCATTGGTCTACTTATATTTCAGAACCTTACGATATTACAGGTCTGAAAATTGGTGTTTGGGACCTCCTTTAAAAATAAAGAAACACGTATTTTTTAATTTTTTCAAAATCCAATTAATGGCGGTTAAACAGGAATGACAAACTGGGGTGAATTTTTTGAAAGACTATATCTACAGAATATCTTGGAAACGTAAAATGTTATAGACGTAAAAAGTGGGTGTTTGGAATCTCCTGTAAATGTAAAGAAACATAGGTGATTTGTTTTTGGAAACTCCACTTAAGGGGAACACAAAAGGGGTGAAATTTTAAAATGAGAATTTTTACAGTATATCTAAAAATACTTAACATGTTACAGAAGTGGAAAATGGTATTTTTTTATCTCTATTAAACATAAAGAAACGCGTATTTTTAGTTTTCGGAAATACCACTTGGGTGGAGTGGGGGGGGGGGTAAAAGTGACTGAAAATGGTGTTGAATTTTTTTAGTTAGGCTACTGATATCTCAAAAATGAAGACGTTACAGACGTGAAATTTGATATTTGGAATCTGCTTTAAAAGTAAAGAAACACGTATTCTCGGAAAATCCAATGAAGGGGGGTGGGGGGTGAGAGAATTGAAAAATTAATTGACTTAATTGTATGAGAATACATACATCTAATAAAAACTAAAGTTGTTACAGACGTGAAAATTCGTATTTGGATCTCCTTTAAAAACAAAGAAAAACGCGTTTTTTGGGGGGGGGGGGAACCATCTTGGAGGGCTGGAGTGTAAAGGAGTTGAATTCCTTTCATGAGGACACATAAATCAAAAACTGAAGAAGTTAGAGTCGTGATAATTGGTATGTAGAAGATCCTTTACTATTAAAGAAACAAGTATTTTTGCGGGAAAATTCACTTGGGGGGGGGGGGTAGTGTGAAATGAAGTGGAAAAAGTAAATTATTTTGATGGGGATACTTATTTCTCAAAACTGAAGGTAATAGACGTGAACATTGGTGTTTGGAATCTCCTTTAAACATAAAGAAACAAGCCTTCTTTTAATTTGGGGGGGGGGGTGGTTGCGGTAAATAAACGTAACGGCGGTGGGGTGTAGAAGGAGGTGAGACCAATTGATTTTACTGTTCTTAATGTACTTATAAGGATCCTCCGTTGCTCAGGCGGCAGCGCGCCGGCCTCTCACAGCTGGGTTCCGTGGTTCAAATCCCGGTCACTCCATGTGACATTCGTGCTGGACAAAACGGAGGCGGGACAGGTTTTTCTCCGGATACTCCGGTTTTCCCTGTCATCAGCCACTCCAGCAACACATAATAGTAATACTAATACTAATAATAATAATAATAATAATAATGTTCCGGACCGTCGTCAAATGTGCGGACCGCGCTGGAAACGGCTCCTGGCCGGGTAATGACTAAGAATGCAGTCCGGCCGCGGGTTCAGTGCCGCCAAGGCACCCAATATGACACCAGGCCGGATCTCCTGAAGGATTTTATCCATATTAAAAATGATTATAGGAAAAGAGGGCATAGATTTACGGACCCAGCTGACCAGGAGGAATACCTGAGCCTAGCCCGGGAAGTACGAAATCGATTGCTGGAAAGGAAGGTTGAAAAATGGGAGGAAACCTGCCGTAATCTAATAGAAAACGAGTCAGATCGGGAATTTTGGTGGATTCTCGCAGAAAACGAGTCAGATCGCGAATTTCGGCGGATTATATACCTAAAACAATAAGCATTCAATTATAAATTTCAGTATAATACCGTAGCGAAGCACGGGTATCTTGCTAGTCTATATATATAAAATAGCTTGTCCTGACTGACTGACTGACTGACTGACTGACTGACTGACTGATTCATCATCGCCGAGCCAAAACTACTGGACATAATGAAATGAAATTTTGGGGATATATTCATGTTAAGATGTAGGTGCTCGCTAAGAGAGGATTTTTGGATATTCCGTCACTAAGGGGGTGAAAAGGGGGGTGAAATTTTAAAATGAGTGAATCTATATCTCAAAACTTTAAAAGTTTACAAATGTAAAAATTGGTATTTAGAATCTTCTTTAAAAATAAGGAAATACGTATTTTTTGTTTTCAGAAAATCCCAATAGGAGGAGTGAAAATGGGTGAAAAAGGGTTTGAATGAATTTAATCAGGATACTTATATCTCAGAAACTGAAGGTATTACAGACCTGAAAATTGGTACTTTTGATCTCTATTAAAAATAAAGAAACACGTATTTTTTTGTTTTTGGAAAATCCAATTAATGGGAGTGTGAAAAGGGGGTGAATTTTTAAAATCAGTGTATCTATATCTCAAAACTTTGAAAGTTTACAGATGTACAAATTGGTATTTAGAATCTTCATTAAAAATAAAGACACGTATATTTTTGTTTTCGGAAAATCCCAATAGGAAAGGTGGAAAGGTGTGAAAAATGGGTTGAATGCATTTAATGAGGATACTTATATCTCAGAAACTGAATATATTACAGACCTGAAAATTGGTGTTTTGGATCTCCTTTAAAAATAAAGGGACACGTATTTTTTGTTTTTGGAAAATCCAATTAATGGAGGGGGTTGAGAGGGGGTGAATTTTTAAAATGAGTGTATCTATATCACAAAACTTTTAAAGTTTATAGACGTATAAAATTAGTATTTAGAATCTCCTTTAAAAACAAAGAAACATGTATATTTTTGTTTTCGGAAAATCCCAATAGGAAGGGTGGAAAAGGGTGAAAATATGTTGAATGCCTTTAATGAGGCTAATTATATTTCAGAACCTGAAGATATTACAGACCTGAAAATTGGTATTTGGGATCTACTTTAAAATAATAAAGAAACAGGTAGTTTTTTTTTTTTTTTTTTGGAAAATTTAAATAATGGGGGGTGAAAAGGGGAGTGAATTTTTAAAATGAGTGTATCTACATCCTAAAAGTTTAAACGTTTACAGATGTGAAAATTGTTATTTTGAATCTCCTTTAAAAATAAAGAAACATGTATTTTTTGTTTTCGGAAAATCCCAATAGGAGGGGTGTAAAAGGGTGAATAGTGGGTTGAATACCTTTAATGAGGATACATATATCTCAGAAACTGAAGATATTACAGAACTGAAAATTTGTATATGGGATCTCCTTTAAAAATAAAGAAACACGTATTTTTTTGTTTTTGGAAAGTACAATTAATGGCGGTTAAACAGGAGTGACATATTGGGGTGAAGTTTTTGAAAGACTATATCTACAGAATATCTGAGAAACGTAGAATGTTACAGACGAAAAAAGTGATATTTGGAATCTCCTGTAAATGTAAAGAAACATAGGCGATTTGTTTTTGGAAACTCCTCTTAAGGGGAACTAAAAAGGGGGTTAAATTTTAAAATGAGAATGTATACGGTATATCTCAAGAAGCTTAACATGTGACACAAGTGAAAAATGGTATTTTTATCTCTATAAAGATAAGGAAACGAGTACTTTTAGTTTTCGGATATAGCACTTGGGTGGAGGGGGTGGGGGGTAAAAGTGACTGAAAATGGGGTTGAATTCTTTTAATTAGGCTACTGTTATCTCAAAAATGAAGATGTTACAGATGTGAAATTTGATATTAGGAATCTGCTTTAAAAGTAAAGAAGCACGAATTCTCGGAAAATCCAATGAATTGGAAGGGGGGGAGGTGAAAGAATTTTGAAAAATTAATTGACTTAATTGTATGAGAATACTTACATCCAATAAAAACTAAAGTTGTTAGGGCCTACAGACGTGAAAATTGGTATTTGGATCTCCTTTAAAGACAAAGAAAAGCCCGTTTTGTGGGGGGGGGGGGAGCATCTTGGGAGACGTGAGTGAGAAGGAGTTGAATTCCTTTCATGAGGACACATAAATCAAAAACTGAAGAAGTTACAGTCGTGATAATTGGTATTTAGAAGATCCTTTACTATTAAAGAAACAAGTATTTTTTGCCGGAAAATTCACTAGAGCGGAGAGGAGGAGTGTGAAAGTGAAGAAAAGTGAAGGTAATAGACGTAAACAATGGTGTTTGGAATCTCCTTTAAACATAAAGAAACACGCCTTCTTTTCGTTTTTTTGGGGGGGTGAGGTAAATAAACTTAACGGCGGTGGGGTGTAAAAGGAGTTGAGACCAATTGGTTTTACTGTTCATAATGTATTTATAAGGAGCCTCCGTTGCTCAGGCGGCAGCGCGGCGGCCTCTCACAGCTGGGTTCCGTGGTTCAAATCCCGGTCTCTCTATGTGACATTCGTGCTGGACAAAACGGAGGTGGGACAGGTTTTTCTCTGGATACTACGGTTTTCCCTGACATCATTCATTCCAGCAACACTGTCCAATATAATTTTATTTCATTTGTCATCCATTAATCATTGCCCAGAGGAGTGCGACAGTTTCGGCTGCCGGCACAATTCCTATTGTCGCCGCTAGATGGGGGCTTTATTCATTCCATTCCTGACCCTGTCGAATGCCTGGAAACAGGCTGTAGATTTTCGATGTACTTATTCTGATCATAAACAGATCATTTTTAATCTTTCCTGGGTTCGTTTTCAAAAGCCATCTTTCCCTTCGGAGAACGTTCTTAGATTACAGTACCTTCTCCTGGCATATAAATAAAAATTTAAACTCATTTGAAATAAACGAGAGGAATGAGATTGACCGTCCAGTTTTCACCTCTATAATAAGGTCAACAATGCACGGAAGTATGTCAGTCGTATGGCCAGAAATCCCCCACAGTTGCCTACGCGCGACAATGGTGCTGGTCACATTCTCAACAATGACAATGGCAGCAGATGTAATTTACCGCCAAGTAGCGGTCTTGCATCTTGCTGTTGGGTCCAGAACATCTATAATAATAATAATAATAATAATAATAATAATAATAATAATAATAATAATAATAATAATAATAATAATAATAATAATAATAAGAATAAGAATAATAATAATAATAATAATAATAATAATAACAATAATAATAATAATAATAATGTTCTGGACCGTCGTCAAATGTGCGGACCGCGCTGGAAACGGGTCCTGGACGGGTAATGACTAAGAATGCAGTCCGGCTGCGGGTTTAGAACCGCCAAGGCACCCACGAAGACATCACGCCTGATCTCCTGAAGGATTTCATCCATATTAAAAATGCTTATAGGAAAAGATGGCAAAGATCTAGGGGCGCAACTGACCGGGTGGAATACCTGGACCTAGCCCGGGAAGTACGAAATCAATTGCTGGAAAGAAAGATTGAAAAATGGAGGGAGATTTGCCGTAATCTATTAGAAAACGAGTCAGATCGCGAATTTTGGCGGATTCTCGCAGAAAACGAGTCAGATCGCGAATTTCGGCGGATTATATACCTAAAACAATAAGCATTCAATTACATATTTCAGTATAATACCGTAGCGAAGCACGGGTACCTTGCTAGTCATTTATATACGTAAGGAAATGTAAGGTCCAATAATACTGTCTTGCAGGACTCCCTTTTCCTCTTTACAGGATCAAACGATACTTAAACTCCTCTAAAGCTTTGAGTTCTACTTTCTACAAATGTAGCCACACATTCAACCACTCTTCTGTCAAGTCCAGTAGCCCTTATTTTCGTCAATAACCTTCCCACCGGGCGAGTTGGCCGTGCGTGTAGAGGCGCGCGGCTGTGAGCTTGCATCCGGGAGATAGTAGGTTCGAATCCCACTATCGGCAGCCCTGAAGATGGTTTTCCGTGGTTTCCCATTTTCACACCAGGCAAATGCTGGGGCTGTACCTTAATTAAGGCCACGGCCGCTTCCTTCCAACTCCTAGGCCTTTCCTATCCCATCGTCGCCATAAGACCTATCTGTGTCGGTGCGACGTAAAGCCCGTAGCAAAAAAAAAAAAAAAAAAAAAAACCTTCCATGATCCATTCAATCAAAAACGTTGCATAGGTCGATAGCGTTTGCAGGCCATTTGACCTCCTGAATCTAAAATGTCGAATATATCTTGCTGGAATTCTACTAACTGAGTCTCATTAGAATGACTTTTCCGAAACCCGAACTGCCTTCCATCAAACCGGTTAGTAACTTCGAAAACGTGTCTAATATAACCACGAAGCTTAAATGCAACAAGTGTCAAGCTGCACTCATTCCTTTCGCCACTGGGGCTACTATTCCAACTGTCCTTTCATTTATAATAGCTCCTTCCTGCAAAGACTAATGAAATAAATATTTAAGACACGGCACTATGCCCCACCCATTGCCTTTAGTACATCTCTTAGCTGCTTTTAGAGCTTGTAAAATTAAATTTAGATACTTCGTCAGAATTTGTGGCCATCTCTACTTGGGCGTTAGTTTCTTATCCAACTATCTAACTATTACATACAACCGACTGAATACATTTTTCTTGTATTAATCCTTACGTAAACGCTTTCCATGCTCATTAATGATCCCTGGAATGTCATTCCTGGAACTTTATGCTGCCCTAACCTACTTTCACGTACTTTTCCATCTTTCCTTAAAATTCATATGACTGCTAAATATGTTTGCCATCGTATTATCCTTAGCTGATATTTTTGCTAAACGCAATTTCGCAGTAAGTTACTTTACTCGCTTTACTTCTACTACCATCCCTAACTCTATCCTGCATCTCCTTTTCTAATCTCTTTATTTTTCTATGATAATATAATTGGTCTTCACCATTCCTGACCACATTTAAAGGCATATGCCCGTCTGCACACTTCTCACAAATTGCCTTAAATTCATCCTCTGGGCTGTTCACATTTTTATTTACCATTTTCCACCAATAACTCCTTCATTTAACCCCACCCCCAAGGCCATTGTTATCAACCATATGGTATTACCAAATAGTCCTATACACACAACCTTCATTTCTGCTCTGGTAACGGACAGGGGTTGGACCTCGTGAAAGGTTAGTAGGTTGGTTGGTTACTTTATTGGATTGTTCCCGGGGGGATGGAACGAGCCGGTCAGGAAGCTCCACCTAGGTGAGGAGAAGAGGAAAAGAAGATGCTTAATGCCGCTCACTTGGAGAATATTTAATAGTATTGAGAAGACCGAAGTTATGTACAATAGGTACAGAGAAGTGAGACTCTGAAGTGACTGAGTTTTGAGTAGAAGTCGTCTAGGCGAGTCCAAGTGCTCCAAGTCTAAAGTCGATGAAAAGGCTTATTGTTATCGTCATTATTATTATTATTATTATTATTATTATTATTATTATTATTATTATTATTATCAGTTGCGCAATCGCATTTTCGTCTAACAGGGATTATTCTGGCACCTGCTCCGGAGAGTTAAAAACGGAAGGCCCAGGTGTAAGGATGCCTAAGTTTACATAGATCTCCGAGCCCCACCAAATTTTCTCGAAGCTTATGAAAATGTTCTATGACGTCATACCATACAACATTCTACCGTGTTACGGGCTGAGCCAATCAGAGTTTTGAAAACCCATATTCTTCCTCTACGACTTCGGCCAGCTCCCCGGTATGACCTATATCCTGTGTAGACTTAATTATCATCTTCGTGACTCTTACTGTAATCCCTTGTGACTGACTTCTTTCTCAATACTCTGAAACTCAGCTTTTAAACCATATTATCATATTACTGTACTATATGAAACAAATATAATTTCCTTAGATCTATACCGTATTACAAATATAATGAATCTCAGCTCCTTACGCTGGTTAACTCCAATATATCAGGTCATAGCAGTCCCTCCAACTTTCCTTCGGGTCGATCCTCGGAGGAAGCCGCCGGCCTGAGTTCGTATCTAGGAAGAAGTACACGACACTATCGCATTTAACATTTACTACAACAAAAACGTATTTGTGATCAATTACCTATACTACCTAAAAGTTCAGTTTCTCTTTAGGTCTCATCTTGTTCCAACGGCACTACGTCTAGAATATTTTCTTTCTAGTTGGTTTCAACACTGTTTGATTCAGCTGTCCTTCCCAGATTAAATTACTTACCATTTGTTGGTCATGACTTCTAGATTCGCATTACCTCCCAAGTTAACATTTGGTAAATTGAGATCACCCGTCCAATAACGTTCCTTCTGTGTCGTTCCACATATAGCAAATTTCCTTATGAAATAATTGCACGTCTGCTTCATAGCCACGCTCTCCAGGTACACTGGAATTCAAAACTCCTAATTTAGGCGTAACCATCCCGAACGATGCTCGGTTTTGCTTAGAGCACATTGGAAAGATAAACCTATGATAGTCTTTACTTCCAACCTCCTGGTGGCAGTTATTCTCCATGGTATACTGACCTCAATCTTCCCTTCTATGATCAACTTTTCTAGACGTTCTCCAGGTCGTCTTGCAATAAGTCCAAAGAACTGAAGTATGCATTCACTCGTACAAGAAGAAAGGCGTTTCAGAATCTTCATCTCCTGAAGTATGGACACATTGGTTCTTCTTGGGGTGCGTGGAACATATAGCATTCTACACCAGTACCATATTTCGATTGCATAAGTGCGTTCAATTGAACCAGGTCTCACAGCCAAATGAGAAAATCAAATAATACAGGGGTTTCAATGAGACGGATCTTTGTATTATTAGTATTACTGCTGTCCTTGTAGATCACAACGGTGACTCGTCCTAGCAAAATTATTCTCCTTATCCCTTTCTCGAAACGTCCTGTGTCGCATTGTTGACCCACACCATACGAAATCGTGTGCTAGCTCCAGAATTTTCACACGGCCTCCAAGCTTGACCAGTGCACCTCTATCAATCATCCCGTGTTTGAAATTACTGAGGTTAGCTCCCGTCCATACTCATGACTCACATTCGCCACCGACATTAGCATTTCTGAAAGCTCCCTCTCACTGGTGTAATCAGCAAACAACAAGTTGTTAATTTTTTCCCTCAATTGAGGTGTCTCCTGCCCAGTCATCGAGCGACTTCCTTTTGATATACTCACCGTAGACGTTTTAAAGTTGAAAGGCAAAATGCAGCCTTGTCTAGCGCCAAGGAACACACTGAAGTATTCTGAGATCTCACCCTCGACCTTTATAACTGCAGTGTTGCAGTCATATAGACCTCTCACCAGTGATAAAATATGAGATGGGACACCAAATTCCTAACCAACGCAGTCCAAGGCCTTTTTATACTCGTGGAAGCAGAAGAAGACAGGGACACAAAACCCCGGAGCTTTTTTTTTTATTATTTGCCTCAGTTGAAACAATCACTCAATCTATCAATCAAGCAATGATCTGCATTTAGGGCTATGGGTCAGGTGGGTGATTCCATATTAATTGTTTACCTAGCTTTTTCTTAAAGGAAATAGGTGAATAAGTTCTTATTTTTACTTGGGCAGTAATGCAACTAATGATGGCAGAAGTGAGGAGGACATATAATGCAGAATAGCACAAGGAATGAAGAGATTTAAGAAAAGAAGTTGTTCGCTTCGGACACTGATATACGAATTAGAAATATTATTTTTGTAAAACCCTTTCATTTGGAGCTGGTCTAGGAAGCCAAGAATAACGGCCGAGAGGATCCGTCGTGCTGACCACACGACACCTCGCAATCTACAGGCCGTCGGGCTGAGCAGCGGTCGTTTGGTAGGCCATGGTCCTTCGGGGCTGTTGCGCCATGGGGTTTGGTATGGTTTAATTTGGTTTTCATTTGGAGACGTTGCAAGGTGATTTGAAAATGGTTATCAAAGGTCTTTAAACTTTGCTAATGACAAAAATAGCGACATCGCATGAACAACAACAAGTGTTGTGAAGTCATTAAAATGAAGAGAAAACATTTCACAATTTTCATCATTTTGTCTCATTGTTCATCACACTCTCCCTTTAAAAGTTTTCAAAGAACTTGGAAATGTATCAAATATTTCCCTTGATAATATATTCCAGTCCCTTACTCCTTGTCGTGTAAATGAATATTTGCCCGAATTTTTTCCTCTTGAAATTCAATTTATCTTCATATTATTACCTTTCACACTTTTTGAAAGCTACACTAAAGCGCATTAGTCTACTAAGGCCATTCAATGCTATCTCCCCTCTGAGAGCTCGAAACATACCTTATATTCGAACATCCCGCCTCCCAAAGTTTGGAGTATTTTCGTAACTCTACTCTTTCGTCGGAGATCACCTAGAACAAATCTTGAGGATCTGTAAGTAACAAAATTGCTCTATCCTATACCAGAAGATATAGTGCACTGCAAACATTAAGTCCCGCCAGCAAAGGCACATTTACGACGTATAAGAGAATTTTACAGTTTGTTGTGTTAATGCAATAGTGTAATAGAGCAGTTTCTGAGACTTTCCTGTGCAGTGAAGTGAAAACATATATCCAATCATTCTATCACTCTTCATTATTCGACATTTTATCACACAATTAAATATATCCTTGCCATCGTCCCCCATCCCATTAATCATCTGTCATGTGAAATTATCAATACCCAGGGTTTTGTTGATGCTTATATGTTCAACGGCATTCACAATTTCATTACGCATAATTTGAGGTACCATTTCTAGATGTTCTATTACGCTTTCACGTGAGGCGTTTTGTATTACGTTCTGAATACAGTATAATTTTTCGCAATGTACTGCCCACCTGTCAACCTCTGCTTCTTTGCCTCCGATGAGGATGCCATTTTCATCGTCTACCGCCCAAGTGCTGGGTTTAAACTTACAGGAGATCCCGGAGACTTTCTTAAATAATTATTGTACCGGACGAGTTGGCCGTGCGGTTAGGAGCACGCGGCTGTGAGCTTGCATCCAGCAGATAGTGGGTTCGAATCCCACTGTCGGCAGCCCTGAAGATGGTTTTCCGTGGTTTCCCATTTTCACACCAGGCAAACGCTGGGGCTGTACCTTAATTAAGGCCACGGCGCATCCTAACCCCACTCCTAGGCTTTTCCTATCCCATCGTCGCGATAAGACCTATCTGTGTCGGTGCGACGCAAAGCAACTAGCAAAAAAAAAGAAAGTTATTTTTGTTTGATTTTACTTTTTATGTTCCACTATATCAACACACACATCTATTAGGAATTATGAGCTGCCTGTCCTGCAATTTGCCTGAATCTCCTGACACAGGAGCCTACATAACCCCCCGATTTTATGATACAGATCTCAGATAAGCAGAGGGATCTATTGAGGAACGTTTTACTCATTGTTGTGGATAACAATAATAATATTTTTTATTACAAGTTGCTTTACATCACACCGACACAGATAGGTCTTTTGGCGGCTATGCGAGAGGAAAAGGCTAGGAGTGGAAAGGATGCGATTAAGGTACAGCCCCAGCATTTTCCTGGTATGAAAATGGGAAACCAAAGAAAACCGTCTTCAGGGCTGCCGATAGTGGGGTTCTAATCCACTGTCTCCCATACACTGGTTACTGGCCGCACTTAAGACAGTGCAGCTACCGATCTCGGTATAACAATGATAATAATAAATAATAATAGTATTAATAGTAATGGTAATAATAATAATACGGTAATAATAATAATAATAATAATAATAATAATAATAATAATAATAATAATAATAATAATAATTGTTCCGGGGATTCTGTGGAACGCAGAGGTGAGAGAAGGTGCGGGCATGAATGGGTAGATAGAGAAAAGATGAAATTCTAATTTAAAATTTTAAAATTAGGAATTGTATTTCTTGCCTGTCTTTCATTCTTTTCTTTTAAAATTTAAACTTTGGTAAGAAATAACAAATAATAAAGTACAAAGGTTTAGCTCGTCAGCTCGAGAAACAATGTTACAAATGTCTACAACAATCTGACAACGTGATTTAACAACCTGAGCTTGAAGATCCCCAGTTACAATTTTAATAAGAACACACGGCTCCCTTCAATAAAAATACAAGGAGACAATATCTCTCTGGGAGACTATTCTCCAAAATTTACAAGTTCCAAGCCTCTTAAAGGCACAATCGACATTTTACCACAACCAAACAGTATTCACTGTGTAATTTGCTCAACAATCGAATTTACATAGGAAATGAAAAACAGTAGTTTAATTTAACAGGGGCAATAAGTACCCATACTACCTGGCCTCAGTGAAAGGAAAAGGTTAAAGTTATTGGCCGGAAATCAAAATCTTGGGAGGCGAACAGTTGCGCTCCTCTGAAATACATTTGAAAAATACCTAACAAGCTACATGGGCTGATGTCCCTAAGTTACAGAGGCTAAGCCTTTACTACGAAGGTGACTAGATGGACAGAAGGTTTAAATTACAAGGAAATGATAAATTTAAAGTTTACAAAATCCTATTCATCTCACGACCAAGTTGAAGGGGGATACAAGTTCTTTAGACTGGTTCGAAAATGTACATCAAGATATGAAAGTTTACATTACCAAGGAATTTTTAAACCTTCCCCTAGGACTCTCTTTCTGAGACGATTACATGATTAAAAGATGTCTGCCATTACTTTGAGATGGTGGACCTTCCGGAGATGGACGAGGTAAGCTCTCCCCTGCCTCCGCTACTAAAACACTCTACTGCGGACTGGAGCGATCAAAAGACTATACGGCCCGAAATGTGCTAGCTTATATAGCGGAGAGGAAAATTCCAGAAATCTCTGGGCCGAAGTCCTGGACACACCCACAGTTCTTATTGGTAAATTAAATAAATTTCAGAAATTCCTTATTTGTTCATTTTTAATACCGGCGGGAAGAGATTGAAGTGCTAGAAGTCCTAGAAACCCCAAAGCTATCCACAAGCAATTCAGTTTGGGAAACCTTGACACTCAAAGTTACTTTGTAAATTGATTGTTCATCCTCCTACCAGAGTGCGCACATAAGTCGGCAGTATGGACATCCGACGATAAACGTCCAAACTTCTTCCACTAGCAGTTTCAGAGTTTCTGTCAGAGATGGCCTTCTAAAAGACGCTTAATAATAATAATAATAATAATAATAATAATAATAATAATAATAATAATAATAATAATAATAATAATAGTCTGATCTCAGCTACCGAGTTGCAGACCGTGTGAAATGGTTCCATCTATGCTGCCTGCATACTAGTTTCTAAATTCAGATTGTGCTACTGTCCGGCAACGAAAGCAGAAGTCTACCGGATATTTTCTCTGGTTGAGTTATTTTAATTATGCCAGGTAATACAGAGTGGGCCACCAGAAATCCTTTATGCCGAAAACTACGGCATGGACTGTCGAGACCTTTGTGGCCAGAAAAATAGTGTAAGAGCAGAGATCAACCCCACGAATTTTGGAATGATGTTTCGGGCACTCTGTCACTGAGCCACCGCAGTTTGAATGAATAATCGTGGTTAGAGACAGTTTCAGCTACATGAGAGAATGTCACATTTACTAAGACCTACGAGTTTAAAAATGACCTAGTCTCATCAAAACTTACACCTATATTTATTTATGGTCTGCTTATGTCTGCATGGTACGAGTAAAAACAAATAAGTGTCAACACTCAAATTTCAAACAGCACACGGCTTCAAATACCCACATTCTTTTAAAATTAAATAGGTTCAAGGTATGCGTAATATGTAAAAGTATATCGCATTATGCCTGAATGATTTGAATCTGTGCTTCAAGCATCCTCAGGAATTTCTGAAGTATAATAACGTAACTTTATAGGGGGAATACACCCTTGACTATGGCACCAGGATAATGATGCTTTCCTTTCGTCAACAGGCTTTGTCTGGGAGCGTTCTGTCCTTGATTTTCTCCTTCATCTTCCACTACCTCAGCAGACGCTCAATTGTCCCGTTGTCTCTCTCTGATGGAGTTACGAACAACATGGAGCAGAAATTGATCAGGTTGATTTTGTGCTTGTAAAAGCGTTCTTTGTCTCTTCTCAGGCTGTATCGCTTCAGGTAATTACTCTTTCAATTATGCCATTGTTTTACCGGTAGCGTTAGATTTTTCTGAGGCGTAGCATTTTCTGTTCTCTCACATTTAAAGCCAGGTTATTAATCCAAACGTGCGAGGTACTTCCTATCAGGAATTTGGTCATATTTCAAAATATCATTAACAATTCGAGAAAAGGAAAACTTAACATTTTAGTGATACAAAGCTAGAACAGGTCGATAATTTCAAGTATTTAGGTTGTGTTTTCTCCCAGGATGGTAATATAGTAAGTGAGATTGAATCAAGGTGTAGTAAAGCTAATGCAGTGAGCTCGCAGTTGCGATCAGCAGTATTCTGTAAGAAGGAAGTCAGCTCCCAGACGAAACTATCTTTATATCGGTCTGTTTTCAGACCTACTTTGCTTTACGGGATCGACAGCTGGGTAGACTCAGGATATCTTATTCATAAGTTAGAAGTAACAGACATGAAAGTAGCAAGAATGGTTGCTGGTACAAACAGGTGGAAACAATTGCAGGAGGGTACTCGGAATGAGGAGATAAAGACTAATTTAGGAATGAACTCGATGGATGAAGCTGTACGCATAATCCGGCTTCGGTGGTGGGATCATGTGAGGCGAATGGAGGAGGATAGGTTACCTAGGAGAATAATGGACTCTGCTATGGAGGGTAAGAGAAGTAGAGGGAGACCAAGACGACGCTGGTTAGACTCGGTTTCTAACGATTTAAAGATAAGAGGTATAGAACTAAATGAGGCCACAACACTAGTTGCAAATCGAGGATTGTGGCGACGTTTAGTAAATTCTCAGAAGCTTGCAGACTGAACGCTGAAAGGCATAACAGTCTATAATGACAATGTATGTATGTATGTATGTATGTATGTATGTATGTATGTATGTATGTATGTATGTATGTATGTGAATATTTTGCTCGGGCTTAAACAAGAAGATCCTCATAACAATGAAAATCATGGAAATATTTAAAATATTGGCGTTCTTTCTTATTTGTCTTTATAATTGTAAATGTATTTCTCTTGAAAACAAGAAATTAATTGAACAGATACAACAGGTTTTCAGCGCATATTATGTAGTGAAATGCAATGCCTTCCTATCAGATCTCTTCAGCTCTGAGGTATCATATGACGCGGTGAGTCTTTGGTGTTTCATTATTTCACAAACAGTGAATCAACATGCTTTCTGTATTCGTACCTGTGGAAATATACGCCATGCAATAATCTTTTCCCAACCGCAAATTTATTTTGACCTTTTTCATTCCATTCCTGAGGCTAGCATACATACATACATACATACATACATACATACATACATTCATACATACATACATACATCTTCACTATAGACTGCTAGGATTTGCCTTTCAGCGTTCAGTCTGCAAGCCTCTGTGAATTAACTAAGTACTTCCGCAGTCCATTTTTCGCGATTAGCTCTGTGAACTCACTCAGTTCTTATATTTAAATTACAAAACATCTATTCTAACCATCGTCGCCTTCGTCTACCTCTGCTTTCCTTACCTTCCACGTCCGTATCCAGTTTTCCCCTGGGTAACCTGTTCCTCATTAGCCTCATATTGCCCCAGTACCTAAGTCGGTTTATAATAGTAGTAATAATGATAAAAATAATAATTATTGTACCGGGCGGTACACCTCCACTCCGCTAATTTAAAATGTGCGCCAGTTGAAACTCCTCTGCTGGAGGAAGTCTGAACTTTATCTACGCTATTAATTCTCTACTTTCTCAGAAGATGTCACCACGTGGAAAATTTTGAGTTTTTGAACTGTGTCATTTGTGATGTGTTTTTGTTTCGCTTGAAGTAAGAAGTGTGAACTTTCTCTTCTAGAGGACACTACTGAAGATCAACAATAGTGCCACCTAGTGCGAAGTCAAAGAACTATTTTGTTGGAGAAATTTTTATTTCATATGTTTGTCTTTGCTAAAAAAAATTTCTGTTATTGTTTAAGTTGGCTGTATACCCCTCTCTTTCCCCTTGTTTTGCATTTAACCAATCCCGAATTTCTGTTATTAATCTCTGACCAATCATAGGTATCGTCCCCCAACTTGAATATGTTTCTGTACCCTAGCCAATAAAGTAATTGTGGGCGGGTGTTTTCATTCCCCTGACACCTAGAACCTTCCGCGAGAGGATATAAACTGCTGATTTTTGGGTCTCCGGGCCACTTCTGTTCCATCTTTCAGTGTATAAAGTACATAGCAGGAGGCGGGAAGCGCCTCTTTCCTCGGCAGCGGTCATCAATAAGGTAATGGCCGATTAATAAATTCTTTCTTTGCTAGCTCAGCAGTTTAACTCTCGGGGCGGGTGCGAAGCGTTCCTCCATGTAAACTTTTCCTAAAATGTAACGATCTTTTCTTCTATTCTCTTTTAAGCTGCATATTGGGATAGAGAGTGCTAACCCTCTCGAGCTCCCACTCACATTTTCTTGAGGTGAACTTATTTTCTCAACCTATTCTTCGTTAATGTAAAACAAATTGCTCTTTTCTAAAGTCACCTCGGTAGTATGGGATTAGCCCTTGCATTAGTGGCCTAGAGCCAGATTAGGTTTTTAAAAACAAGTGTATTAGGAGTGCAAGATCGCCTCCTCTCAAATTGTTATTTTAGAGGTCATGTAATTGCCCATTTTTATTTAATAGACCTCAGTAGGTTGGGTATTTTACCCCTGTGTCTATGTCCAGTGAGGACAACTTGAAGGTCGAGTTTGGTGTGGCCTGGGAGAGGCTTAAATTTTGAGAGCGAGTGGCTCTTTTGAAAATTGAGTGTTGTATGCCTCGTGGAGGCTTTTCTGTGTAATTTGGAGCAAGGGCTCCTAGGTATGAATGGGGTTTTCTGCCCCTCTGTTAAAACTCGTGTTTGGGGTAAAACTGAGCTGATTGCCCAAGCAGTGTAAAATCAGGGCGCGAAGCCCAATTCCTGTAAATATTGTAACTACCCTTTTTGATTTGCTACTTTGTACCTCCCATGCTTGTTATTTCTTTGTTTTTGAAAAGAAAATATAACCTTGTTAAATTTTAAATTAATTTTGCTTTCGTAGCTGGAGACCTATTCACACCCGCACCTTCTTTCACCTCTACCTACCACGGAAAAACTCCGTAACAATTATTATCATCATCAACATGATCATCATCATCGCCATCTTTAACGAGAATAGGTGACGTATAAATCCAAAAATAAAAGAATGGGAATGTGATCGAATAAAATTAGATGATGCAGAAAATACTAGGATAGGAAATGAAGTCTTGAAGGAGGTAGGTAAACATAGTTGTTTGTCTACCAGAATAACTAAGTATGGCGGAAGTAAGGAGAATAAGACATTCATATTATCACAGGCATTTTTCAAGAAAAAAAATGCTAACATGAAACACAGATTAGAATATTAGAAAGGCTTCTTAAAAGATTTTCTGTGGAGCGTTGTATTGTATGAAAATAAAACATGAAAGGTAACTAATGCAGAAACAAGGCGAATGGAAACTTTTGAAACTTAGTATTACAGAATAATTCTGAAGTTCTTATGTGAGGATCTAATAAAAAATGGGGTTGTACTGAATAGAGGTGGCGCGAGAAGAACGATTTGTTGGAGTTTGGAGATAGATTAATGGGGCACAGGCCGCTCGGAACTTGTTCAGTTAGTTTTTGAGGAAATTGTAGATGGTGAGAACGGTAGAGGTAGACTAAGGTATGAATGCAAACATATCGCCGGAGATGCAGAATGTGTTAGTCATGTAGAAAAGTTACCACACCGAGCTCGATAGCTGCAGTCGCTTAAGTGCGGCCAGTGTCCAGTATTCGGGAGATAGTAGGTTCGAACCCCACTGTCGGCAGCCCTGAAAATGGTTTACCGTGGTTTCCCATTTTCACACCAGGCAAATGCTGGGGCTGTACCTTAATTAAGGCCACGGCCGCTTCCTTCTCACTCCTAGCCCTTCCCTGTCCCATCGTCGCCATAAGACCTATCTGTGTCGGTGCGACGTTAAGCAACTAGCAAAAAAAAAAAAAAAGTTACCACATGATAGGGTAGCATTGAGAGCTGAAACAAATCTGTCTATGGACCGATGACCTAAACAATAGCACATTTACTCATTATTTCATTTGTATAATATTACGTAATGATATTATTTACCGACGCATTCATTTTGCCTTTATTCTCACTATGTGTTGTGTGTCATGAATGCGCTGGCCTTCGTTTCCTCGTCACATAGTACTTGTTTTCATAATATTGTAGGTCTATTATTGCATGTTATGTGTTGTGTTATGCATTATGCTTCATATTTCCTATTTGTTTGTTACGCATTTCTTTCTTTTATATTGTCAAGTATCTTTCAATTTATTACTTCAGTAACGTGGTTACGTTTTAAACAGTGCCATGAGCCCTAATTTCGCAATTACAGTCGAACCTCAATATCTCGAACCTCCATTACTAGAATTTTCAGTATCTCGAAGTACTTAAATTTCCCGGCGCTCTGTCCTATTCTTCACGTGTATTTATTTCTCTATTACTCGAAATTCGATTACACGAATTTCTCGATTTCTCGAAGCGAACAACGACCCTTGAAGTAAAAAAAACTCTGTAACTCGAATTTTATGCGACATCTTAACTGTTCAATTCGGCATTTGTGGTTTGTGAAGAACAGTTAACAAGTAAAGAGAGGGTTACAGTGATGCTAGGAGCTAATATGACGGGAACAGAGAAAGTAAAATTTCTAGTGATCTGAAAATCGGCGAAGCGTCGCTGTACCTCGGTTGTGAATTAATTACCGGTCACGTACGAAAGCAACTCCCGAAGTCGCGGATGACAAGCTCCATTTACGAATCTCGGCTGCGTGGTACTTATGAGAAGTTTCAACGTGAAGAAAGTTAAACGTAACAAACATAAGAGACTAACGGATTTTTTCCAAAAGTGTTACAGGAAGTATGTTTCTTGTTTGACTACTATGTGTACTGTATCCTATCTTCTAGAAAGTTACTATAGTAAGGAAGTGATGCCGTAAAATAGAGTTTGTTTGTATGTTTTAAAATACTGTTAAAATAATGTATTCAGTATAAGCCCGTATATACATATGATGATAACTCGAAGTAAAATTTAGCTCCAGAGATGATTCGAGATATCGAAATTCCACTGTACTAAAGACAATAATTAATACGTAAATAAGTAAAGACAAAATTAAATAATTCCTCTGGTCATAAGGGAAATTATCTGTCTAATGAATCCTTATATAATTATTGAAAGGCTAATCACATGCTTTCAAAGAAATTAACTTATGTAGGTTAGGTTTCACAAGGAACTATCGAGTGAAGGGTAGCTCGTGAAACATGCATGCTCATGCACTGACTTACGTTCATCAAAATCTACGTGCAAATGTTATTTTATTGTTTTTGTTGTTGTTGTTGTTGTTGTTGTTGACGACATTATTTTTCAATTCTAGAGACACGTGGTCGTATCTTGCATAAAATGTTTGTGCTCATAACTTGTCAAAACCATAAAACTAGGTGTAGAATGGCATATCCCCTTTTTAACGATTTTAATGATTTTTAATGATGCAGTAAATTGGATCTACAATACTAGAAACCAGCGTGGACCCGCTTAGTTTGTCCACAGCAATGAGAAGTGTAACGAAAATACATAAACAGTGTATGAATGAGTGAGTAGGCCTATATGTACAGGGCTTGTTTATTCCTTGAATTGCTAGTAGCACGAATTTCAATTTGCCGTGCATTCAGTCACAATTACAGATGAGTAAATTTTGTGTGCTAACCACTTGTTGGCTGCTTGTTTGTTGAAGATTAACTTGCTCTGACACATGAGCTGGGTACTAGATAACAGTTATACTGGGCTCCCCGATCATAGCTTGACTGAGAATAGTGGTAAGACTACCTGCCTTCGTTTCTTTTTGATCTGATGTGTATATATACATACCTACATAATTGTTAGATATATATCGAAGGTTTAGTTATAATGCCAAGTATCTGTCAATGCTCTTTTTATCCATTACTCCCTTACGAGCGGTCACGTTTCTCAGTCCATTAGAACAATTTTTTTTTATATTCATTTTCTTATGCGAATGTGTAATGGAAAATGAAACTTTCCGTACCGTACTGTAGGAATGTGTTGTTGCATTACGTATTCACGCACTTCTACACAATAATATATTTAAGGTTAATTTTCCTTTACACTTTTATACAGTAAAGTAAATTCGTGCCCTCATCCCGAGATGGTTCAGCTCTTTTCAGGCACACCATCTCCCTAATGGAGGTGAGTTTCATGTCCCACCTTTCATCACATACCAGCCCTCCTGCCATTCTGCTATTCTTAACTCTTAGGTAGTACCGGGAATTGAACCCGGGCCTCCAAGGACGGCAAATAATAGTACTAATCGTTACGCTACGGAGGCGGACAATGCTGAGATAATAGCCCACCTAACTCATTTTCTAGAAATGAAACACAAGTGTTAAGATGCAACCAAGTTATCACTTAATCAGACGCTGCAGACAGTACTGTTATTTAACATAAATCAAATTGTAAAAAAGAAACGAGTTAAGGTTAATGTAACTGATACAGATATACTTACGTGAACATAATCTCAGAATTACGAGGGACTGTTACACGTACAATTTGGAATGAATGAATAATACAGTCTGTGTGTAACAATTCCACGTTCCTTCAGTTATCACAAGGTATACCATTTCCTAAACAGCGTCTCCACTGACCAATAACTTACTAATATGGAAATGTTACTGAAAAAATTGCAAAGTTATGGGAATCGTCCATAACACAACGGGACTCCAGTAAGAATACTATTCTTAAATGGTGCATTTAATTTCCTCAGACCGAAAAATGTCGAATGCACCTCATTAAATAGAGATCCATCAGGTGCATCGTAGGTTTTAAAGGAGTTAACACTTCCCTTAAGGAAAATGTAAACAAACGCTTTGTAACATGCATCATATTACACACACGGCAGTCTGGGCTACTTTATATTATTAATGTTTTATAGTGTATCATGTAAGAATATATCGAGGCAATCGTGTTATTATATTAGCATGATAGAATTCATTTCTAATACTGTAATGTACATATCTGTGTTATAATAATTAACTTATAAATTTAGGGTATTTATTTGTTAAAATTACGTGCATTGGTGATAAAAATCAGACAGCCTTTTCTGGAACATTTCTACTCAGCCTACCTTTGTAAAAAGAGGGGCTGCAAACTTTCGTAAAACCATATCTATGAATATCCAAGTAAAACAGTCTCGTGGAAAATACAGAATGGAAAATTTGTCAGCCAGGTTTTATCCAAGCACCTGATTAGGAAAAGGTGGAGTGATGGAACAGAACAGAATTTAGATTTGAGTGGAGTAGGAAAGAATAATAACGAGGACTCTTGTCAGTGTTCCTTTATTTGTGAAGTTTGATTCAGTATATTTATGGTGATAGTATTATAAGTGAAGGATAGACTGCGTACTGTCTCAGTTCGGTCGCACACGAACTATCGTCAGTCTACCGGACTATGTGGGAATAGCTCGATAAATATTATCAGGTGCATCAGGTTGGGTGGCACTTAATGTCAGCGGTGACTAGGCGTATCCGGCATGAGGGAGGATGGAGGTATGTGCACTATAATGATTAGACATGATTTTGGAGACATATCGTCACAAGGTGGTCGAACCGAGGACAGCTCCGGGAGTTCAAGACATGAGGCTTCAGATCCAGTCACGGAAACGTAATCTGTTGGAGTGAATGGCCATGTATTATAAAGGTGGGATGTAAAATGTGAATAATATGTTTGAGTGGGGTTGTTCTGATTCTTAGAGAAAGTCGTAAATTTTAACTGATGAAATTGTATATGATATTTTTTGTATATTTCTTACAGACAAACAGTTAATAAAATTTATTTATGTTAGCATTGTTGGTATGTTGCTACTATTTTCTAAAATTTCCAGGGAGTAGTGGGTAAGACACAGTCACGTGCATGTGGAAAATACAGAATGGAAAATTTATCAGCCTTTTGCCGCTTTTATGAACACGACCTGAGGGGAACATTTTATGCTCTACATATTATTATTTATCTATTCACGTATTTTCATCTTTTATTTCAATCGAAGTCACCAAATGATAATTACATTTAGTTACGGTACGAGAATTAATATTATTAATACATTTTTAAATGTTACAGTTAACTCCCAAACGTGAGAAAGGTACATTATCATATTACAGCTTCACTACAATACGGAAGTCAATCCAGTAGCATACAAGCATAACGTTGTAAAACTTTTAATTCTTCACCTCGTGTGAACTTTTCACTTAATGTAATTCTTCTGAGGCAAGTGTGTACAATTAATTATATATCACGTAAACACAGATTTGTAGGCTTCCAGGGAAACTTCCTTGAATTTTTATAATCTGGTAATTCATTACCTCTTAATTTCTCTTGTTTCTGAAATGAGATTCTCTAAATGTAAATATTTGCTCTAACGCTCACTATTCCAACTCATGCTGCAGCGAAGATAAACATGAAATAAACAAGTATATATAGCTGAACAAATATTTGGCATTTCTGACCATTAACGAGTACTTCATGGAGCGTGTGAATAAGTTTGTCGTTAACTAACCTCCTTCCTTTCTGAGTAGAATGTAACCAGGTCCAACGACTCATTGTATATCATTAAAAGTACGAAATTAGAATGTTGTATGCTTCTGATATACTGGTTCAATGACACTCACGAAATGTTTTAAGCATTTCACAGTATAGTAATTATATTTCATACTTGTCAAGGAAAAGATCTTGATGGTTACATTTTGTTAAGAAGGAAGCCGTACTTTCCAGTGCCGTGTCAGTTAAAAGTAAAACATTAAAAAATTATAATAATTTTACAGGTAATTTGTAATGTTAAATTTATAATTAACCAGTGTGTTCGACAGACTGAGGAGGCTTTAAGTTATATTTGACGGATATGTAACAAATTAGGATAAAATATAATATTATTGATTACTTAATAAATATAGAAAATATAACTATATCCCTCATTCTTCCCTTCTTCAAGCCGTTAAATAGAACAAGAAGGCTGTAAATATGTTATCGTCTCCAGTATCTGACCTTGCATTCATTCTGACTGAAACTGCCGATAATATCACATCTTCTGCTTCTTTTGATTGTAATGCGGTACTGAAAATTTTGACAGCATAAGGCAATATGAAGTTCTGTACAATTACTTGGGACTTACTCATATCTCTGTACCCAGAGTAGAACATGACAGTATGTTCCATGTTTTCTAATTTCACCGGGTAATTTTTCGAAGTGTGTACAATTCACTGGCAAATGTTCACCTGTGGAAAGTAGTAATATATTTCCAAGGGCCAAATTACATTTCTTAGCTTCATATGCATACGACGTGAAAGCATTCTGCACTTGTAGTACATCGTTCAAGTAAAATAAATTTGTACAATTCCCTCCTTATATCTACTGAACCACATCGTTTCATGATGGGAGAGATAATATTTAAGGGATCAGAAACGCTGTACCGGGAGTCGAAATTGGAAAGGCGCAAAAGGTAACTGGGAGCTCGAGGGGGAGTGGGCAAAGCAAGCCGAAACGGGCGTGGCAAGATGTGTGTGAGAGCAAGGAAGCCAGAGAAAAGGATAGAGCGACTCGAATACTGTCTGGGGATTCACATATACCACCCTTATGAGAAGAAACGCGTCATAAAGCAGGCCTGGTAAGGTACGAAAATAGGACGATAAGTACTCTTCTGAACAGAATTTGATATTAAAATAACAAAAACATAAATTATAATTTACTGAGTGATATGAACTGATCCGATGTGCTAATGTTAATTGCCTTTCTTATTTTGAATTGAGCGGGATGAGCGTGGGAACCAAGATCTCATCTGCACAAAGGAGAAGCGTTTGTATCTTGGGGTTTTCCCGTATGTGGCGTCTCTGTCAGAACTTATAAAAGGGAGCGCTGAGTGGAGATGGCATTCATTCTTTCTGTCTTCGGAAAACGGACGTGAGGGGGGCTGCGTCGTGAGCTTGTAGAAATCACAAGGAATCTGTATTAGAATGTGTAGTGTCGGCCAGTCTTATAATTCGTAGCATAGAGAAGTAGCCAATACACGAAACTAGGAAGTAATATTAATAAACTTTGATCCACACGTTCGTGTGCAGTAGCGTGCTGAAAGGTTTATCAAATACATTCTACATGTTAGGTAGTGTCTACAGACCTAACCCATGATGTTATGAACTAGGGGTGACCGGAGTGCGCAAACGAGCATCTTAATTGTGTGCATAAAATTGCAGTTATTGGCGGTACGGGAATCTACGACAAGAGCTGTTTGAGCACGAGACCTTCCTACAATCCAGTATTCAAGCAGACGGCATCACGATGGACCATACAATGGAGCTCAACTGAAGACCAATAGCCCAGAACGACGCTCGTGAGATCTTGGGCTAAACCCATTTACCATAGTCCAGCATGGACGAGCCGTGAGGTCGCGATGTATCAGATAAGTTTGAACAGATGTCTTTGGCATTAGAGAGGGGCAGTTTAACTTCGCATACTTGTCTCTGGAAATAAAAGTTCAGTGTGCCTTAATGGCGATCATATAATTATGCTTAGGGCTAATGCATGTGTGCTCAGCGTTATTAGCTTTGTGTCATTCGTGTATGGTAATGAGGGTGTTCTGATTAAATTAGGTTTGTTCTGTAGGCATATAAAGTGGTGTTATTCTTATTGGGGACGGTGATGCCTTATAAGTATCGAAGGGGGAGACTATTACTGGAAGTTCCAGGCGACCTACGGAATGGGAATTGCATGGTAAGTAAATGTGCATGAGTTTTAACAGATATGCAGAAGAAGCCGAGGACAGTGAATCCCAACGTTGCATTAGAAAGGGTTTTCGAATTAATTCCGGCGAGCTTTCACATGATTATACCCGTGGTACGAACCGGGGTCCATTGCATGAAGAGAGGAGATTTGCAGAGTGTATTCCGGATAGTGTGAATTACGAGTCTGAAGAAATGGTTCCAGAACAGAGAGATATGCTTTTTATTATGTGTTATTGAGAGGTCAAAAGCGCCCGCAGTCTATCCCGATTGAAAGAATGAAATTTCGCTCAGCTGAGAGCTGCCTTGAACTGTTAGCTGGAGAGGGGACCCATTTTCCATGTGACGAAACCAGAAGGGAGGCTTGGGCGTGTGCAGACAGACGCATGTTTTTGTTTGAAACAGCAAGGGTAAGACGACCTTACCACACCACCTGGTAAGGGAAGGGAGATGAACGTCACCCAGTAAGACGACCCAGAGATGTGATTGTATCACCCAGCCTACAAGACCAGTGTATTTCTTTTTGTGTGTTTATTTCAGATCCTGTGGCATATTTGTGATTTATTTATTATTGTTCTTTATTGTGTCTCTATATTCTAGTTTGTCATTTGATTGTACATTGCTAGACGGGAAGCACGTACGGGTTTTAGGTGTTGGGAGTTCTATCCTCGTCTTTGATTATGAGCTCGGGCTCAGATTAGCTTCATTGTATTTTGGGAGTGTCATCAAGTCTATATAAGCATTCGTGTCGATTTTTTATCCCAGATTTATGGGAATAATGTTAATCTTTGTTTGTTTAATATGCGAAGTGTTCTGTAGCTTATCTCGTGTACCAAGACGTTTAAGTACGACGCAAATAGTCGAGTCTATTTAAACTTATTTATATGTACAGTGTAGTTTTGTGTAACGCCTCCACGGATTCCAAGATAATTGATTTTTGATTTGTTGCCACTTGATGGCTATCAACAATTATAGTAATATACTTCGTATCAAGTTAACTAAGGGAATTTTAGTTTTTAATCCCACTTTTATGTTTTAGCACATTAATTTTTTTAAGTAATATTTTAATCCTCACTCACTCACTCACACAAGGCAATTATTGCCCTACTTACATCTTTAAGATTTTATTTAGTGATATTTTGGAGACACAGATTACGGACACTCCGCGGGAGATGCCGCTGAAATAGTGAGGTCAAGAGAGGACAGGAAATTTTGGACAATTGTAGCTTTGTACGTGATGCCCCACCTTTTGTATCGTTATTTATTTGTTGACCGACCTAGTAAGGTACACTACGGACTCATCATATATAGACTCACTAATTAACCTGACTTCCATTCATTTCGATTAGAAATGTATTCAAATGCATAAAATTTGACGTCAACCATTTCAATTAAAGCACTCGTCTAGACCTTAAAACTGACATGGAAAGTAATTCACTTTTCACTCTCACATCTGCTCTAATAGTGCGTACTCAAATTTGAACATTTGGATTCTTAGCGGACAATAATTATAGGGATGTGCCAAGCATGGTAATATAAAATGCGTAGACAGTGACGTGGAGAAATACGCCAGTCTAAATATAGTATGTTGCACTCAAAGCAGCATTACAGTTTAGATTCGTTACTCAATGTTGCAGCAAATATTTCCAGAGGGTATGTGGTAAAATGTCGATTTATTTGCCGGTCTGAGTTTCTCAGGCGGTAATAAAGTTGGCAGGTAAGATTCTGGCTCAGTCCGGTGGTATTTGAGGGTGCTCAAATACATCCTCCTCGAGTCAGTTCCGAGACGCCACAGGAATTACTGCAAGAACCCAAACTGTGTGCAATGGACACCATGTTTGGGGAATGTATTCAAGACTCCTCCACTTCGGCGACATCACAGGGTGGCTCGTGTTTGATAGGCAAGAGAAAATCAGACTTGGACACGAAATCAATGGTCCAGAATGTTGTTTACTGTTGAAGTGCGAAATTGTTTACACTCTGATGATAGCTCTCTGCTCATATGGAAAGCAGAGGAAAACGTTACAATTAATAATTATCTGTAGAACGTCACCAGCAGCTTGGAGGTTCAGCACTATTCTGGGCATTTATCATGTAGATCGTTTTAAAGCTGGCCTGGTTATAATTGCTAGAAAGGCAATCATAGTGACGAGGTTTATAGTCAAATAGCATGCCTCAAAGGACATTTTAAATTACGCTACTGAATGTTTTAAAGAAAAATCATGTACAGGCAATGGTACTATCTGAAGTACAAGGGCCATCCGTTACCCGAGGGATAAAAGTAAAATGAAACGGTCTGAGTGCTTTCGTGATGTATTGTTGGCAGAGATTAAGTAACCGAAGAGGTAAAAAGCAAAGCAAAGTCACCTCCGTACAGGCCATGAAGGCCCTTGGAGGAGTGGAAAGTAAAGGCTTCCACCATTGTTAACCTCGGCACGTGATGGGGTAGAGTGGTTAGCTCTACGCCCGGCCGCCTTTGCCCCCAGGAATTAACCTGGTACTCATTTTTGATGTAGGCTGAGTGAACCTCGGGGCCATATGCACCTCCGGCAATGGAAATCTCGTTTCTTAAATTTTACGACTTCCTGGCGGGGAACCGAAGAGGTAGAGTCAAAAATAGCCATCAGTGAAGATAAATTCCAGGAAAAAAATCAATATTTGGTTAAATTTAATTGCCGCCGGGTCGGAAAGCAAAAACTAATTGGTCGGTCTATAGTATCAAGCCTAATGCTGATGGAAAATTTAATCCTTTTAAGGGTCGTTGCTTGCTTGAGATTATAGTCAGCAGAATGCCATTGATTATGACAATCGTTGATACCATCAGGAATGTCCTGAGTGTTACTGCGAGTTAACATCTTGAGCTACAAAAGTTTGATGTAAATCAGCTTTCCCGAATATAATACTTGAAGACAAAATATTCATGGAGCGGGCAGTGGGATTTTGAGACTCTATTGCACGTGTGTGAAAACTTCATAAGACCGAGCTCGATAGCTGCAGTCGCTTAAGTGCGGCCAGTATCCAGAATTCGGGAGATAGTGGGTTCGAACCCCACTGTCGGCAGCCCTGAAGATGGGTTTCCGTGGTTTCCCTTTTTCATACCAGGCAAATTCTGGGGCTGTACCTTAACCCATTTATGCCCAGAATTTCTTTTTAATTTTTAAAACAAGAATAATTTTATTGAGTTAAAATCACATGTATTTACTACATTTAGAGTCATTTTTCCCAATATGATGTTTTTGGGGTACAAAACGTTGGTGGGTACGAAAGTGCCCATTGGTCACGAGTTCCACAAGCATACCGTGGAAGGAAAAATATTGTTCATAATGATAAATTACACTTCTTTGCAGTTAAATAGCAATTTTATTTCAATACAAACACTATTTTACAAATATTCTGTTAATTCTTTCCTCGATTGTGAGTTTCAAAGTGCACCTACACACAAAGACACTTCACCTATTGCAACTAATGTCTGAATATAGTCTCAAGGCAAACAAATCTAAGATTTTCACCAATTTGGTGTAGAGAACATGACACAAAAGTCTTAGTTCTTGTGGTATTCAGCGAAGCAATGCCTGTGAAGTGGAACTTGGCACCTCTCACAAGCCATGACTGTCTTCACCTTGCGACAAAGAGCACATCTTCTCTTTGCTTGCCCCGTTATGATATGACCTCCATGAGTCTCTCGAGCTGATTTGTATTACAGGGGAAACCGGAGTACCCGGACAAAAAACTGTCCCGCCTCCGCTTTGTCCAGCACAAATCTCACATGGAGTGACCGGGATTTGAACCACGGAACCCAGTGGTGAGAGGCCAGCGCGCTGCCGCCTCAACCACGAGGCTCTTCAGAGTCAAGTTGATGAGTCTATTTTTCTAAACCAGCAGAAATATACTCAAAATATTCTAAGAAGTTTCCAGATGGACAAGAAGGTGTATATTACTAGGGAAAGCTGAAGATACGGAGTTGACATACAATACACTCCAGATCGAGAGGCTGGTGGGCTGGTTTGTGAATCTGGCTGTTGTTAAAAAGCGGAGATACCTCACTTCTAGTGAGCTATGTATCATAGTTTTTGGAACGGCCTCGTGAGAGGCATTGACGACTAGATGTCAGGAACTTCTGGTTTGTTAATATAACATGTTCTTCGGGTATTCTGTAGAAACCATTACTGATACCTGGTCAGTTGATGATTTTCAGGGATGTGGATTATACTAGGGAATCTTCTTCGTCAGTGGGAGTGTTTCCATGCACAGTGTAGAAGCAATCACCTGGATGAATAATGTGCAACATTATCGTTGAGGCCTGCTCAGCCCCAAGGCCTGCAGATTACGAGGTGTCGTGTGGTCAGCAGGACGAATCCTCTCGGCTCTTATTCTTGGATTCCTAAACTGGTGCCCCCAACACACCGTCAGATAGCTCCTCAATTGTGATAACGTAGGCTGAGTGGACCTCGAACTAATCCTCAGGTGCAGGTTAAAATCCCTGACGTGGCCGGGAATTGAACCCGAGGCCTCCGGGTAAGAGGCAGGCATGCTACCCCTACACCGCCGAGCCGGCACCGTTCAATTGAAAACTGCACCGATTGTATGTTCTGATAATGCCAGTGCTGAAAATGACTGCTAAGGAAGAATTCGTACTGAAAACCATTTTGGTTTATACAAAGTAAGGAATAACAAATTTAACAAGAGATCTGAACATATAGGTGTTCGCTGGCATTATATATTTTGAGCTCTTAAAATTAATGAAGTGTCAAGTAAACATTAAATTGCTGATATCTTCACAAAACTGATTTAACATATTATAGCATTCAGGAATTTGTGTCACTTGTTAGGAGTGGAACCCAAATTTAAGAACGGACACCCTTGACCTCGAACACCCTGACTGATCCTCATGAAAAGTATGCCTCCAGTATAAATCATTAAGCACAATAAGAGTGATCTGAGCCACGTCCACGCAAAACTACATTCTACCTCAGTAGATATCAGAATAATCTTCGGTTCAAGCTCCAAGGGAGGAACTTCTACAGAGCTGAGAGTGCTGCTATTAATCTCCAAAGTGCAGATGGGGATTTCAATGAAGTCGTTGAAAGAAAGTGGAAAAGGACAAAATACACACCTCGCTAAAGACATGTGTGTATATTAAAGATTTACTTTCGCATTCGAGCAGTGCAGTATCAAAGCCACACTAATTACATTTTTAAAGGATGGCATGGTTTCGTCAAAATCATAACTAACCTTTTGCCAAGCTACTCGCAACATAGGCTTGTACATTTGAGCAGGGAATTGACTGTGAGCCACAGAGTGAATTATAATTATTATATGATGATCATGTAATTTTACCTATGGTTTTTCACATTGTAGTCTTACAAAATCAGCTATTTTCCTCATATAAAGCTTATATTGCTGTAAGAAGTACACATCAAGAGGTTAGCAATATTTTGTTGTTTCTGGTGGGTATTTCTTAGGCATAATTATCTTTGTTTGGAAAACTTGCATCTAAAAGGGTATGAACTGTATAACCTGACCAGTTATCACAGAGCATTAGGCTATTTTCATTGATATGCTCGCGAACGACTGAAGTTGGAAAACGTTTAGTATACTCTTTCGTCAATTTTCCACATGATGCTCCAAGTTTTGGGAAATATTTATGCTGAAAGTACCTTGTGTTCCTTGAAAAACCATACACAGCCCGATAGATAATCTTATCGAGCTCCATAGATAAAGTCACATCAGTTTTATAGCTGTGCGTAGAGCTATTTACAGACTGGCGCATACATGCTGCAGTTTTCTCTGTTCTGTGAAAATGCTAATATTTGAAGACATTTCATAATGAAATTGACGCTTATCCCTGTTAAAACCATATCTTTTTCCCATCAGACTGCGATTGAACTAGCTAGAAGGAAGGATATTTTGGACGTAGTGTTGATAAAACCAGATTGACTCTATAGAAAATCTGAAGTAATAGATGTAACCATTTCTTTTTTTACAATTTTGCTTTATGTCCCAACGACACAGATAGGTCTTATAGCGCCGATGGGATGGGAAAGGCCTAGGAGTGGTAAAGAAGCCGCCGTGGCCTTAATTAAGGTACTGTCCCAGCATTTAACTCGTGTGAAAATTGGAAACCACGGAAAACCTGTACTGCCGACAGTGGGGTTCGAACCCACTATCTTCCTGATGCAAGCTCACCGCTACGCACCCATAACGGCACGGCCAACTCCCCGGTAGGCGGTTTGAATTATACCGAAGCTGTTGTCGTCGCAGATAAAAAAAATGCTTTAGAGAGTAAGACTTTAAAAGTAGGACTGTCAGGCAGTACTGCGTGTTTGATAAGACAGGTATGAGGGACTTTTTTAAGAGAAACTATTTTTAGTTGAAAATTGTAAATAAAAATGTAATCAGTCTACGGGATGGGTTGTAAGCAATTGTTGAGGCGTGTGAAAACTGGTAAGTTCCTTTAAAAGTGGTAAGGGATGGTAAAGACCCGCTGTATTGTAACGGAGAAGTAAGGAGACTAAGAAGAACGTGCAAGTAGGAAAGAAAATACAATTAGAAATAGTTGTGGAAGCAAGGACATATTGAAGGCAAAGTAGGAAGTTAAATCTTGTGAATAAGTAAGTTACGGACAAAATGACGACAAGCATAATTGGCAGTCATACAAATGTTAGTGAAAAATGGAATAGTATGTATATGTACTTTAAGGCAGAAAGACGTTCTAAGAAGGACGTTCCAGGAATCATTCATGAACAAACAGAGTGTGTGTGTGAGGATTTAGAGAAGGCAGTCAGCAGTATGTAAAGATCGTTGCCTACCAGGATAATGTCCTCGTAGAAGAGGTGACCAACACTCACGAAGTATTAAAATGCTCCTATGATAACAAAGGCATTTACAATAAAATATAAAATTTGAAAACTAGAAAAGCGGGTAAAATGTATAAGAGTTCTAGGGATATACTAAAGACACTGAGTTGAGATACACTTATTTGATTACATTTTTCATCAATGAGCTACACGAAAAGAACGGAGAAATCCTACAGTTGCCACTGTGTACAAAGGAAATGATGATAAACATAAAGCCGGTAATTACAGGCCAGTCAGCTTGACAAGTGTTGCACGAATCAATCAATCAATCAATCAATCAATCAATCAATCAATACTGATCTGCATTTCGGGCAGTCGCCCAGGTGGCAGAGTCCCTATCTGTTGTTTTCCTATCCTTTTCTTAAATGATTGCAAAGAAATTGGAAATTTAATGAACATCTCCCTTGGTAAGTTATTCGAATCCCTAACTCCCCTTCCTAAAAAAGAATATTTGCCCCAATTTGTCCTCTTGAATTCCAACTTGAACTTCATACTGCGATCTTTCCTACCTTTAAAGTCACCACACAAACTTACTCATCTACTGATCTCCCCCCACGCCATCTCTCCACTAACAGCTCGGAACATACACTTAGTCGAGCCGCTCGTCTCCTTTCTCCCAAGTCTTCCCAGCCCAAAACTTGCAACATTTTTGTAACGCTACTCTTTTGTCGGAAATCACCCAGAAAAAAATCGAGCTGCTTTCCTCTGAAATGTTTCCAATTCTTGAATCAAGTAATCCTGGTGGGGATCCCATACACTGGAACCATACTCTAGTTGGGGTCTCACCAGAGACAAATATGCACTCTCCTTTATATCCTTACTACAACCCCTATATACCCTCATAACCATGTGCAGAGATCTGTACCCTTTATTTACAATCCCATTAATGTGATTACCCCAATGAAGATCTTTCCTTCTATTAATCTCTAGATACTTCCAATGATCCCCAAAGGGAACTTTCACCCCATCAATGCAGTAATTAAAACTGAGTGGACTTTTCCTATTTGTGAAACTCACAACCTGACGTTTAACCCAGTTTATCATCATACCATTGGCTACTGTTCATCTCACAACATTATCGAGGTCATTTTGTAGTTGCTCACAATCTTGTAACTTATTTATTGCTCTGTACAGAACAACATCAACTGCAAAAAGCCTTATCTCCGATTCAATTTCTTTACACATATCATTGATATATATATAACGCAACATAAAGTTCCAATAATACTGCCTTGAGGAGTTCCCATTTTAATTATTACAGGGAGAGATAAAGTTTCACCTACTCTAATTCTCTGAGTTCTGTTTTCTAGAAAAATAGGCACCCATTCAGTCACCCTTTTGTCAAGTCCAATTGCATTCATTTTTGCCAGTAGTCTCCCGTGATCTACCCTATCAAATGCTTTAGATAGGTCAATCGCGATAGAGTACATTTGACCTCCTGAATCAAGGATATCTGCTATATCCTGCTGAATCATACAAATTGAGCTTCAGTGGAATAACCTTTCCTAAACCCAAACTGCCTTCTATCAAACCAGTTATTAATTTCGCAAACATGTCTGATATAATGAGAAATACTGCTTTCCCAAAGCATACATGCAATTAACGTCAAACTTACTTCCCTGTTATTTTCAGCTTTATGTCTATTACCTTTTCCTTTATACACAGAGGCTGCTATCTGTCCTATCTGAAGCGTTTGATCGGGGAGACTACTGACAAAATTGAGTAGAATTATTGTATTAGCCTACAGTAGCCCCTGTGTACAATGGAATTTGTGATAAACAGAAAGCCGATAATTACTGGCCAATCATCTTGACAAGTGTTGCATGAAAGCTTAGATTCAGGGGGTCAAATGGACTAAGTGAACATTGGAAACCACGGAAAACCTTTACATTGTCTTAGGCAGGGTGATCGGATGAAACATGAACAAGATATATGGGCATTGGGGAGTTGGTCACACTGATAAATATTCTAAGAAATAATTCGATCTCCCGCGTTCTTGTCATTTTATCACCTATTAAATTTAACCAGCCAGATCGCTTCGCGTGCGAATTCAATTGGGGTTTGCGAGTCATTGCTGCAAAATCTGCATGTGGCTTAAGACCGGCGTAAAAGCACCAACAGAAGAAGGCTTGTGTTGCGATGTGAGTCAAAGTCCACTGTAGGCGTGTACTATGGCTGCTCTACGAACATTTCCGTAAATGACCGAACGCCTAGCAGCTACAAATGCCGAGAAATCAAAATGAAACCCAAACCCACCGTGCGCTTCAGCCAGTGTTACCGTAGCGTATTTGCTATGACGCGATTCTTTCAGCTCGCAGGTCCGCATTTGAGTCCCTCCCTTGGCGAAGATTGCCTTCTATTGATGCTCTCAAGCCGGTACAAATTTTGCAACAACGCCTGGCAAAGCCCTTTTGAATTCGCTACCGAAGCGATCTGATTGGCTATCTTCAGCAGCTGATTATTTGAAACTTTTTGAAGTATTGTAGTCTATTTCTAATGTATACAAGTCCTATTATCCTCACCCTGAAACCATACATGTATTTCATCTATTTCAAGTTAGACTTCCAAATCTTTCTACTTGAAATTCATTCGGAGTATCGATTTCACATCACAAAATCCGTCCCAAGTCTTCCGATCACATTTTCACATAGCTAAAAAGAGACCTAGTCTCTCCAATACACGTCTCCCGACCAAAAAAACACAGGTTCCGCCTGTCGCGACCGACCAATACTGATGATGCGTCGATCTTTGTCATCCCTCATATAGCAATCTGACCCGCGCCAAAAAGTCATACGGTGATTGCACCATGTTAGAGAATTTTCTCCTCCGCTGGGTTACACAACTGAAATTTAGGTTCGCATAGATCATAAAACTCCTGCTAACTCAAATTTTACAAACATATCGTCGTTGCCGGGACGAAACCTCCTATGTCTTAACATTTTTGGAGATATACTGACCCGCAGCACATACATTATGAAGAGCGAGAATGCCTTGACAATTGTCACGCAATATTGCGCCTTAGATGACAGAACCTTACCGGCCAAAGTTCTAAGCTAAAATATTTCACATAGGAGGTTTTGTCCCGGCAACGACGATATTTTTCTTGGCACTTAAAAATGTCATAAAGATGAAAGCGTTATTTAAGATTATTTTCCCCCCTAGGAGATGACGTTACCATAGCTTAACAAACTAGACAGCCGTACCTTACCTCCAAAACCTCTCTCATACTTGAAGTTTAATCCAACGTCCATAGTGGGACATTACCTTGCAATATTAGCATCATTCCTTGCCATTCATGTCTTCATAACGTGCCGTGCCGAAACATCCACGAAGTTTTAAGAACATTTTATCCGGCACTCAGACTTAGAAAATTGTAATATAAAGTAATTCTGCCGTCCAAGTAGTTCACAAAAGCGAGCGACTGGCGGCGAAGAAATCCGGTGTAGGTGAAATAAAAAATACCGATTGCCTGTGTGCTCTCGGTGGAAATATGGCGTCCTGAAGCGTAAATATAATCACGGTACGCTATCTTTGGCTATTAAAGTAATGTATTCAGTATAGACGTGATTTGAGATTTAATTTCAAAATCTTACATGTGTTGGCCAGGATTGGTGTCGGGGCTAACTTAGTGAAAAGTCAAGGACGATATCACGGATTTAACGCCGGGAATGAGGGGGGTTTTTGACAAAGCCTATCGATTGCGATGGTTTCTCGCTCAGTTTGAGGTTAAAAACAGTAACTTCTGCAGAATTAATAACTTCAGCACAATTAATTAATTACGAATTAACTCTTTAGAAAGGATGTTATTCTCCTTCCTCGTTAAATGCCAGGCCGATGATTCAAACACTTAAGCGCTGGTCTTCTAAGCCCAAGTTGGTGGGTTCGATCCCTGGTCACTTCAGTGATATTTTAAGGTGCTCAGATATGCCTACCTTGTGTTGGTAGATTAAATGGCTCACGAAAGAACTCAAACTGGAAAAAGTTTTGGCACTTTTGTTTCTCCTAAAACCACAAAAGTACTCAGTGAGATGTAAAACAGGTAATCGAAAAGGGTTTCCTTAATTGAATGTTAATGCGTGTATAGAAAGCACTTGTACTTAGATCACACTATGTGCACCTTTTATTTGCTACATTCTAGGAGATATTGGCATTAGTTAGATACAAAAGGTGTCCTAGATATAGAGGTAGTATGAAAAGTAGAGGTTTACGTTCGCTAGAAATCCTAGCAACCATAGATTATTATCATTATTATAGACACGCCTTAGGTAAGAATTCAAACAACGATTAATAAATATAAAAGACAAAATGGAACCTCTTAAACTGAAATTTATTTCAAAGACCCTTTCATGAAATTATTAATGAAAGAAACGTAACCTCTTTAACAAAGAAGAGGTACTTATGATTCCAGAATGTAAGATTCTTATGATAATAATATAAAATGATTACTGAAATTATGTTGAGATGCCGTCTGCTGAACTTAGCTTCGGAAAAATAATTGTGAGTCCATTAGAATGTATTACGTGTATCTGAAGTAATTTCTTGTAATTAATTTCTCACTTGACTTTATGAAAACATATTGCATTAAATTACCTCCCTCGTTTGTGTTGCAAATTAAAAACGCGCTGAACATTAGACTCACTTTTTCATGGTTACCACCATTTCCTACCTTGTCACTGAATATATCCATCGCGCGGGCGTAGGAACGCGTTCCGAATATTTAGCAGGGACTACTCATAGCGGTCTTCTGAGCTCACCCCTCTCGACCGAAGGTGCCATTAACAAAGCTAAGTACTTTCATGGTAAGGGGACATGTGACGGGAAGGAGAACTATTAAAACAGGATGAATGTGGAAGAGCTGGAAGAAAGCGAACCAAAATGTTGTCAAAATAACATGGAAATTATAGTCTTATTGTTACAGGCACTGGCTGCATGCTCCACCGGACAAAGTCACGTGACACTCGCTCGAAAGCTTTGAACGCTCACTGACAGCTTACACGGAAAACCTTTACTCCTCGGGAGTGTGAGAGAGACGGAGGAAGAAAGGGGACGACAGCTATAGAGGGAGCTATAATAGAAAATCGAGCCGGGTCTGGAAAGTGACAACAGTTAAAGACAATGCATCCATTATTTGTTCTGTATCCGACACTGAATTGAAAGCGAATGACTGTATTTCTTTGTGATTGATTAACGGAGGGATCATATTTTCTCTTTACTTTCTAGTTTTCCACTTACTTGTGTGCTCTAATTAAGCTAAATAACGTCATACCCTAATGAACGTCAGTGACTAATTTAAGTGTTGTAATGAAAGAGACCTTCAATTGAGCTGCATACGTAACGATTAGCTGCAATACAATTTGCAAGTGCTTCTATTCAATGAATCATTGCATTTTATCAAAACACATTTAAAATGCTCTCTTATCTTACATATTCTTAATTATTGCGATACTGCTTTAATGGACGTATCTCCGGCTTCAGTGCCAAACGGTTAGCTTGCTGGCCTTTGGTCACAGGGGTGCCGGGTTCGATTCCCGGAAGGATCGAGAATTTTAACTGTAATTAGTTCATTCCCCTGGCACGGGGACCGGGTGTATGTGTCGCCTCCATCATCATTTCAGCTTCATCACGACGCGCAGGTCGCCTACGGGAGTCAAATCAAAAGGCCTGCACGTGGCGAGCCGAAGTCCTCCGACATATCCCGGCACTAAAAGCCATTTCAACAGACACAACTGAAGTAGTACATAATGCAGCAAGCCTATAATGGCAATAATTAAGACACGAGTATATTTATAAAACGAGCGAAGCGAGTTTTTTTAATTTCCATACGAGTGTCTTAATTACCATTATAGGCGAGTTGCATACGACTGTTTATGCTCGACGATAATTATAACTCTATTTCTTATATATTGATAAAATTTCTGCCTAGATGTCGCTTGACAGTTGAGTTTACTAAACAGAGCCCAGAGCGCATGCGCTGGGTTATTTATTTTCCATGAGTGGATCAGAGACCTTGACAATGTAGTATGTTTTCAAAGCTTTGATAGAAGGTTATCATAACCTAACCTTATTTCAAATACAAGTTCTTTATTGTACGGTTGGTGAAGTGAATTTGCGGGGCTGTGCCCTGTGGTTGTGGAATATTGGAAGTAGAAAGTGCATTGATGTTAGTGTGTCTGTCCGACATGTTTGATTTTGGTAACAAGGCCGAAGCTAGTGCGTTGAGTGCAGGTGCGATGCTATCCTTACCTAAATGGTGAAGCAGTTGTATCATAATGAAAATCTGTACTCTGATTGGTGGGGAGCCTCTATCATAATGAAACTTGAACTATAATGATCCTCATTAAGATTCAGTTTTCTGGCATGTAATATTTATATTTCGGCATCGTTGAGCATAAACAATAATAATGAAACTGGATAAGATTCTAAATGGCTTGAATTTTAATTTGTGCTGTGATTCTCATATATAACACCACATCATACAGAATTATCGTGGCTTCGAATTCAAGACTGTCCTAAACTAAACAGATTAACACTTACCCGCAGAAGTCTTACTTATGGTAAATCAAATTACCTTTCTTCTTGCTTTCGATTCCTCTGATCAAACATCATCACGATACGAGAATAATTTCTCCTTTAACGTACTCTTACACCGTACTAATACCTACAATCGGTCTTCCACAATCTATGCCTCTGGGTCAAGAAATTCCCTCCCTGCCAGTAATAGGGTCGGGCCTTCTCTTAAGAAATAGAAAACGGATTGCGAGAAGCACTGACATTAACCAAACTGACTCATGAGAACAGTGAAGTTTAAATGTTTGAGTGAATGTTCAAATATTCTTATACTAGGACTGTAAATTGAGTATCTAGTTTAATTTCAGAATTATTGTTTTCCTCGTTAAAATTATTATTATTATTATTACTATTATTATTATTATTATTATTATTATTATTATTATTATTATTAATACTATTATAGTTTTTAACATTGATTTTTATAGCATTACAATCAAGTACCACGTAATAGTATAAGCAAGAGCTAAATAACGACGATGTCTATTTACCTATCTAATAATAATTTATCAATCCTTAAAAGTCGCTTAATGGAGTACAACATAATATTCTGCGATATCAAACGTTATCTGCTCTAGGCTTATTGACTTTCTTACGTAAGAAACACGTTCTCTTCAGCTTTCTGGATTGGGTTCGGTCCCTTGAGAGAGACTTCCATCCTAATGTTAGTTAACTATTTATCAATGAAGTTTGGTTTAAATTATTTGGCCCCGTACAATGACAGTTTATTTCTTCTAAAGCTACAGCGTGACACAGGAGTTAGTTTAAAAATGGAAAACGTACCAATCACGTCGTTTGTTTGAACGGTACTTTATGATTCAGTTTTAAATAGACCGTGGTAAACAATGCATCAGATACTTTATGGCACATAAATGACTAACACGGCCAAAATAATTTCTTTATTATTTTGTGTGGGAAAGTTTGAATGAATTGTACTGTTAAGAATATGTTCACTGCCAAAGTATTCGAACTGTTCTCCATTTATTTGAAGATTGTGCCTCACTCGATACGGAGATCCTTCTGACATGCTTGAAAGTGGTTAAGTTGGATACGCTGACTCACGTGCTTGTTGTTCTTTCAAGTCATATATACCGGATGAATTACAATTAATAGCGCAACCTGGATCACCTGTTAGTACATGATACTAGAAGCAAAAATGTCTTCGCAAACATGGGCCCGCAAACGAGCCGTTTTCAAGATAATTTAGCATCTGACTGACTTGATGTGCGTATAACGTCATGCTAGTTACGAAAATGTAGCAATACAATATTAAAGAAAAGTTATTAGATACTTTGGTAGAACTACAGTTGTTTTAAATTAAGAACAAAACCGTCTAACTGAGTATGTTACAGTTACATGTTTCAAATTGTACTGTGCACTTACTCATAGTTAAAGGAAGTGTTCAAACTCTCGTTCTTGTACCCGGATGCAGGACTGTACTCGTCGCCGCACTGAGATTCGAATTCTTTTAACCACGCCTGTAATATTTTGAAAGTCTTGACAAGCGGTCATGAGTCACCACATCAATGACGTTTCTCATTGAATGTGTGGTTAGCGGTACCAGGGGATCGTCTTATTGGGCAGTGCATTTTACCAAATAAACTCAATGGACGGAATTACCTTCGGTTTCTGCGGCATCATCTTCCAGTGTTGCCTGCACAAGAGAAGGCAGGGGAGATAACAAAAGGAGATTCTCAGTTTAGTTTACAAGCTCACTTCGCATCTGAGTAGAGCACTGCTCAAAGTTACACTCAATGACAACTGGCTAACTCAATGACGAGAGATAAAGTTAGCGAAAGACCGGTTTTTGGCTTGCCTGGAACAGGATATAATTTCGTTATATCTTTAGTTACGCTACATTCCTGTAATACGGAAGAATACAAGCGTACTCTCACCATGAACGCAACTAAAGGTGGTTTTGATATTGAAATTAGTGCTCATTACCACATTATGTAATGAGTATTATAGGAAGTGTTATGGTCAGGAAAGTCGTTGTCCAATTCGTGGGCAATGCACAAATCTGAAATAGAACAGGTACTTACTACGAGAAATGACAACGGCAGTATGAGAGGATCATCAAATAACATCTCTTACAACGAACGTATCCGGATACCAGAATCAACAAATGGTTTGCTAATGGCTTATATTACTGCAAGTCTCCGCATAACCGTTCATTTTATTAAATGTTATTTCATTAAATTTTTCTTTTGTTTCCTATAAGTTCAGTTTTCGTAAATCTTCCGTCACGTTTACCATCCTAATAAATAGTTATTTTAATTGATACTTTAATAAATTCTTCTTAACGATCCTTACTTTCCAAGATAATGTGTACTTAATGGTTAGTGTCCTGTCACCCCACCTATGGGAGAATTTAGAGTCTCATTACTTATTACGTTTAATTATCAACTATCGTCTTAAAGCCGTAAGGTTAAAGGCTGGAGCTCAAGGGATATTGTTTATGGATAGGGAAATGAGCGAGTATTTATATTAAAATTAAGGTGACAAGGCACGTCACAATATTTATATTAATGCTTTCCATTTGTCAACAAACTTCGTGTCATACTCTATTAGCAGAATCGTACATCTGGTATCATAATCCGGAAAAGGCAAAAAAAACCTTTCTAAAACATCAATCTTTTAATATCCTCTACAGTATTTCCGGCGGGATTTATAATCCAGTTCCATTCAAAGATATCACAAAGGGCAATATTTTCATGTTGCTGGAATAACTTTTCCTAAAGCGTTTCAATTCTAAGACGTGAATAATACAGCGATTTCTTTGCATGTACAGATAATATACCTAGATTTAATGACTGTTTCAATTTTTGTAATTGTAATATAAACAAATTCAGTAGCGTTACATCAGCTAACCTTTTACATTATTTCTCTTAGAGTCGATCGTACGCCTTGGGAAGGGTAGTGCTATGCAGATTGAGTAGTGTAATATCCAGTATCTGGGGTGAGTACAGTGGCTTTCGTGACTGAAATAAATATATTATCTATTATATTTACCAACATTTACCACATTAGTTCCATGTCCAGGAATCGGTTAAGGATAACAAGTCGTTTGTGCAAGGGAGTTAATCTTGAACCACATGGTTGAAGTAAAATTTGTGAAAATATGAATTACAGACTGTGTACGTTTCCTGATGCTAACTGAGAGTTGATTAAATTATTCAGTAATTACCATCATTCATCCGTCCGTCTGCGTAGTGTAACGGTTGACATTATTAACTTGAGGCTTGGGTTCGATTCCCAGTATTGTCAGAGATTTAAGAATGGCAGGAGGGCTGGCATGTGGTTAAAATGGCACTTGAAGCTCACATACATAGCGCGAGAGCCTGAAAATATCTTCACCACCCCAGGATGAGGACAAGAGTTTTCTAATCATTCATCTAAAATTGTCTCCTCAGGAACTTTGGCTTTCTTACTCAATTCAGTTTTATCTTGATTAGATATTCAGAAATATAGCAAATATTACATTGTTTCCTACATTAACCGATGAACTGTATAAGAAATGGTAAAAGAATTCTACTTGAGTTTCTGATATCGTCAATAAATTCAGTTAATATAATATACAAATTTAGTTCATAGTTCAAAATTCCGTTGTTCTTACTATGCAAGGCCTGAAGCGGGTTTTGAAGAACTGACACTGACTAATACTTAGAAGGTTAAATAAATAGTAGCTCCAGATAACTACCACCCTTCCTCCTTGACATGAGTTCTTGGGTAGGAAATGATTACAATAAGTAATAATCCTGAAACATTGTCAACTGGAGTCCTCTCTTTCTACCAGGTGGACATGGAAAGGACGATTAAACGAACAATGTTTCCGATGTTATAAGGAATCATGAATGTGCTCATACTCCGGCTTAAAGGATTTAATAAGCTTGTAGTGTATGTTCAACTTACCTGCATTAAGTAATGGCCATACTTTATCCTCTCTCTCTTCCTACACTCATTTTCTCCCTCAGACTTATCGGTATAAGCGCCATCATCAACGTTGTCATCATCATCATCATTATCACTTTAATGACCACAATAATTCGCAACAGTGCATCACAGCTGTTTGTAAAATATTATTTTGAACTTATGTTCGTTCATCATTGCCAGTGATGTACGATATGAGTTTAGCAAACACAATATTATTCTTTCCATATCCTATATAACCTTCACCAATATAAAAAGCTTCAATCGAACGAACAAGAACCGTGAGCAATTTTAGAACACAAAACCCGAATTATAATTTCATTAAATGGAAGACATCGATGCATTTTAATACTGCAGAAGGATTTTCTTATTCTCCCTCACTGGATTAATGAAATCAACACATTTTATTAAAACTGGCATTTACATTTTATATAGGAAGTATACTATTGTTTGCTCATATTTTATACAAGAAGTGTGTCTCTCATATCTCCTTGAAGGAATGACTAAATTGTTGAAAGCATATCTGGCAGATAGGCAGAAATATCGTCGACACATATAACAGTATTCGATATATATGTGAGCTTTCGATCATACTTGACATATCAAGTGAACATCTATCAGTTATGAACGCTGTTCACTTTAGATTGATGACAGCACTCCGAATACGCGTATTGATACACCGAGAAAGGAGACATGCAGAAGAAAAACGGAAACTCTGAACAGGCCAGTTCTATCACCAAAATACCAAACAATATCATTGCACATCATGCATGATATAAGTTTTAATTTGGATTAGTATGAACATTTGTAATTGCTTTAAAATTATCCACTATATTATTACACTCGAGCCCAAAATTCCTAATTTTGCTTTTCTGTGCTATATTATTCATTTCATAATGTGTGAAAGCATAGTATAAAACATATAAGTATACAATGACTTTATTTACTTGAGTAATTTCGTCTCAGAACCGTTCAGTATTCTTAAATACTTTTTACTCTACCAGAATGAGCATAATATATTGTAAGATAATTCTTTACCAAGCTTGTGTGTGTGTGTAGAGGACGAATAGGAAGAGTAGCTCCATTTGTACTGAAAAGTATTTTTTGTGCGTCAATGAAGCAAATAGATTGTCGAAGAGGGATTAAAGAAACATATCATATTATAATATCGTCGCTTCACCGGTAAAACGTTGTATTCCACAATACTCTTCCTATCCAATATTCCATGTCCGTTGTGTTCGTTTTCCTATGCCTACGGGTAAACGAAAATGAACCTCACATGCATTATACACTAGGAGTGCGTAAATACGTAATGCAAACAGACATTCCTACAGTACGGTGCAGTAAGTTTCATTTTCCTTTACACATAGGCATAGGAAAATGAACACAACAAAATTTGTTCTGATGGACTGCATATCCATACGTGGCTGGGAGGCGTAACCAGTTTTAAGGAGAATAACTGATAGGAAGAGCATTGTGGGATACGACGTTTTACCGGTGAAGCGACGATATAAAATGTTAATATTCGTGCACGTCTGAAATCAGAAATGCAACCCCAAAAAGGAAGCTTCCAAACAACTCATTATATGCTGAATGTGTAAATCATGGAACTGAAATGATACGAACAGCGGTACAGCACAGATTAGTAGCATGTGCGTAAGTCAAACTTATGAGACGAAAGGACGGAGAGCCTCTGTACAAAGGGGAGGTTCCTTGGTTCCTCATTCGTTCCGAATTTAATTGCGGGAGAAGTGAGGAGTGCACGTATGTTCGAAGGGTGCTATTTCCACTTCTAAATATTAAATCAGTATTTCGTCCACACGCATTACCGTAGTTGAATATTATCGATTGCCATGAACAATCCAGACAAGAAAGATGTAATTCCCTAAATGATGTATACAACTCGATCATGGGTACGTTCTATGTGCATTTTATTTTACGTTTCAACAGCTGTTTATACAACTCTCTTACGGTGGAAACAGCACCTGTTGAACAGACACTTATCAATTGTGACATTTTGAGACTTTGAATTAAACATGAGTGACATCAACGGTCAAGTGAAATACATGTTACATTCAGTGGTGTCTCAACGGCAAACTACCTGCCAGCATCTTAGAAAGGTGTAGCAATCCAACTGATGAGCCCACTGTTACACTCGGGCGAAACGCTAGTAATTTCACGATTCATAAAAGCCTAAAGAGCTTAAAAGTTTTGAAATACATGTTGCCAAAGTTTTGGGAATACGGAATCTGTCAGTACTGAATGGACGAACTCACCGACGTTCCAACAGACCCTAATCGCCAATTAATGGAAGACCAGTCATACTGTGTATGTGGTTATCATGGATCAAGCAGCTACATAACGATCACTTAATGATAAATCTCGTAATCAGTCTCTACACACATACGCACACACACTCACACATACGCACACGACTTTACGATACCTAATTTATTGAGGATCGTCTTCAATTGTCCCATTACTTCAGCTACCTTCGACTTCACACCATTGCAGCCACAGTAAGGCCTAGATCAACCCGCATGGAGGAAGACATGACGTGACATTGTCTTTTCCAACGAATCCCACACCATCATGGACGTATCCAGGTCTAGTGATACCACTGGGACAAACTGATCGAAGACTGCATCGTGGAAAGGCGCACTGTTCCAGTACATCGGGTTATGGTATACTGCAAGTTGCCCCTATATTTCAGCTTCGTATGTACACAGTACAAATTCGCAGAACGTTGATCAACCCTCATTAGCAAATTTTCATATTTCAGTGCACGAACATGTTTTGCAGTTCCGTTACTGCTTGCCCGGTTACTTTTCAATAACCTGCGCTTTCTGTGAATAATGTGACTTCTAAATCACGGTAGGAAAAAAAGTGGAATTCAGCCTTTTAATATTCTTTCTCATATTATCGCTGCACAAATTTGAAATAGGATTGAAAGAATGTTCCTCGCCACAGCCTCAACAACAGAGAAAATAATGAGTCAGTCAAAACGGTTAATGCATTGTTCGGGTAGTCGCATAACGCTATAGAAGGATTCCCGTTCGGATCGGAGATTTTAGCCTTAAATGGTTAATTCCTTCGGCATGGGAACTGGATATTTTTACTTTCCCCAGATTACCTGCAACTAACACACCACACACAACATTAACGTCCACTACAAAAACACATGGCAGATGCAACCCTCCCTTGTCAGATGGTCCGCCATGTAAGGGCTGCACCAGGCTAGAAATTGCCACACGACTTTTTAAAAAATCTGTGTATTACCACGCAATTAAGTAGTAAGTATAGTCGCATACTAAGAATTGAAATCGTCATGTAAAAGCATATATTTACCAAAATTATGATTTACTGTGTTAGGATATAGTGCCACTGGATAGTGCTCTAATCCAGCAGGTACTTTGTGTCCGTGCTCATGTCTTGGAAGGTGCATTTAATGCCGGAAAGCCTTTCCTGTACTAAATATTGGAGCTTACGTCAGTATTTGTCAATAGAAGGAGATTTCTCATAAGAAATAAGGGACCATTAATATTCGAATGGAACGCATAACTTTGAAGTGTACTTTACTCTCAAAGAAACATTTCCTATTTCTTGGGAATGTTGCTTTCTAAACGACATAACAAAAATGTAGTCAATCAGTAAAATAATTTTCTCATTGTTTAATATCGTATTATTTAATCCTTGAATCCTTCAAGTTTAATGCCGATTTATTTACCACTTTTGTTCCTAGCTGCTTTACGTCGCACCGACACAGATAATACTTATGGCGACGATGGGACTGGAAAGGCCTAGGATTGGAAGGAAGCGGCCGTAGCCTTAATTAAGGTACAGCCCCAGAATTTGCCTGGTGTAATAATGAGAAACCACGGAAAACCATCTTCATGGCTGCCGACAGTGGGGTTCGAACCCACTATCTCCCCGATGCGATTATTTACCACTTACAACCAACTAAGGATATTTTAATATTATTTTCTTCCGTGGTACCCGAAATAAAAGGTCAAATATACTGTATTTTAATACTCTCTTAATCACGCGATTGCGTTTAGTAACACATTTTCCATAATAAGTTACAGTAACTTAGGTTTCATGCCATTGAATCCTCTACCTAATCTGAAAATACCTTCCACATGTGTGCATTCATGACAACAACTACATTTTAGCACGTAGTCTAGATTTAATGAGTATTCAATCAGCTCTGAGGTCAGTTAGTATATTCTTAAACTAAGCTGCCTAAGTCCCCGGTAGGGAAGTATATATTTCTTGAATTAAAATTATGTTACATAGACCCCATAGGCACTGTATATCACGAGGTCTGCGTAGCTACGTAATCTGAGAAATGTCATAAAATTTGGTGAACCATTGTCCAGAAACTTATCTTCTCGTTCATCGAAACAATCTCCATACTATTAACATTTCTGCAAGTTTTTCAGGTAGTTTATTGTTCAATAATATTCCATTAATTTATATTTCAGATTCGAGAAGGTGAGTCAGTGTAATTGCAGTCCGACTCGTTGGATGAATGGTCAGCGTACTGGCCTTCGGTTCAGAGGGTTCCGGGTTCGATTCCCGGCCGGGTCGGGGATTTTAACCTTCATTGGTTAATTTCAGTGGCCCGGGCGCTGGGTGTTTGTGCTGTCCCCAACATCCCTGCAACTCACACACCACACATAACACTATCCTCCACCACAATTACACGCAGTTACCTACACATAGCAGATGCCGCCAACCCTCGTCGGAGGGTCTGCCTCACAAGGGCTGCACTCGGCTAGAAATAGCCATACGAAATTAATTAAAGTGTAATTGCAATAAATATCATAGTTAGATAAAGTTACCAGTTATATAAAGAGGAATCCACATCTGGTATGCTAGTAAGTAACAGTAGAAATATATAGAAACGTAAACTAAAAATATTTATACGTTAAAATATTGGCACTACCCTTCGTGGGCAAAGTACGCTAGATCCTGATCTGTGAGGAATGTATGAATGAAATACAAGAAAACTACTCTAATGGTGATGTAACGGTTCAAATCCCGTTACAAGCATTCACCTGTATTATTATTATTATTATTATTATTATTATTATTATTATTATTATTATTATTATTATTATTATTATTATTATTATTATTAGCATTATTATTGTTATATCTATATTATTATGATATCTGTATTATTATTAATATTATTGTAACCATTTTTATTGTTTAATTCAATTATATAATCAGATTTTGCTACGTATTAATTAATTATCGCTTGTTTCGTTGTAGTTAATTCATTGTGCATATATATATATATATATATATATATATATATATATATATATGTGTGTGTGTGTGTGTGTGTGTGTGTGTGTGTGTGTGTGTAAGTTGGTATCAAAATTATACAGAGTGAGACTTAATGACGAATATCAGATATGGATATGTTTTGTGAAACCCTTTGACTTTGCAACACATGGTGTAATACTCCTACCGTAACTGTCGAGTCATCGCACTGTCGTTGTATGCATTTAGCCATGAGATCAGATTTAGGGAAATCCTAGTATGCCTCAGGATATTTAAACACAATATGTAACATTTGTAGCTGGGTCGTAGTGACATCATATCTATTTTGAGCTCTGCCGTGGGTGTTATACCATGTGACAACTTATGTCTATAAACTGTATATGGGCTCTATCCTATAGCGGCAGTCAGTTGGAGAAGTTAGTTGGATAGTTCAGTTGGTTGGAATCAATTGGTTGGAAAGAGATAAATGGAGAGAATTCCCATAAAGTTAACTGGATTCAACTGGAGTAAATTGGAAGAAAACGAATTGGGAACAGTGATATGGATACGGTACGTAATCGTCAGTAACCAAATGTATTATATGTATGGAGTGTGTTTTTTGTGCACCTGTTCGGACGAGTTCTTGTGTCAGTTCGGTGACAGACGAATATTTAGTCGTCTTTATGCAGACTAACAGTTATTAGTGAATTACTTGTAAAGTTGATTGTGAAGTGTGAATATAATTACAAGTCGTACTATATCTACCAAGGCCCTTCAAGGGATGTAGTGCCAATGGGGGAAGGTGTTGATACTATATCTCGTTTGTGAAACTAAAAGGATACACCACCAAATTAGACTTGAGATATCTACAGCTGATACCAATTCAAAGGAATACGTCGTAATAACACTCAATGTGTTCAACGTACAATTAAGTGAACCAGTGAGGTATAAATTTCCTGTACAACTTTTAAATATCCGGTCAAGAGAATTTCAAATTGAATGCCTACAGTTTCCTTCTGCTGTAATGTCAGATTTATATTATCTCATGAATTATCGCAGTAAATCTCACTCGTTTAAATCAGTATTTAAAGAATATATTTTGTTTAGTATCAAATAAATTAATTGCTTCATTTTAATAAGTAGATCAGATAACCTCACATTTTAATGGGGAAACCGAACGCCAATCTCCTTTTCCCAGAACCTGTATGTTATGCTGTCAAAGTAAGCTTATTACCTCAAACCCTAGAGATATTCAAAAATCTCATTCTATTATCGTTACATCTATTTGTACCGGGCGCTCATCGACAGTTGTATGTGTAAGTAATCAGGTGAGTACTAAGTGTGAGTACATAGTCCGACGATGGAGCATTTTACTTCATGAATATTTTAATTCCGTTTTATATTTTTAAATAAGTGTGAGGAGTATTCACAGTGGGTCAACGTCAGTAGCGTAGCTGTTTAATCGCTGTCTCTCTGTTCCCAAGATAGCATTTCACCTCCGATTGTGGCTGGTGTTATTTCATACGCCTACTCCACCGCGTTGGCATCCGGTACGTAACGGAACTCCTGTGAGACAGAGTTCTGGTACTACGACCTCTGAAGACCAATGACAGTTCAAGTGTTTTAAATATGTTAAAATAACTCAGTTTTGTCTAATCAAATATACACGGAATGTGGTTTGCTTGATGGTATGTATATAGACAGAAGTGCAGAGAAATACAGTACTGTATACTTAACACAATACATAATTATGATACTTGCAGGGCTTTACACAGTGGACGGATACTCGAACATACTAGTTGTATTGTTCGGGAAAATTACTCGGCGTAGTAAGAGAAAATCCTGAAAAACCATGAGTAGAAGTGAAAGAAAGTGTACTTCGAGGAGCAGATTTTTAAGCACAGGCGTAATGAAGAGCATGGAAAGGTAAGACAAGAGAATACACGGTTTGAAATATTCTGCACAGGACAGAGATAATTTTCAAGTTAAAGATGAAATCCTACGAGGATTTCAAAAATAAACCATGACATACGGGTCAGGTCACAGATAAATACAACTATGGAGGTAAAAGGAAAAACAGAATTATATTTATACATTCACTCTGTTGAAATATTTACAGTCCAATGAAGAATTTCAACTCATAAAGGAAAATATTGTTTAAGACCACTATGAGAAGTTTGAGTACCAAAATGATTTACTTAAAATGTTGAAATGCAATTCATTTTTAATATTCTAGATGAAGCAATATTTCATCCGTATATTATTATTTCATATGTAACCTATTGATTTTGTCCAAGACTAGACTGAGAATTTGTGGTGTTTAGGCATCTTCATTTTAAAGCTTGGCATTTTCCGTCTACATGACCGCTATCATCCTTGTCATTTAGTATTACCAAAATAAATCTAGGCAACTTTATTTTGCAGTATGTCATGGATTCATCGTCACCATCCTCAACAGGTACAAAAAATGCCATGTACTTATAGGTCCTTAAATCCCTTGACGAATTGGAAGATAAAGGCTTCCGTTATCCACATTGTCGGCACTACGTGGACCAGAGTGGTTAGATTCACGTCCGGTCCCTTTTGCCCAGAGTAATTAACATGGTACTCACCTATGTTAGGCTATGTCAGCCGGGGCCAACTGCCATCCTAGACGTGTAAATTAGGATTCTAAATGTGTAACTTTTTGACGTGGAATCGATTTTACGTCTTTGCGGGTGAACCGAGCACGCCTTTACCGTCTCGACAAAATAGGTCCTTTAATTATTAACATGACTCATACAATTATGACAACACCTTGTCCTACGTGATTCTTGGAGATAAAATTCACTATTTGTCTATTGAAAATAAAGGAGTGAACACGTCCCAAGACTTCTCCTGAATAGATACCCGATGCGTAGAAAGCAAACGCAACCGAACATTTGGCATTATAGGTGAGGTTTATCCCATGGAGAGAGAATTGTACTAAGTCCAATCGTATTTACCCAAGTCTATGTTGGAAATTACGTGAAATATAATTTAATATTTCAAGTTACGAGGTTCAATCAATCAATCAATCAATCAATCAATCAATCAATCAATCAATCAATCAATCAATCAATCAATCAATCATTACTGATCTCCATTTAGGTCAGTCGCTCAGGTGGCAGATTCGAAATCTATTTTTTTCCTAGCCACTTCTTAAATGATTTGGATATTTATTGAATTCCAGCTTTAGCTTCATATTGTGATCTTTTCTACTTTTAACGACACCACTCAAACGTATTCGTCTACTGATGTCATTCCACGCCATTTCTACACTGACAGCTCTAAACATACCACATAGCCGAGCAGCTCGTCTCCTTTCTCCCAAGTATTCCCTGCCCAAACTATGCAACAATTTTGTAACGCTACTCTTTTGTTGGAAATCACCCTTTAGAATATTTCCTGTTCAAGAATCAAGTAATCCTGATGAGGGTCCCATACGCTGGAACCATACTCTGGTCGGGGTTTTACCAGAGACTTATATGCCCTCTCCTTTACATCCTTACTACAACCCATAAATACCCTCATAACCATGTGCAGAGATCTGTACCCTTTATATACAATCATATTCATGTGATTGCTCGAAAGAAGATCTTTCCTTATATTAAAAAATAGATACTTACAATGATCCCCAAAGAGAACTTTCACCCCATCAACGCAGTAATTAAAACTGAGAGGACTTTTCCTATTTGTGAAACTCACAACCTGACTTTTAACCCCGTTTATCATTAATCCATTGCCTACCGTCCATCTCACTACATTATCAAGTTCATTTTGTAGTTGGTCACAATCTTGTAAATAATGTATTACTCTGTACAGAATAACATCATCTGCAAACAGCCTCATCTCTGATTCCACTTCTTTACACATATCATTGATATATATATAAGAAAATATGAAGGTCAAACAATACTGCCCTGAGAAATTCCCCTCTTGATTATTACAGGGACAGGTAAAGCTTCGCCCACTCTAATTCTCTGAGTTATATTTACTAGAAACATAGAAACCTATTCAGTCACTCTTTTGTCTAGTCCAATTGCAATCTTTTTTACCAGTAGTCTCCCATGACCTACACTATCAAATGCCTTAGATACGTCTCACAATAGTGTCCAATTGACCTCCGGAATCCACGAGATCTGCTATATCTTGCTGGAATCCTACAAGTTGACCTTCAGTGGAATAACCTGTTTTAAACCCAAACTGTCTTGTATCAAACCAGTTATTAATTTCGCAAACATGTCTAAAATAATCACAAAGAATGTTTTCCCAAAGCTGGCATGCAATGGATGGCAAACTGACTTGCCTGTAATTTTCAGGTTTATGTTTTATCCCCCTTTCCTTTATACACAGGGACTACCATCTGTTTCACACCCCTAACTCCGCACCTATGCAAAGTATGGTGTAGCTCCTTCACGCATACAATAATCAAATAAGTACTTCAGATACGGTACTATATCCCAACCCATTGCCTTCAGTATACCCCCAGAAATCTTATCAATTCCAGCCGCTTTTCTAGTTCTCAATTTTTGTATCTTACTGTAAATATCATTGTTATCATAGGTAAATTTTAATAGTTCTTTAGTGTTAGTCACTTCCTCTATCTGGACATTATCCTTGTATGAAATAAGCTTTACATACTGCTGACCGAATACTTCTGCCTTTTGAAGATCCTCGAATACACACTTCCCGTTGTTCATTAATTATTTTTGGAATGTTCTTCTTGGAACCATTTTCTGCCCTAAAGTACCTATACATACCCTTCCATTTTTTCCCTAAAATTTGTATGACCGCCCAAATTGCTTGCCATCATGTTATCCTTAGCTGACTTCTTTGCTAGATTCAATTTCCTAGTAAATTCCTTCAATTTCTCCTTAATTCGACAGCCTTTTCTAACTATTTCTTTCCACCCTGCACCTCCTTCTTACTCTCTTCACTTCCGTATTATAATATAGTGGATCTTTACCATTCCTTACCACCTTTAAAGGTACAAATCTATTTTCATATTCCTCAACAATTGCTTTAAACCCATCCCAGGGTGTGTTTACATTATTACTTACCGTTTTCCACCGATCATATTTACCTCTTAAAAAACCCTTCATGCCTCTTTTATCAGTCGTATTGTACCGATAACGAAATAGCACTTTTCGACCACCACTTCGAGTCAATGACTAGGTTCTGATTAGAAAACCGGCTGTTTCACACCCCTAACTCCGCATCTATGCAAAGTTCTGCTCACTTTATATAGGACCATATAGAATTGCGGAGATTCTCGAAAACGGAGCATACAAAATTAACAAACTAGATGGAACCGTCGAAGGCATTTACAATGCGGCCAACCTAAAGAAATATTTCTGGAGAGTGAAAGAAAATCAAGTCGAATTTCTTTCTCCCAGGAGGAGGGGGAGATTTACCGCGAACGGCGGTACGGAACTAAGTCCCCGCGATTGAAACTTAAATTTCGCGCTACGCGCCGGCTCAGCAGCAGAAGACCGCCAGGGACAGCGAGCAATCTGTGTGTGTGTGTGTGTGTGTGTGTGTGTGTGTGTGTGTGTGACATAGAGTGGGTTAACGTCACAGCCTGACTTCCGTGACGCGGAGAAATCCTACGTCAGCATGGAATGTTTGAAAGGTTCTTCGGCTAATAACCTTCTTCGCAGTAATAGCTGGATAAAAACAGCAACATAATCATGCAGCTCCTTATTTTATCTCCATTCCTACAAGGTTTGGTAAAAATACGGCAAGAGACAACGAAGTTGTTGAGCGAAATGTAAAGACAGATTTTGGCTTGGTTCGTGTATAAATTGAGAGTTGCTTACCTAAGCAGAACAGTGTGTGTCAGAGTGTGTGTGAAGCAGCAGGCGAGAACTCGGATCCTCTATGCCACAGTTAAACCCGCCGGTCGGCTCGTGGGGACCGTGACGAGTGATAGTCTCATTTCGCCAAGTTAAAGACTAAAACTCTACAGTATCAGTACAGTTCGGACTTATAAGAATTTCAACGCTACGCGAGTGATAATCTCATTTCGCCGAGTTCAATACTTAAACTCCACATTTGAACTTATAAATATTTCAGCGAGTTGCAAGTGTTAATTTTATTTTGGTGAGTTCCGTGATTCACGAGTGATAGAATCTAGCCGCATTTGAGACATTTGAGACTGGTTTTAACTTTAATTGTGTTCTATTAGGACAGATGTTTCAAACTTACATTTGTTACAACTGTTCATAACCCATGATTGATGAAACAATCCGAACAGTGATAAATTGTGAAAGATATTCGCCTTGCCAACTAATTGAAATATTTCGCAAATTGTGTGTGTCAATGCTTAGAACTCTTCAGACTGTGACAAGTGATTAATAAATGAATTAATTTCAATTTATGACTGTGTCATTGGACTTATAGAAATCGTGGGATTTTCCAATATCTCTTGCATTCACAGTAGGCACTGGACTGTGATTAGTTTCAATCCGTGTACTACGCTTTTAATCTGTGCAGACATTGAACTGTGAGTTGATGATAGACTGTGAAACGCTTATTTGAACTGTGCATTCGCTATAGACAATGAGACGTGTGTTAATGACTGACTATGGATAATTATTTAGGCAGTGCATTCATGGTAGATATTGAACTGTGTTAAGAGATGAAACACATAACTGAACCGTGCACTCGTGGTGGACATTTAACTGTGCTAAGAAGTACTGTATTCACTGTTACAATATGGTACTGTCTAATAGTCCTAATTTTAATACATTCCTTTCTTTTACGTTTATTTTAACAATGACAAAAACTTAGTGATCACTAATACCTATTCGAACCTTGCATTCATGGTAGACATTAGAATGTGTTTAAAGTGTACAGTAACCGTAAAATAAAACTGTTTATTCATGACTAGCAATGAACTGTTTATTTAAACTGTGGGTTTTCAATAGACGGTATTTTTTGTGTGATCAAACCACGTACTGTGGAAGAGTGAAATTTTTTCATTTAATTTCAAAGTAATGAACCAAATCGGTTTACAGGTAAATAATTTTCTTTTTTCAAATGACTGAGTTAAAATTGCACGCAACCCTCAACAAATATTTCGTGTGTGATAATTACAATCTGTTTCAAGTACCACATTTCCTTTTGTCAATTTTATTGTAATTTGGTTACGTTACACTACGAGTGATTCCTGTGTTCAACATTCAAATCTGTTATTCAGGAAACTCTTTCCGTGCCCCAGGTGCTAATGTGTACAGTCATAACTCATTCTCCGTGCAACCAAATCTCAATGCTCACATAACTACGTTATCCCGATCTTTTGGACGTCGTATGGATATTCCAGAACTTCTAGAATTTCCATCGTTGGAGAAATCGTGGTTCTATGGTGCCGAGAGAAGACTGATGGCACTACGAGGAGAGCAGCCGGATTTCGAGTACATCACCACCCTGGATGAGGAAAGAACCATTTCCTGCATATTTGCTGTATGAAGGTGATATAATTTTGAACTTTGTTAATAAATTCAGAATGTTTAAACGGAACTTGAGAATCATTTCAAGACATCTCTCTTCCTCTGTAAGCACTTCAGTCACGAACGGTACACGCCCTGCATCTAACTCGTGCTCATCCAAGTACTGTATTTACTGTTACAATGTACCTAATAGTCCTAATTTTAATACCTTCCTTTCTTTTACATTTATTTCAACTTTGACAAAAACTTAGTGATCACTAATACCATCTCTTACTTCGGTTTCTCTATAGAGCTCGTCTGGTTTTACCAGAATTACATCGAGAATATTCCTCCCTGTATTAGGTTCCACCACTTTATGAATCAGCTGCCCTTCACATATTAACTTATTTGCCTTTGTTGTTCATGCTTCCTTTCCCTTCGCATTACCTTCCCAACTGATATTTAGTAAACTGAAATCACGTGCTACTATCACATTCCTTTCCATATCGTTTCCAACATAGCTGATTACCTTATCAAATAATTCTGAATCAACGTGAGCGCTATTCTTTCCCGGTCTGTACACTCCAAGGACATCAAGTTGCCTATTATCTTTAGAGATGATTCTTACACCTAGAATTTCATGTTAGCCATATTTAACTTTTTCGTAGCTTACAAATTCTTCTTTCACCAGAATGAGTACTCCTCCTCCTTACCATTCCTATCCTATCTCCACGATACACACTAAAGTTCCGTTAGGGTACTTCTGCATCCATTATATCATTTCTCAGCCATGATTCAACTCCTATTAAAATATGTTGCAAGTATTGTACACGGAAATGATATTGGGGCAAGAGTATGGGAAGGATCTCAGGTAGTGTGCGGCTACTTATTGGAGCAGGTACAGAGAAGGATATTTTCGCAGGGCGAATAATAGATGGTAAAATATTATTGACAATATTTCTTGAAATTTTTATATAAATCACACTGCACTTGAATTGTCAAAGTCAATCTTTTCAGAATTCAAAAATTAAATATCGGCGTTGCCATATTCTGAGACATCCACTTTAAGTTAAAAATTTCCAAAAGGAATACCAGTTTTCTGAGATCATAAACACCCAACAGTTCATCTAGGATCTCTTATATAGCTTTAAATTCCAAAATAACACTTTGAACATAGTACTTCATTTAACCAAATTGCATAAAACCCACGTCCATCCCTTGTGATGCAAGCCTACAGTTTTTCTAAGATTTATAAACAAAATATTAATACACACTTCCATTAGTAATCTGATAGTTCAAGTAAAATTTTTTCAATAACATGCTGTATACTCATACAGTTCATCTAAATCGATTTTATAAGAAAATAAAATAGTGCACTTGCTTTATGGCAAATCGTAAGTGAAATGACTTCAATTTATAAAAGATTTTATAGAGAAATCTACTGCTTAAAACAAGACATGGAGTCTTCTTGAATTATTAGAAATAGTAACATTCACACGAAGCACTTTTCTTTTGGCGAATGTAGCACTATAAATGATTGAGGGCTTTGTCAAAAGTCAGTTAGTGTCTAAGTGGAATTACTCACTAAAAATATATATGAAAAACATTAACATTACCTGTAATCTGCTTATAAGGATTGATGAAGTACTGTCCTGCGGCTTGGTGACTGGAAATTTCTGCAGCGTGCAGCCAAGACTCGAACTCATCACCAGCAGCGTGACACGTCCATTCAATGAAGACACAACGTTATTATCCTTCGTCGAAATCACGACCATTCAATTGCTGGATATCACGATTGAAGAAACCACTTTTAATCCCACGCTGGAAATGACGTTCTACGCAGTGTAATATCACGACACTTCGCCAGGATTTTCGATGTTCTGTTTAAGGAGAAATGTTGAAACACGAAGAGTTGAATAGTACGATACAATGGGTTGTAGAACTCTTAATTATCATTAAGCTTGGTATTTTACACCGATACAAGTTCGTATTCTCACTTTATGTTTAACTATGTTAAAAACGTGATTCAGACTGTCACAGTCTTAGGCTATAGAATGATCCATAAGTTAAGTTAATGCAGTAATGACATACAGTCGTTTTCAAAATGGAATGCACAGTCTTTCACTCACAGTTGATAGAATAAAAATTGAACACTATCACAGTTCATAATAGTCACTGATTATGTCTTAGGTTCAATCGTACAATAATCATTACAGTCCATGAAACACTCGAGAAAATACCATTAATATCACTCCTATTACAGTCTCTGGAACACCAGTGTTCATAGATTAAGAATTTGCATGACACGAGTTCGTATGACCTAATATTGCCATAAAAGTCCTTAACATTCAGTTAGTTTTTCAGGTTAATAATCGAAATTTCGAGAAAATACGTGAAAAATAGTCACATTTAGTCCTTTTATTTGTTGAATATTTAGTAGAATAGTATTTCACACAGTTCATAATCGTACTAGTATACGAGAAATGCGTCTCAGAATCAATTAAACTGCCATAAATTGGAAGTTCAGTTTATCACACACACTGTTTTAGTATGCTGTTGCTGTCAATGACAAATTTCAAAATTACGGGAGATTGACTAATCCGCAATAACGTCAACTGGTAAACTAAACACTTGAATTCCCAATTATACTTCAATGCACAGTCTCTATCGTAAATTCACTTAGTTAAGACACTCACAAATCTTATACAATGATGGTTTGGTGGGAGAAAATTTTATAACATTTCACACGCCTCGACGAGGCTAAAACTTCATTTGCAACGTTCTCGCAAATTATCAACGTTCTAGAGTGTACCTTTTATGTCTCTCGCGGAGCATACTCACGTCTTATCATGATCGTTGAGTTTAAAATACACTGACTATACCCTCGGTTCGTCGACCTATTTATATCCGGTTGGGAGCCGCAGTCTTAGTCAGTTGACAGAGGGGTGATAATACTTCCCAAATTTCAACTCGTTATATATTTGAAACCACTGGACAGATTAGTCTCACATTTGCAGTGTTATACATTTAAAATGTGAGCTACAATTTGGTGTTAATCTCATGTTTATTGGTCCAGTCGTTGAGAAGCTTAAAAAAGTAATTTCGAGACTTTTCTGCGGGGAGGTAAGCTACAAGCAATGCTGACGTCACTCGACCTCGATCCACTCATGCTCTCTCCCTCAGGCAGTGCAGTAGGGACGAGAACATTCCCACGCACAGCTGTTCGTACGTCGTAACTTAGCCGTTCGCTCATGAATAAGGATTTTATAACTCTTATGTGCCAGAGCCTATGCCTTCCTGGTACATGTTCCTCCCGATCTGAAGAAAAGAAAATACGCAGGATGTTCTTTTCTACTACCTACTCCTCTTGTTGGATGTACTGTTTTATATTGGCGAGGTTGTAAATGCCCTCGAATGCGCCATCCAGTCGCACAATTTCGTAGGCTCCATTCCTTAACACAGTGTGAACACGGCAGGGACCTACAAGTAGTGGACAAAACTTAGCATAAATACTTCTTTCAGGATTGGAGGTAGCTGGTCTGAGGATTAAAACTAAATCTCCAGGATTTAATGGCCTTCTTAATTTCCTATTACGTTGGCGCCTTTCTCTAATAGAGGCTGCATGTCTTATCCGGGTTAGTGCGTTGTCAATCTTGAATTGCTGAGGCACGATCACATCAGGTGGAGCTGGTAGAACTCTATCCTATGGTCGCTTTGGTTTTATCTCGCGATGTAGGCTGAAGGAAATGTCATTAGTGGATTCATGCACAGTAGAATTACAATTCTTTGCATCACAGGTAACACCTCGATCCACTTCCAATGGTGTTCACTACAGTAAATTCTACAGAATTTTGCTAGTTCCCTCATTATTCTCACAGCTGGGTTAGCTTCAGCGTGCCTAATATAATTCATTTTATGACGGATGTCGAGTTCTTCTAAAGCCTGTTGGAATTCTACGGAGGTGAATTGAGTTCCTTGATCCGTTAACAAGTATTCAGGTTTCCCATCTCGAGGATGATGTTCCGCTTCAGCCTCCTCATAATATTACCGGCACTAGCCTTCTGGATGGGCAACAGCATAGTGTATTTGGAGAAGACATCCACAACAACAACGACATGTCTGTTCCCCCTGGTCGCCTTGGGCAGTGGATCATATAGGTCGATTGCCACAATTTCTCCGGGCTTTTCCGTGATCAGTGGTTTGGAAATTCCTTAAGCAAATAATTGTTCGACTTGATCCGCTGGCAAAGGTCACAAGATCGCAAAATCCTTCTAGTGTCTCGTCTAAGGTACTCCCTAGTAAATCTTTCCTGAATAAGGTTGACGACTTCGTCAGTACCAGCGTGACCGGAAATTGAATGGCAATGCCATATGATGGCCATCCTGATTTTCAAAGGTGCATAAATTCTGCACTGTGTCCTGGCTAAATCAATATATTTCATGAGGATTCCATCCTGTAGGCAATAATTTGATGACAGACGTTGAAGACGTGGAACATCGTCGTCATTAACGGGGATCGAATCCGAGAAGAATAGAAACAATTCTCTACACTTAGCGTCCCTTCGTTGCATCTGGGCTAAGTATCGTAGCTTGAATTGCTGTATGAAGAGAGCCCATCGAGTAACTCTCTCATTCGTCATGTCTGACGACAGTATAAATGTCAGAGCTTTGTGGTCAGTAAAAATTTTAATGGAATATCCATAAATGATTTTCTTTCAATACTGGAGAGAATAAACAATAGCCAAAGCTTCCAGTTCTCTAATGGTGTAGGAATTTTCGTGAGGTCGCAATTTCCTACTCAAAAGTGAGACGAAAATTCGGTGATCAGGATCCTCGGGTCTCAATTGCTACAGTGCTGCGGCTGTTAATACAGAACTGGCATCACATTCTATAAAGAATGGCAGGAAAAAATCCGGGTAAACTAGTCTGACTGAATTTCTCAACATTTCCTTGGTGGTGAGGAAAGCTTTTTCACATTCTTTGGTCCATTTACACGGATTATTTTTAACAAGATGTTGCTGAAGAGGCGTTACAGTCTTGGTAGAAAATTTTATACCATTTCACACGCCTCGACGCGGCTAAAACTTCACTTGCGACGTTCTCGCAAACTTTCAACGTTTTAGAGTGTACCTGTTATGTCTCTCGCATAGCATACTCACGTCTTGTCATGATCGTAGAGTTTAAGGTACACCGACTATACCCTCGGTTCGTCGACCTATTTATATCCGGCTGGGAGCCGCACTCAGAGCCAGGTGACGGGGGGGGGGGGTGATAATACTTCCCAAACTTCAACTCGTCATATCTTTGAAACCTCTGGACAGATTAGTCTCAACTTTGCAGGGTTGTACTTTTAAAATTTGAGCTACAATATGGTGTTAGTCTCATATTTATTGGTCCATTCGTTGAGAAGCTTAGAAATAATTTCGAGACTTTCTGCGGGGAGGTAAGCTACAAGCAGAGCTGACGTCACTCGACCTTGATCCACTCATGCTGTCTCCCTCACGCAGTGCAATATGGACGAGAACATTCTCTCGCACAGCTATTCGTACTTCTTAACGTAGCCGTTCGCTCATGAATAAAGATTTTATAACTCATATGTGCCTGGGCCTATGTTTTCCTGGTACAGTATATATATTAAATTAATTAATTCGAGTACTTTCTTTACAATAATTCTACAGTTGACACTAACATTCCCTACTTGACTTCCAGTTCCCTGTACCCCTATGACCGCTCCCTAGG